>NW_026893663.1:0-669860 GCF_032452875.1 Bos javanicus
TCAGTGATCACGTGGCTGAGCAGGCACTGATCATCGTGACTGAGCATGCACTGATCATGTGCAGGAGCCAGGGAGGCATTCCACTCTGGACAAGGTCATGAGGAAGGAGGCTCGGCATACGCAAATGCGGGATCGAGCCTCAGAGTCCACCCGGATATTCTCGGGCATCTCCCCCCCAAAAAAACCGGAGTCTGCCTACTGTATTGCTTTGTGCTCTCACCTCTGATTTCACTGGGGGCTGTCCCCACCACCATCTCGCTCTCTGTCAAAGAGTTAACTTACAGCTCAATTCATAAAGTTCCTTGTCATTCTTCCCTTTAACTTCCAGCTGAGTCTCCATCTGGAGCTCGGAACCCACCACGCTTACTAATTATGCCTGGGCTGCTAAGACCCACTCGAGAAGGTGTCTAGGGTGAGGCACCTTTCGCTATTCGAGAGGGCGCCTGCGGCCTACGTAAGTGGTGCAAACTTCTTGTCTTGAAGTTTGATTGGTCTTCCGCGTAAACCCAGCTACTCAGTCTCTTTTCTCCACCGAATTTTCCTACTGAGCTCTCCTCATACTATTATTCTTGACATCTCTGATTAGCATATAAATAGTCGCCTAGGCCATCTCTCCTTCGAATACCCTGGATCAGTTGGGGCTGGTCCCCGGCAGGTGGCGACCGAACAGGGACCTCAGGAGGCAATACTCAAAGAGCTGAGCAGACACGAACCACGCAATCAGCAGGCAATAAGCATGGAGCTCAGCAGTGACGAATCATGCTGCTCAACTGGCAATAATCAAGCACGTGACCAGGCAGGAATCACGCAGCTCAGCTGGCAATTGTCAAGCAGATGAGCCGACAGGAATCACGCAGCTCAGCTGGCAATTGTCATGCAGATGAGCCGGCAGGAATCACGCAGCTCAGCAGGCCCTGATCCCGTGACTCTGCAGGCACTGATCACGTGGCTGATCAAGTCCAGATCACGTGACTGAGCATGCACTGATCACGTGGCTATCATGCACTGATGGCGTGACTGCGCATGCACTGATGACGTGGCTGATCGGGCACTGATCACATGGCTCATCATGCACTGATCACGTGTTTATCAGGCAATGATCAGTGACTGACAGGCGCTGATCATCGGACTGTGTACGCACTGATCACGTGGCTATCATGCACTGATCACGTGACTGCGCATGCACTGATGACGTGGCTGTTCGGGCACTGATCACGTGTTTATCAGGCAGTGATCAGTGACTGACAGGCGCTGATCAGGGGACTGTGCACGCACTGATCAGGTGGCTGATCAGGAACTGACCACCTGACCGCGCATGCAGTGATCACGTGGCTGGTCGTTCACTGATCACGTGTTTATCATACGGTGATCACGTGACTGAGAGGCGCTGATCACGTGACTGTGCCGTCAGTGATCACGTGGCTGAGCAGGCACTGATATCGTGACTGAGCATGCACTGATCATGTGCCGGGAGCCGGGAGGCATTCCACTCTGGACAAAGGTCATGAGGAAGGAGGCTCGGCATACGCAAATGCGGGATCGAGCCTCAGGAGTCCACCCGGATATTCTCGAGCATCTCCCCCCAAAAACCGGAGTCTGCCTACTGTATTGCTTTGTGCTCTCACCTCTGATTTCACTGGGGGCTGTCCCCCACCACCATCTCGCTCTCTCTGTCAAAGAGTTAACTTACAGCTCAATTCATAAAGTTCCTTGTCATTCTTCCCTTTAACTTCCAGCTGAGTCTCCATCTGGAGCGCGGAACCCACCACGCTTACTAATTATGCCTGGGCTGCTAAGACCCACTCGAGAAGGTGTCTAGGGTGAGGCACCTTTCGCTATTCGAGAGGGCGCCTGCGGCCTACGTAAGTAGTGCAAACTTCTTGTCTTGAAGTTTGATTGGTCTTCCGCGTAAACCAAGCTACTCAGTCTCTTTTCTCCACCGAATTTTCCTACTGAGCTCTCCTCATACTATTATTCTTGACATCTCTGATTAGCATATAAATAGTCACCTAGGCCATCTCTCCTTCGAATACCCTGGATCAGTTGGGGCTGGTCCCCGGCAGGTGGCGACCGAACAGGGACCTCAGGAGGCAATACTCAAAGAGCTGAGCAGACACGAACCACGCAATCAGCAGGCAATAAGCATGGAGCTCAGCAGTGACGAATCATGCTGCTCAACTGGCAATAATCAAGCACGTGACCAGGCAGGAATCACGCAGCTCAGCTGGCAATTGTCAAGCAGATGAGCCGACAGGAATCACGCAGCTCAGATGGCAATTGTCATGCAGATGAGCCGGCAGGAATCACGCAGCTCAGCAGGCCCTGATCACGTGACTCTGCAGGCACTGATCACGTGGCTGATCAAGTCCAGATCACGTGACTGAGCATGCACTGATCACGTGGCTATCATGCACTGATGACGTGACTGCGCATGCACTGATGACGTGGCTGATCGGGCACTGATCACATGGCTCATCATGCACTGATCACGTGTTTATCAGGCAATGATCAGTGACTGACAGGCGCTGATCATGGGACTGTGCACGCACTGATCACGTGGCTATCATGCACTGATCACGTGACTGCGCATGCACTGATGACGTGGCTGTTCGGGCACTGATCACGTGTTTATCAGGCAGTGATCAGTGACTGACAGGTGCTGATCAGGGGACTGTGCACGCACTGATCAGGTGGCTGATCAGGAACTGACCACCTGACGCGCATGCAGTGATCACGTGGCTGGTCGTTCGCTGATCACGTGTTTATCATACGGTGATCACGTGACTGAGAGGCGCTGATCACGTGACTGTGCCGTCAGTGATCACGTGGCTGAGCAGGCACTGATATCGTGACTGAGCATGCACTGATCATGTGCCGGGAGCCGGGGAGGCATTCCACTCTGGACAAAGGTCATGAGGAAGGAGGCTCGGCATACGCAAATGCGGGATCGAGCCTCAGGAGTCCACCCGGATATTCTCGAGCATCTCCCCCAAAAAACCGGAGTCTGCCTACTGTATTGCTTTGTGCTCTCACCTCTGATTTCACTGGGGCTGTCCCCCACCACCATCTCGCTCTCTCTGTCAAAGAGTTAACTTACAGCTCCAATTCATAAAGTTCCTTGTCATTCTTCCCTTTAACTTCCAGCTGAGTCTCCATCTGGAGCGCGGAACCCACCACGCTTGCTAATTATGCCTGGGCTGCTAAGACCCACTCGAGAAGGTGTCTAGGGTGAGGCACCTTTCGCTATTCGAGAGGGCGCCTGCGGCCTACGTAAGTGGTGCAAACTTCTTGTCTTGAAGTTTGATTGGTCTTCCGCGTAAACCAAGCTACTCAGTCTCTTTTCTCCACCGAATTTTCCTACTGAGCTCTCCTCATACTATTATTCTTGACATCTCTGATTAGCATATAAATAGTCGCCTAGGCCATCTCTCCTTCGAATACCCTGGATCAGTTGGGGCTGGTCCCCGGCAGGTGGCGACCGAACAGGGACCTCAGGAGGCAATACTCAAAGAGCTGAGCAGACACGAACCACGCAATCAGCAGGCAATAAGCATGGAGCTCAGCAGTGATGAATCATGCTGCTCAACTGGCAATAATCAAGCACGTGACCAGGCAGGAATCACGCAGCTCAGCTGGCAATTGTCAGCAGAATGAGCCGGCAGGAATCACGCAGCTCAGCAGGCCCTGATCACGTGACTCTGCAGGCACTGATCACGTGGCTGATCAAGTCCAGATCACGTGACTGAGCAGGCACTGATCACGTGGCTATCATGCACTGATGACGCGTGACTGATCAGGCACTGATCACATGGCTCATCATGCACTGATCACGTGTTTATCAGGCAATGATCAGTGACTGACAGGCGCTGATCATGGGACTGTGCACGCACTGATCACGTGGCTATCATGCACTGATCACGTGACTGCGCATGCACTGATGACGTGGCTGTTCGGGCACTGATCACGTGTTTATCAGGCAGTGATCAGTGACTGACAGGCGCTGATCAGGGACTGTGCACGCACTGATCAGGTGGCTGATCAGGAACTGACCACCTGACCGCGCATGCAGTGATCACGTGGCTGGTCGTTCACTGATCACGTGTTTATCATACGGTGATCACGTGACTGAGAGGCGCTGATCACGTGACTGTGCCGTCAGTGATCACGTGGCTGAGCAGGCACTGATATCGTGACTGAGCATACACTGATCATGTGCCGGGAGCCGGGGAGGCATTCCACTCTGGACAAAGGTCATGAGGAAGGAGGCTCGGCATACGCAAATGCGGGATCGAGCCTCAGGAGTCCACCCGGATATTCTCGAGCATCTCCCCCAAAAACCGGAGTCTGCCTACTGTATTGCTTTGTGCTCTCACCTCTGATTTCACTGGGGGCTGTCCCTCACCACCATCTCGCTCTCTCTGTCAAAGAGTTAACTTACAGCTCCAATTCATAAAGTTCCTTGTCATTCTTCCCTTTAACTTCCAGCTGAGTCTCCATCTGGAGCGCGGAACCCACCACGCTTACTAATTATGCCTGGGCTGCTAAGACCCACTCGAGAAGGTGTCTAGGGTGAGGCACCTTTCGCTATTCGAGAGGGCGCCTGCGGCCTACGTAAGTGGTGCAAACTTCTTGTCTTGAAGTTTGATTGGTCTTCCACGTAAACCAAGCTACTCAGTCTCTTTTCTCCACCGAATTTTCCTACTGAGCTCTCCTCATACTATTATTCTTGACATCTCTGATTAGCATATAAATAGTCGCCTAGGCCATCTCTCCTTCGAATACCCTGGATCAGTTGGGGCTGGTCCCCGGCAGGTGGCGACCGAACAGGGACCTCAGGAGGCAATACTCAAAGAGCTGAGCAGACACGAACCACGCAATCAGCAGGCAATAAGCATGGAGCTCAGCAGTGACGAATCATGCAGCTCAACTGGCAATAATCAAGCACGTGACCAGGCAGGAATCACGCAGCTCAGCTGGCAATTGTCAAGCAGATGAGCCGACAGGAATCACGCTCAGATGGCAATTGTCATGCAGATGAGCCGGCAGGAATCACGCAGCTCAGCAGGCCCTGATCACGTGACTCTGCAGGCACTGATCACGTGGCTGATCAAGTCCAGATCACGTGACTGAGCATGCACTGATCACGTGGCTATCATGCACTGATGACGTGACTGCGCATGCACTGATGACGTGGCTGATCGGGCACTGATCACATGGCTCATCATGCACTGATCACGTGTTTATCAGGCAATGATCAGTGACTGACAGGCGCTGATCATGGGACTGTGCACGCACTGATCACGTGGCTATCATGCACTGATCACGTGACTGCGCATGCACTGATGATGGCTGTTCGGGCACTGATCACGTGTTTATCAGGCAGTGATCAGTGACTGACAGGCGCTGATCAGGGACTGTGCACGCACTGATCAGGTGGCTGATCAGGAACTGACCACCTGCGCATGCAGTGATCACGTGGCTGGTCGTTCACTGATCACGTGTTTATCATACGGTGATCACGTGACTGAGAGGCTGATCACGTGACTGTGCCGTCAGTGATCACGTGGCTGAGCAGGCACTGATATCGTGACTGAGCATGCACTGATCATGTGCCGGGAGCCGGGAGGCATTCCACTCTGGACAAAGGTCATGAGGAAGGAGGCTCGGCATACACACATGCGGGATCGAGCCTCAGGAGTCCACCCGGATATTCTCGAGCATCTCCCCCCAAAACCGGAGTCTGCCTACTGTATTGCTTTGTGCTCTCACCTCTGATTTCACTGGGGGCTGTCCCCACCACCATCTCGCTCTCTCTATCAAAGAGTTAACTTACAGCTCCAATTCATAAAGTTCCTTGTCATCTTCCCTTTAACTTCCAGCTGAGTCTCCATCTGGAGCGCGGAACCCACCACGCTTACTAATTATGCCTGGGCTGCTAAGACCCACTCGAGAAGGTGTCTAGGGTGAGGCACCTTTCGCTATTCGAGAGGGCGCCTGCGGCCTACGTAAGTGGTGCAAACTTCTTGTCTTGAAGTTTGATTGGTCTTCCGCGTAAACCAAGCTACTCAGTCTCTTTTCTCCACCGAATTTTCCTACTGAGCTCTCCTCATACTATTATTCTTGACATCTCTGATTAGCATATAAATAGTCGCCTAGGCCATCTCTCCTTCGAATACCCTGGATCAGTTGGGGCTGGTCCCCGGCAGATGGCGACCGAACAGGGACCTCAGGAGGCAATACTCAAAGAGCTGAGCAGACACGAACCACGCAATCAGCAGGCAATAAGCATGGAGCTCAGCAGTGACGAATCATGCTGCTCAACTGGCAATAATCAAGCACGTGACCAGGCAGGAATCACGCAGCTCAGCTGGCAATTGTCAAGCAGATGAGCCGACAGGAATCACGCAGCTCAGCTGGCAATTGTCATGCAGATGAGCCGGCAGGAATCACGCAGCTCAGCAGGCCCTGATCACGTGACTCTGCAGGCACTGATCACGTGGCTGATCAAGTCCAGATCACGTGACTGAGCATGCACTGATCACGTGGCTATCATGCACTGATGACGTGACTGCGCATGCACTGATGGCGTGGCTGATCGGGCACTGATCACATGGCTCATCATGCACTGATCACGTGTTTATCAGGCAATGATCAGTGACTGACAGGCGCTGATCATGGGACTGTGCACGCACTGATCGCGTGGCTATCATGCACTGATCACGTGACTGCGCATGCACTGATGGCGTGGCTGTTCGGGCACTGATCACGTGTTTATCAGGCAGTGATCAGTGACTGACAGGCGCTGATCAGGGGACTGTGCACGCACTGATCAGGTGGCTGATCAGGAACTGACCACCTGACTGCGCATGCAGTGATCACGTGGCTGGTCGTTCACTGATCACGTGTTTATCATACGGTGATCACGTGACTGAGAGGCGCTGATCACGTGACTGTGCCGTCAGTGATCACGTGGCTGAGCAGGCACTGATATCGTGACTGAGCATGCACTGATCATGTGCCGGGAGCCGGGGAGGCATTCCACTCTGGACAAAGGTCATGA
The DNA here is from genome assembly GCF_032452875.1 of Bos javanicus. Taxonomy (NCBI): domain Eukaryota; kingdom Metazoa; phylum Chordata; class Mammalia; order Artiodactyla; family Bovidae; genus Bos; species Bos javanicus. Next base: position 7,061 of record NW_026893663.1, read on the forward strand.
GGAAGGAGGCTCGGCATACGCAAATGCGGGATCGAGCCTCAGGAGTCCACCCGGATATTCTCGAGCATCTCCCCCCAAAAACCGGAGTCTGCCTACTGTATTGCTTTGTGCTCTCACCTCTGATTTCACTGGGGGCTGTCCCCCACCACCATCTCGCTCTCTCTGTCAAAGAGTTAACTTACAGCTCCAATTCATAAAGTTCCTCGTCATTCTTCCCTTTAACTTCCAGCTGAGTCTCCATCTGGAGCGCGGAACCCACCACGCTTACTAATTATGCCTGGGCTGCTAAGACCCACTCGAGAAGGTGTCTAGGGTGAGGCACCTTTCGCTATTCGAGGGGCGCCTGCGGCCTACAAGTGGTGCAAACTTCTTGTCTTGAAGTTTGATTGGTCTTCCGCGTAAACCAAGCTACTCAGTCTCTTTTCTCCACCGAATTTTCCTACTGAGCTCTCCTCATACTATTATTCTTGACATCTCTGATTAGCATATAAATAGTCGCCTAGGCCATCTCTCCTTCGAATACCCTGGATCAGTTGGGGCTGGTCCCCGGCAGGTGGCGACCGAACAGGGACCTCAGGAGGCAATACTCAAAGAGCTGAGCGGACACGAACCACGCAATCAGCAGGCAATAAGCATGGAGCTCAGCAGTGACGAATCATGCTGCTCAACTGGCAATAATCAAGCACGTGACCAGGCAGGAATCACGCAGCTCAGCTGGCAATTGTCAAGCAGATGAGCCGACAGGAATCACGCAGCTCAGCTGGCAATTGTCATGCAGATGAGCCGGCAGGAATCACGCAGTTCAGCAGGCCCTGATCACGTGACTCTGCAGGCACTGATCACGTGGCTGATCAAGTCCAGATCACGTGACTGAGCATGCACTGATCACGTGGCTATCATGCACTGATGGCGTGACTGCGCATGCACTGATCATCACATGGCTCATCATGCACTGATCACGTGTTTATCAGGCAATGATCAGTGACTGACAGGCGCTGATCATGGGACTGTGCACGCACTGATCACGTGGCTATCATGCACTGATCACGTGACTGCGCATGCACTGATGACGTGGCTGTTCGGGCACTGATCACGTGTTTATCAGGCAGTGATCAGTGACTGACAGGCGCTGATCAGGGGACTGTGCACTGATCAGGTGGCTGATCAGGAACTGACCACCTGACCGCGCATGCAGTGATCACGTGGCTGGTCGTTCACTGATCACGTGTTTATCATACGGTGATCACGTGACTGAGAGGCGCTGATCACGTGACTGTGCCGTCAGTGATCACGTGGCTGAGCAGGCACTGATATCGTGACTGAGCATGCACTGATCATGTGCCGGGAGCCGGGGAGGCATTCCACTCTGGACAAAGGTCATGAGGAAGGAGGCTCGGCATACGCAAATGCGGGATCGAGCCTCAGGAGTCCACCCGGATATTCTCGAGCATCTCCCCCCAAAAAAACCGGAGTCTGCCTACTGTATTGCTTTGTGCTCTCACCTCTGATTTCACTGGGGGCTGTCCCCCACCACCATCTCGCTCTCTCTGTCAAAGAGTTAACTTACAGCTCCAATTCATAAAGTTCCTTGTCATTCTTCCCTTTAACTTCCAGCTGAGTCTCCATCTGGAGCGCGGAACCCACCACGCTTACTAATTATGCCTGGGCTGCTAAGACCCACTCGAGAAGGTGTCTAGGGTGAGGCACCTTTCGCTATTCGAGAGGGCGCCTGCGGCCTACGTAAGTGGTGCAAACTTCTTGTCTTGAAGTTTGATTGGTCTTCCGCGTAAACCAAGCTACTCAGTCTCTTTTCTCCACCGAATTTTCCTACTGAGCTCTCCTCATACTATTATTCTTGACATCTCTGATTAGCATATAAATAGTCGCCTAGGCCATCTCTCCTTCGAATACCCTGGATCAGTTGGGGCTGGTCCCCGGCAGGTGGCGACCGAACAGGGACCTCAGGAGGCAATACTCAAAGAGCTGAGCAGACACGAACCACGCAATCAGCAGGCAATAAGCATGGAGCTCAGCAGTGACGAATCATGCTGCTCAACTGGCAATAATCAAGCACGTGACCAGGCAGGAATCACGCAGCTCAGCTGGCAATTGTCAAGCAGATGAGCCGACAGGAATCACGCAGCTCAGATGGCAATTGTCATGCAGATGAGCCGGCAGGAATCACGCAGCTCAGCAGGCCCTGATCACGTGACTCTGCAGGCACTGATCACGTGGCTGATCAAGTCCAGATCACGTGACTGAGCATGCACTGATCACGTGGCTATCATGCACTGATGACGTGACTGCGCATGCACTGATGACGTGGCTGATCGGGCACTGATCACATGGCTCATCATGCACTGATCACGTGTTTATCAGGCAATGATCAGTGACTGACAGGCGCTGATCATGGGACTGTGCACGCACTGATCACGTGGCTATCATGCACTGATCACGTGACTGCGCATGCACTGATGACGTGGCTGTTCGGGCACTGATCACGTGTTTATCAGGCAGTGATCAGTGACTGACAGGCGCTGATCAGGGGACTGTGCACGCACTGATCAGGTGGCTGATCAGGAACTGACCACCTGACCGCGCATGCAGTGATCACGTGGCTGGTCGTTCACTGATCACGTGTTTATCATACGGTGATCACGTGACTGAGAGGCGCTGATCACGTGACTGTGCCGTCAGTGATCACGTGGCTGAGCAGGCACTGATATCGTGACTGAGCATGCACTGATCATGTGCCGGGAGCCGGGGAGGCATTCCACTCTGGACAAAGGTCATGAGGAAGGAGGCTCGGCATACGCAAATGCGGGATCGAGCCTCAGGAGTCCACCCGGATATTCTCGAGCATCTCCCCCCAAAAACCGGAGTCTGCCTACTGTATTGCTTTGTGCTCTCACCTCTGATTTCACTGGGGGCTGTCCCCCACCACCATCTCGCTCTCTCTGTCAAAGAGTTAACTTACAGCTCCAATTCATAAAGTTCCTTGTCATTCTTCCCTTTAACTTCCAGCTGAGTCTCCATCTGGAGCGCGGAACCCACCACGCTTACTAATTATGCCTGGGCTGCTAAGACCCACTCGAGAAGGTGTCTAGGGTGAGGCACCTTTCGCTATTCGAGAGGGCGCCTGCGGCCTACGTAAGTGGTGCAAACTTCTTGTCTTGAAGTTTGATTGGTCTTCCGCGTAAACCAAGCTACTCAGTCTCTTTTCTCCACCGAATTTTCCTACTGAGCTCTCCTCATACTATTATTCTTGACATCTCTGATTAGCATATAAATAGTCGCCTAGGCCATCTCTCCTTCGAATACCCTGGATCAGTTGGGGCTGGTCCCCGGCAGGTGGCGACCGAACAGGGACCTCAGGAGGCAATACTCAAAGAGCTGAGCAGACACGAACCACGCAATCAGCAGGCAATAAGCATGGAGCTCAGCAGTGACGAATCATGCTGCTCAACTGGCAATAATCAAGCACGTGACCAGGCAGGAATCACGCAGCTCAGCTGGCAATTGTCAAGCAGATGAGCCGACAGGAATCACGCAGCTCAGCTGGCAATTGTCATGCAGATGAGCCGGCAGGAATCACGCAGCTCAGCAGGCCCTGATCACGTGACTCTGCAGGCACTGATCACGTGGCTGATCAAGTCCAGATCACGTGACTGAGCATGCACTGATCACGTGGCTATCATGCACTGATGACGTGACTGCGCATGCACTGATGACGTGGCTGATCGGGCACTGATCACATGGCTCATCATGCACTGATCACGTGTTTATCAGGCAATGATCAGTGACTGACAGGCGCTGATCATGGGACTGTGCACGCACTGATCACGTGGCTATCATGCACTGATCACGTGACTGCGCATGCACTGATGACGTGGCTGTTCGGGCACTGATCACGTGTTTATCAGGCAGTGATCAGTGACTGACAGGCGCTGATCAGGGGACTGTGCACGCACTGATCAGGTGGCTGATCAGGAACTGACCACCTGACCGCGCATGCAGTGATCACGTGGCTGGTCGTTCACTGATCACGTGTTTATCATACGGTGATCACGTGACTGAGAGGCGCTGATCACGTGACTGTGCCGTCAGTGATCACGTGGCTGAGCAGGCACTGATATCGTGACTGAGCATGCACTGATCATGTGCCGGGAGCCGGGGAGGCATTCCACTCTGGACAAAGGTCATGAGGAAGGAGGCTCGGCATACGCAAATGCGGGATCGAGCCTCAGGAGTCCACCCGGATATTCTCGAGCATCTCCCCCAAAAAAACCGGAGTCTGCCTACTGTATTGCTTTGTGCTCTCACCTCTGATTTCACTGGGGGCTGTCCCCCACCACCATCTCGCTCTCTCTGTCAAAGAGTTAACTTACAGCTCCAATTCATAAAGTTCCTTGTCATTCTTCCCTTTAACTTCCAGCTGAGTCTCCATCTGGAGCGCGGAACCCACCACGCTTACTAATTATGCCTGGGCTGCTAAGACCCACTCGAGAAGGTGTCTAGGGTGAGGCACCTTTCGCTATTCGAGAGGGCGCCTGCGGCCTACGTAAGTGGTGCAAACTTCTTGTCTTGAAGTTTGATTGGTCTTCCGCGTAAACCAAGCTACTCAGTCTCTTTTCTCCACCGAATTTTCCTACTGAGCTCTCCTCATACTATTATTCTTGACATCTCTGATTAGCATATAAATAGTCGCCTAGGCCATCTCTCCTTCGAATACCCTGGATCAGTTGGGGCTGGTCCCCGGCAGGTGGCGACCGAACAGGGACCTCAGGAGGCAATACTCAAAGAGCTGAGCAGACACGAACCACGCAATCAGCAGGCAATAAGCATGGAGCTCAGCAGTGACGAATCATGCTGCTCAACTGGCAATAATCAAGCACGTGACCAGGCAGGAATCACGCAGCTCAGCTGGCAATTGTCAAGCAGATGAGCCGACAGGAATCACGCAGCTCAGATGGCAATTGTCATGCAGATGAGCCGGCAGGAATCACGCAGCTCAGCAGGCCCTGATCACGTGACTCTGCAGGCACTGATCACGTGGCTGATCAAGTCCAGATCACGTGACTGAGCATGCACTGATCACGTGGCTATCATGCACTGATGACGTGACTGCGCATGCACTGATGACGTGGCTGATCGGGCACTGATCACATGGCTCATCATGCACTGATCACGTGTTTATCAGGCAATGATCAGTGACTGACAGGCGCTGATCATGGGACTGTGCACGCACTGATCACGTGGCTATCATGCACTGATCACGTGACTGCGCATGCACTGATGACGTGGCTGTTCGGGCACTGATCACGTGTTTATCAGGCAGTGATCAGTGACTGACAGGCGCTGATCAGGGGACTGTGCACGCACTGATCAGGTGGCTGATCAGGAACTGACCACCTGACCGCGCATGCAGTGATCACGTGGCTGGTCGTTCACTGATCACGTGTTTATCATACGGTGATCACGTGACTGAGAGGCGCTGATCACGTGACTGTGCCGTCAGTGATCACGTGGCTGAGCAGGCACTGATATCGTGACTGAGCATGCACTGATCATGTGCCGGGAGCCGGGGAGGCATTCCACTCTGGACAAAGGTCATGAGGAAGGAGGCTCGGCATACGCAAATGCGGGATCGAGCCTCAGGAGTCCACCCGGATATTCTCGAGCATCTCCCCCCAAAAAACCGGAGTCTGCCTACTGTATTGCTTTGTGCTCTCACCTCTGATTTCACTGGGGGCTGTCCCCCACCACCATCTCGCTCTCTCTGTCAAAGAGTTAACTTACAGCTCCAATTCATAAAGTTCCTTGTCATTCTTCCCTTTAACTTCCAGCTGAGTCTCCATCTGGAGCGCGGAACCCACCACGCTTACTAATTATGCCTGGGCTGCTAAGACCCACTCGAGAAGGTGTCTAGGGTGAGGCACCTTTCGCTATTCGAGAGGGCGCCTGCGGCCTACGTAAGTGGTGCAAACTTCTTGTCTTGAAGTTTGATTGGTCTTCCGCGTAAACCAAGCTACTCAGTCTCTTTTCTCCACCGAATTTTCCTACTGAGCTCTCCTCATACTATTATTCTTGACATCTCTGATTAGCATATAAATAGTCGCCTAGGCCATCTCTCCTTCGAATACCCTGGATCAGTTGGGGCTGGTCCCCGGCAGGTGGCGACCGAACAGGGACCTCAGGAGGCAATACTCAAAGAGCTGAGCAGACACGAACCACGCAATCAGCAGGCAATAAGCATGGAGCTCAGCAGTGACGAATCATGCTGCTCAACTGGCAATAATCAAGCACGTGACCAGGCAGGAATCACGCAGCTCAGCTGGCAATTGTCAAGCAGATGAGCCGACAGGAATCACGCAGCTCAGCTGGCAATTGTCATGCAGATGAGCCGGCAGGAATCACGCAGCTCAGCAGGCCCTGATCACGTGACTCTGCAGGCACTGATCACGTGGCTGATCAAGTCCAGATCACGTGACTGAGCATGCACTGATCACGTGGCTATCATGCACTGATGACGTGACTGCGCATGCACTGATGACGTGGCTGATCGGGCACTGATCACATGGCTCATCATGCACTGATCACGTGTTTATCAGGCAATGATCAGTGACTGACAGGCGCTGATCATGGGACTGTGCACGCACTGATCACGTGGCTATCATGCACTGATCACGTGACTGCGCATGCACTGATGACGTGGCTGTTCGGGCACTGATCACGTGTTTATCAGGCAGTGATCAGTGACTGACAGGCGCTGATCAGGGGACTGTGCACGCACTGATCAGGTGGCTGATCAGGAACTGACCACCTGACCGCGCATGCAGTGATCACGTGGCTGGTCGTTCACTGATCACGTGTTTATCATACGGTGATCACGTGACTGAGAGGCGCTGATCACGTGACTGTGCCGTCAGTGATCACGTGGCTGAGCAGGCACTGATATCGTGACTGAGCATGCACTGATCATGTGCCGGGAGCCGGGGAGGCATTCCACTCTGGACAAAGGTCATGAGGAAGGAGGCTCGGCATACGCAAATGCGGGATCGAGCCTCAGGAGTCCACCCGGATATTCTCGAGCATCTCCCCCCAAAAAAACCGGAGTCTGCCTACTGTATTGCTTTGTGCTCTCACCTCTGATTTCACTGGGGGCTGTCCCCCACCACCATCTCGCTCTCTCTGTCAAAGAGTTAACTTACAGCTCCAATTCATAAAGTTCCTTGTCATTCTTCCCTTTAACTTCCAGCTGAGTCTCCATCTGGAGCGCGGAACCCACCACGCTTACTAATTATGCCTGGGCTGCTAAGACCCACTCGAGAAGGTGTCTAGGGTGAGGCACCTTTCGCTATTCGAGAGGGCGCCTGCGGCCTACGTAAGTGGTGCAAACTTCTTGTCTTGAAGTTTGATTGGTCTTCCGCGTAAACCAAGCTACTCAGTCTCTTTTCTCCACCGAATTTTCCTACTGAGCTCTCCTCATACTATTATTCTTGACATCTCTGATTAGCATATAAATAGTCGCCTAGGCCATCTCTCCTTCGAATACCCTGGATCAGTTGGGGCTGGTCCCCGGCAGGTGGCGACCGAACAGGGACCTCAGGAGGCAATACTCAAAGAGCTGAGCAGACACGAACCACGCAATCAGCAGGCAATAAGCATGGAGCTCAGCAGTGACGAATCATGCTGCTCAACTGGCAATAATCAAGCACGTGACCAGGCAGGAATCACGCAGCTCAGCTGGCAATTGTCAAGCAGATGAGCCGACAGGAATCACGCAGCTCAGCTGGCAATTGTCATGCAGATGAGCCGGCAGGAATCACGCAGCTCAGCAGGCCCTGATCACGTGACTCTGCAGGCACTGATCACGTGGCTGATCAAGTCCAGATCACGTGACTGAGCATGCACTGATCACGTGGCTATCATGCACTGATGACGTGACTGCGCATGCACTGATGACGTGGCTGATCGGGCACTGATCACATGGCTCATCATGCACTGATCACGTGTTTATCAGGCAATGATCAGTGACTGACAGGCGCTGATCATGGGACTGTGCACGCACTGATCACGTGGCTATCATGCACTGATCACGTGACTGCGCATGCACTGATGACGTGGCTGTTCGGGCACTGATCACGTGTTTATCAGGCAGTGATCAGTGACTGACAGGCGCTGATCAGGGGACTGTGCACGCACTGATCAGGTGGCTGATCAGGAACTGACCACCTGACCGCGCATGCAGTGATCACGTGGCTGGTCGTTCACTGATCACGTGTTTATCATACGGTGATCACGTGACTGAGAGGCGCTGATCACGTGACTGTGCCGTCAGTGATCACGTGGCTGAGCAGGCACTGATATCGTGACTGAGCATGCACTGATCATGTGCCGGGAGCCGGGGAGGCATTCCACTCTGGACAAAGGTCATGAGGAAGGAGGCTCGGCATACGCAAATGCGGGATCGAGCCTCAGGAGTCCACCCGGATATTCTCGAGCATCTCCCCCCAAAAAACCGGAGTCTGCCTACTGTATTGCTTTGTGCTCTCACCTCTGATTTCACTGGGGGCTGTCCCCCACCACCATCTCGCTCTCTCTGTCAAAGAGTTAACTTACAGCTCCAATTCATAAAGTTCCTTGTCATTCTTCCCTTTAACTTCCAGCTGAGTCTCCATCTGGAGCGCGGAACCCACCACGCTTACTAATTATGCCTGGGCTGCTAAGACCCACTCGAGAAGGTGTCTAGGGTGAGGCACCTTTCGCTATTCGAGAGGGCGCCTGCGGCCTACGTAAGTGGTGCAAACTTCTTGTCTTGAAGTTTGATTGGTCTTCCGCGTAAACCAAGCTACTCAGTCTCTTTTCTCCACCGAATTTTCCTACTGAGCTCTCCTCATACTATTATTCTTGACATCTCTGATTAGCATATAAATAGTCGCCTAGGCCATCTCTCCTTCGAATACCCTGGATCAGTTGGGGCTGGTCCCCGGCAGGTGGCGACCGAACAGGGACCTCAGGAGGCAATACTCAAAGAGCTGAGCAGACACGAACCACGCAATCAGCAGGCAATAAGCATGGAGCTCAGCAGTGACGAATCATGCTGCTCAACTGGCAATAATCAAGCACGTGACCAGGCAGGAATCACGCAGCTCAGCTGGCAATTGTCAAGCAGATGAGCCGACAGGAATCACGCAGCTCAGCTGGCAATTGTCATGCAGATGAGCCGGCAGGAATCACGCAGCTCAGCAGGCCCTGATCACGTGACTCTGCAGGCACTGATCACGTGGCTGATCAAGTCCAGATCACGTGACTGAGCATGCACTGATCACGTGGCTATCATGCACTGATGACGTGACTGCGCATGCACTGATGACGTGGCTGATCGGGCACTGATCACATGGCTCATCATGCACTGATCACGTGTTTATCAGGCAATGATCAGTGACTGACAGGCGCTGATCATGGGACTGTGCACGCACTGATCACGTGGCTATCATGCACTGATCACGTGACTGCGCATGCACTGATGACGTGGCTGTTCGGGCACTGATCACGTGTTTATCAGGCAGTGATCAGTGACTGACAGGCGCTGATCAGGGGACTGTGCACGCACTGATCAGGTGGCTGATCAGGAACTGACCACCTGACCGCGCATGCAGTGATCACGTGGCTGGTCGTTCACTGATCACGTGTTTATCATACGGTGATCACGTGACTGAGAGGCGCTGATCACGTGACTGTGCCGTCAGTGATCACGTGGCTGAGCAGGCACTGATATCGTGACTGAGCATGCACTGATCATGTGCCGGGAGCCGGGGAGGCATTCCACTCTGGACAAAGGTCATGAGGAAGGAGGCTCGGCATACGCAAATGCGGGATCGAGCCTCAGGAGTCCACCCGGATATTCTCGAGCATCTCCCCCCAAAAAAACCGGAGTCTGCCTACTGTATTGCTTTGTGCTCTCACCTCTGATTTCACTGGGGGCTGTCCCCCACCACCATCTCGCTCTCTCTGTCAAAGAGTTAACTTACAGCTCCAATTCATAAAGTTCCTTGTCATTCTTCCCTTTAACTTCCAGCTGAGTCTCCATCTGGAGCGCGGAACCCACCACGCTTACTAATTATGCCTGGGCTGCTAAGACCCACTCGAGAAGGTGTCTAGGGTGAGGCACCTTTCGCTATTCGAGAGGGCGCCTGCGGCCTACGTAAGTGGTGCAAACTTCTTGTCTTGAAGTTTGATTGGTCTTCCGCGTAAACCAAGCTACTCAGTCTCTTTTCTCCACCGAATTTTCCTACTGAGCTCTCCTCATACTATTATTCTTGACATCTCTGATTAGCATATAAATAGTCGCCTAGGCCATCTCTCCTTCGAATACCCTGGATCAGTTGGGGCTGGTCCCCGGCAGGTGGCGACCGAACAGGGACCTCAGGAGGCAATACTCAAAGAGCTGAGCAGACACGAACCACGCAATCAGCAGGCAATAAGCATGGAGCTCAGCAGTGACGAATCATGCTGCTCAACTGGCAATAATCAAGCACGTGACCAGGCAGGAATCACGCAGCTCAGCTGGCAATTGTCAAGCAGATGAGCCGACAGGAATCACGCAGCTCAGCTGGCAATTGTCATGCAGATGAGCCGGCAGGAATCACGCAGCTCAGCAGGCCCTGATCACGTGACTCTGCAGGCACTGATCACGTGGCTGATCAAGTCCAGATCACGTGACTGAGCATGCACTGATCACGTGGCTATCATGCACTGATGACGTGACTGCGCATGCACTGATGACGTGGCTGATCGGGCACTGATCACATGGCTCATCATGCACTGATCACGTGTTTATCAGGCAATGATCAGTGACTGACAGGCGCTGATCATGGGACTGTGCACGCACTGATCACGTGGCTATCATGCACTGATCACGTGACTGCGCATGCACTGATGACGTGGCTGTTCGGGCACTGATCACGTGTTTATCAGGCAGTGATCAGTGACTGACAGGCGCTGATCAGGGGACTGTGCACGCACTGATCAGGTGGCTGATCAGGAACTGACCACCTGACCGCGCATGCAGTGATCACGTGGCTGGTCGTTCACTGATCACGTGTTTATCATACGGTGATCACGTGACTGAGAGGCGCTGATCACGTGACTGTGCCGTCAGTGATCACGTGGCTGAGCAGGCACTGATATCGTGACTGAGCATGCACTGATCATGTGCCGGGAGCCGGGGAGGCATTCCACTCTGGACAAAGGTCATGAGGAAGGAGGCTCGGCATACGCAAATGCGGGATCGAGCCTCAGGAGTCCACCCGGATATTCTCGAGCATCTCCCCCCAAAAAAACCGGAGTCTGCCTACTGTATTGCTTTGTGCTCTCACCTCTGATTTCACTGGGGGCTGTCCCCCACCACCATCTCGCTCTCTCTGTCAAAGAGTTAACTTACAGCTCCAATTCATAAAGTTCCTTGTCATTCTTCCCTTTAACTTCCAGCTGAGTCTCCATCTGGAGCGCGGAACCCACCACGCTTACTAATTATGCCTGGGCTGCTAAGACCCACTCGAGAAGGTGTCTAGGGTGAGGCACCTTTCGCTATTCGAGAGGGCGCCTGCGGCCTACGTAAGTGGTGCAAACTTCTTGTCTTGAAGTTTGATTGGTCTTCCGCGTAAACCAAGCTACTCAGTCTCTTTTCTCCACCGAATTTTCCTACTGAGCTCTCCTCATACTATTATTCTTGACATCTCTGATTAGCATATAAATAGTCGCCTAGGCCATCTCTCCTTCGAATACCCTGGATCAGTTGGGGCTGGTCCCCGGCAGGTGGCGACCGAACAGGGACCTCAGGAGGCAATACTCAAAGAGCTGAGCAGACACGAACCACGCAATCAGCAGGCAATAAGCATGGAGCTCAGCAGTGACGAATCATGCTGCTCAACTGGCAATAATCAAGCACGTGACCAGGCAGGAATCACGCAGCTCAGCTGGCAATTGTCAAGCAGATGAGCCGACAGGAATCACGCAGCTCAGCTGGCAATTGTCATGCAGATGAGCCGGCAGGAATCACGCAGCTCAGCAGGCCCTGATCACGTGACTCTGCAGGCACTGATCACGTGGCTGATCAAGTCCAGATCACGTGACTGAGCATGCACTGATCACGTGGCTATCATGCACTGATGACGTGACTGCGCATGCACTGATGACGTGGCTGATCGGGCACTGATCACATGGCTCATCATGCACTGATCACGTGTTTATCAGGCAATGATCAGTGACTGACAGGCGCTGATCATGGGACTGTGCACGCACTGATCACGTGGCTATCATGCACTGATCACGTGACTGCGCATGCACTGATGACGTGGCTGTTCGGGCACTGATCACGTGTTTATCAGGCAGTGATCAGTGACTGACAGGCGCTGATCAGGGGACTGTGCACGCACTGATCAGGTGGCTGATCAGGAACTGACCACCTGACCGCGCATGCAGTGATCACGTGGCTGGTCGTTCACTGATCACGTGTTTATCATACGGTGATCACGTGACTGAGAGGCGCTGATCACGTGACTGTGCCGTCAGTGATCACGTGGCTGAGCAGGCACTGATATCGTGACTGAGCATGCACTGATCATGTGCCGGGAGCCGGGGAGGCATTCCACTCTGGACAAAGGTCATGAGGAAGGAGGCTCGGCATACGCAAATGCGGGATCGAGCCTCAGGAGTCCACCCGGATATTCTCGAGCATCTCCCCCCAAAAAAACCGGAGTCTGCCTACTGTATTGCTTTGTGCTCTCACCTCTGATTTCACTGGGGGCTGTCCCCCACCACCATCTCGCTCTCTCTGTCAAAGAGTTAACTTACAGCTCCAATTCATAAAGTTCCTTGTCATTCTTCCCTTTAACTTCCAGCTGAGTCTCCATCTGGAGCGCGGAACCCACCACGCTTACTAATTATGCCTGGGCTGCTAAGACCCACTCGAGAAGGTGTCTAGGGTGAGGCACCTTTCGCTATTCGAGAGGGCGCCTGCGGCCTACGTAAGTGGTGCAAACTTCTTGTCTTGAAGTTTGATTGGTCTTCCGCGTAAACCAAGCTACTCAGTCTCTTTTCTCCACCGAATTTTCCTACTGAGCTCTCCTCATACTATTATTCTTGACATCTCTGATTAGCATATAAATAGTCGCCTAGGCCATCTCTCCTTCGAATACCCTGGATCAGTTGGGGCTGGTCCCCGGCAGGTGGCGACCGAACAGGGACCTCAGGAGGCAATACTCAAAGAGCTGAGCAGACACGAACCACGCAATCAGCAGGCAATAAGCATGGAGCTCAGCAGTGACGAATCATGCTGCTCAACTGGCAATAATCAAGCACGTGACCAGGCAGGAATCACGCAGCTCAGCTGGCAATTGTCAAGCAGATGAGCCGACAGGAATCACGCAGCTCAGCTGGCAATTGTCATGCAGATGAGCCGGCAGGAATCACGCAGCTCAGCAGGCCCTGATCACGTGACTCTGCAGGCACTGATCACGTGGCTGATCAAGTCCAGATCACGTGACTGAGCATGCACTGATCACGTGGCTATCATGCACTGATGACGTGACTGCGCATGCACTGATGACGTGGCTGATCGGGCACTGATCACATGGCTCATCATGCACTGATCACGTGTTTATCAGGCAATGATCAGTGACTGACAGGCGCTGATCATGGGACTGTGCACGCACTGATCACGTGGCTATCATGCACTGATCACGTGACTGCGCATGCACTGATGACGTGGCTGTTCGGGCACTGATCACGTGTTTATCAGGCAGTGATCAGTGACTGACAGGCGCTGATCAGGGGACTGTGCACGCACTGATCAGGTGGCTGATCAGGAACTGACCACCTGACCGCGCATGCAGTGATCACGTGGCTGGTCGTTCACTGATCACGTGTTTATCATACGGTGATCACGTGACTGAGAGGCGCTGATCACGTGACTGTGCCGTCAGTGATCACGTGGCTGAGCAGGCACTGATATCGTGACTGAGCATGCACTGATCATGTGCCGGGAGCCGGGGAGGCATTCCACTCTGGACAAAGGTCATGAGGAAGGAGGCTCGGCATACGCAAATGCGGGATCGAGCCTCAGGAGTCCACCCGGATATTCTCGAGCATCTCCCCCCAAAAAACCGGAGTCTGCCTACTGTATTGCTTTGTGCTCTCACCTCTGATTTCACTGGGGGCTGTCCCCCACCACCATCTCGCTCTCTCTGTCAAAGAGTTAACTTACAGCTCCAATTCATAAAGTTCCTTGTCATTCTTCCCTTTAACTTCCAGCTGAGTCTCCATCTGGAGCGCGGAACCCACCACGCTTACTAATTATGCCTGGGCTGCTAAGACCCACTCGAGAAGGTGTCTAGGGTGAGGCACCTTTCGCTATTCGAGAGGGCGCCTGCGGCCTACGTAAGTGGTGCAAACTTCTTGTCTTGAAGTTTGATTGGTCTTCCGCGTAAACCAAGCTACTCAGTCTCTTTTCTCCACCGAATTTTCCTACTGAGCTCTCCTCATACTATTATTCTTGACATCTCTGATTAGCATATAAATAGTCGCCTAGGCCATCTCTCCTTCGAATACCCTGGATCAGTTGGGGCTGGTCCCCGGCAGGTGGCGACCGAACAGGGACCTCAGGAGGCAATACTCAAAGAGCTGAGCAGACACGAACCACGCAATCAGCAGGCAATAAGCATGGAGCTCAGCAGTGACGAATCATGCTGCTCAACTGGCAATAATCAAGCACGTGACCAGGCAGGAATCACGCAGCTCAGCTGGCAATTGTCAAGCAGATGAGCCGACAGGAATCACGCAGCTCAGCTGGCAATTGTCATGCAGATGAGCCGGCAGGAATCACGCAGCTCAGCAGGCCCTGATCACGTGACTCTGCAGGCACTGATCACGTGGCTGATCAAGTCCAGATCACGTGACTGAGCATGCACTGATCACGTGGCTATCATGCACTGATGACGTGACTGCGCATGCACTGATGACGTGGCTGATCGGGCACTGATCACATGGCTCATCATGCACTGATCACGTGTTTATCAGGCAATGATCAGTGACTGACAGGCGCTGATCATGGGACTGTGCACGCACTGATCACGTGGCTATCATGCACTGATCACGTGACTGCGCATGCACTGATGACGTGGCTGTTCGGGCACTGATCACGTGTTTATCAGGCAGTGATCAGTGACTGACAGGCGCTGATCAGGGGACTGTGCACGCACTGATCAGGTGGCTGATCAGGAACTGACCACCTGACCGCGCATGCAGTGATCACGTGGCTGGTCGTTCACTGATCACGTGTTTATCATACGGTGATCACGTGACTGAGAGGCGCTGATCACGTGACTGTGCCGTCAGTGATCACGTGGCTGAGCAGGCACTGATATCGTGACTGAGCATGCACTGATCATGTGCCGGGAGCCGGGGAGGCATTCCACTCTGGACAAAGGTCATGAGGAAGGAGGCTCGGCATACGCAAATGCGGGATCGAGCCTCAGGAGTCCACCCGGATATTCTCGAGCATCTCCCCCCAAAAAACCGGAGTCTGCCTACTGTATTGCTTTGTGCTCTCACCTCTGATTTCACTGGGGGCTGTCCCCCACCACCATCTCGCTCTCTCTGTCAAAGAGTTAACTTACAGCTCCAATTCATAAAGTTCCTTGTCATTCTTCCCTTTAACTTCCAGCTGAGTCTCCATCTGGAGCGCGGAACCCACCACGCTTACTAATTATGCCTGGGCTGCTAAGACCCACTCGAGAAGGTGTCTAGGGTGAGGCACCTTTCGCTATTCGAGAGGGCGCCTGCGGCCTACGTAAGTGGTGCAAACTTCTTGTCTTGAAGTTTGATTGGTCTTCCGCGTAAACCAAGCTACTCAGTCTCTTTTCTCCACCGAATTTTCCTACTGAGCTCTCCTCATACTATTATTCTTGACATCTCTGATTAGCATATAAATAGTCGCCTAGGCCATCTCTCCTTCGAATACCCTGGATCAGTTGGGGCTGGTCCCCGGCAGGTGGCGACCGAACAGGGACCTCAGGAGGCAATACTCAAAGAGCTGAGCAGACACGAACCACGCAATCAGCAGGCAATAAGCATGGAGCTCAGCAGTGACGAATCATGCTGCTCAACTGGCAATAATCAAGCACGTGACCAGGCAGGAATCACGCAGCTCAGCTGGCAATTGTCAAGCAGATGAGCCGACAGGAATCACGCAGCTCAGCTGGCAATTGTCATGCAGATGAGCCGGCAGGAATCACGCAGCTCAGCAGGCCCTGATCACGTGACTCTGCAGGCACTGATCACGTGGCTGATCAAGTCCAGATCACGTGACTGAGCATGCACTGATCACGTGGCTATCATGCACTGATGACGTGACTGCGCATGCACTGATGACGTGGCTGATCGGGCACTGATCACATGGCTCATCATGCACTGATCACGTGTTTATCAGGCAATGATCAGTGACTGACAGGCGCTGATCATGGGACTGTGCACGCACTGATCACGTGGCTATCATGCACTGATCACGTGACTGCGCATGCACTGATGACGTGGCTGTTCGGGCACTGATCACGTGTTTATCAGGCAGTGATCAGTGACTGACAGGCGCTGATCAGGGGACTGTGCACGCACTGATCAGGTGGCTGATCAGGAACTGACCACCTGACCGCGCATGCAGTGATCACGTGGCTGGTCGTTCACTGATCACGTGTTTATCATACGGTGATCACGTGACTGAGAGGCGCTGATCACGTGACTGTGCCGTCAGTGATCACGTGGCTGAGCAGGCACTGATATCGTGACTGAGCATGCACTGATCATGTGCCGGGAGCCGGGGAGGCATTCCACTCTGGACAAAGGTCATGAGGAAGGAGGCTCGGCATACGCAAATGCGGGATCGAGCCTCAGGAGTCCACCCGGATATTCTCGAGCATCTCCCCCCAAAAAAACCGGAGTCTGCCTACTGTATTGCTTTGTGCTCTCACCTCTGATTTCACTGGGGGCTGTCCCCCACCACCATCTCGCTCTCTCTGTCAAAGAGTTAACTTACAGCTCCAATTCATAAAGTTCCTTGTCATTCTTCCCTTTAACTTCCAGCTGAGTCTCCATCTGGAGCGCGGAACCCACCACGCTTACTAATTATGCCTGGGCTGCTAAGACCCACTCGAGAAGGTGTCTAGGGTGAGGCACCTTTCGCTATTCGAGAGGGCGCCTGCGGCCTACGTAAGTGGTGCAAACTTCTTGTCTTGAAGTTTGATTGGTCTTCCGCGTAAACCAAGCTACTCAGTCTCTTTTCTCCACCGAATTTTCCTACTGAGCTCTCCTCATACTATTATTCTTGACATCTCTGATTAGCATATAAATAGTCGCCTAGGCCATCTCTCCTTCGAATACCCTGGATCAGTTGGGGCTGGTCCCCGGCAGGTGGCGACCGAACAGGGACCTCAGGAGGCAATACTCAAAGAGCTGAGCAGACACGAACCACGCAATCAGCAGGCAATAAGCATGGAGCTCAGCAGTGACGAATCATGCTGCTCAACTGGCAATAATCAAGCACGTGACCAGGCAGGAATCACGCAGCTCAGCTGGCAATTGTCAAGCAGATGAGCCGACAGGAATCACGCAGCTCAGCTGGCAATTGTCATGCAGATGAGCCGGCAGGAATCACGCAGCTCAGCAGGCCCTGATCACGTGACTCTGCAGGCACTGATCACGTGGCTGATCAAGTCCAGATCACGTGACTGAGCATGCACTGATCACGTGGCTATCATGCACTGATGACGTGACTGCGCATGCACTGATGACGTGGCTGATCGGGCACTGATCACATGGCTCATCATGCACTGATCACGTGTTTATCAGGCAATGATCAGTGACTGACAGGCGCTGATCATGGGACTGTGCACGCACTGATCACGTGGCTATCATGCACTGATCACGTGACTGCGCATGCACTGATGACGTGGCTGTTCGGGCACTGATCACGTGTTTATCAGGCAGTGATCAGTGACTGACAGGCGCTGATCAGGGGACTGTGCACGCACTGATCAGGTGGCTGATCAGGAACTGACCACCTGACCGCGCATGCAGTGATCACGTGGCTGGTCGTTCACTGATCACGTGTTTATCATACGGTGATCACGTGACTGAGAGGCGCTGATCACGTGACTGTGCCGTCAGTGATCACGTGGCTGAGCAGGCACTGATATCGTGACTGAGCATGCACTGATCATGTGCCGGGAGCCGGGGAGGCATTCCACTCTGGACAAAGGTCATGAGGAAGGAGGCTCGGCATACGCAAATGCGGGATCGAGCCTCAGGAGTCCACCCGGATATTCTCGAGCATCTCCCCCCAAAAAAACCGGAGTCTGCCTACTGTATTGCTTTGTGCTCTCACCTCTGATTTCACTGGGGGCTGTCCCCCACCACCATCTCGCTCTCTCTGTCAAAGAGTTAACTTACAGCTCCAATTCATAAAGTTCCTTGTCATTCTTCCCTTTAACTTCCAGCTGAGTCTCCATCTGGAGCGCGGAACCCACCACGCTTACTAATTATGCCTGGGCTGCTAAGACCCACTCGAGAAGGTGTCTAGGGTGAGGCACCTTTCGCTATTCGAGAGGGCGCCTGCGGCCTACGTAAGTGGTGCAAACTTCTTGTCTTGAAGTTTGATTGGTCTTCCGCGTAAACCAAGCTACTCAGTCTCTTTTCTCCACCGAATTTTCCTACTGAGCTCTCCTCATACTATTATTCTTGACATCTCTGATTAGCATATAAATAGTCGCCTAGGCCATCTCTCCTTCGAATACCCTGGATCAGTTGGGGCTGGTCCCCGGCAGGTGGCGACCGAACAGGGACCTCAGGAGGCAATACTCAAAGAGCTGAGCAGACACGAACCACGCAATCAGCAGGCAATAAGCATGGAGCTCAGCAGTGACGAATCATGCTGCTCAACTGGCAATAATCAAGCACGTGACCAGGCAGGAATCACGCAGCTCAGCTGGCAATTGTCAAGCAGATGAGCCGACAGGAATCACGCAGCTCAGCTGGCAATTGTCATGCAGATGAGCCGGCAGGAATCACGCAGCTCAGCAGGCCCTGATCACGTGACTCTGCAGGCACTGATCACGTGGCTGATCAAGTCCAGATCACGTGACTGAGCATGCACTGATCACGTGGCTATCATGCACTGATGACGTGACTGCGCATGCACTGATGACGTGGCTGATCGGGCACTGATCACATGGCTCATCATGCACTGATCACGTGTTTATCAGGCAATGATCAGTGACTGACAGGCGCTGATCATGGGACTGTGCACGCACTGATCACGTGGCTATCATGCACTGATCACGTGACTGCGCATGCACTGATGACGTGGCTGTTCGGGCACTGATCACGTGTTTATCAGGCAGTGATCAGTGACTGACAGGCGCTGATCAGGGGACTGTGCACGCACTGATCAGGTGGCTGATCAGGAACTGACCACCTGACCGCGCATGCAGTGATCACGTGGCTGGTCGTTCACTGATCACGTGTTTATCATACGGTGATCACGTGACTGAGAGGCGCTGATCACGTGACTGTGCCGTCAGTGATCACGTGGCTGAGCAGGCACTGATATCGTGACTGAGCATGCACTGATCATGTGCCGGGAGCCGGGGAGGCATTCCACTCTGGACAAAGGTCATGAGGAAGGAGGCTCGGCATACGCAAATGCGGGATCGAGCCTCAGGAGTCCACCCGGATATTCTCGAGCATCTCCCCCCAAAAAAACCGGAGTCTGCCTACTGTATTGCTTTGTGCTCTCACCTCTGATTTCACTGGGGGCTGTCCCCCACCACCATCTCGCTCTCTCTGTCAAAGAGTTAACTTACAGCTCCAATTCATAAAGTTCCTTGTCATTCTTCCCTTTAACTTCCAGCTGAGTCTCCATCTGGAGCGCGGAACCCACCACGCTTACTAATTATGCCTGGGCTGCTAAGACCCACTCGAGAAGGTGTCTAGGGTGAGGCACCTTTCGCTATTCGAGAGGGCGCCTGCGGCCTACGTAAGTGGTGCAAACTTCTTGTCTTGAAGTTTGATTGGTCTTCCGCGTAAACCAAGCTACTCAGTCTCTTTTCTCCACCGAATTTTCCTACTGAGCTCTCCTCATACTATTATTCTTGACATCTCTGATTAGCATATAAATAGTCGCCTAGGCCATCTCTCCTTCGAATACCCTGGATCAGTTGGGGCTGGTCCCCGGCAGGTGGCGACCGAACAGGGACCTCAGGAGGCAATACTCAAAGAGCTGAGCAGACACGAACCACGCAATCAGCAGGCAATAAGCATGGAGCTCAGCAGTGACGAATCATGCTGCTCAACTGGCAATAATCAAGCACGTGACCAGGCAGGAATCACGCAGCTCAGCTGGCAATTGTCAAGCAGATGAGCCGACAGGAATCACGCAGCTCAGCTGGCAATTGTCATGCAGATGAGCCGGCAGGAATCACGCAGCTCAGCAGGCCCTGATCACGTGACTCTGCAGGCACTGATCACGTGGCTGATCAAGTCCAGATCACGTGACTGAGCATGCACTGATCACGTGGCTATCATGCACTGATGACGTGACTGCGCATGCACTGATGACGTGGCTGATCGGGCACTGATCACATGGCTCATCATGCACTGATCACGTGTTTATCAGGCAATGATCAGTGACTGACAGGCGCTGATCATGGGACTGTGCACGCACTGATCACGTGGCTATCATGCA
This sequence comes from Bos javanicus, assembly GCF_032452875.1. Lineage (NCBI taxonomy): Eukaryota > Metazoa > Chordata > Mammalia > Artiodactyla > Bovidae > Bos > Bos javanicus. The sequence continues at coordinate 27,858 of NW_026893663.1, forward strand.
CTGATCACGTGACTGCGCATGCACTGATGACGTGGCTGTTCGGGCACTGATCACGTGTTTATCAGGCAGTGATCAGTGACTGACAGGCGCTGATCAGGGGACTGTGCACGCACTGATCAGGTGGCTGATCAGGAACTGACCACCTGACCGCGCATGCAGTGATCACGTGGCTGGTCGTTCACTGATCACGTGTTTATCATACGGTGATCACGTGACTGAGAGGCGCTGATCACGTGACTGTGCCGTCAGTGATCACGTGGCTGAGCAGGCACTGATATCGTGACTGAGCATGCACTGATCATGTGCCGGGAGCCGGGGAGGCATTCCACTCTGGACAAAGGTCATGAGGAAGGAGGCTCGGCATACGCAAATGCGGGATCGAGCCTCAGGAGTCCACCCGGATATTCTCGAGCATCTCCCCCCAAAAACCGGAGTCTGCCTACTGTATTGCTTTGTGCTCTCACCTCTGATTTCACTGGGGGCTGTCCCCCACCACCATCTCGCTCTCTCTGTCAAAGAGTTAACTTACAGCTCCAATTCATAAAGTTCCTTGTCATTCTTCCCTTTAACTTCCAGCTGAGTCTCCATCTGGAGCGCGGAACCCACCACGCTTACTAATTATGCCTGGGCTGCTAAGACCCACTCGAGAAGGTGTCTAGGGTGAGGCACCTTTCGCTATTCGAGAGGGCGCCTGCGGCCTACGTAAGTGGTGCAAACTTCTTGTCTTGAAGTTTGATTGGTCTTCCGCGTAAACCAAGCTACTCAGTCTCTTTTCTCCACCGAATTTTCCTACTGAGCTCTCCTCATACTATTATTCTTGACATCTCTGATTAGCATATAAATAGTCGCCTAGGCCATCTCTCCTTCGAATACCCTGGATCAGTTGGGGCTGGTCCCCGGCAGGTGGCGACCGAACAGGGACCTCAGGAGGCAATACTCAAAGAGCTGAGCAGACACGAACCACGCAATCAGCAGGCAATAAGCATGGAGCTCAGCAGTGACGAATCATGCTGCTCAACTGGCAATAATCAAGCACGTGACCAGGCAGGAATCACGCAGCTCAGCTGGCAATTGTCAAGCAGATGAGCCGACAGGAATCACGCAGCTCAGCTGGCAATTGTCATGCAGATGAGCCGGCAGGAATCACGCAGCTCAGCAGGCCCTGATCACGTGACTCTGCAGGCACTGATCACGTGGCTGATCAAGTCCAGATCACGTGACTGAGCATGCACTGATCACGTGGCTATCATGCACTGATGACGTGACTGCGCATGCACTGATGACGTGGCTGATCGGGCACTGATCACATGGCTCATCATGCACTGATCACGTGTTTATCAGGCAATGATCAGTGACTGACAGGCGCTGATCATGGGACTGTGCACGCACTGATCACGTGGCTATCATGCACTGATCACGTGACTGCGCATGCACTGATGACGTGGCTGTTCGGGCACTGATCACGTGTTTATCAGGCAGTGATCAGTGACTGACAGGCGCTGATCAGGGGACTGTGCACGCACTGATCAGGTGGCTGATCAGGAACTGACCACCTGACCGCGCATGCAGTGATCACGTGGCTGGTCGTTCACTGATCACGTGTTTATCATACGGTGATCACGTGACTGAGAGGCGCTGATCACGTGACTGTGCCGTCAGTGATCACGTGGCTGAGCAGGCACTGATATCGTGACTGAGCATGCACTGATCATGTGCCGGGAGCCGGGGAGGCATTCCACTCTGGACAAAGGTCATGAGGAAGGAGGCTCGGCATACGCAAATGCGGGATCGAGCCTCAGGAGTCCACCCGGATATTCTCGAGCATCTCCCCCCAAAAAAACCGGAGTCTGCCTACTGTATTGCTTTGTGCTCTCACCTCTGATTTCACTGGGGGCTGTCCCCCACCACCATCTCGCTCTCTCTGTCAAAGAGTTAACTTACAGCTCCAATTCATAAAGTTCCTTGTCATTCTTCCCTTTAACTTCCAGCTGAGTCTCCATCTGGAGCGCGGAACCCACCACGCTTACTAATTATGCCTGGGCTGCTAAGACCCACTCGAGAAGGTGTCTAGGGTGAGGCACCTTTCGCTATTCGAGAGGGCGCCTGCGGCCTACGTAAGTGGTGCAAACTTCTTGTCTTGAAGTTTGATTGGTCTTCCGCGTAAACCAAGCTACTCAGTCTCTTTTCTCCACCGAATTTTCCTACTGAGCTCTCCTCATACTATTATTCTTGACATCTCTGATTAGCATATAAATAGTCGCCTAGGCCATCTCTCCTTCGAATACCCTGGATCAGTTGGGGCTGGTCCCCGGCAGGTGGCGACCGAACAGGGACCTCAGGAGGCAATACTCAAAGAGCTGAGCAGACACGAACCACGCAATCAGCAGGCAATAAGCATGGAGCTCAGCAGTGACGAATCATGCTGCTCAACTGGCAATAATCAAGCACGTGACCAGGCAGGAATCACGCAGCTCAGCTGGCAATTGTCAAGCAGATGAGCCGACAGGAATCACGCAGCTCAGCTGGCAATTGTCATGCAGATGAGCCGGCAGGAATCACGCAGCTCAGCAGGCCCTGATCACGTGACTCTGCAGGCACTGATCACGTGGCTGATCAAGTCCAGATCACGTGACTGAGCATGCACTGATCACGTGGCTATCATGCACTGATGACGTGACTGCGCATGCACTGATGACGTGGCTGATCGGGCACTGATCACATGGCTCATCATGCACTGATCACGTGTTTATCAGGCAATGATCAGTGACTGACAGGCGCTGATCATGGGACTGTGCACGCACTGATCACGTGGCTATCATGCACTGATCACGTGACTGCGCATGCACTGATGACGTGGCTGTTCGGGCACTGATCACGTGTTTATCAGGCAGTGATCAGTGACTGACAGGCGCTGATCAGGGGACTGTGCACGCACTGATCAGGTGGCTGATCAGGAACTGACCACCTGACCGCGCATGCAGTGATCACGTGGCTGGTCGTTCACTGATCACGTGTTTATCATACGGTGATCACGTGACTGAGAGGCGCTGATCACGTGACTGTGCCGTCAGTGATCACGTGGCTGAGCAGGCACTGATATCGTGACTGAGCATGCACTGATCATGTGCCGGGAGCCGGGGAGGCATTCCACTCTGGACAAAGGTCATGAGGAAGGAGGCTCGGCATACGCAAATGCGGGATCGAGCCTCAGGAGTCCACCCGGATATTCTCGAGCATCTCCCCCCAAAAAACCGGAGTCTGCCTACTGTATTGCTTTGTGCTCTCACCTCTGATTTCACTGGGGGCTGTCCCCCACCACCATCTCGCTCTCTCTGTCAAAGAGTTAACTTACAGCTCCAATTCATAAAGTTCCTTGTCATTCTTCCCTTTAACTTCCAGCTGAGTCTCCATCTGGAGCGCGGAACCCACCACGCTTACTAATTATGCCTGGGCTGCTAAGACCCACTCGAGAAGGTGTCTAGGGTGAGGCACCTTTCGCTATTCGAGAGGGCGCCTGCGGCCTACGTAAGTGGTGCAAACTTCTTGTCTTGAAGTTTGATTGGTCTTCCGCGTAAACCAAGCTACTCAGTCTCTTTTCTCCACCGAATTTTCCTACTGAGCTCTCCTCATACTATTATTCTTGACATCTCTGATTAGCATATAAATAGTCGCCTAGGCCATCTCTCCTTCGAATACCCTGGATCAGTTGGGGCTGGTCCCCGGCAGGTGGCGACCGAACAGGGACCTCAGGAGGCAATACTCAAAGAGCTGAGCAGACACGAACCACGCAATCAGCAGGCAATAAGCATGGAGCTCAGCAGTGACGAATCATGCTGCTCAACTGGCAATAATCAAGCACGTGACCAGGCAGGAATCACGCAGCTCAGCTGGCAATTGTCAAGCAGATGAGCCGACAGGAATCACGCAGCTCAGCTGGCAATTGTCATGCAGATGAGCCGGCAGGAATCACGCAGCTCAGCAGGCCCTGATCACGTGACTCTGCAGGCACTGATCACGTGGCTGATCAAGTCCAGATCACGTGACTGAGCATGCACTGATCACGTGGCTATCATGCACTGATGACGTGACTGCGCATGCACTGATGACGTGGCTGATCGGGCACTGATCACATGGCTCATCATGCACTGATCACGTGTTTATCAGGCAATGATCAGTGACTGACAGGCGCTGATCATGGGACTGTGCACGCACTGATCACGTGGCTATCATGCACTGATCACGTGACTGCGCATGCACTGATGACGTGGCTGTTCGGGCACTGATCACGTGTTTATCAGGCAGTGATCAGTGACTGACAGGCGCTGATCAGGGGACTGTGCACGCACTGATCAGGTGGCTGATCAGGAACTGACCACCTGACCGCGCATGCAGTGATCACGTGGCTGGTCGTTCACTGATCACGTGTTTATCATACGGTGATCACGTGACTGAGAGGCGCTGATCACGTGACTGTGCCGTCAGTGATCACGTGGCTGAGCAGGCACTGATATCGTGACTGAGCATGCACTGATCATGTGCCGGGAGCCGGGGAGGCATTCCACTCTGGACAAAGGTCATGAGGAAGGAGGCTCGGCATACGCAAATGCGGGATCGAGCCTCAGGAGTCCACCCGGATATTCTCGAGCATCTCCCCCCAAAAAAACCGGAGTCTGCCTACTGTATTGCTTTGTGCTCTCACCTCTGATTTCACTGGGGGCTGTCCCCCACCACCATCTCGCTCTCTCTGTCAAAGAGTTAACTTACAGCTCCAATTCATAAAGTTCCTTGTCATTCTTCCCTTTAACTTCCAGCTGAGTCTCCATCTGGAGCGCGGAACCCACCACGCTTACTAATTATGCCTGGGCTGCTAAGACCCACTCGAGAAGGTGTCTAGGGTGAGGCACCTTTCGCTATTCGAGAGGGCGCCTGCGGCCTACGTAAGTGGTGCAAACTTCTTGTCTTGAAGTTTGATTGGTCTTCCGCGTAAACCAAGCTACTCAGTCTCTTTTCTCCACCGAATTTTCCTACTGAGCTCTCCTCATACTATTATTCTTGACATCTCTGATTAGCATATAAATAGTCGCCTAGGCCATCTCTCCTTCGAATACCCTGGATCAGTTGGGGCTGGTCCCCGGCAGGTGGCGACCGAACAGGGACCTCAGGAGGCAATACTCAAAGAGCTGAGCAGACACGAACCACGCAATCAGCAGGCAATAAGCATGGAGCTCAGCAGTGACGAATCATGCTGCTCAACTGGCAATAATCAAGCACGTGACCAGGCAGGAATCACGCAGCTCAGCTGGCAATTGTCAAGCAGATGAGCCGACAGGAATCACGCAGCTCAGCTGGCAATTGTCATGCAGATGAGCCGGCAGGAATCACGCAGCTCAGCAGGCCCTGATCACGTGACTCTGCAGGCACTGATCACGTGGCTGATCAAGTCCAGATCACGTGACTGAGCATGCACTGATCACGTGGCTATCATGCACTGATGACGTGACTGCGCATGCACTGATGACGTGGCTGATCGGGCACTGATCACATGGCTCATCATGCACTGATCACGTGTTTATCAGGCAATGATCAGTGACTGACAGGCGCTGATCATGGGACTGTGCACGCACTGATCACGTGGCTATCATGCACTGATCACGTGACTGCGCATGCACTGATGACGTGGCTGTTCGGGCACTGATCACGTGTTTATCAGGCAGTGATCAGTGACTGACAGGCGCTGATCAGGGGACTGTGCACGCACTGATCAGGTGGCTGATCAGGAACTGACCACCTGACCGCGCATGCAGTGATCACGTGGCTGGTCGTTCACTGATCACGTGTTTATCATACGGTGATCACGTGACTGAGAGGCGCTGATCACGTGACTGTGCCGTCAGTGATCACGTGGCTGAGCAGGCACTGATATCGTGACTGAGCATGCACTGATCATGTGCCGGGAGCCGGGGAGGCATTCCACTCTGGACAAAGGTCATGAGGAAGGAGGCTCGGCATACGCAAATGCGGGATCGAGCCTCAGGAGTCCACCCGGATATTCTCGAGCATCTCCCCCCAAAAAAACCGGAGTCTGCCTACTGTATTGCTTTGTGCTCTCACCTCTGATTTCACTGGGGGCTGTCCCCCACCACCATCTCGCTCTCTCTGTCAAAGAGTTAACTTACAGCTCCAATTCATAAAGTTCCTTGTCATTCTTCCCTTTAACTTCCAGCTGAGTCTCCATCTGGAGCGCGGAACCCACCACGCTTACTAATTATGCCTGGGCTGCTAAGACCCACTCGAGAAGGTGTCTAGGGTGAGGCACCTTTCGCTATTCGAGAGGGCGCCTGCGGCCTACGTAAGTGGTGCAAACTTCTTGTCTTGAAGTTTGATTGGTCTTCCGCGTAAACCAAGCTACTCAGTCTCTTTTCTCCACCGAATTTTCCTACTGAGCTCTCCTCATACTATTATTCTTGACATCTCTGATTAGCATATAAATAGTCGCCTAGGCCATCTCTCCTTCGAATACCCTGGATCAGTTGGGGCTGGTCCCCGGCAGGTGGCGACCGAACAGGGACCTCAGGAGGCAATACTCAAAGAGCTGAGCAGACACGAACCACGCAATCAGCAGGCAATAAGCATGGAGCTCAGCAGTGACGAATCATGCTGCTCAACTGGCAATAATCAAGCACGTGACCAGGCAGGAATCACGCAGCTCAGCTGGCAATTGTCAAGCAGATGAGCCGACAGGAATCACGCAGCTCAGCTGGCAATTGTCATGCAGATGAGCCGGCAGGAATCACGCAGCTCAGCAGGCCCTGATCACGTGACTCTGCAGGCACTGATCACGTGGCTGATCAAGTCCAGATCACGTGACTGAGCATGCACTGATCACGTGGCTATCATGCACTGATGACGTGACTGCGCATGCACTGATGACGTGGCTGATCGGGCACTGATCACATGGCTCATCATGCACTGATCACGTGTTTATCAGGCAATGATCAGTGACTGACAGGCGCTGATCATGGGACTGTGCACGCACTGATCACGTGGCTATCATGCACTGATCACGTGACTGCGCATGCACTGATGACGTGGCTGTTCGGGCACTGATCACGTGTTTATCAGGCAGTGATCAGTGACTGACAGGCGCTGATCAGGGGACTGTGCACGCACTGATCAGGTGGCTGATCAGGAACTGACCACCTGACCGCGCATGCAGTGATCACGTGGCTGGTCGTTCACTGATCACGTGTTTATCATACGGTGATCACGTGACTGAGAGGCGCTGATCACGTGACTGTGCCGTCAGTGATCACGTGGCTGAGCAGGCACTGATATCGTGACTGAGCATGCACTGATCATGTGCCGGGAGCCGGGGAGGCATTCCACTCTGGACAAAGGTCATGAGGAAGGAGGCTCGGCATACGCAAATGCGGGATCGAGCCTCAGGAGTCCACCCGGATATTCTCGAGCATCTCCCCCCAAAAAACCGGAGTCTGCCTACTGTATTGCTTTGTGCTCTCACCTCTGATTTCACTGGGGGCTGTCCCCCACCACCATCTCGCTCTCTCTGTCAAAGAGTTAACTTACAGCTCCAATTCATAAAGTTCCTTGTCATTCTTCCCTTTAACTTCCAGCTGAGTCTCCATCTGGAGCGCGGAACCCACCACGCTTACTAATTATGCCTGGGCTGCTAAGACCCACTCGAGAAGGTGTCTAGGGTGAGGCACCTTTCGCTATTCGAGAGGGCGCCTGCGGCCTACGTAAGTGGTGCAAACTTCTTGTCTTGAAGTTTGATTGGTCTTCCGCGTAAACCAAGCTACTCAGTCTCTTTTCTCCACCGAATTTTCCTACTGAGCTCTCCTCATACTATTATTCTTGACATCTCTGATTAGCATATAAATAGTCGCCTAGGCCATCTCTCCTTCGAATACCCTGGATCAGTTGGGGCTGGTCCCCGGCAGGTGGCGACCGAACAGGGACCTCAGGAGGCAATACTCAAAGAGCTGAGCAGACACGAACCACGCAATCAGCAGGCAATAAGCATGGAGCTCAGCAGTGACGAATCATGCTGCTCAACTGGCAATAATCAAGCACGTGACCAGGCAGGAATCACGCAGCTCAGCTGGCAATTGTCAAGCAGATGAGCCGACAGGAATCACGCAGCTCAGATGGCAATTGTCATGCAGATGAGCCGGCAGGAATCACGCAGCTCAGCAGGCCCTGATCACGTGACTCTGCAGGCACTGATCACGTGGCTGATCAAGTCCAGATCACGTGACTGAGCATGCACTGATCACGTGGCTATCATGCACTGATGACGTGACTGCGCATGCACTGATGACGTGGCTGATCGGGCACTGATCACATGGCTCATCATGCACTGATCACGTGTTTATCAGGCAATGATCAGTGACTGACAGGCGCTGATCATGGGACTGTGCACGCACTGATCACGTGGCTATCATGCACTGATCACGTGACTGCGCATGCACTGATGACGTGGCTGTTCGGGCACTGATCACGTGTTTATCAGGCAGTGATCAGTGACTGACAGGCGCTGATCAGGGGACTGTGCACGCACTGATCAGGTGGCTGATCAGGAACTGACCACCTGACCGCGCATGCAGTGATCACGTGGCTGGTCGTTCACTGATCACGTGTTTATCATACGGTGATCACGTGACTGAGAGGCGCTGATCACGTGACTGTGCCGTCAGTGATCACGTGGCTGAGCAGGCACTGATATCGTGACTGAGCATGCACTGATCATGTGCCGGGAGCCGGGGAGGCATTCCACTCTGGACAAAGGTCATGAGGAAGGAGGCTCGGCATACGCAAATGCGGGATCGAGCCTCAGGAGTCCACCCGGATATTCTCGAGCATCTCCCCCCAAAAAAACCGGAGTCTGCCTACTGTATTGCTTTGTGCTCTCACCTCTGATTTCACTGGGGGCTGTCCCCCACCACCATCTCGCTCTCTCTGTCAAAGAGTTAACTTACAGCTCCAATTCATAAAGTTCCTTGTCATTCTTCCCTTTAACTTCCAGCTGAGTCTCCATCTGGAGCGCGGAACCCACCACGCTTACTAATTATGCCTGGGCTGCTAAGACCCACTCGAGAAGGTGTCTAGGGTGAGGCACCTTTCGCTATTCGAGAGGGCGCCTGCGGCCTACGTAAGTGGTGCAAACTTCTTGTCTTGAAGTTTGATTGGTCTTCCGCGTAAACCAAGCTACTCAGTCTCTTTTCTCCACCGAATTTTCCTACTGAGCTCTCCTCATACTATTATTCTTGACATCTCTGATTAGCATATAAATAGTCGCCTAGGCCATCTCTCCTTCGAATACCCTGGATCAGTTGGGGCTGGTCCCCGGCAGGTGGCGACCGAACAGGGACCTCAGGAGGCAATACTCAAAGAGCTGAGCAGACACGAACCACGCAATCAGCAGGCAATAAGCATGGAGCTCAGCAGTGACGAATCATGCTGCTCAACTGGCAATAATCAAGCACGTGACCAGGCAGGAATCACGCAGCTCAGCTGGCAATTGTCAAGCAGATGAGCCGACAGGAATCACGCAGCTCAGATGGCAATTGTCATGCAGATGAGCCGGCAGGAATCACGCAGCTCAGCAGGCCCTGATCACGTGACTCTGCAGGCACTGATCACGTGGCTGATCAAGTCCAGATCACGTGACTGAGCATGCACTGATCACGTGGCTATCATGCACTGATGACGTGACTGCGCATGCACTGATGACGTGGCTGATCGGGCACTGATCACATGGCTCATCATGCACTGATCACGTGTTTATCAGGCAATGATCAGTGACTGACAGGCGCTGATCATGGGACTGTGCACGCACTGATCACGTGGCTATCATGCACTGATCACGTGACTGCGCATGCACTGATGACGTGGCTGTTCGGGCACTGATCACGTGTTTATCAGGCAGTGATCAGTGACTGACAGGCGCTGATCAGGGGACTGTGCACGCACTGATCAGGTGGCTGATCAGGAACTGACCACCTGACCGCGCATGCAGTGATCACGTGGCTGGTCGTTCACTGATCACGTGTTTATCATACGGTGATCACGTGACTGAGAGGCGCTGATCACGTGACTGTGCCGTCAGTGATCACGTGGCTGAGCAGGCACTGATATCGTGACTGAGCATGCACTGATCATGTGCCGGGAGCCGGGGAGGCATTCCACTCTGGACAAAGGTCATGAGGAAGGAGGCTCGGCATACGCAAATGCGGGATCGAGCCTCAGGAGTCCACCCGGATATTCTCGAGCATCTCCCCCCAAAAAAACCGGAGTCTGCCTACTGTATTGCTTTGTGCTCTCACCTCTGATTTCACTGGGGGCTGTCCCCCACCACCATCTCGCTCTCTCTGTCAAAGAGTTAACTTACAGCTCCAATTCATAAAGTTCCTTGTCATTCTTCCCTTTAACTTCCAGCTGAGTCTCCATCTGGAGCGCGGAACCCACCACGCTTACTAATTATGCCTGGGCTGCTAAGACCCACTCGAGAAGGTGTCTAGGGTGAGGCACCTTTCGCTATTCGAGAGGGCGCCTGCGGCCTACGTAAGTGGTGCAAACTTCTTGTCTTGAAGTTTGATTGGTCTTCCGCGTAAACCAAGCTACTCAGTCTCTTTTCTCCACCGAATTTTCCTACTGAGCTCTCCTCATACTATTATTCTTGACATCTCTGATTAGCATATAAATAGTCGCCTAGGCCATCTCTCCTTCGAATACCCTGGATCAGTTGGGGCTGGTCCCCGGCAGGTGGCGACCGAACAGGGACCTCAGGAGGCAATACTCAAAGAGCTGAGCAGACACGAACCACGCAATCAGCAGGCAATAAGCATGGAGCTCAGCAGTGACGAATCATGCTGCTCAACTGGCAATAATCAAGCACGTGACCAGGCAGGAATCACGCAGCTCAGCTGGCAATTGTCAAGCAGATGAGCCGACAGGAATCACGCAGCTCAGATGGCAATTGTCATGCAGATGAGCCGGCAGGAATCACGCAGCTCAGCAGGCCCTGATCACGTGACTCTGCAGGCACTGATCACGTGGCTGATCAAGTCCAGATCACGTGACTGAGCATGCACTGATCACGTGGCTATCATGCACTGATGACGTGACTGCGCATGCACTGATGACGTGGCTGATCGGGCACTGATCACATGGCTCATCATGCACTGATCACGTGTTTATCAGGCAATGATCAGTGACTGACAGGCGCTGATCATGGGACTGTGCACGCACTGATCACGTGGCTATCATGCACTGATCACGTGACTGCGCATGCACTGATGACGTGGCTGTTCGGGCACTGATCACGTGTTTATCAGGCAGTGATCAGTGACTGACAGGCGCTGATCAGGGGACTGTGCACGCACTGATCAGGTGGCTGATCAGGAACTGACCACCTGACCGCGCATGCAGTGATCACGTGGCTGGTCGTTCACTGATCACGTGTTTATCATACGGTGATCACGTGACTGAGAGGCGCTGATCACGTGACTGTGCCGTCAGTGATCACGTGGCTGAGCAGGCACTGATATCGTGACTGAGCATGCACTGATCATGTGCCGGGAGCCGGGGAGGCATTCCACTCTGGACAAAGGTCATGAGGAAGGAGGCTCGGCATACGCAAATGCGGGATCGAGCCTCAGGAGTCCACCCGGATATTCTCGAGCATCTCCCCCCAAAAAAACCGGAGTCTGCCTACTGTATTGCTTTGTGCTCTCACCTCTGATTTCACTGGGGGCTGTCCCCCACCACCATCTCGCTCTCTCTGTCAAAGAGTTAACTTACAGCTCCAATTCATAAAGTTCCTTGTCATTCTTCCCTTTAACTTCCAGCTGAGTCTCCATCTGGAGCGCGGAACCCACCACGCTTACTAATTATGCCTGGGCTGCTAAGACCCACTCGAGAAGGTGTCTAGGGTGAGGCACCTTTCGCTATTCGAGAGGGCGCCTGCGGCCTACGTAAGTGGTGCAAACTTCTTGTCTTGAAGTTTGATTGGTCTTCCGCGTAAACCAAGCTACTCAGTCTCTTTTCTCCACCGAATTTTCCTACTGAGCTCTCCTCATACTATTATTCTTGACATCTCTGATTAGCATATAAATAGTCGCCTAGGCCATCTCTCCTTCGAATACCCTGGATCAGTTGGGGCTGGTCCCCGGCAGGTGGCGACCGAACAGGGACCTCAGGAGGCAATACTCAAAGAGCTGAGCAGACACGAACCACGCAATCAGCAGGCAATAAGCATGGAGCTCAGCAGTGACGAATCATGCTGCTCAACTGGCAATAATCAAGCACGTGACCAGGCAGGAATCACGCAGCTCAGCTGGCAATTGTCAAGCAGATGAGCCGACAGGAATCACGCAGCTCAGCTGGCAATTGTCATGCAGATGAGCCGGCAGGAATCACGCAGCTCAGCAGGCCCTGATCACGTGACTCTGCAGGCACTGATCACGTGGCTGATCAAGTCCAGATCACGTGACTGAGCATGCACTGATCACGTGGCTATCATGCACTGATGACGTGACTGCGCATGCACTGATGACGTGGCTGATCGGGCACTGATCACATGGCTCATCATGCACTGATCACGTGTTTATCAGGCAATGATCAGTGACTGACAGGCGCTGATCATGGGACTGTGCACGCACTGATCACGTGGCTATCATGCACTGATCACGTGACTGCGCATGCACTGATGACGTGGCTGTTCGGGCACTGATCACGTGTTTATCAGGCAGTGATCAGTGACTGACAGGCGCTGATCAGGGGACTGTGCACGCACTGATCAGGTGGCTGATCAGGAACTGACCACCTGACCGCGCATGCAGTGATCACGTGGCTGGTCGTTCACTGATCACGTGTTTATCATACGGTGATCACGTGACTGAGAGGCGCTGATCACGTGACTGTGCCGTCAGTGATCACGTGGCTGAGCAGGCACTGATATCGTGACTGAGCATGCACTGATCATGTGCCGGGAGCCGGGGAGGCATTCCACTCTGGACAAAGGTCATGAGGAAGGAGGCTCGGCATACGCAAATGCGGGATCGAGCCTCAGGAGTCCACCCGGATATTCTCGAGCATCTCCCCCCAAAAAAACCGGAGTCTGCCTACTGTATTGCTTTGTGCTCTCACCTCTGATTTCACTGGGGGCTGTCCCCCACCACCATCTCGCTCTCTCTGTCAAAGAGTTAACTTACAGCTCCAATTCATAAAGTTCCTTGTCATTCTTCCCTTTAACTTCCAGCTGAGTCTCCATCTGGAGCGCGGAACCCACCACGCTTACTAATTATGCCTGGGCTGCTAAGACCCACTCGAGAAGGTGTCTAGGGTGAGGCACCTTTCGCTATTCGAGAGGGCGCCTGCGGCCTACGTAAGTGGTGCAAACTTCTTGTCTTGAAGTTTGATTGGTCTTCCGCGTAAACCAAGCTACTCAGTCTCTTTTCTCCACCGAATTTTCCTACTGAGCTCTCCTCATACTATTATTCTTGACATCTCTGATTAGCATATAAATAGTCGCCTAGGCCATCTCTCCTTCGAATACCCTGGATCAGTTGGGGCTGGTCCCCGGCAGGTGGCGACCGAACAGGGACCTCAGGAGGCAATACTCAAAGAGCTGAGCAGACACGAACCACGCAATCAGCAGGCAATAAGCATGGAGCTCAGCAGTGACGAATCATGCTGCTCAACTGGCAATAATCAAGCACGTGACCAGGCAGGAATCACGCAGCTCAGCTGGCAATTGTCAAGCAGATGAGCCGACAGGAATCACGCAGCTCAGCTGGCAATTGTCATGCAGATGAGCCGGCAGGAATCACGCAGCTCAGCAGGCCCTGATCACGTGACTCTGCAGGCACTGATCACGTGGCTGATCAAGTCCAGATCACGTGACTGAGCATGCACTGATCACGTGGCTATCATGCACTGATGACGTGACTGCGCATGCACTGATGACGTGGCTGATCGGGCACTGATCACATGGCTCATCATGCACTGATCACGTGTTTATCAGGCAATGATCAGTGACTGACAGGCGCTGATCATGGGACTGTGCACGCACTGATCACGTGGCTATCATGCACTGATCACGTGACTGCGCATGCACTGATGACGTGGCTGTTCGGGCACTGATCACGTGTTTATCAGGCAGTGATCAGTGACTGACAGGCGCTGATCAGGGGACTGTGCACGCACTGATCAGGTGGCTGATCAGGAACTGACCACCTGACCGCGCATGCAGTGATCACGTGGCTGGTCGTTCACTGATCACGTGTTTATCATACGGTGATCACGTGACTGAGAGGCGCTGATCACGTGACTGTGCCGTCAGTGATCACGTGGCTGAGCAGGCACTGATATCGTGACTGAGCATGCACTGATCATGTGCCGGGAGCCGGGGAGGCATTCCACTCTGGACAAAGGTCATGAGGAAGGAGGCTCGGCATACGCAAATGCGGGATCGAGCCTCAGGAGTCCACCCGGATATTCTCGAGCATCTCCCCCCAAAAAAACCGGAGTCTGCCTACTGTATTGCTTTGTGCTCTCACCTCTGATTTCACTGGGGGCTGTCCCCCACCACCATCTCGCTCTCTCTGTCAAAGAGTTAACTTACAGCTCCAATTCATAAAGTTCCTTGTCATTCTTCCCTTTAACTTCCAGCTGAGTCTCCATCTGGAGCGCGGAACCCACCACGCTTACTAATTATGCCTGGGCTGCTAAGACCCACTCGAGAAGGTGTCTAGGGTGAGGCACCTTTCGCTATTCGAGAGGGCGCCTGCGGCCTACGTAAGTGGTGCAAACTTCTTGTCTTGAAGTTTGATTGGTCTTCCGCGTAAACCAAGCTACTCAGTCTCTTTTCTCCACCGAATTTTCCTACTGAGCTCTCCTCATACTATTATTCTTGACATCTCTGATTAGCATATAAATAGTCGCCTAGGCCATCTCTCCTTCGAATACCCTGGATCAGTTGGGGCTGGTCCCCGGCAGGTGGCGACCGAACAGGGACCTCAGGAGGCAATACTCAAAGAGCTGAGCAGACACGAACCACGCAATCAGCAGGCAATAAGCATGGAGCTCAGCAGTGACGAATCATGCTGCTCAACTGGCAATAATCAAGCACGTGACCAGGCAGGAATCACGCAGCTCAGCTGGCAATTGTCAAGCAGATGAGCCGACAGGAATCACGCAGCTCAGATGGCAATTGTCATGCAGATGAGCCGGCAGGAATCACGCAGCTCAGCAGGCCCTGATCACGTGACTCTGCAGGCACTGATCACGTGGCTGATCAAGTCCAGATCACGTGACTGAGCATGCACTGATCACGTGGCTATCATGCACTGATGACGTGACTGCGCATGCACTGATGACGTGGCTGATCGGGCACTGATCACATGGCTCATCATGCACTGATCACGTGTTTATCAGGCAATGATCAGTGACTGACAGGCGCTGATCATGGGACTGTGCACGCACTGATCACGTGGCTATCATGCACTGATCACGTGACTGCGCATGCACTGATGACGTGGCTGTTCGGGCACTGATCACGTGTTTATCAGGCAGTGATCAGTGACTGACAGGCGCTGATCAGGGGACTGTGCACGCACTGATCAGGTGGCTGATCAGGAACTGACCACCTGACCGCGCATGCAGTGATCACGTGGCTGGTCGTTCACTGATCACGTGTTTATCATACGGTGATCACGTGACTGAGAGGCGCTGATCACGTGACTGTGCCGTCAGTGATCACGTGGCTGAGCAGGCACTGATATCGTGACTGAGCATGCACTGATCATGTGCCGGGAGCCGGGGAGGCATTCCACTCTGGACAAAGGTCATGAGGAAGGAGGCTCGGCATACGCAAATGCGGGATCGAGCCTCAGGAGTCCACCCGGATATTCTCGAGCATCTCCCCCCAAAAAAGGAGTCTGCCTACTGTATTGCTTTGTGCTCTCACCTCTGATTTCACTGGGGGCTGTCCCCCACCACCATCTCGCTCTCTCTGTCAAAGAGTTAACTTACAGCTCCAATTCATAAAGTTCCTTGTCATTCTTCCCTTTAACTTCCAGCTGAGTCTCCATCTGGAGCGCGGAACCCACCACGCTTACTAATTATGCCTGGGCTGCTAAGACCCACTCGAGAAGGTGTCTAGGGTGAGGCACCTTTCGCTATTCGAGAGGGCGCCTGCGGCCTACGTAAGTGGTGCAAACTTCTTGTCTTGAAGTTTGATTGGTCTTCCGCGTAAACCAAGCTACTCAGTCTCTTTTCTCCACCGAATTTTCCTACTGAGCTCTCCTCATACTATTATTCTTGACATCTCTGATTAGCATATAAATAGTCGCCTAGGCCATCTCTCCTTCGAATACCCTGGATCAGTTGGGGCTGGTCCCCGGCAGGTGGCGACCGAACAGGGACCTCAGGAGGCAATACTCAAAGAGCTGAGCAGACACGAACCACGCAATCAGCAGGCAATAAGCATGGAGCTCAGCAGTGACGAATCATGCTGCTCAACTGGCAATAATCAAGCACGTGACCAGGCAGGAATCACGCAGCTCAGCTGGCAATTGTCAAGCAGATGAGCCGACAGGAATCACGCAGCTCAGATGGCAATTGTCATGCAGATGAGCCGGCAGGAATCACGCAGCTCAGCAGGCCCTGATCACGTGACTCTGCAGGCACTGATCACGTGGCTGATCAAGTCCAGATCACGTGACTGAGCATGCACTGATCACGTGGCTATCATGCACTGATGACGTGACTGCGCATGCACTGATGACGTGGCTGATCGGGCACTGATCACATGGCTCATCATGCACTGATCACGTGTTTATCAGGCAATGATCAGTGACTGACAGGCGCTGATCATGGGACTGTGCACGCACTGATCACGTGGCTATCATGCACTGATCACGTGACTGCGCATGCACTGATGACGTGGCTGTTCGGGCACTGATCACGTGTTTATCAGGCAGTGATCAGTGACTGACAGGCGCTGATCAGGGGACTGTGCACGCACTGATCAGGTGGCTGATCAGGAACTGACCACCTGACCGCGCATGCAGTGATCACGTGGCTGGTCGTTCACTGATCACGTGTTTATCATACGGTGATCACGTGACTGAGAGGCGCTGATCACGTGACTGTGCCGTCAGTGATCACGTGGCTGAGCAGGCACTGATATCGTGACTGAGCATGCACTGATCATGTGCCGGGAGCCGGGGAGGCATTCCACTCTGGACAAAGGTCATGAGGAAGGAGGCTCGGCATACGCAAATGCGGGATCGAGCCTCAGGAGTCCACCCGGATATTCTCGAGCATCTCCCCCCAAAAAAACCGGAGTCTGCCTACTGTATTGCTTTGTGCTCTCACCTCTGATTTCACTGGGGGCTGTCCCCCACCACCATCTCGCTCTCTCTGTCAAAGAGTTAACTTACAGCTCCAATTCATAAAGTTCCTTGTCATTCTTCCCTTTAACTTCCAGCTGAGTCTCCATCTGGAGCGCGGAACCCACCACGCTTACTAATTATGCCTGGGCTGCTAAGACCCACTCGAGAAGGTGTCTAGGGTGAGGCACCTTTCGCTATTCGAGAGGGCGCCTGCGGCCTACGTAAGTGGTGCAAACTTCTTGTCTTGAAGTTTGATTGGTCTTCCGCGTAAACCAAGCTACTCAGTCTCTTTTCTCCACCGAATTTTCCTACTGAGCTCTCCTCATACTATTATTCTTGACATCTCTGATTAGCATATAAATAGTCGCCTAGGCCATCTCTCCTTCGAATACCCTGGATCAGTTGGGGCTGGTCCCCGGCAGGTGGCGACCGAACAGGGACCTCAGGAGGCAATACTCAAAGAGCTGAGCAGACACGAACCACGCAATCAGCAGGCAATAAGCATGGAGCTCAGCAGTGACGAATCATGCTGCTCAACTGGCAATAATCAAGCACGTGACCAGGCAGGAATCACGCAGCTCAGCTGGCAATTGTCAAGCAGATGAGCCGACAGGAATCACGCAGCTCAGATGGCAATTGTCATGCAGATGAGCCGGCAGGAATCACGCAGCTCAGCAGGCCCTGATCACGTGACTCTGCAGGCACTGATCACGTGGCTGATCAAGTCCAGATCACGTGACTGAGCATGCACTGATCACGTGGCTATCATGCACTGATGACGTGACTGCGCATGCACTGATGACGTGGCTGATCGGGCACTGATCACATGGCTCATCATGCACTGATCACGTGTTTATCAGGCAATGATCAGTGACTGACAGGCGCTGATCATGGGACTGTGCACGCACTGATCACGTGGCTATCATGCACTGATCACGTGACTGCGCATGCACTGATGACGTGGCTGTTCGGGCACTGATCACGTGTTTATCAGGCAGTGATCAGTGACTGACAGGCGCTGATCAGGGGACTGTGCACGCACTGATCAGGTGGCTGATCAGGAACTGACCACCTGACCGCGCATGCAGTGATCACGTGGCTGGTCGTTCACTGATCACGTGTTTATCATACGGTGATCACGTGACTGAGAGGCGCTGATCACGTGACTGTGCCGTCAGTGATCACGTGGCTGAGCAGGCACTGATATCGTGACTGAGCATGCACTGATCATGTGCCGGGAGCCGGGGAGGCATTCCACTCTGGACAAAGGTCATGAGGAAGGAGGCTCGGCATACGCAAATGCGGGATCGAGCCTCAGGAGTCCACCCGGATATTCTCGAGCATCTCCCCCCAAAAAAACCGGAGTCTGCCTACTGTATTGCTTTGTGCTCTCACCTCTGATTTCACTGGGGGCTGTCCCCCACCACCATCTCGCTCTCTCTGTCAAAGAGTTAACTTACAGCTCCAATTCATAAAGTTCCTTGTCATTCTTCCCTTTAACTTCCAGCTGAGTCTCCATCTGGAGCGCGGAACCCACCACGCTTACTAATTATGCCTGGGCTGCTAAGACCCACTCGAGAAGGTGTCTAGGGTGAGGCACCTTTCGCTATTCGAGAGGGCGCCTGCGGCCTACGTAAGTGGTGCAAACTTCTTGTCTTGAAGTTTGATTGGTCTTCCGCGTAAACCAAGCTACTCAGTCTCTTTTCTCCACCGAATTTTCCTACTGAGCTCTCCTCATACTATTATTCTTGACATCTCTGATTAGCATATAAATAGTCGCCTAGGCCATCTCTCCTTCGAATACCCTGGATCAGTTGGGGCTGGTCCCCGGCAGGTGGCGACCGAACAGGGACCTCAGGAGGCAATACTCAAAGAGCTGAGCAGACACGAACCACGCAATCAGCAGGCAATAAGCATGGAGCTCAGCAGTGACGAATCATGCTGCTCAACTGGCAATAATCAAGCACGTGACCAGGCAGGAATCACGCAGCTCAGCTGGCAATTGTCAAGCAGATGAGCCGACAGGAATCACGCAGCTCAGATGGCAATTGTCATGCAGATGAGCCGGCAGGAATCACGCAGCTCAGCAGGCCCTGATCACGTGACTCTGCAGGCACTGATCACGTGGCTGATCAAGTCCAGATCACGTGACTGAGCATGCACTGATCACGTGGCTATCATGCACTGATGACGTGACTGCGCATGCACTGATGACGTGGCTGATCGGGCACTGATCACATGGCTCATCATGCACTGATCACGTGTTTATCAGGCAATGATCAGTGACTGACAGGCGCTGATCATGGGACTGTGCACGCACTGATCACGTGGCTATCATGCACTGATCACGTGACTGCGCATGCACTGATGACGTGGCTGTTCGGGCACTGATCACGTGTTTATCAGGCAGTGATCAGTGACTGACAGGCGCTGATCAGGGGACTGTGCACGCACTGATCAGGTGGCTGATCAGGAACTGACCACCTGACCGCGCATGCAGTGATCACGTGGCTGGTCGTTCACTGATCACGTGTTTATCATACGGTGATCACGTGACTGAGAGGCGCTGATCACGTGACTGTGCCGTCAGTGATCACGTGGCTGAGCAGGCACTGATATCGTGACTGAGCATGCACTGATCATGTGCCGGGAGCCGGGGAGGCATTCCACTCTGGACAAAGGTCATGAGGAAGGAGGCTCGGCATACGCAAATGCGGGATCGAGCCTCAGGAGTCCACCCGGATATTCTCGAGCATCTCCCCCCAAAAAAACCGGAGTCTGCCTACTGTATTGCTTTGTGCTCTCACCTCTGATTTCACTGGGGGCTGTCCCCCACCACCATCTCGCTCTCTCTGTCAAAGAGTTAACTTACAGCTCCAATTCATAAAGTTCCTTGTCATTCTTCCCTTTAACTTCCAGCTGAGTCTCCATCTGGAGCGCGGAACCCACCACGCTTACTAATTATGCCTGGGCTGCTAAGACCCACTCGAGAAGGTGTCTAGGGTGAGGCACCTTTCGCTATTCGAGAGGGCGCCTGCGGCCTACGTAAGTGGTGCAAACTTCTTGTCTTGAAGTTTGATTGGTCTTCCGCGTAAACCAAGCTACTCAGTCTCTTTTCTCCACCGAATTTTCCTACTGAGCTCTCCTCATACTATTATTCTTGACATCTCTGATTAGCATATAAATAGTCGCCTAGGCCATCTCTCCTTCGAATACCCTGGATCAGTTGGGGCTGGTCCCCGGCAGGTGGCGACCGAACAGGGACCTCAGGAGGCAATACTCAAAGAGCTGAGCAGACACGAACCACGCAATCAGCAGGCAATAAGCATGGAGCTCAGCAGTGACGAATCATGCTGCTCAACTGGCAATAATCAAGCACGTGACCAGGCAGGAATCACGCAGCTCAGCTGGCAATTGTCAAGCAGATGAGCCGACAGGAATCACGCAGCTCAGATGGCAATTGTCATGCAGATGAGCCGGCAGGAATCACGCAGCTCAGCAGGCCCTGATCACGTGACTCTGCAGGCACTGATCACGTGGCTGATCAAGTCCAGATCACGTGACTGAGCATGCACTGATCACGTGGCTATCATGCACTGATGACGTGACTGCGCATGCACTGATGACGTGGCTGATCGGGCACTGATCACATGGCTCATCATGCACTGATCACGTGTTTATCAGGCAATGATCAGTGACTGACAGGCGCTGATCATGGGACTGTGCACGCACTGATCACGTGGCTATCATGCACTGATCACGTGACTGCGCATGCACTGATGACGTGGCTGTTCGGGCACTGATCACGTGTTTATCAGGCAGTGATCAGTGACTGACAGGCGCTGATCAGGGGACTGTGCACGCACTGATCAGGTGGCTGATCAGGAACTGACCACCTGACCGCGCATGCAGTGATCACGTGGCTGGTCGTTCACTGATCACGTGTTTATCATACGGTGATCACGTGACTGAGAGGCGCTGATCACGTGACTGTGCCGTCAGTGATCACGTGGCTGAGCAGGCACTGATATCGTGACTGAGCATGCACTGATCATGTGCCGGGAGCCGGGGAGGCATTCCACTCTGGACAAAGGTCATGAGGAAGGAGGCTCGGCATACGCAAATGCGGGATCGAGCCTCAGGAGTCCACCCGGATATTCTCGAGCATCTCCCCCCAAAAAAACCGGAGTCTGCCTACTGTATTGCTTTGTGCTCTCACCTCTGATTTCACTGGGGGCTGTCCCCCACCACCATCTCGCTCTCTCTGTCAAAGAGTTAACTTACAGCTCCAATTCATAAAGTTCCTTGTCATTCTTCCCTTTAACTTCCAGCTGAGTCTCCATCTGGAGCGCGGAACCCACCACGCTTACTAATTATGCCTGGGCTGCTAAGACCCACTCGAGAAGGTGTCTAGGGTGAGGCACCTTTCGCTATTCGAGAGGGCGCCTGCGGCCTACGTAAGTGGTGCAAACTTCTTGTCTTGAAGTTTGATTGGTCTTCCGCGTAAACCAAGCTACTCAGTCTCTTTTCTCCACCGAATTTTCCTACTGAGCTCTCCTCATACTATTATTCTTGACATCTCTGATTAGCATATAAATAGTCGCCTAGGCCATCTCTCCTTCGAATACCCTGGATCAGTTGGGGCTGGTCCCCGGCAGGTGGCGACCGAACAGGGACCTCAGGAGGCAATACTCAAAGAGCTGAGCAGACACGAACCACGCAATCAGCAGGCAATAAGCATGGAGCTCAGCAGTGACGAATCATGCTGCTCAACTGGCAATAATCAAGCACGTGACCAGGCAGGAATCACGCAGCTCAGCTGGCAATTGTCAAGCAGATGAGCCGACAGGAATCACGCAGCTCAGATGGCAATTGTCATGCAGATGAGCCGGCAGGAATCACGCAGCTCAGCAGGCCCTGATCACGTGACTCTGCAGGCACTGATCACGTGGCTGATCAAGTCCAGATCACGTGACTGAGCATGCACTGATCACGTGGCTATCATGCACTGATGACGTGACTGCGCATGCACTGATGACGTGGCTGATCGGGCACTGATCACATGGCTCATCATGCACTGATCACGTGTTTATCAGGCAATGATCAGTGACTGACAGGCGCTGATCATGGGACTGTGCACGCACTGATCACGTGGCTATCATGCACTGATCACGTGACTGCGCATGCACTGATGACGTGGCTGTTCGGGCACTGATCACGTGTTTATCAGGCAGTGATCAGTGACTGACAGGCGCTGATCAGGGGACTGTGCACGCACTGATCAGGTGGCTGATCAGGAACTGACCACCTGACCGCGCATGCAGTGATCACGTGGCTGGTCGTTCACTGATCACGTGTTTATCATACGGTGATCACGTGACTGAGAGGCGCTGATCACGTGACTGTGCCGTCAGTGATCACGTGGCTGAGCAGGCACTGATATCGTGACTGAGCATGCACTGATCATGTGCCGGGAGCCGGGGAGGCATTCCACTCTGGACAAAGGTCATGAGGAAGGAGGCTCGGCATACGCAAATGCGGGATCGAGCCTCAGGAGTCCACCCGGATATTCTCGAGCATCTCCCCCCAAAAAAACCGGAGTCTGCCTACTGTATTGCTTTGTGCTCTCACCTCTGATTTCACTGGGGGCTGTCCCCCACCACCATCTCGCTCTCTCTGTCAAAGAGTTAACTTACAGCTCCAATTCATAAAGTTCCTTGTCATTCTTCCCTTTAACTTCCAGCTGAGTCTCCATCTGGAGCGCGGAACCCACCACGCTTACTAATTATGCCTGGGC
Source organism: Bos javanicus (assembly GCF_032452875.1). Lineage (NCBI taxonomy): Eukaryota > Metazoa > Chordata > Mammalia > Artiodactyla > Bovidae > Bos > Bos javanicus. Next base: position 51,075 of record NW_026893663.1, read on the forward strand.
TGCTAAGACCCACTCGAGAAGGTGTCTAGGGTGAGGCACCTTTCGCTATTCGAGAGGGCGCCTGCGGCCTACGTAAGTGGTGCAAACTTCTTGTCTTGAAGTTTGATTGGTCTTCCGCGTAAACCAAGCTACTCAGTCTCTTTTCTCCACCGAATTTTCCTACTGAGCTCTCCTCATACTATTATTCTTGACATCTCTGATTAGCATATAAATAGTCGCCTAGGCCATCTCTCCTTCGAATACCCTGGATCAGTTGGGGCTGGTCCCCGGCAGGTGGCGACCGAACAGGGACCTCAGGAGGCAATACTCAAAGAGCTGAGCAGACACGAACCACGCAATCAGCAGGCAATAAGCATGGAGCTCAGCAGTGACGAATCATGCTGCTCAACTGGCAATAATCAAGCACGTGACCAGGCAGGAATCACGCAGCTCAGCTGGCAATTGTCAAGCAGATGAGCCGACAGGAATCACGCAGCTCAGCTGGCAATTGTCATGCAGATGAGCCGGCAGGAATCACGCAGCTCAGCAGGCCCTGATCACGTGACTCTGCAGGCACTGATCACGTGGCTGATCAAGTCCAGATCACGTGACTGAGCATGCACTGATCACGTGGCTATCATGCACTGATGACGTGACTGCGCATGCACTGATGACGTGGCTGATCGGGCACTGATCACATGGCTCATCATGCACTGATCACGTGTTTATCAGGCAATGATCAGTGACTGACAGGCGCTGATCATGGGACTGTGCACGCACTGATCACGTGGCTATCATGCACTGATCACGTGACTGCGCATGCACTGATGACGTGGCTGTTCGGGCACTGATCACGTGTTTATCAGGCAGTGATCAGTGACTGACAGGCGCTGATCAGGGGACTGTGCACGCACTGATCAGGTGGCTGATCAGGAACTGACCACCTGACCGCGCATGCAGTGATCACGTGGCTGGTCGTTCACTGATCACGTGTTTATCATACGGTGATCACGTGACTGAGAGGCGCTGATCACGTGACTGTGCCGTCAGTGATCACGTGGCTGAGCAGGCACTGATATCGTGACTGAGCATGCACTGATCATGTGCCGGGAGCCGGGGAGGCATTCCACTCTGGACAAAGGTCATGAGGAAGGAGGCTCGGCATACGCAAATGCGGGATCGAGCCTCAGGAGTCCACCCGGATATTCTCGAGCATCTCCCCCCAAAAAAACCGGAGTCTGCCTACTGTATTGCTTTGTGCTCTCACCTCTGATTTCACTGGGGGCTGTCCCCCACCACCATCTCGCTCTCTCTGTCAAAGAGTTAACTTACAGCTCCAATTCATAAAGTTCCTTGTCATTCTTCCCTTTAACTTCCAGCTGAGTCTCCATCTGGAGCGCGGAACCCACCACGCTTACTAATTATGCCTGGGCTGCTAAGACCCACTCGAGAAGGTGTCTAGGGTGAGGCACCTTTCGCTATTCGAGAGGGCGCCTGCGGCCTACGTAAGTGGTGCAAACTTCTTGTCTTGAAGTTTGATTGGTCTTCCGCGTAAACCAAGCTACTCAGTCTCTTTTCTCCACCGAATTTTCCTACTGAGCTCTCCTCATACTATTATTCTTGACATCTCTGATTAGCATATAAATAGTCGCCTAGGCCATCTCTCCTTCGAATACCCTGGATCAGTTGGGGCTGGTCCCCGGCAGGTGGCGACCGAACAGGGACCTCAGGAGGCAATACTCAAAGAGCTGAGCAGACACGAACCACGCAATCAGCAGGCAATAAGCATGGAGCTCAGCAGTGACGAATCATGCTGCTCAACTGGCAATAATCAAGCACGTGACCAGGCAGGAATCACGCAGCTCAGCTGGCAATTGTCAAGCAGATGAGCCGACAGGAATCACGCAGCTCAGCTGGCAATTGTCATGCAGATGAGCCGGCAGGAATCACGCAGCTCAGCAGGCCCTGATCACGTGACTCTGCAGGCACTGATCACGTGGCTGATCAAGTCCAGATCACGTGACTGAGCATGCACTGATCACGTGGCTATCATGCACTGATGACGTGACTGCGCATGCACTGATGACGTGGCTGATCGGGCACTGATCACATGGCTCATCATGCACTGATCACGTGTTTATCAGGCAATGATCAGTGACTGACAGGCGCTGATCATGGGACTGTGCACGCACTGATCACGTGGCTATCATGCACTGATCACGTGACTGCGCATGCACTGATGACGTGGCTGTTCGGGCACTGATCACGTGTTTATCAGGCAGTGATCAGTGACTGACAGGCGCTGATCAGGGGACTGTGCACGCACTGATCAGGTGGCTGATCAGGAACTGACCACCTGACCGCGCATGCAGTGATCACGTGGCTGGTCGTTCACTGATCACGTGTTTATCATACGGTGATCACGTGACTGAGAGGCGCTGATCACGTGACTGTGCCGTCAGTGATCACGTGGCTGAGCAGGCACTGATATCGTGACTGAGCATGCACTGATCATGTGCCGGGAGCCGGGGAGGCATTCCACTCTGGACAAAGGTCATGAGGAAGGAGGCTCGGCATACGCAAATGCGGGATCGAGCCTCAGGAGTCCACCCGGATATTCTCGAGCATCTCCCCCAAAAAAACCGGAGTCTGCCTACTGTATTGCTTTGTGCTCTCACCTCTGATTTCACTGGGGGCTGTCCCCCACCACCATCTCGCTCTCTCTGTCAAAGAGTTAACTTACAGCTCCAATTCATAAAGTTCCTTGTCATTCTTCCCTTTAACTTCCAGCTGAGTCTCCATCTGGAGCGCGGAACCCACCACGCTTACTAATTATGCCTGGGCTGCTAAGACCCACTCGAGAAGGTGTCTAGGGTGAGGCACCTTTCGCTATTCGAGAGGGCGCCTGCGGCCTACGTAAGTGGTGCAAACTTCTTGTCTTGAAGTTTGATTGGTCTTCCGCGTAAACCAAGCTACTCAGTCTCTTTTCTCCACCGAATTTTCCTACTGAGCTCTCCTCATACTATTATTCTTGACATCTCTGATTAGCATATAAATAGTCGCCTAGGCCATCTCTCCTTCGAATACCCTGGATCAGTTGGGGCTGGTCCCCGGCAGGTGGCGACCGAACAGGGACCTCAGGAGGCAATACTCAAAGAGCTGAGCAGACACGAACCACGCAATCAGCAGGCAATAAGCATGGAGCTCAGCAGTGACGAATCATGCTGCTCAACTGGCAATAATCAAGCACGTGACCAGGCAGGAATCACGCAGCTCAGCTGGCAATTGTCAAGCAGATGAGCCGACAGGAATCACGCAGCTCAGATGGCAATTGTCATGCAGATGAGCCGGCAGGAATCACGCAGCTCAGCAGGCCCTGATCACGTGACTCTGCAGGCACTGATCACGTGGCTGATCAAGTCCAGATCACGTGACTGAGCATGCACTGATCACGTGGCTATCATGCACTGATGACGTGACTGCGCATGCACTGATGACGTGGCTGATCGGGCACTGATCACATGGCTCATCATGCACTGATCACGTGTTTATCAGGCAATGATCAGTGACTGACAGGCGCTGATCATGGGACTGTGCACGCACTGATCACGTGGCTATCATGCACTGATCACGTGACTGCGCATGCACTGATGACGTGGCTGTTCGGGCACTGATCACGTGTTTATCAGGCAGTGATCAGTGACTGACAGGCGCTGATCAGGGGACTGTGCACGCACTGATCAGGTGGCTGATCAGGAACTGACCACCTGACCGCGCATGCAGTGATCACGTGGCTGGTCGTTCACTGATCACGTGTTTATCATACGGTGATCACGTGACTGAGAGGCGCTGATCACGTGACTGTGCCGTCAGTGATCACGTGGCTGAGCAGGCACTGATATCGTGACTGAGCATGCACTGATCATGTGCCGGGAGCCGGGGAGGCATTCCACTCTGGACAAAGGTCATGAGGAAGGAGGCTCGGCATACGCAAATGCGGGATCGAGCCTCAGGAGTCCACCCGGATATTCTCGAGCATCTCCCCCCAAAAAAACCGGAGTCTGCCTACTGTATTGCTTTGTGCTCTCACCTCTGATTTCACTGGGGGCTGTCCCCCACCACCATCTCGCTCTCTCTGTCAAAGAGTTAACTTACAGCTCCAATTCATAAAGTTCCTTGTCATTCTTCCCTTTAACTTCCAGCTGAGTCTCCATCTGGAGCGCGGAACCCACCACGCTTACTAATTATGCCTGGGCTGCTAAGACCCACTCGAGAAGGTGTCTAGGGTGAGGCACCTTTCGCTATTCGAGAGGGCGCCTGCGGCCTACGTAAGTGGTGCAAACTTCTTGTCTTGAAGTTTGATTGGTCTTCCGCGTAAACCAAGCTACTCAGTCTCTTTTCTCCACCGAATTTTCCTACTGAGCTCTCCTCATACTATTATTCTTGACATCTCTGATTAGCATATAAATAGTCGCCTAGGCCATCTCTCCTTCGAATACCCTGGATCAGTTGGGGCTGGTCCCCGGCAGGTGGCGACCGAACAGGGACCTCAGGAGGCAATACTCAAAGAGCTGAGCAGACACGAACCACGCAATCAGCAGGCAATAAGCATGGAGCTCAGCAGTGACGAATCATGCTGCTCAACTGGCAATAATCAAGCACGTGACCAGGCAGGAATCACGCAGCTCAGCTGGCAATTGTCAAGCAGATGAGCCGACAGGAATCACGCAGCTCAGCTGGCAATTGTCATGCAGATGAGCCGGCAGGAATCACGCAGCTCAGCAGGCCCTGATCACGTGACTCTGCAGGCACTGATCACGTGGCTGATCAAGTCCAGATCACGTGACTGAGCATGCACTGATCACGTGGCTATCATGCACTGATGACGTGACTGCGCATGCACTGATGACGTGGCTGATCGGGCACTGATCACATGGCTCATCATGCACTGATCACGTGTTTATCAGGCAATGATCAGTGACTGACAGGCGCTGATCATGGGACTGTGCACGCACTGATCACGTGGCTATCATGCACTGATCACGTGACTGCGCATGCACTGATGACGTGGCTGTTCGGGCACTGATCACGTGTTTATCAGGCAGTGATCAGTGACTGACAGGCGCTGATCAGGGGACTGTGCACGCACTGATCAGGTGGCTGATCAGGAACTGACCACCTGACCGCGCATGCAGTGATCACGTGGCTGGTCGTTCACTGATCACGTGTTTATCATACGGTGATCACGTGACTGAGAGGCGCTGATCACGTGACTGTGCCGTCAGTGATCACGTGGCTGAGCAGGCACTGATATCGTGACTGAGCATGCACTGATCATGTGCCGGGAGCCGGGGAGGCATTCCACTCTGGACAAAGGTCATGAGGAAGGAGGCTCGGCATACGCAAATGCGGGATCGAGCCTCAGGAGTCCACCCGGATATTCTCGAGCATCTCCCCCCAAAAAAACCGGAGTCTGCCTACTGTATTGCTTTGTGCTCTCACCTCTGATTTCACTGGGGGCTGTCCCCCACCACCATCTCGCTCTCTCTGTCAAAGAGTTAACTTACAGCTCCAATTCATAAAGTTCCTTGTCATTCTTCCCTTTAACTTCCAGCTGAGTCTCCATCTGGAGCGCGGAACCCACCACGCTTACTAATTATGCCTGGGCTGCTAAGACCCACTCGAGAAGGTGTCTAGGGTGAGGCACCTTTCGCTATTCGAGAGGGCGCCTGCGGCCTACGTAAGTGGTGCAAACTTCTTGTCTTGAAGTTTGATTGGTCTTCCGCGTAAACCAAGCTACTCAGTCTCTTTTCTCCACCGAATTTTCCTACTGAGCTCTCCTCATACTATTATTCTTGACATCTCTGATTAGCATATAAATAGTCGCCTAGGCCATCTCTCCTTCGAATACCCTGGATCAGTTGGGGCTGGTCCCCGGCAGGTGGCGACCGAACAGGGACCTCAGGAGGCAATACTCAAAGAGCTGAGCAGACACGAACCACGCAATCAGCAGGCAATAAGCATGGAGCTCAGCAGTGACGAATCATGCTGCTCAACTGGCAATAATCAAGCACGTGACCAGGCAGGAATCACGCAGCTCAGCTGGCAATTGTCAAGCAGATGAGCCGACAGGAATCACGCAGCTCAGATGGCAATTGTCATGCAGATGAGCCGGCAGGAATCACGCAGCTCAGCAGGCCCTGATCACGTGACTCTGCAGGCACTGATCACGTGGCTGATCAAGTCCAGATCACGTGACTGAGCATGCACTGATCACGTGGCTATCATGCACTGATGACGTGACTGCGCATGCACTGATGACGTGGCTGATCGGGCACTGATCACATGGCTCATCATGCACTGATCACGTGTTTATCAGGCAATGATCAGTGACTGACAGGCGCTGATCATGGGACTGTGCACGCACTGATCACGTGGCTATCATGCACTGATCACGTGACTGCGCATGCACTGATGACGTGGCTGTTCGGGCACTGATCACGTGTTTATCAGGCAGTGATCAGTGACTGACAGGCGCTGATCAGGGGACTGTGCACGCACTGATCAGGTGGCTGATCAGGAACTGACCACCTGACCGCGCATGCAGTGATCACGTGGCTGGTCGTTCACTGATCACGTGTTTATCATACGGTGATCACGTGACTGAGAGGCGCTGATCACGTGACTGTGCCGTCAGTGATCACGTGGCTGAGCAGGCACTGATATCGTGACTGAGCATGCACTGATCATGTGCCGGGAGCCGGGGAGGCATTCCACTCTGGACAAAGGTCATGAGGAAGGAGGCTCGGCATACGCAAATGCGGGATCGAGCCTCAGGAGTCCACCCGGATATTCTCGAGCATCTCCCCCCAAAAAAACCGGAGTCTGCCTACTGTATTGCTTTGTGCTCTCACCTCTGATTTCACTGGGGGCTGTCCCCCACCACCATCTCGCTCTCTCTGTCAAAGAGTTAACTTACAGCTCCAATTCATAAAGTTCCTTGTCATTCTTCCCTTTAACTTCCAGCTGAGTCTCCATCTGGAGCGCGGAACCCACCACGCTTACTAATTATGCCTGGGCTGCTAAGACCCACTCGAGAAGGTGTCTAGGGTGAGGCACCTTTCGCTATTCGAGAGGGCGCCTGCGGCCTACGTAAGTGGTGCAAACTTCTTGTCTTGAAGTTTGATTGGTCTTCCGCGTAAACCAAGCTACTCAGTCTCTTTTCTCCACCGAATTTTCCTACTGAGCTCTCCTCATACTATTATTCTTGACATCTCTGATTAGCATATAAATAGTCGCCTAGGCCATCTCTCCTTCGAATACCCTGGATCAGTTGGGGCTGGTCCCCGGCAGGTGGCGACCGAACAGGGACCTCAGGAGGCAATACTCAAAGAGCTGAGCAGACACGAACCACGCAATCAGCAGGCAATAAGCATGGAGCTCAGCAGTGACGAATCATGCTGCTCAACTGGCAATAATCAAGCACGTGACCAGGCAGGAATCACGCAGCTCAGCTGGCAATTGTCAAGCAGATGAGCCGACAGGAATCACGCAGCTCAGATGGCAATTGTCATGCAGATGAGCCGGCAGGAATCACGCAGCTCAGCAGGCCCTGATCACGTGACTCTGCAGGCACTGATCACGTGGCTGATCAAGTCCAGATCACGTGACTGAGCATGCACTGATCACGTGGCTATCATGCACTGATGACGTGACTGCGCATGCACTGATGACGTGGCTGATCGGGCACTGATCACATGGCTCATCATGCACTGATCACGTGTTTATCAGGCAATGATCAGTGACTGACAGGCGCTGATCATGGGACTGTGCACGCACTGATCACGTGGCTATCATGCACTGATCACGTGACTGCGCATGCACTGATGACGTGGCTGTTCGGGCACTGATCACGTGTTTATCAGGCAGTGATCAGTGACTGACAGGCGCTGATCAGGGGACTGTGCACGCACTGATCAGGTGGCTGATCAGGAACTGACCACCTGACCGCGCATGCAGTGATCACGTGGCTGGTCGTTCACTGATCACGTGTTTATCATACGGTGATCACGTGACTGAGAGGCGCTGATCACGTGACTGTGCCGTCAGTGATCACGTGGCTGAGCAGGCACTGATATCGTGACTGAGCATGCACTGATCATGTGCCGGGAGCCGGGGAGGCATTCCACTCTGGACAAAGGTCATGAGGAAGGAGGCTCGGCATACGCAAATGCGGGATCGAGCCTCAGGAGTCCACCCGGATATTCTCGAGCATCTCCCCCCAAAAAAACCGGAGTCTGCCTACTGTATTGCTTTGTGCTCTCACCTCTGATTTCACTGGGGGCTGTCCCCCACCACCATCTCGCTCTCTCTGTCAAAGAGTTAACTTACAGCTCCAATTCATAAAGTTCCTTGTCATTCTTCCCTTTAACTTCCAGCTGAGTCTCCATCTGGAGCGCGGAACCCACCACGCTTACTAATTATGCCTGGGCTGCTAAGACCCACTCGAGAAGGTGTCTAGGGTGAGGCACCTTTCGCTATTCGAGAGGGCGCCTGCGGCCTACGTAAGTGGTGCAAACTTCTTGTCTTGAAGTTTGATTGGTCTTCCGCGTAAACCAAGCTCCTCAGTCTCTTTTCTCCACCGAATTTTCCTACTGAGCTCTCCTCATACTATTATTCTTGACATCTCTGATTAGCATATAAATAGTCGCCTAGGCCATCTCTCCTTCGAATACCCTGGATCAGTTGGGGCTGGTCCCCGGCAGGTGGCGACCGAACAGGGACCTCAGGATTCAATACTCAAAGAGCTGAGCAGACACGAACCACGCAATCAGCAGGCAATAAGCATGGAGCTCAGCAGTGACGAATCATGCTGCTCAACTGGCAATAATCAAGCACGTGACCTGGCAGGAATCACGCAGCTCAGCTGGCAATTGTCAAGCAGATGAGCCGACAGGAATCACGCAGCTCAGATGGCAATTGTCATGCAGATGAGCCGGCAGGAATCACGCAGCTCAGCAGGCCCTGATCACGTGACTCTGCAGGCACTGATCACATGGCTCATCATGCACTGATCACGTGTTTATCAGGCAATGATCAGTGACTGACAGGCGCTGATCATGGGACTGTGCACGCACTGATCACGTGGCTATCATGCACTGATCACGTGACTGCGCATGCACTGATGACGTGTTTATCAGGCAGATATCAGTGACTGACAGGCGCTGATCAGGGGACTGTGCACGCACTGATCAGGTGGCTGATCAGGAACTGACCACCTGAGCGCGCATGCAGTGATCACGTGGCTGGTCGTTCACTGATCACGTGTTTATCATACGGTGATCACGTGACTGAGAGGCGCTGATCACGTGACTGTGCCGTCAGTGATCACGTGGCTGAGCAGGCACTGATATCGTGACTGAGCATGCACTGATCATGTGCCGGGAGCCGGGGAGGCATTCCACTCTGGACAAAGGTCATGAGGAAGGAGGCTCGGCATACGCAAATGCGGGATCGAGCCTCAGGAGTCCACCCGGATATTCTCGAGCATCTCCCCCAAAAAAACCGGAGTCTGCCTACTGTATTGCTTTGTGCTCTCACCTCTGATTTCACTGGGGGCTGTCCCCCACCACCATCTCGCTCTCTCTGTCAAAGAGTTAACTTACAGCTCCAATTCATAAAGTTCCTTGTCATTCTTCCCTTTAACTTCCAGCTGAGTCTCCATCTGGAGCGCGGAACCCACCACGCTTACTAATTATGCCTGGGCTGCTAAGACCCACTCGAGAAGGTGTCTAGGGTGAGGCACCTTTCGCTATTCGAGAGGGCGCCTGCGGCCTACGTAAGTGGTGCAAACTTCTTGTCTTGAAGTTTGATTGGTCTTCCGCGTAAACCAAGCTACTCAGTCTCTTTTCTCCACCGAATTTTCCTACTGAGCTCTCCTCATACTATTATTCTTGACATCTCTGATTAGCATATAAATAGTCGCCTAGGCCATCTCTCCTTCGAATACCCTGGATCAGTTGGGGCTGGTCCCCGGCAGGTGGCGACCGAACAGGGACCTCAGGAGGCAATACTCAAAGAGCTGAGCAGACACGAACCCCGCAATCAGCAGGCAATAAGCATGGAGCTCAGCAGTGACGAATCATGCTGCTCAACTGGCAATAATCAAGCACGTGACCTGGCAGGAATCACGCAGCTCAGCTGGCAATTGTCAAGCAGATGAGCCGACAGGAATCACGCAGCTCAGATGGCAATTGTCATGCAGATGAGCCGGCAGGAATCACGCAGCTCAGCAGGCCCTGATCACGTGACTCTGCAGGCACTGATCACGTGGCTGATCAAGTCCAGATCACGTGACTGAGCATGCACTGATCACGTGGCTATCATGCACTGATGACGTGACTGCGCATGCACTGATGACGTGGCTGATCGGGCACTGATCACATGGCTCATCATGCACTGATCACGTGTTTATCAGGCAATGATCAGTGACTGACAGGCGCTGATCATGGGACTGTGCTCGCACTGATCACGTGGCTATCATGCACTGATCACGTGACTGCGCATGCACTGATGACGTGGCTGTTCGGGCACTGATCAGGTGTTTATCAGGCAGTGATCAGTGACTGACAGGCGCTGAGCAGGGGACTGTGCACGCACTGATCAGGTGGCTGATCAGGAACTGACCACCTGACCGCGCATGCAGTGATCACGTGGCTGGTCGTTCACTGATCACGTGTTTATCCTACAGTGATCACGTGACTGAGAGGCGCTGATCACGTGACTGTGCCGTCAGTGATCACGTGGCTGAGCAGGCACTGATATCGTGACTGAGCATGCACTGATCATGTGCCGGGAGCCGGGGAGGCATTCCACTCTGGACAAAGGTCATGAGGAAGGAGGCTCGGCATACGCAAATGCGGGATCGAGCCTCAGGAGTCCACCCGGATATTCTCGAGCATCTCCCCCAAAAAAACCGGAGTCTGCCTACTGTATTGCTTTGTGCTCTCACCTCTGATTTCACTGGGGGCTGTCCCCCACCACCATCTCGCTCTCTCTGTCAAAGAGTTAACTTACAGCTCCAATTCATAAAGTTCCTTGTCATTCTTCCCTTTACCTTCGAGCTGAGTCTCCATCTGGAGCACGGAACCCACCACGCTTACTAAATATGCCTGGGCTGCTAAGACGCACTCGAGAAGGTGTCTAGGGTGAGGCACCTTTCGCTATTCTAGAGGGCGCCTGCGGCCTACGTAAGTGGTGCAAACTTCTTGTCTTGAAGTTTGATTGGTCTTCCGCGTAAACCAAGCTACTCAGTCTCTTTTCTCCACCGAATTTTCCTACTGAGCTCTCCTCATACTATTATTCTTGACATCTCTGATTAGCATATAAATAGTCGCCTAGGCCATCTCTCCTTCGAATACCCTGGATCAGTTGGGGCTGGTCCCCGGCAGGTGGCGACCGAACAGGGACCTCAGGAGGCAATACTCAAAGAGCTGAGCAGACACGAACCACGCAATCAGCAGGCAATAAGCATGGAGCTCAGCAGTGACGAATCATGCTGCTCAACTGGCAATAATCAAGCACGTGACCAGGCAGGAATCACGCAGCTCAGCTGGCAATTGTCAAGCAGATGAGCCGACAGGAATCACGCAGCTCAGATGGCAATTGTCATGCAGATGAGCCGGCAGGAATCACGCAGCTCAGCAGGCCCTGATCACGTGACTCTGCAGGCACTGATCACGTGGCTGATCAAGTGCAGATCACGTGACTGAGCATGCACTGATCACGTGGCTATCATGCACTGATGACGTGACGGCGCATGCACTGATGACGTGGCTGATCGGGCACTGATCACATGGCTCATCATGCACTGATCACGTGTTTATCAGGCAATGATCAGTGACTGACAGGCGCTGATCATGGGACTGTGCACGCACTGATCACGTGGCTATCATGCACTGATCACGTGACTGCGCATGCACTGATGACGTGTTTATCAGGCAGTGATCAGTGACTGACAGGCGCTGATCAGGGGACTGTGCACGCACTGATCAGGTGGCTGATTAGGAACTGACCACCTGACTGCGCATGCAGTGATCACGTGGCTGGTCGTTCACTGATCACTTGTTTATCATACGGTGATCACGTGACTGAGAGGCGCTGATCACGTGACTGTGCCGTCAGTGATCACGTGGCGAGCAGGCACTGATATCGTGACTGAGCATGCACTGATCATGTGCCGGGAGCCGGGGAGGCATTCCACTCTGGACAAAGGTCATGAGGAAGGAGGCTCGGCATACGCAAATGCGGGATCGAGCCTCAGGAGTCCACCCGGATATTCTCGAGCATCTCCCCCCAAAAAAAACCGGAGTCTGCCTACTGTATTGCTTTGTGCTCTCACCTCTGATTTCACTGGGGGCTGTCCCCCACCACCATCTCGCTCTCTCTGTCAAAGAGTTAACTTACAGCTCCAATTCATAAAGTTCCTTGTCATTCTTCCCTTTAACTTCCAGCTGAATCTCCATCTGGAGCGCAGAACCCACCACGCTTACTAAATATGCCTGGGCTGCTAAGACGCACTCGAGAAGGTGTCTAGGGTGAGGCACCTTTCGCTATTCGAGAGGGCGCCTGCGGCCTACGTAAGTGGTGCAAACTTCTTGTCTTGAAGTTTGATTGGTCTTCCGCGTAAACCAAGCTACTCAGTCTCTTTTCTCCACCGAATTTTCCTACTGAGCTCTCCTCATACTATTATTCTTGACATCTCTGATTAGCATATAAAGAGTCGCCTAGGCCATCTCTCCTTCGAATACCCTGGATCAGTAGGGGCTGGTCCCCGGCAGGTGGCGACCGAACAGGGACCTCAGGAGGCAATACTCAAAGAGCTGAGCAGACACGAACCACGCAATCAGCAGGCAATAAGCATGGAGCTCAGCAGTGACGAATCATGCTGCTCAACTGGCAATAATCAAGCACGTGACCTGGCAGGAATCACGCAGCTCAGCTGGCAATTGTCAAGCAGATGAGCCGACAGGAATCACGCAGCTCAGATGGCAATTGTCATGCAGATCAGCCGGCAGGAATCACGCAGCTCAGCAGGCCCTGATCACGTGACTCTGCAGGCACTGATCACGTGGCTGATCAAGTCCAGATCACGTGACTGAGCATGCACTGATCACGTGGCTATCATGCACTGATGACGTGACTGCGCATGCACTGATGACGTGGCTGATCGGGCACTGATCACATGGCTCATCATGCACTGATCACGTGTTTATCAGGCAATGATCAGTGACTGACAGGCGCTGATCATGGGACTGTGCACGCACTGATCACGTGGCTATCATGCACTGATCACGTGACTGCGCATGCACTGATGACGTGGCTGTTCGGGCACTGATGACGTGTTTATCAGGCAGTGATCAGTGACTGACAGGCGCTGATCAGGGGACTGTGCACGCACTGATCAGGTGGCTGATCAGGAACTGACCACCTGACTGCGCATGCAGTGATCACGTGGCTGGTCGTTCACTGATCACGTGTTTATCATACGGTGATCACGTGACTGAGAGGCGCTGATCACGTGACTGTGCCGTCAGTGATCACGTGGCTGAGCAGGCACTGATATCGTGACTGAGCATGCACTGATCATGTGCCGGGAGCCGGGGAGGCATTCCACTCTGGACAAAGGTCATGAGGAAGGAGGCTCGGCATACGCAAATGCGGGATCGAGCCTCAGGAGTCCACCCGGATATTCTCGAGCATCTCCCCCCAAAAAACCGGAGTCTGCCTACTGTATTGCTTTGTGCTCTCACCTCTGATTTCACTGGGGGCTGTCCCCCACCACCATCTCGCTCTCTCTGTCAAAGAGTTAACTTACAGCTCCAATTCATAAAGTTCCTTGTCATTCTTCCCTTTACCTTCCAGCTGAGTCTCCATCTGGAGCGCGGAACCCACCACGCTTACTAATTATGCCTGGGCTGCTAAGACCCACTCGAGAAGGTGTCTAGGGTGATGCACCTTTCGCTATTCGAGAGGGCGCCTGCGGCCTACGTAAGTGGTGCAAACTTCTTGTCTTGAAGTTTGATTGGTCTTCCGCGTAAACCAAGCTACTCAGTCTCTTTTCTCCACCGAATTTTCCTACTGAGCTCTCCTCATAGTATTATTCTTGACATCTCTGATTAGCATATAAAGAGTCGCCTAGGCCATCTCTCCTTCGAATACCCTGGATCAGTTGGGGCTGGTCCCCGGCAGGTGGCGACCGAACAGGGACCTCAGGAGGCAATACTCAAAGAGCTGAGCAGACACGAACCACGCAATCAGCAGGCAATAAGCATGGAGCTCAGCAGTGACGAATCATGCTGCTCAACTGGCAATAATCAAGCACGTGACCAGGCAGGAATCACGCAGCTCAGCTGGCAATTGTCAAGCAGATGAGCCGACAGGAATCACGCAGCTCAGATGGCAATTGTCATGCAGATGAGCCGGCAGGAATCACGCAGCTCAGCAGGCCCTGATCACGTGACTCTGCAGACACTGATCACGTGGCTGATCAAGTCCAGATCACGTGACTGAGCATGCACTGATCACGTGGCTATCATGCACTGATGACGTGACTGCGCATGCACTGATGACGTGGCTGATCGGGCACTGATCACATGGCTCATCATGCACTGATCACGTGTTTATCAGGCAATGATCAGTGACTGACAGGCGCTGATCATGGGACTGTGCACGCACTGATCACGTGGCTATCATGCACTGATCACGTGACTGCGCATGCACTGATGACGTGGCTGTTCGGGCACTGATCACGTGTTTATCAGGCAGTGATCAGTGACTGACAGGCGCTGAGCAGGGGACTGTGCACGCACTGATCAGGTGGCTGATCAGGAACTGACCACCTGACTGCGCATGCAGTGATCACGTGGCTGGTCGTTCACTGATCACGTGTTTATCATACGGTGATCACGTGACTGAGAGGCGCTGATCACGTGACTGTGCCGTCAGGGATCACGTGGCTGAGCAGGTACTGATCACGTGGCTGATCAAGTCCAGATCACGTGACTGAGCATGCACTGATCACGTGGCTATCATGCACTGATGACGTGACTGCGCATGCACTGATGACGTGGCTGATCGGGCACTGATCACATGGCTCATCATGCACTGATCACGTGTTTATCAGGCAATGATCAGTGACTGACAGGCGCTGATCATGGGACTGTGCACGCACTGATCACGTGGCTATCATGCACTGATCACGTGACTGCGCATGCACTGAGACGTGGCTGTTCGGGCACTGATCACATGTTTATCAGGCAGTGATCAGTGACTGACAGGCGCTGATCAGGGGACTGTGCACGCACTGATCAGGTGGCTGATCAGGAACTGACCACCTGACTGCGCATGCAGTGATCACGTGGCTGGTCGTTCACTGATCACGTGTTTATCATACGGTGATCACGTGACTGAGAGGCGCTTATCACGTGACTGTGCCGTCAGTGATCACGTGGCTGAGCAGGCACTGATATCGTGACTGAGCATGCACTGATCATGTGCCGGGAGCCGGGGAGGCATTCCACTCTGGACAAAGGTCATGAGGAAGGAGGCTCGGCATACGCAAATGCGGGATCGAGCCTCAGGAGTCCACCCGGATATTCTCGAGCATCTCCCCCCAAAAAACCAGAGTCTGCCTACTGTATTGCTTTGTGCTCTCACCTCTGATTTCACTGGGGGCTGTCCCCCACCACCATCTCGCTCTCTCTGTCAAAGAGTTAACTTACAGCTCCAATTCATAAAGTTCTTTGTCATTCTTCCCTTTACCTTCCAGCTGAGTCTCCATCTGGAGCACGGAACCCACCACGCTTACTAAATATGCCTGGGCTGCTAAGACCCACTCGAGAAGGTGTCTAGGGTGAGGCACCTTTCGCTATTCTAGAGGGCGCCTGCGGCCTACGTAAGTGGTGCAAACTTCTTGTCTTGAAGTTTGATTGGTCTTCCGCGTAAACCAAGCTACTCAGTCTCTTTTCTCCACCGAATTTTCCTACTGAGCTCTCCTCATACTATTATTCTTGACATCTCTGATTAGCATATAAATAGTCGCCTAGGCCATCTCTCCTTCGAATACCCTGGATCAGTTGGGGCTGGTCCCCGGCAGGTGGCGACCGAACAGGGACCTCAGGAGGCAATACTCAAAGAGCTGAGCAGACACGAACCACACAATCAGCAGGCAATAAACATGGAGCTCAGCAGTGACGAATCATGCTGCTCAACTGGCAATAATCAAGCACCTGACCAGGCAGGAATCACGCAGCTCAGCTGGCAATTGTCAAGCAAATGAGCCGACAGGAATCACGCAGCTCAGATGGCAATTGTCATGCAGATGAGCCGGCAGGAATCACGCAGCTCAGCAGGCCCTGATCACGTGACTCTGCAGGCACTGATCACGTGGCTGATCAAGTCCAGATCACGTGACTGAGCATGCACTGATCACGTGGCTATCATGCACTGATGACGTGACTGCGCATGCACTGATGACGTGGCTGATCGGGCACTGATCACATGGCTCATCATGCACTGATCACGTGTTTATCAGGCAATGATCAGTGACTGACAGGCGCTGATCATGGGACTGTGCACGCACTGATCACGTGGCTATCATGCACTGATCACGTGACTGCGCATGCACTGATGACGTGGCTGTTCGGGCACTGATGACGTGTTTATCAGGCAGTGATCAGTGACTGACAGGCGCTGATCAGGTGACTGTGCACGCACTGATCAGGTGGCTGATCAGGAACTGACCACCTGACCGCGCATGCAGTGATCACGTGGCTGGTCGTTCACTGATCACGTGTTTATCATACGGTGATCACGTGACTGAGAGGCGCTGATCACGTGACTGTGCCGTCAGTGATCACGTGGCTGAGCAGGCACTGATATCGTGACTGAGCATGCACTGATCATGTGCCGGGAGCCGGGGAGGCATTCCACTCTGGACAAAGGTCATGAGGAAGGAGGCTCGGCATACGCAAATGCGGGATCGAGCCTCAGGAGTCCACCCGGATATTCTCGAGCATCTCCCCCAAAAAACCGGAGTCTGCCTACTGTATTGCTGTGTGCTCTCACCTCTGATTTCACTGGGGGCTGTCCCCCACCACCATCTCGCTCTCTCTGTCAAAGAGTTAACTTACAGCTCCAATTCATAAAGTTCCTTGTCATTCTTCCCTTTACCTTCCAGCTGAGTCTCCATCTGGAGCGCGGAACCCACCACGCTTACTAATTATGCCTGGGCTGCTAAGACCCACTCGAGAAGGTGTCTAGGGTGATGCACCTTTCGCTATTCGAGAGGGCGCCTGCGGCCTACGTAAGTGGTGCAAACTTCTTGTCTTGAAGTTTGATTGGTCTTCCGCGTAAACCAAGCTACTCAGTCTCTTTTCTCCACCGAATTTTCCTACTGAGCTCTCCTCATAGTATTATTCTTGACATCTCTGATTAGCATATAAAGAGTCGCCTAGGCCATCTCTCCTTCGAATACCCTGGATCAGTTGGGGCTGGTCCCTGGCAGGTGGCGACCGAACAGGGACCTCAGGAGGCAATACTCAAAGAGCTGAGCAGACACGAACCACGCAATCAGCAGGCAATAAGCATGGAGCTCAGCAGTGACGAATCATGCTGCTCAACTGGCAATAATCAAGCACGTGACCAGGCAGGAATCACGCAGCTCAGCTGGCAATTGTGAAGCAGATGAGCCGACAGGAATCACGCAGCTCAGATGGCAATTGTCATGCAGATGAGCCGGCAGGAATCACGCAGCTCAGCAGGCCCTGATCACGTGACTCTGCAGGCACTGATCACGTGGCTGATCAAGTCCAGATCACGTGACTGAGCATGCACTGATCACGTGGCTATCATGCACTGATGACGTGACTGCGCATGCACTGATGACGTGGCTGATCGGGCACTGATCACATGGCTCATCATGCACTGATCACGTGTTTATCAGGCAATGATCAGTGACTGACAGGCGCTGATCATGGGACTGTGCACGCACTGATCACGTGGCTATCATGCACTGATCACGTGACTGCGCATGCACTGATGACGTGGCTGTTCGGGCACTGATCACGTGTTTATCAGGCAGTGATCAGTGACTGACAGGCGCTGAGCAGGGGACTGTGCACGCACTGATCAGGTGGCTGATCAGGAACTGACCACCTGACTGCGCATGCAGTGATCACGTGGCTGGTCGTTCATGATCACGTGTTTATCATACGGTGATCACGTGACTGAGAGGCGCTGATCACGTGACTGTGCCGTCAGTGATCACGTGGCTGAGCAGGTACTGATCACGTGGCTGATCAAGTCCAGATCACGTGACTGAGCATGCACTGATCACGTGGCTATCATGCACTGATGACGTGACTGCGCATGCACTGATGACGTGGCTGATCGGGCACTGATCACATGGCTCATCATGCACTGATCACGTGTTTATCAGGCAATGATCAGTGACTGACAGGCGCTGATCATGGGAAGGTGCACGCACTGATCACGTGGCTATCATGCACTGATCACGTGACTGCGCATGCACTGAGACGTGGCTGTTCGGGCACTGATCAGGTGTTTATCAGGCAGTGATCAGTGACTGACAGGCGCTGAGCAGGGGACTGTGCACGCACTGATCAGGTGGCTGATCAGGAACTGACCACCTGACTGCGCATGCAGTGATCACGTGGCTGGTCGTTCACTGATCACGTGTTTATCATACGGTGATCACGTGACTGAGAGGCGCTTATCACGTGACTGTGCCGTCAGTGATCACGTGGCTGAGCAGGCACTGATATCGTGACTGAGCATGCACTGATCATGTGCCGGGAGCCGGGGAGGCATTCCACTCTGGACAAAGGTCATGAGGAAGGAGGCTCGGCATACGCAAATGCGGGATCGAGCCTCAGGAGTCCACCCGGATATTCTCGAGCATCTCCCCCAAAAAAACCAGAGTTTGCCTACTGTATTGCTTTGTGCTCTCACCTCTGATTTCACTGGGGGCTGTCCCCCACCACCATCTCGCTCTCTTTGTCAAAGAGTTAACTTACAGCTCCAATTCATAAAGTTCTTTGTCATTCTTCCCTTTACCTTCCAGCTGAGTCTCCATCTGGAGCACGGAACCCACCACGCTTACTAATTATGCCTGGGCTGCTAAGACCCACTCGAGAAGGTGTCTAGGGTGAGGCACCTTTCGCTATTCGAGAGGGCGCCTGCGGCCTATGTAAGTGGTGCAAACTTCTTGTCTTGAAGTTTGATTGGTCTTCCGCGTAAACCAAGCTACTCAGTCTCTTTTCTCCACCGAATTTTCCTACTGAGCTCTCCTCATACTATTATTCTTGACATCTCTGATTAGCATATAAATAGTCGCCTAGGCCATCTCTCCTTCGAATACCCTGGATCAGTTGGGGCTGGTCCCCGGCAGGTGGCGACCGAACAGGGACCTCAGGAGGCAATACTCAAAGAGCTGAGCAGACACGAACCACGCAATCAGCAGGCACTAAGCATGGAGCTCAGCAGTGACGAATCATGCTGCTCAACTGGCAATAATCAAGCACCTGACCAGGCAGGAATCACGCAGCTCAGCTGGCAATTGTCAAGCAGATGAGCCGACAGGAATCACGCAGCTCAGATGGCAATTGTCATGCAGATGAGCCGGCAGGAATCACGCAGCTCAGCAGGCCCTGATCACGTGACTCTGCAGGCACTCATCACGTGGCTGATCAAGTCCAGATCACGTGACTGAGCATGCACTGATCACGTGGCTATCATGCACTGATGACGTGACTGCGCATGCACTGATGACGTGGCTGATCGGGCACTGATCACATGGCTCATCATGCACTGATCACGTGTTTATCAGGCAATGATCAGTGACTGACAGGCGCTGATCATGGGACAGTGCACGCACTGATCACGTGGCTATCATGCACTGATCACGTGACTGCGCATGCACTGATGACGTGTTTATCAGGCAGTGATCAGTGACTGACAGGCGCTGAGCAGGGGACTGTGCACGCACTGATCAGGTGGCTGATCAGGAACTGACCACCTGACTGCGCATGCAGTGATCACGTGGCTGGTCGTTCACTGATCACGTGTTTATCATACGGTGATCACGTGACTGAGAGGCGCTGATCACGTGACTGTGCCGTCAGTGATCACGTGGCTGAGCAGGCACTGATATCGTGACTGAGCATGCACTGATCATGTGCCGGGAGCCGGGGAGGCATTCCACTCTGGACAAAGGTCATGAGGAAGGAGGCTCGGCATACGCAAATGCGGGATCGAGCCTCAGGAGTCCACCCGGATATTCTCGAGCATCTCCCCCAAAAAAACCGGAGTCTGCCTACTGTATTGCTTTGTGCTCTCACCTCTGATTTCACTGGGGGCTGTCCCCCACCACCATCTCGCTCTCTCTGTCAAAGAGTTAACTTACAGCTCCAATTCATAAAGTTCCTTGTCATTCTTCCCTTTACCTTCCAGCTGAGTCTCCATCTGGAGCGCGGAACCCACCACGCTTACTAATTATGCCTGGGCTGCTAAGACCCACTCGAGAAGGTGTCTAGGGTGAGGCACCTTTCACTATTCAAGAGGGCGCCTGCGGCCTACGTAAGTGGTGCAAACTTCTTGTCTTGAAGTTTGATTGGTCTTCCGCGTAAACCAAGCTACTCAGTCTCTTTTCTCCACCGAATTTTCCTACTGAGCTCTCCTCATACTATTATTCTTGACATCTCTGATTAGCATATAAAGAGTCGCCTTGGCCATCTCTCCTTCGAATACCCTGGATCAGTTGGGGCTGGTCCCCGGCAGGTGGCGACCGAACAGGGACCTCAGGAGGCAATACTCAAAGAGCTGAGCAGACACGAACCCCGCAATCAGCAGGCAATAAGCATGGAGCTCAGCAGTGACGAATCATGCTGCTCAACTGGCAATAATCAAGCACGTGACCTGGCAGGAATCACGCAGCTCAGCTGGCAATTGTCAAGCAGATGAGCCGACAGGAATCACGCAGCTCAGATGGCAATTGTCATGCAGATCAGCCGGCAGGAATCACGCAGCTCAGCAGGCCCTGATCACGTGACTCTGCAGGCACTGATCACGTGGCTGATCAAGTCCAGATCACGTGACTGAGCATGCACTGATCACGTGGCTATCATGCACTGATGACGTGACTGCGCATGCACTGATGACGTGGCTGATCGGGCACTGATCACATGGCTCATCATGCACTGATCACGTGTTTATCAGGCAATGATCAGTGACTGACAGGCGCTGATCATGGGACTGTGCACGCACTGATCACGTGGCTATCATGCACTGATCACGTGACTGCGCATGCACTGATGACGTGGCTGTTCGGGCACTGATCACGTGTTTATCAGGCAGTGATCAGTGACTGACAGGCGCTGATCAGGGGACTGTGCACGCACTGATCAGGTGGCTGATCAGGAACTGACCACCTGACCGCGCATGCAGTGATCACGTGGCTGGTCGTTCACTGATCACGTGTTTATCATACGGTGATCACGTGACTGAGAGGCGCTGATCACGTGACTGTGCCGTCAGTGATCACGTGGCTGAGCAGGCACTGATATCGTGACTGAGCATGCACTGATCATGTGCCGGGAGCCGGGGAGGCATTCCACTCTGGACAAAGGTCATGAGGAAGGAGGCTCGGCATACGCAAATGCGGGATCGAGCCTCAGGAGTCCACCCGGATATTCTCGAGCATCTCCCCCCAAAAAAACCGGAGTCTGCCTACTGTATTGCTTTGTGCTCTCACCTCTGATTTCACTGGGGGCTGTCCCCCACCACCATCTCGCTCTCTCTGTCAAAGAGTTAACTTACAGCTCCAATTCATAAAGTTCCTTGTCATTCTTCCATTTAACTTCGAGCTGAGTCTCCATCTGGAGCACGGAACCCACCACGCTTACTAAATATGCCTGGGCTGCTAAGACCCACTCGAGAAGGTGTCTAGGGTGAGGCACCTTTCGCTATTCGAGAGGGCGCCTGCGGCCTACGTAAGTGGTGCAAACTTCTTGTCTTGAAGTTTGATTGGTCTTCCGCGTAAACCAAGCTACTCAGTCTCTTTTCTCCACCGAATTTTCCTACTGAGCTCTCCTCATACTATTATTCTTGACATCTCTGATTAGCATATAAAGAGTCGCCTAGGCCATCTCTCCTTCGAATACCCTGGATCAGTTGGGGCTGGTCCCCGGCAGGTGGCGACCGAACAGGGACCTCAGGAGGCAATACTCAAAGAGCTGAGCAGACACGAACCACGCAATCAGCAGGCAATAAGCATGGAGCTCAGCAGTGACGAATCATGCTGCTCAACTGGCAATAATCAAGCACGTGACCTGGCAGGAATCACGCAGCTCAGCTGGCAATTGTCAAGCAGATGAGCCGACAGGAATCACGCAGCTCAGATGGCAATTGTCATGCAGATCAGCCGGCAGGAATCACGCAGCTCAGCAGGCCCTGATCACGTGACTCTGCAGGCACTGATCACGTGGCTGATCAAGTCCAGATCACGTGACTGAGCATGCACTGATCACGTGGCTATCATGCACTGATGACGTGACTGCGCATGCACTGATGACGTGGCTGATCGGGCACTGATCACATGGCTCATCATGCACTGATCACGTGTTTATCAGGCAATGATCAGTGACTGACAGGCGCTGATCATGGGACTGTGCACGCACTGATCAAGTGGCTATCATGCACTGATCACGTGACTGCGCATGCACTGATGACGTGGCTGTTCGGGCACTGATCACCTGTTTATCAGGCAGTGATCAGAGACTGACAGGCGCTGATCAGGGGACTGTGCACGCACTGATCAGGTGGCTGATCAGGAACTGACCACCTGACTGCGCATGCAGTGATCACGTGGCTGGTCGTTCACTGATCACGTGTTTATCATACGGTGAACACGTGACTGAGAGGCGCTGATCACGTGACTGTGCCGTCAGTGATCACGTGGCTGAGCAGGCACTGATATCGTGACTGAGCATGCACTGATCATGTGCCGGGAGCCGGGGAGGCATTCCACTCTGGACAAAGGTCATGAGGAAGGAGGCTCGGCATACGCAAATGCGGGATCGAGCCTCAGGACTCCACCCGGATGTTCTCGAGCATCTCCCCCAAAAAAACCGGAGTCTGCCTACTGTATTGCTTTGTGCTCTCACCTCTGATTTCACTGGGGGCTGTCCCCCACCACCATCTTGCTCTCTCTGTCAAAGAGTTAACTTACAGCTCCAATTCATAAAGTTCCTTGTCATTCTTCCCTTTACCTTCCAGCTGAGTCTCCATCTGGAGCGCGGAACCCACCACGCTTACTAATTATGCCTGGGCTGCTAAGACCCACTCGAGAAGGTGTCTAGGGTGAGGCACCTTTCGCTATTCGAGAGGGCGCCTGCGGCCTACGTAAGTGGTGCAAACTTCTTGTCTTGAAGTTTGATTGGTCTTCCGCGTAAACCAAGCTACTCAGTCTCTTTTCTCCACCGAATTTTCCTACTGAGCTCTCCTCATAGTATTATTCTTGACATCTCTGATTAGCATATAAAGAGTCGCCTAGGCCATCTCTCCTTCGAATACCCTGGATCAGTTGGGGCTGGTCCCCGGCAGGTGGCGACCGAACAGGGACCTCAGGAGGCAATACTCAAAGAGCTGAGCAGACACGAACCACGCAATCAGCAGGCAATAAGCATGGAGCTCAGCAGTGACGAATCATGCTGCTCAACTGGCAATAATCAAGCACGTGACCAGGCAGGAATCACGCAGCTCAGCTGGCAATTGTGAAGCAGATGAGCCGACAGGAATCACGCAGCTCAGATGGCAATTGTCATGCAGATGAGCCGGCAGGAATCACGCAGCTCAGCAGGCCCTGATCACGTGACTCTGCAGGCACTGATCACGTGGCTGATCATGCACTGATGACGTGACGGCGCATGCACTGATGACGTGGCTGATCGGGCACTGATCACATGGCTCATCATGCACTGATCACGTGTTTATCAGGCAATGATCAGTGACTGACAGGCGCTGATCATGGGACTGTGCACGCACTGATCATGTGGCTATCATGCACTGATCACGTGACTGCGCATGCACTGATGACGTGTTTATCAGGCAGTGATCAGTGACTGACAGGCGCTGATCAGGGGACTGTGCACGCACTGATCAGGTGGCTGATCAGGAACTGACCACCTGACTGCGCATGCAGTGATCACGTGGCTGGTCGTTCACTGATCACGTGTTTATCATACGGTGATCACGTGACTGAGAGGCGCTGATCACGTGACTGTGCCGTCAGTGATCACGTGGCTGAGCAGGCACTGATATCGTGACTGAGCATGCACTGATCATGTGCCGGGAGCCGGGGAGGCATTCCACTCTGGACAAAGGTCATGAGGAAGGAGGCTCGGCATACGCAAATGCGGGATCGAGCCTCAGGAGTCCACCCGGATATTCTCGAGCATCTCCCCCCAAAAAAACCGGAGTCTGCCTACTGTATTGCTTTGTCCTCTCACCTCTGATTTCACTGGGGGCTGTCCCCCACCACCATCTCGCTCTCTCTGTCAAAGAGTTAACTTACAGCTCCAATTCATAAAGTTCCTTGTCATTCTTCCCTTTAACTTCCAGCTGAGTCTCCATCTGGAGCGCGGAACCCACCACGCTTACTAATTATGCCTGGGCTGCTAAGACCCACTCGAGAAGGTGTCTAGGGTGAGGCACCTTTCGCTATTCGAGAGGGCGCCTGCGGCCTACGTAAGTGGTGCAAACTTCTTGTCTTGAAGTTTGATTGGTCTTCCGCGTAAACCAAGCTACTCAGTCTCTTTTCTCCACCGAATTTTCCTACTGAGCTCTCCTCATAGTATTATTCTTGACATCTCTGATTAGCATATAAAGAGTCGCCTAGGCCATCTCTCCTTCGAATACCCTGGATCAGTTGGGGCTGGTCCCCGGCAGGTGGCGACCGAACAGGGACCTCAGGAGGCAATACTCAAAGAGCTGAGCAGACACGAACCACGCAATCAGCAGGCAATAAGCATGGAGCTCAGCAGTGACGAATCATGCTGCTCAACTGGCAATAATCAAGCACGTGACCAGGCAGGAATCACGCAGCTCAGCTGGCAATTGTCAAGCAGATGAGCCGACAGGAATCACGCAGCTCAGATGGCAATTGTCATGCAGATGAGCCGGCAGGAATCACGCAGCTCAGCAGGCCCTGATCACGTGACTCTGCAGGCACTGATCACGTGGCTGATCAAGTGCAGATCACGTGACTGAGCATGCACTGATCACGTGGCTATCATGCACTGATGACGTGACGGCGCATGCACTGATGACGTGGCTGATCGGGCACTGATCACATGGCTCATCATGCACTGATCACGTGTTTATCAGGCAATGATCAGTGACTGACAGGCGCTGATCATGGGACTGTGCACGCACTGATCATGTGGCTATCATGCACTGATCACGTGACTGCGCATGCACTGATGACGTGTTTATCAGGCAGTGATCAGTGACTGACAGGCGCTGATCAGGGGACTGTGCACGCACTGATCAGGTGGCTGATCAGGAACTGACCACCTGACTGCGCATGCAGTGATCACGTGGCTGGTCGTTCACTGATCACGTGTTTATCATACGGTGATCACGTGACTGAGAGGCGCTGATCACGTGACTGTGCCGTCAGTGATCACGTGGCGAGCAGGCACTGATATCGTGACTGAGCATGCACTGATCATGTGCCGGGAGCCGGGGAGGCATTCCACTCTGGACAAAGGTCATGAGGAAGGAGGCTCGGCATACGCAAATGCGGGATCGAGCCTCAGGAGTCCACCCGGATATTCTCGAGCATCTCCCCCCCAAAAAAACCAGAGTCTGCCTACTGTATTGCTTTGTGCTCTCACCTCTGATTTCACTGGGGGCTGTCCCCCACCACCATCTCGCTCTCTCTGTCAAAGAGTTAACTTACAGCTCCAATTCATAAAGTTCCTTGTCATTCTTCCCTTTAACTTCCAGCTGAATCTCCATCTGGAGCGCGGAACCCACCACGCTTACTAATTATGCCTGGGCTGCTAAGACCCACTCGAGAAGTTGTCTAGGGTGAGGCACCTTTCGCTATTCGAGAGGGCGCCTGCGGCCTACGTAAGTGGTGCAAACTTCTTGTCTTGAAGTTTGATTGGTCTTCCGCGTAAACCAAGCTACTCAGTCTCTTTTCTCCACCGAATTTTCCTACTGAGCTCTCCTCATAGTATTATTCTTGACATCTCTGATTAGCATATAAAGAGTCGCCTTGGCCATCTCTCCTTCGAATACCCTGGATCAGTTGGGGCTGGTCCCCGGCAGGTGGCGACCGAACAGGGACCTCAGGAGGCAATACTCAAAGAGCTGAGCAGACACGAACCCCGCAATCAGCAGGCAATAAGCATGGAGCTCAGCAGTGACGAATCATGCTGCTCAACTGGCAATAATCAAGCACGTGACCAGGCAGGAATCACGCAGCTCAGCTGGCAATTGTCAAGCAGATGAGCCGACAGGAATCACGCAGCTCAGATGGCAATTGTCATGCAGATGAGCCGGCAGGAATCACGCAGCTCAGCAGGCCCTGATCACGTGACTCTGCAGGCACTGATCACGTGGCTGATCAAGTCCAGATCACGTGACTGAGCATGCACTGATCACGTGGCTATCATGCACTGATGACGTGACTGCGCATGCACTGATGACGTGGCTGATCGGGCACTGATCACATGGCTCATCATGCACTGATCACGTGTTTATCAGGCAATGATCAGTGACTGACAGGCGCTGATCATGGGACTGTGCACGCACTGATCACGTGGCTATCATGCACTGATCACGTGACTGCGCATGCACTGATGACGTGGCTGTTCGGGCACTGATGACGTGTTTATCAGGCAGTGATCAGTGACTGACAGGCGCTGATCAGGGGACTGTGCACGCACTGATCAGGTGGCTGATCAGGAACTGACCACCTGACTGCGCATGCAGTGATCACGTGGCTGGTCGTTCACTGATCACGTGTTTATCATACGGTGATCACGTGACTGAGAGGCGCTGATCACGTGACTGTGCCGTCAGTGATCACGTGGCTGAGCAGGCACTGATATCGTGACTGAGCATGCACTGATCATGTGCCGGGAGCCGGGGAGGCATTCCACTCTGGACA
This sequence comes from Bos javanicus, assembly GCF_032452875.1. Lineage (NCBI taxonomy): Eukaryota > Metazoa > Chordata > Mammalia > Artiodactyla > Bovidae > Bos > Bos javanicus. The sequence continues at coordinate 78,313 of NW_026893663.1, forward strand.
AAGGTCATGAGGAAGGAGGCTCGGCATACGCAAATGCGGGATCGAGCCTCAGGAGTCCACCCGGATATTCTCGAGCATCTCCCCCCAAAAAACCGGAGTCTGCCTACAGTATTGCTTTGTCCTCTCACCTCTGATTTCACTGGGGGCTGTCCCCCACCACCATCTCGCTCTCTCTGTCAAAGAGTTAACTTACAGCTCCAATTCATAAAGTTCCTTGTCATTCTTCCCTTTACCTTTCAGCTGAGTCTCCATCTGGAGCGCGGAACCCACCACGCTTACTAATTATGCCTGGGCTGCTAAGACCCACTCGAGAAGGTGTCTAGGGTGATGCACCTTTCGCTATTCGAGAGGGCGCCTGCGGCCTACGTAAGTGGTGCAAACTTCTTGTCTTGAAGTTTGATTGGTCTTCCGCGTAAACCAAGCTACTCAGTCTCTTTTCTCCACCGAATTTTCCTACTGAGCTCTCCTCATAGTATTATTCTTGACATCTCTGATTAGCATATAAAGAGTCGCCTAGGCCATCTCTCCTTCGAATACCCTGGATCAGTTGGGGCTGGTCCCCGGCAGGTGGCGACCGAACAGGGACCTCAGGAGGCAATACTCAAAGAGCTGAGCAGACACGAAGCACGCAATCAGCAGGCAATAAGCATGGAGCTCAGCAGTGACGAATCATGCTGCTCAACTGGCAATAATCAAGCACGTGACCAGGCAGGAATCACGCAGCTCAGCTGGCAATTGTGAAGCAGATGAGCCGACAGGAATCACGCAGCTCAGATGGCAATTGTCATGCAGATGAGCCAGCAGGAATCACGCAGCTCAGCAGGCCCTGATCACGTGACTCTGCAGGCACTGATCACGTGGCTGATCAAGTCCAGATCACGTGACTGAGCATGCACTGATCACGTGGCTATCATGCACTGATGACGTGACTGCGCATGCACTGATGACGTGGCTGATCGGGCACTGATCACATGGCTCATCATGCACTGATCACGTGTTTATCAGGCAATGATCAGTGACTGACAGGCGCTGATCATGGGACTGTGCACGCACTGATCACGTGGCTATCATGCACTGATCACGTGACTGCGCATGCACTGATGACGTGGCTGTTCGGGCACTGATCACGTGTTTATCAGGCAGTGATCAGTGACTGACAGGCGCTGAGCAGGGGACTGTGCACGCACTGATCAGGTGGCTGATCAGGAACTGACCACCTGACTGCGCATGCAGTGATCACGTGGCTGGTCGTTCACTGATCCCGTGTTTATCATACGGTGATCACGTGACTGAGAGGCGCTGATCACGTGACTGTGCCGTCAGTGATCACGTGGCTGAGCAGGCACTGATATCGTGACTGAGCATGCACTGATCATGTGCCGGGAGCCGGGGAGGCATTCCACTCTGGACAAAGGTCATGAGGAAGGAGGCTCGGCATACGCAAATGCGGGATCGAGCCTCAGGAGTCCACCCGGATATTCTCGAGCATCTCCCCCAAAAAAACCGGAGTCTGCCTACTGTATTGCTTTGTGCTCTCACCTCTGATTTCACTGGGGGCTGTCCCCCACCACCATCTCGCTCTCTCTGTCAAAGAGTTAACTTACAGCTCCAATTCATAAAGTTCCTTGTCATTCTTCCCATTAACTTCCAGCTGAGTCTCCATCTGGAGCGCGGAACCCACCACGCTTACTAATTATGCCTGGGCTGCTAAGACCCACTCGAGAAGGTGTCTAGGGTGAGGCACCTTTCGCTATTCGAGAGGGCGCCTGCGGCCTACGTAAGTGGTGCAAACTTCTTGTCTTGAAGTTTGATTGGTCTTCCGCGTAAACCAAGCTACTCAGTCTCTTTTCTCCACCGAATTTTCCTACTGAGCTCTCCTCATAGTATTATTCTTGACATCTCTGATTAGCATATAAAGAGTCGCCTAGGCCATCTCTCCTTCGAATACCCTGGATCAGTTGGGGCTGGTCCCCGGCAGGTGGCGACCGAACAGGGACCTCAGGAGGCAATACTCAAAGAGCTGAGCAGACACGAACCAGGCAATCAGCAGGCAATAAGCATGGAGCTCAGCAGTGACGAATCATGCTGCTCAACTGGCAATAATCAAGCACGTGAGCAGGCAGGAATCACGCAGCTCAGCTGGCAATTGTCAAGCAGATGAGCCGACAGGAATCACGCAGCTCAGATGGCAATTGTCATGCAGATGAGCCGGCAGGAATCACGCAGCTCAGCAGGCCCTGATCACCTGACTCTGCAGGCACTGATCACGTGACTGCAGGCACTGATCACGTGGCAGATCAAGTCCAGATCACGTGACTGAGCATGCACTGATCACGTGGCTATCATGCACTGATGACGTGACTGCGCATGCACTGATGACGTGGCTGATCAGGCACTGATCACATGGCTCATCATGCACTGATCACGTGTTTATCAGGCAATGATCAGTGACTGACAGGCTCTGATCATGGGACTGTGCACGCACTGATCACGTGGCTATCATGCACTGATCACGTGACTGCGCATGCACTGATGACGTGGCTGTTCGGGCACTGATCACGTGTTTATCAGGCAGTGATCAGTGACTGACAGGCGCTGATCAGGAGACTGTGCACGCACTGATCAGGTGGCTGATCAGGAACTGACCACCTCACTGCGCATGCAGTGATCACGTGGCTGGTCGTTCACTGATCACGTGTTTATCATACGGTGATCACGTGACTGAGAGGCGCTGATCACGTGACTGTGCCGTCAGTGATCACGTGGCTGAGCAGGCACTGATATCGTGACTGAGCATGCACTGATCATGTGCCGGGAGCCGGGGAGGCATTCCACTCTGGACAAAGGTCATGAGGAAGGAGGCTCGGCATACGCAAATGCGGGATCGAGCCTCAGGAGTCCACCCGGATATTCTCGAGCATCTCCCCCAAAAAAACCGGAGTCTGCCTACTGTATTGCTTTGTGCTCTCACCTCTGATTTCACTGGGGGCTGTCCCCCACCACCATCTCGCTCTCTCTGTCAAAGAGTTAACTTACAGCTCCAATTCATAAAGTTCCTTGTCATTCTTCCCTTTACCTTCCAGCTGAGTCTCCATCTGGAGCACGGAACCCACCACGCTTACTAAATATGCCTGGGCTGCTAAGAGCCACTCGAGAAGGTGTCTAGGGTGAGGCTCCTTTCGCTATTCGAGAGGGCGCCTGCGGCCTACGTAAGTGGTGCAAACTTCTTGTCTTGAAGTTTGATTGGTCTTCCGCGTAAACCAAGCTACTCAGTCTCTTTTGTCCACCGAATTTTCCTACTGAGCTCTCCTCATACTATTATTCTTGACATCTCTGATTAGCATATAAATAGTCGCCTAGGCCATCTCTCCTTCGAATACCCTGGATCAGTTGGGGCTGGTCCCCGGCAGGTGGCGACCGAACAGGGACCTCAGGAGGCGATACTCAAAGAGCTGAGCAGACACGAACCTCGCAATCAGCAGGCAATAAGCATGGAGCTCAGCAGTGACGAATCATGCTGCTCAACTGGCAATAATCAAGCACGTGACCAGGCAGGAATCACGCAGCTCAGCTGGCAATTGTCAAGCAGATGAGCCGACAGGAATCACGCAGCTCAGCTGGCAATTGTCTTGCAGATGAGCCGGCAGGAATCACGCAGCTCAGCAGGCCCTGATCACGTGACTCTGCAGGCACTGATCACGTGGCTGATCAAGTCCAGATCACGTGACTGAGCATGCACTGATCACGTGGCTATCATGCACTGATGACGTGACTGCGCATGCACTGATGACGTGGCTGATCAGGCACTGATCACATGGCTCATCATGCACTGATCACGTGTTTATCAGGCAATGATCAGTGACTGACTGGCGCTGATCATGGGACTGTGCACGCACTGATCACGTGGCTATCATGCACTGATCACGTGACTGCGCATGCACTGATGACGTGGCTGTTCGGGCACTGATCACGTGTTTATCAGGCAGTGATCAGTGACTGACAGGCGCTGATCAGGGGACTGTGCACGCACTGATCAGGTGGCTGATCAGGAACTGACCACCTCACTGCGCATGCAGTGATCACGTGGCTGGTCGTTCACTGATCACGTGTTTATCATACGGTGATCAAGTGACTGAGAGGCGCTGATCACGTGACTGTGCCGTCAGTGATCACGTGGCTGAGCAGGCACTGATATCGTGACTGAGCATGCACTGATCATCTGCCGGGAGCCGGGGAGGCCTTCCACTCTGGACAAAGGTCATGAGGAAGGAGGCTCGGCATACGCAAATGCGGGATCGAGCCTCAGGAGTCCACCCGGATATTCTCGAGCATCTCCCCCAAAAAAACCAGAGTCTGCCTACTGTATTGCTTTTGCTCTCACCTCTGATTTCACTGGGGGCTGTCCCCCACCACCATCTCGCTCTCTCTGTCAAAGAGTTAACTTACAGCTCCAATTCATAAAGTTCCTTGTCATTCTTCCCTTTAACTTCCAGCTGAGTCTCCATCTGGAGCGCGGAACCCACCACGCTTACTAATTATGCCTGGGCTGCTAAGACCCACTCGAGAAGGTGTCTAGGGTGAGGCACCTTTCGCTATTCGAGAGGGCGCCTGCGGCCTACGTAAGTGGTGCAAACTTCTTGTCTTGAAGTTTGATTGGTCTTCCGCGTAAACCAAGCTACTCAGTCTCTTTTCTCCACCGAATTTTCCTACTGAGCTCTCCTCATACTATTATTCTTGACATCTCTGATTAGCATATAAATAGTCGCCTAGGCCATCTCTCCTTCGAATACCCTGGATCAGTTGGGGCTGGTCCCCGGCAGGTGGCGACCGAACAGGGACCTCAGGAGGCGATACTCAAAGAGCTGAGCAGACACGAACCTCGCAATCAGCAGGCAATAAGCATGGAGCTGAGCAGTGACGAATCATGCTGCTCAACTGGCAATAATCAAGCACGTGACGAGGCAGGAATCACGCAGCTCAGCTGGCAATTGTCAAGCAGATGAGCCGACAGGAATCACGCAGCTCAGCTGGCAATTGTCTAGCAGATGAACCGGCAGAAATCACGCAGCTCAGCAGGCCCTGATCACGTGACTCTGCAGGCACTGATCACGTGGCTGATCAAGTCCAGATCACGTGACTGAGCATTCACTGATCACGTGGCTATCATGCACTGATGACGTGACTGCGCATGCACTGATGCCGTGGCTGTTCGGGCACTGATCACGTGTTTATCCGGCAGTGATCAGTGACTGACAGGCGCTGAGCAGGGGACTGTGCACGCACTGATCAGGTGGCTGATCAGGAAATGACCACCTGACCGCGCATGCAGAGATCACGTGGCTGGTCGTTCACTGATCCCGTGTTTATCCTACGGTGATCACGTGACTGAGAGGCGCTGATCACGTGACTGTGCCGTCAGTGATCACGTGGCTGAGCAGGCACTGATATCGTGACTGAGCATGCACTGATCATGTGCCAGGAGCCGGGGAGGCATTCCACTCTGGACAAAGGTCATGAGGGAGGAGGCTCGGCATACGCAAATGCGGGATCGAGCCTCAGGAGTCCACCCAGATATTCTCGAGCATCTCCCCCCCAAAAAAACCAGAGTCTGCCTACTGTATTGCTGTGTGCTCTCACCTCTGATTTCACTGGGGGCTGTCCACCACCACCATCTCGCTCTCTCTGTCAAAGAGTTAACTTACAGCTCCAATTCATAAAGTTCCTTGTCATTCTTCCCTTTACCTTCCAGCTGAGTCTCCATCTGGAGCACGGAACCCACCACGCTTACTAATTATGCCTGGGCTGCTAAGACCCACTCGAGAAGGTGTCTAGGGTGAGGCACCTTTCGCTATTAGAGAGGGCGCCTGCGGCCTACGTAAGTGGTGCAAACTTCTTGTCTTGAAGTTTGATTGGTCTTCCGCGTAAACCAAGCTACTCAGTCTCTTTTGTCCACCGAATTTTCCTACTGAGCTCTCCTCATACTATTATTCTTGACATCTCTGATTAGCATATAAATAGTCGCCTAGGCCATCTCTCCTTCGAATACCCTGGATCAGTTGGGGCTGGTCCCCGGCAGGTGGCGACCGAACAGGGACCTCAGGAGGCAATACTCAAAGAGCTGAGCAGACACGAACCACGCAATCAGCAGGCAATAAGCATGGAGCTCAGCAGTGACGAATCATGCTGCTCAACTGGCAATAATCAAGCACGTGACCAGGCAGGAATCACGCAGCTCAGCTGGCAATTGTCAAGCAGATGAGCCGACAGGAATCACGCAGCTCAGATGGCAATTGTCATGCAGATGAGCCGGCAGGAATCACGCAGCTCAGCAGGCCCTTATCACGTGACTCTGCAGGCACTGATCACGTGGCTGATCAAGTCCAGATCACGTGACTGAGCATGCACTGATCACGTGGCTATCATGCACTGATGACGTGACTGCGCATGCACTGATGACGTGGCTGATCAGGCACTGATCACATGGCTCATCATGCACTGATCACGTATTTATCAGGCAATGATCAGTGACTGACAGGCGCTGATCATGGGACTGTGCACGCACTGATCACGTGGCTATCATGCACTGATCACGTGACTGCGCATGCACTGATGACGTGGCTGTTCGGGCACTGATCACGTGTTTATCAGGCAGTGATCAGTGACTGACAGGCGCTGAGCAGGGGACTGTGCACGCACTGATCAGGTGGCTGATCAGGAACTGACCACCTCACTGCGCATGCAGTGATCACGTGGCTGGTCGTTCACTGATCACGTGTTTATCATACGGTGATCACGTGACTGAGAGGCGCTGATCACGTGACTGTGCCGTCAGTGATCACGTGGCTGAGCAGGCAATGATATCGTGACTGAGCATGCACTGATCATGTGCCGGGAGCCGGGGAGGCATTCCACTCTGGACAAAGGTCATGAGGAAGGAGGCTCGGCATACGCAAATGCGGGATCGAGCCTCAGGAGTCCACCCGGATATTCTCGAGCATCTCCCCCCAAAAAAAAACCGGAGTCTGCCTACTGTATTGCTTTGTGCTCTCACCTCTGATTTCACTGGGGGCTGTCCCCCACCACCATCTCGCTCTCTCTGTCAAAGAGTTAACTTACAGCTCCAATTCATAAAGTTCCTTGTCATTCTTCCCTTTACCTTCCAGCTGAGTCTCCATCTGGAGCACGGAACCCACCACGCTTACTAAATATGCCTGGGCTGCTAAGAGCCACTCGAGAAGGTGTCTAGGGTGAGGCTCCTTTCGCTATTCGAGAGGGCGCCTGCGGCCTACGTAAGTGGTGCAAACTTCTTGTCTTGAAGTTTGATTGGTCTTCCGCGTAAACCAAGCTACTCAGTCTCTTTTCTCCACCGAATTTTCCTACTGAGCTCTCCTCATACTATTATTCTTGACATCTCTGATTAGCATATAAATAGTCGCCTAGGCCATCTCTCCTTCGAATACCCTGGATCAGTTGGGGCTGGTCCCCGGCAGGTGGCGACCGAACAGGGACCTCAGGAGGCAATACTCAAAGAGCTGAGCAGACACGAACCACGCAATCAGCAGGCAATAAGCATGGAGCTCAGCAGTGACGAATCATGCTGCTCAACTGGCAATAATCAAGCACGTGACCAGGCAGGAATCACGCAGCTCAGCTGGCAATTGTCAAGCAGATGAGCCGACAGGAATCACGCAGCTCAGCTGGCAATTGTCATGCAGATGAGCCGGCAGGAATCACGCAGCTCAGCAGGCCCTGATCACGTGACTCTGCAGGCACTGATCACGTGGCTGATCAAGTCCAGATCACGTGACTGAGCATGCACTGATCACGTGGCTATCATGCACTGATCACGTGACTGCGCATGCACTGATGCCGTGGCTGATCGGGCACTGATCACATGGCTCATTATGCACTGATCACGTGACTGCTCATGCACTGATGACGTGGCTGTTCGGGCACTGATCACGTGTTTATCAGGCAGTGATCAGTGACTGACAGGCGCTGAGCAGGGGACTGTGCACGCACTGATCAGGTGGCTGATCAGGAAATGACCACCTGACCGCGCATGCAGTGATCACGTGGCTGGTCGTTCACTGATCCCGTGTTTATCATACGGTGATCACGTGACTGAGAGGCGCTGATCACGTGACTGTGCCGTCAGTGATCACGTGGCTGAGCAGGCACTGATATCGTGACTGAGCATGCACTGATCATGTGCCAGGAGCCGGGGAGGCATTCCACTCTGGACAAAGGTCATGAGGGAGGAGGCTCGGCATACGCAAATGCGGGATCGAGCCTCAGGAGTCCACCCGGATATTCTCGAGCATCTCCCCCAAAAAAACCAGAGTCTGCCTACTGTATTGCTGTGTGCTCTCACCTCTGATTTCACTGGGGGCTGTCCACCACCACCATCTCGCTCTCTCTGTCAAAGAGTTAACTTACAGCTCCAATTCATAAAGTTCCTTGTCATTCTTCCCTTTACCTTCCAGCTGAGTCTCCATCTGGAGCGCGGAACCCACCACGCTTACTAATTATGCCTGGGCTGCTAAGACCCACTCGAGAAGGTGTCTAGGGTGAGGCACCTTTCGCTATTAGAGAGGGCGCCTGCGGCCTACGTAAGTGGTGCAAACTTCTTGTCTTGAAGTTTGATTGGTCTTCCGCGTAAACCAAGCTACTCAGTCTCTTTTCTCCACCGAATTTTCCTACTGAGCTCTCCTCATACTATTATTCTTGACATCTCTGATTAACATATAAATAGTCGCCTAGGCCATCTCTCCTTCGAATACCCTGGATCAGTTGGGGCTGGTCCCCGGCAGGTGGCGACCGAACAGGGACCTCAGGAGGCAATACTCAAAGAGCTGAGCAGACACGAACCACGCAATCAGCAGGCAATAAGCATGGAGCTCAGCAGTGACGAATCATGCTGCTCAACTGGCAATAATCAAGCACGTGACCAGGCAGGAATCACGCAGCTCAGCTGGCAATTGTCAAGCAGATGAGCCGACAGGAATCACGCAGCTCAGATGGCAATTGTCATGCAGATGAGCCGGCAGGAATCACGCAGCTCAGCAGGCCCTGATCACGTGACTCTGCAGGCACTGATCACGTGGCTGATCAAGTCCAGATCACGTGACTGAGCATGCACTGATCACGTGGCTATCATACACTGATGACGTGACTGCGCATGCACTGATGACGTGGCTGATCAGGCACTGATCACATGGCTCATCATGCACTGATCACGTGTTTATCAGGCAATGATCAGTGACTGACAGGCGCTGATCATGGGACTGTGCACGCACTGATCACGTGGCTATCATGCACTGATCACGTGACTGCGCATGCACTGATGACGTGGCTGTTCGGGCACTGATCACGTGTTTATCAGGCAGTGATCAGTGACTGACAGGCGCTGAGCAGGGGACTGTGCACGCACTGATCAGGTGGCTGATCAGGAACTGACCACCTGACTGCGCATGCAGTGATCACGTGGCTGGTCGTTCACTGACCACGTGTTTATCATATGGTGATCACGTGACTGAGAGGCGCTGATCACGTGACTGTGCCGTCAGTGATCACGTGGCTGAGCAGGCACTGATACCGTGACTGAGCATGCACTGATCATGTGCCGGGAGCCGGGGAGGCCTTCCACTCTGGACAAAGGTCATGAGGAAGGAGGCTCGGCATACGCAAATGCGGGATCGAGCCTCAGGAGTCCACCCGGATATTCTCGAGCATCTCCCCCAAAAAAACCAGAGTCTGCCTACTGTATTGCTTTGTGCTCTCACCTCTGATTTCACTGGGGGCTGTCCCCCACCACCATCTCGCTCTCTCTGTCAAAGAGTTAACTTACAGCTCCAATTCATAAAGTTCCTTGTCATTCTTCCCTTTAACTTCCAGCTGAGTCTCCATCTGGAGCGCGGAACCCACCACGCTTCCTAATTATGGCTGGGCTGCTAAGACCCACTCGAGAAGGTGTCTAGGGTGAGGCACCTTTCGCTATTCAAGAGGGCGCCTGCGGCCTACCTAAGTGGTGCAAACTTCTTGTCTTGAAGTTTGATTGGTCTTCCGCGTAAACCAAGCTACTCAGTCTCTTTTCTCCACCGAATTTTCCTACTGAGCTCTCCTCATACTATTATTCTTGACATCTCTGATTAGCATATAAATAGTCGCCTTGGCCATCTCTCCTTCGAATACCCTGGATCAGTTGGGGCTGGTCCCCGGCAGGTGGCGACCGAACAGGGACCTCAGGAGGCCATACACAAAGAGCTGAGCAGACACGAACCACGCAATCAGCAGGCAGTAAGCATGGAGCTCAGCAGTGACGAATCATGCTGCTCAACTGGCAATAATCAAGCACGTGAGCAGGCAGGAATCACGCAGCTCAGCTGGCAATTGTCAAGCAGATGAGCCGACAGGAATCACGCAGCTCAGCTGGCAATTGTCATGCAGATGAGCCGGCAGGAATCACGCAGCTCAGCAGGCCCTGATCACGTGACTCTGCAGGCACTGATCACGTGGCTGATCAAGTCCAGATCACGTGACTGAGCATGCACTGATCACGTGGCTATCATGCACTGATGACGTGACTGCGCATGCACTGATGACGTGGCTGATCGGGCACTGATCACATGGCTCATCATGCACTGATCACGTGTTTATCAGGCAATGATCAGTGACTGACAGGCGCTGATCATGGGACTGTGCACGCACTGATCACGTGGCTATCATGCACTGATCACGTGACTGCGCATGCACTGATGACATGGCTGTTCGGGCACTGATCACGTGTTTATCAGGCAGTGATCAGTGACTGACAGGCGCTCATCAGGGGACTGTGCACGCACTGATCAGGTGGCTGATCAGGAACTGACCACCTGACTGCGCATGCAGTGATCACGTGGCTGGTCGTTCACTGATCACGTGTTTATCATACGGTGATCACGTGCCTGAGAGGCGCTGATCACGTGACTGTGCCTTCAGTGATCACGTGGCTGAGAGGCGGTGATCACGTGACTGAGATCGCTGATCACGTGACTGTGCCGTCAGTGATCACGTGGCTGAGCAGGCACTGATATCGTGACTGAGCATGCACTGATCATGTGCCGGTAGCCGGGGAGGCATTCCACTCTGGACAAAGGTCATGAGGAAGGAGGCTCGGCATACGCAAATGCGGGATCGAGCCTCAGGAGTCCACCCGGATATTCTCGAGCATCTCCCCCAAAAAAACCAGAGTCTGCCTACTGTATTGCTTTGTGCTCTCACCTCTGATTTCACTGGGGGCTGTCCCCCACCACCATCTCGCTCTCTCTGTCAAAGAGTTTACTTACAGCTCCAATTCATAAAGTTCCTTGTCATTCTTCCCTTTAACTTCCAGCTGAGTCTCCATCTGGAGCGCGAAACCCACCACGCTTCCTAATTATGCCTGGGCTGCTAAGACCCACTCGAGAAGGTGTCTAGGGTGAGTCACCTTTCGCTATTCGAGAGGGCGCCTGCGGCCTACGTAAGTGGTGCAAACTTCTTGTCTGGAAGTTTGATTGGTCTTCCGCGTAAACCAAGCTACTCAGTCTCTTTTCTCCACCGAATTTTCCTACTGAGCTCTCCTCATACTATTATTCTTGACATCTCTGATTAGCATATAAATAGTCGCCTAGGCCATCTCTCCTTCGAATACCCTGGATCAGTTGGGGCTGGTCCCTGGCAGGTGGCGACCGAACAGGGACCTCAGGAGGCGATACTCAAAGAGCTGAGCAGACACGAACCACGCAATCAGCAGGCAATAAGCATGGAGCTCAGCAGTGACGAATCATGCTGCTCAACTGGCAATAATCAAGCACGTGACCAGGCAGGAATCACGCAGCTCAGCTGGCAATTGTCAAGCAGATGAGCCGACAGGAATCACGCAGCTCAGATGGCAATTGTCATGCAGATGAGCCGGCAGGAATCACGCAGCTCAGCAGGCCCTGATCACGTGACTCTGCAGGCACTGATCACGTGGCTGATCAAGTCCAGATCACGTGACTGAGCATGCACTGATCACGTGGCTATCATGCACTGATGACGTGACTGCGCATGCACTGATGACGTGGCTGATCAGGCACTGATCACATGGCTCATCATGCACTGATCACGTGTTTATCAGGCAATGATCAGTGACTGACAGGCGCTGATCATGGGACTGTGCACGCACTGATCACGTGGCTATCATGCACTGATCACGTGACTGCGCATGCCCTGATGACGTGGCTGTTCGGGCACTGATCACGTGTTTATCAGGCAGTGATCAGTGACTGACAGGTGCTGATCAGGGGACTGTGCACGCACTGATCAGGTGGCTGATCAGGAACTGACCACCTGACTGCGCATGCAGTGATCACGTGGCTGGTCGTTCACTGATCACGTGTTTATCATACGGTGATCACGTGACTGAGAGGCGCTGATCACGTGACTGTGCCGTCAGTGATCACGTGGCTGAGCAGGCACTGATACCGTGACTGAGCATGCACTGATCATGTGCCGGAAGCCGGGGAGGCATTCCACTCTGGACAAAGGTCATGAGGAAGGAGGCTCGGCATACGCAAATGCGGGATCGAGCCTCAGGAGTCCACCCGGATATTCTCGAGCATCTCCCCCAAAAAAACCAGAGTCTGCCTACTGTATTGCTTTTTGCTCTCACCTCTGATTTCACTGGGGGCTGTCCCCCACCACCATCTCGCTCTCTCTGTCAAAGAGTTAACTTACAGCTCCAATTCATAAAGTTCCTTGTCATTCTTCCCTTTAACTTCAAGCTGAGTCTCCATCTGGAGCGCGGAACCCACCACGCTTCCTAATTATGCCTGGGCTGCTAAGACCCACTCGAGAAGGTGTCTAGGGTGAGGCACCTTTCGCTATTCGAGAGGCGCCTGCGGCCTACGTAAGTGGTGCAAACTTCTTGTCTTGAAGTTTGATTGGTCTTCCGCGTAAACCAAGCTACTCAGTCTCTTTTCTCCACCGAATTTTTCTACTGAGCTCTCCTCATACTATTATTCTTGACATCTCTGGTTAGCATATAAATAGTCGCCTTGGCCATCTCTCCTTCGAATACCCTGGATCAGTTGGGGCTGGTGCCCGGCAGGTGGCGACCGAACAGGGACCTCAGGAGGCCATACACAAAGAGCTGAGCAGACACGAACCACGCAATCAGCAGGCAGTAAGCATGGAGCTCAGCAGTGACGAATCATGCTGCTCAACTGGCAATAATCAAGCACGTGTCCAGGCAGGAATCACGCAGCTCAGCTGGCAATTGTCAAGCAGATGAGCCGACAGGAATCACGCAGCTCAGATGGCAATTGTCATGCAGATGAGCCGGCAGGAAGCACGCAGCTCAGCAGGCCCTGATCACGTGACTCTGCAGGCACTGATCACGTGGCTGATCAAGTCCAGATCACGTGACCACGCATACACTGATCACGTGGCTATCATGCACTGATGACGTGACTGCGCATGCACTGATGATGTGGCTGATCAGGCACTGATCACATGGCTCATCATGCACTGATCACGTGTTTATCAGGCAATGATCAGTGACTGACAGGCGCTGATCATGGGACTGTGCACGCACTGATCACGTGGCTATCATGCACTGATCACGTGACTGCGCATGCACTGATGACGTGGCTGTTCGGGCACTGATCACGTGTTTATCAGGCAGTGATCAGTGACTGACAGGCGCTGATCAGGGGACTGTGCACGCACTGATCAGGTGGCTGATCAGGAACTGACCACCTGACTGCGCATGCAGTGATCACGTGGCTGGTCGTTCACTGATCACGTGTTTATCATACGGTGATCACGTGACTGAGAGTCGCTGATCACGTGACTGTGCTGTCAGTGATCACGTGGCTGAGCAGGCACTGATATCGTGACTGAGCATGCACTGATCATGTGCCGGGAGCCGGGGAGGCATTCCACTCTGGACAAAGGTCATGAGGAAGGAGGCTCGGCATAGGCAAATGCGGGATCGAGCCTCAGGAGTCCACCCGGATATTCTCGAGCATCTCCCCCAAAAAAACCAGAGTCTGCCTACTGTATTGCTTTGTGCTCTCACCTCTGATTTCACTGGGGGCTGTCCCCCACCACCATCTCGCTCTCTCTGTCAAAGAGTTAACTTACAGCTCCAATTCATAAAGTTCCTTGTCATTCTTCCCTTTAACTTCCAGCTGAGTCTCCATCTGGAGCGCGGAACCCACCACGCTTACTAATTATGCCTGGGCTGCTAAGACCCACTCGAGAAGGTGTCTAGGGTGAGGCACCTTTCGCTATTCGAGAGGGCGCCTGCGGCCTACATAAGTGGTGCAAACTTCTTGTCTTGAAGTTTGATTGGTCTTCCACGTAAACCAAGCTACTCAGTCTCTTTTCTCCACCGAATTTTCCTACTGAGCTCTCCTCATACTATTATTCTTGACGTCTCTGATTAGCATATAAATAGTCGCCTAGGCCTTCTCTCCTTCGAATACCCTGGATCAGTTGGGGCTGGTCCCCGGCAGGTGGCGACCGAACAGGGACCTCAGGAGGCGATACTCAAAGAGCTGAGCAGACACGAACCACGCAATCAGCAGGCAATAAGCATGGAGCTCAGCAGTGACGAATCATGCTGCTCAACTGGCAATAATCAAGCACGTGACCAGGCAGGAATCACGCAGCTCAGCTGGCAATTGTCAAGCAGATGAGCCGACAGGAATCACGCAGCTCAGATGGCAATTGTCATGCAGATGAGCGGCAGGAATCACGCAGCTCAGCAGGCCCTGATCACGTGACTCTGCAGGCACTGATCACGTGGCTGATCAAGTCCAGATCACGTGACCACGCATGCACTGATCACGTGGCTATCATGCACTGATGACGTGGCTGATCAGGCACTGATCACATGGCTCATCATGCACTGATCACGTGTTTATCAGGCAATGATCAGTGACTGACAGGCGCTTATCATGGGACTGTGCACGCACTGATCACGTGGCTATCATGCACTGATCACGTGACTGCTCTTGCACTGATGACGTGGCTGTTCGGGCACTGATCGCGTGTTTATCAGGCAGTGATCAGTGACTGACAGGCGCTGATCAGGGGACTGTGCACGCACTGATCAGGTGGCTGATCAGGAACTGACCACCTGACTGCGCATGCAGTGATCACGTGGCTGGTCGTTCACTGATCACGTGTTTATCATACGGTGATCACGTGACTGAGAGGCGCTGATCACGTGACTGTGCCGTCAGTGATCACGTGGCTGAGCAGGCACTGATATCGTGACTGAGCATGCACTGATCATGTGCCGGGAGCCGGGGAGGCCTTCCACTCTGGACAAAGGTCATGAGGAAGGAGGCTCGGCATACGCAAATGCGGGATCGAGCCTCAGGAGTCCACCCGGATATTCTCGAGCATCTCCCCCAAAAAAACCAGAGTCTGCCTACTGTATTGCTTTGTGCTCTCACCTCTGATTTCACTGGGGGCTGTCCCCCACCACCATCTCGCTCTCTCTGTCAAAGAGTTTACTTACAGCTCCATCTCATAAAGTTCCTTGTCATTCTTCCCTTTAACTTCCAGCTGAGTCTCCATCTGGAGCGCGGAACCCACCACGCTTACTAATTATGCCTGGGCTGCTAAGACCCACTAGAGAAGGTGTCTAGGGTGAGGCACCTTTCGCTATTCGAGAGGGCGCCTGCGGCCTACGTAAGTGGTGCAAACTTCTTGTCTTGAAGTTTGATTGGTCTTCCGCGTAAACCAAGCTACTCAGTCTCTTTTCTCCACCGAATTTTCCTACTGAGCTCTCCTCATACTATTATTCTTGAGATCTCTGATTAGCATATAAATAGTCGCCTAGGCCATCTCTCCTTCGAATACCCTGGATCAGTTGGGGCTGGTCCCCGGCAGGTGGCGACCGAACAGGGACCTCAGGAGGCAATACTCAAAGAGCTGAGCAGACACGAACCACGCAATAAGCAGGCAATAAGCATGGAGCTCAGCAGTGACGAATCATGCTGCTCAACTGGCAATAATCAAGCACGTGAGCAGGCAGGAATCACGCAGCTCAGGTGGCAATTGTCAAGCAGATGAGCCGACAGGAATCACGCAGCTCAGATGGTAATTGTCATGCAGATGAGCCGGCAGGAATCACGCAGCTCAGCAGGCCCTGATCACGTGACTCTGCAGGCACTGATCACGTGGCTGATCAAGTCCAGATCACGTGACTGAGCATGCACTGATCCCGTGGTTATCATGCACTGATGACGTGACTGCGCATGCACTGATCACGTGGCTGATCAGGCACTGATCACATGTCTCATCATGAACTGATCACGTGTTTATCAGGCAATGATCAGTGACTGACAGGCGCTGATCATGGGACTGTGCATGCACTGATCACGTGGCTATCATGCACTGATCACGTGACTGCATGCACTGATCACGTGGCATGCACTGATCACGTGTTTATCAGGCACTGATCAGTGACTGACAGGCGCTGATCAGGGACTGTGCACGCACTGATCACGTGGCTATCATGCACTGATCACGTGACTGCATGCACTGATGACGTGGCTGATCGGGCACTGATCACGTGTTTATCAGGCAGTGATCAGTGACTGACAGGCGCTGATCAGGGGACTGTGCACGCACTGATCAGGTGGCTGATCAGGAACTGATCACCTGACTGCGCATGCAGTGATCACGTGGCTGGTCGTTCACTGATCACGTGTTTATCATACGGTGATCACGTGACTGAGAGGCGCTGATCACGTGACTGTGCCGTCAGTGATCACGTGGCTGAGCAGGCACTGATACCGTGACTGAGCATGCACTGATCATGTGCCGGGAGCCGGGGAGGCATTCCACTCTGGACAAAGGTCATGAGGAAGGAGGCTCGGCATAGGCAAATGCGGGATCGAGCCTCAGGAGTCCACCCGGATATTCTCGAGCATCTCCCCCAAAAAAACCAGAGTCTGCCTACTGTATTGCTTTGTGCTCTCACCTCTGATTTCACTGGGGGCTGTCCCCCACCACCATCTCGCTCTCTCTGTCAAAGAGTTAACTTACAGCTCCAATTCATAAAGTTCCTTGTCATTCTTCCCTTTAACTTCCAGCTGAGTCTCCATCTGGAGCGCGGAACCCACCACGCTTACTAATTATGCCTGGGCTGCTAAGACCCACTCGAGAAGGTGTCTAGGGTGAGGCACCTTTCGCTATTCGAGAGGGCGCCTGCGGCCTACGTAAGTGGTGCAAACTTCTTGTCTTGAAGTTTGATTGGTCTTCCGCGTAAACCAAGCTACTCAGTCTCTTTTCTCCACCGAATTTTCCTACTGAGCTCTCCTCATACTATTCTTCTTGACATCTCTGATTAGCATATAAATGTCGCCTAGGCCATCTCTCCTTCGAATACCCTGGATCAGTTGGGGCTGGTCCCCGGCAGGTGGCGACCGAACAGGGACCTCAGGAGGCGATACTCAAAGAGCTGAGCAGACACGAACCACGCAATCAGCAGGCAATAAGCATGGAGCTCAGCAGTGACGAATCATGATGCTCAACTGGCAATAATCAAGCACGTGACCAGGCAGGAATCACGCAGCTCCGCTGGCAATTGTCAAGCAGATGAGCCGACAGGAATCACGCAGCTCAGATGGCAATTGTCATGCAGATGAGACGGCAGGAATCACGCAGCTCAGCAGGCCCTGATCACGTGACTCTGCAGGCACTGATCACGTGGCTGATCAAGTACAGATCACGTGACTGATCATGCACTGATCACGTGGCTGATCATGCACTGATCACGTGGCTATCATGCACTGATCACGTGGCTGATCATGCACTGATCACGTGGCTATCATGCACTGATCACGTGACTGATCATGCACTGATCACGTAACTGATCATGCACTGATCATGTGGCTGATCATGCACTGATCACGTGGCTGATCATGCACTGATCACGTGACTGATCATGCACTGATCACGTGGCTGATCATGCACTGATCACGTGGCTATCATGCACTGATCACGTGACTGATCATGCACTGATCACGTGGCTGATCATGCACTGATCACGTAGCTACCATGCACTGATCACGTGACTGATCATGCACTGATCACGTGACTGATCATGCACTGATCACGTGGCTATCCTGCACTGATCACGTGGCTATCATGCACTGATCACGTGGCTGATCATGCACTGATCACGTGGCTGATCATGCACTGATCACGTGACTGATCATGCACTGATCACGTGGCTGATCATGCACTGATCACGTGCTATCATGCACTGATCACGTGACTGATCATGCACTGATCACGTGGCTATCATGCACTGATCACGTGGCTGGATATGCACTGATCACGTGCCTGGTCATGCACTGATCACGTGGCTGATCATGCACTGATCACGTGACTGATCATGCACTGATCTCGTGTCTGATCATGCACTGATCACGTGGCTATCATGCACTGCACACGTGGCTGATCATTCGATGATCACGCAGCTACCATGTACTGGTCACATGACTGATCATGCACTGATCACGTGACTGATCATGCAGTGATCACGTGGCTATCATGCACTACTCACGTGGCTGATCATGCAATGATCATGTAGCTACCATGTACAGGTCACGTGAATGATCATAAACCCATCAGGTGACTGATCATGCACTGATCACGTGGCTATCATGCACTGATCACGAGACTGATCATGCACTGATCACGTCTATATCATGCACTGCTCACATGACTGCCCATGCACTGATCACGTGGATGATCATACACTAATCATATGACAGATCATGCACTGATCACGTGGCTGATCATGCACTGATACCGTGACTGAGCATGGACTGAACACATGACTATCATGTAGTGATCACCTGACTTAATGGCGCTGATCATGTGACTGCTCATGCGCTGATCATGTTTGCTATCATACACTGATCATGTGCCTCTGGAGGCAATAAACAAAGAGCTGAGTAGGCACGAATCAAACAGTCAGCAGGCAATAATCATGGAACTCAGGTGTGAGGAATCATGCTGCTCAGCTGGCAATAATCAAGCAGCTGAGCAGGCAGGAATTACGCAGCACAGCTGGCAATTGTCAAGCAGATGACAGGCAGGAATCGTGCAGCTCAGCTGGCAATTGTCAAGCAGATGATCAGACAGTAATCACGCAGCTCAGCAGGCCCTGATCACGTGACTGAGCATGCACTGTTCAAGTGGCTGATCATACACTGATCACGTGATGATCATGCACTGATCACTTGGATATCATGCACTGATCACATGGCTGATCATACACTGTTCACGTGTCTGACCATGCACTGATCACGTGGCTGATCATACACTGCTCAGGTAACTGATCATGCACTGATCACGTGGCTGAACATGCACTGATCACGTGGCTGATCACACACCTGTCACGTGACATATCATGCACTGATCACGTGGCACTCATACACTGATCACGTGGCTGATCACACTCTGCTCACGTAACTTATCATGCACACATCACGTGGCTATCATGCACTGCTCACGTGGCTCGTCATGGAATGATCACATAGCTACCATATACTGGTCACGTGACTGATCATGCACAGATCACGTAAATGATCATGCACTGTTCATGTGACTGATCATGTACTGATCACGTGACTGATCATGCACTGATCACGTGGCTATCATGCTCTGCTCACGTGGCTGATCATGCAAAGATCACGTAGCAACCATGTACTGGTCACGTGACTGATCATGCACTGATCACGTAATTGATCCTGCACTAATCACGTGGCTCATCATGCACTAATCACGAGGCTGTTCACACATGTATCACGTGATTGATCATGCACTGATCACATGGCTCTCATGCACTGATCACGTGGCTATCATGCACTGATCACGTGGCTGATCACGCAATGATCACGTAGCTACCATGTACTGGTCACGTGACTGATCATGCACTGATCACGTAATTGATCCTGCACTGATCACATGGCTCATCACGCACTGATCAGGTGGCTGATCACACACGTATCACGTGACTGATCATGTACAGATCACGTGAATAATCATGAAGTGATCACGTGGCTATCCTGCACTGATCACGTGGATATCATGCACTGATCACGTGGCTGATCATGCACTGCTCACGTGGCTGATCATGCAATGATCACACAGCTACCATGTACTGGTCACATGACTGATCATGCACTGATCACATAATTGATCATGCACTGATCACTGGCTTATCATGCATTGATCATGTGACTGATCATGTGCTGATCATGTTTGGTGTCACACACTGATCATGTGCCTCTGGAGGAAATGAACATAGAGCTGAGTAGGCAGGAATCAGTCAGCAGGCTATAATCATGGAACTCAGCTCTGAGAAATCATGCTGCTCAGCTGGCAATAATCAAGTAGATGAGCAGGCAGGAATTACGCAGCACAGGTGTAAATTGTCAAGGAGATGACAGGCAGGAATCGTGCAGCTCAGCTGGAAATTGTCAAGCAGATGAGCAGACAGTAATCACGCACCTCAGCAGGCCCTGATCACGTGACTGAGTATGCACTGTTCACATGGCTGATCACACACCTATCACGTGACTGATCATGCACTGATCACTTGGATATCATGCACTGATCTCGTGTCTGATCATGCACTGATCACGTGGCACTCATGCACTGATCACGTGGCTGATCATACTCTGCTCACGTAACTTATCATGCACACATCACTTGGCTATCATGCACTGCACACGTGGCTCGTCATGGAATGATCACATAGCTACCATATACTGGTCACGTGACTGATCATGCGCAGATCACGTAAATGATCATGCACTGTTCATGTGACTGATCATGTACTGATCACGTGACTGATCATGCAGTGATCACGTGGCTATCATGCTCTGCTCACGTGGCTGATCATGCAACGATCACGTAGCAACCATGTACTGGTCACGTGACTGATCATGCACTGATCACGTAATTGATCCTGCACTAATCACGTGGCTCATCATGCACTGATCACGAGGCTGTTCACACATGTATCACGTGATTGATCATGCACTGATCACATGGCTCTCATGCACTGATCACGTGGCTATCATGCACTGATCACGTGGATATCATGCACTGATCACGTGGCTGATCACACACGTATCACATGACTGATCATCTACTGATCACGTGGCTATCATGCACTGATCACGTGGCTATCATGCACTGATCACGTGGCTGATCACGCAATGATCACGTAGCTACCATGTACTGGTCACGTGACTGATCATGCACTGATCACGTAATTGATCCTGCACTGATCACATGGCTCATCACGCACTGATCAGGTGGCTGATCACACACGTATCACGTGACTGATCATGTACAGATCACGTGAATAATCATGAAGTGATCACGTGGCTATCCTGCACTGATCACGTGGATATCATGCACTGATCATGTGGCTGATCATGCACTGCTCACGTGGCTGATCATGCAATGATCACACAGCTACCATGTACTGGTCACATGACTGATCATGCACTGATCACATAATTGATCATGCACTGATCACCTGGCTTATCATGCATTGATCATGTGACTGATCATGTGCTGATCATGTTTGGTGTCACACACTGATCATGTGCCTCTGGAGGCAATGAACATAGAGCTGAGTAGGCAGGAATCAGTCAGCAGGCTATAATCATGGAACTCAGCTCTGAGAAATCATGCTGCTCAGCTGGCAATAATCAAGTAGATGAGCAGGCAGGAATTACGCAGCACAGGTGGCAATTGTCAAGGAGATGACAGGCAGGAATCGTGCAGCTCAGCTGGAAATTGTCAAGCAGATGAGCAGACAGTAATCACGCAGCTCAACAGGCCCTGATCACGTGACTGAGCATGCACTGTTCACATGGCTGATCACACACCTATCACGTGACTGATCATGCACTGATCATGTGACTGATCATGCACTGATCACGTAGCTATCTTGCACTGATCACTTGGCTGATCATACACTCATCACAGGACTGATCGTGCACTGATCACGGCGCTATCATGCATTGACTACATGACTCCACATGCACTGATCACGTGGATGATCATGCACTGATCACGTGACTGACCATGCACTGATCACGTGACTGATCAGGCACTGATCACATGGCTGATCATGCACTGATCACTTGGCTATCATGCACTGATCACGTGGCTGATCAGGCAATGATCACGTAGCTACCATATACTGGTCACGTGACTGATCATGCACTGATCACGTAATTGATCATGCACTGATCATGTGGCTGATCATGCACTGATCCCGTGACTGATCATGCACTGATCACGTGACTGATCATGCACTGATCACGTGGCTATCATGCACTGATCACTTGGCTGGACATACACTGATCACGTGCCTGGTCATGCACTGATCACGTGGCTGATCATGCACTGATCATGTGACTGATCATGCACTGATCTCGTGTCTGATAATGCACTTATCACGTGGCTGTCATGCACTGCTCACGTGGCTGATCATGCGATGATCACGCAGCTACCATGTACTGGTCACATGACTGATCATGCACTGATCAGGTGACTGATCATGCAGTGATCACGTGGCTATCATGCACTACTCACGTGGCTGATCATGCAATGTTCATGTAGCTACTATGTAGAGGTCACGTGAATGATCATACACCCATCAGGTGACTGATCATGCACTGATCACGTGGATATCATGCACTGATCACGAGACTGATCATGCACTAATCACGTATATATCATGCACTGATCACATGACTGCCCAGGCACTGATCACGTGGCTATCATGCACTGCTCACGCGGCTGTTCATGCAATGATGACGTACCTACCATGTACTGGTCACGTGAGTGATCATCCACTGATCACGTAATTGATCATGCACTGATCAGGTGACTTATCATGCACTGTTAACGTGAGTGATCATGCACTGATCACGTGACTGATCATGCACTGATCTCGTGGCTATCATGCACGGCTCATGTGGCTGATCATGCAATGATCACCTAGCTACCATATATTGGTCACGTGACTGATCATGCACTGATCACGTAATTGATCATGCACTGATAATGTGGCTGATCATGCACTGATCACGTGGCTGATCATCCACTGATCACGTGACTGATGATGCACTGATCACGTGACTGATCATGCACTGATCACGTGGCTATCATGCACTGATCACTTGGCAGGTCATACACTGATCACGTGCCTGGTCATTCACAGATTACATGACTGATCATGCACTGAACACGTGACTGATCATGCAGTGATCACGTGGCTATCATGCACTACTCACGTGGCTGATCATGCAATGATCACGTAGCTACCATGTACTGGTCACTTGACTGATCATGCACTGATCACGTAATTGATCCTGCACTGATCACATGGCTCATCACGCACTGATCAGTTGGCTGATCACACACGTATCACGTGACTGATCATGTACAGATCACGTGAATAATCATGCACTGATCACTTGGCTATCATGCACTGATCACGTGGCTGATCATACACTGTTCACGTGTCTGACCATGCACTGCTCACGTGGCTGATCACACACCTGTCACGTGACATATCATGCACTGGTCACGTGGCACTCATGCACTGATCACGTGGCTGATCATACTCTGCTCTCGTAACTCATCATGCACACATCACGTTTCTGTCATGCACTGCTCACGTGGTTCGTCATGGAATGATCACGAAGCTACCATATACTTGTCACGTGACTGATCATGCACAGATCACGTAAATGATCATGCACTGTTCAAGTGACTGATCATGTACTGATCACGTGACTGATCATGCACTGATCACGTGGCTATCATGCTCTGCTCACGTGGCCGATCATGCAACGATCACGTAGCAACCATGTACTGGTCACGTGACTGATCATGCACGGATCACGTAATTGATCCTGCACTGATCACGTGGCTAATCATGCACTGATCACGTGGCTGATCACACATGTATCACGTGATTGATCATGCACTGATCACGTGGCTCTCATGCACTGATCACGTGGCTATCATGCACTGATCACGTGGCTATCATGCACTGATCACGTGGCTGATCACACACGTATCACATGACTGATCATGCACTGATCACGTGGCTATCATGCACTTATCACGTGGATAACAAGCACTGATCACGTGGCTGATCACGCAATGATCACGTAGCTACCATGCACTGATCACGTGACTGATCATGCACTGATCACGTGGCTGATCAGGCAATGATCACGTAGCTACCATGCACTTGTCACGTGACTGATCATGCACTGATCACGTGGCTATCATGCACTGCTCACGTGGCTGATCATGCAATGATCACACAGCTACCATGTACTGGTCACATGACTGATCATGCACTGATCACGTAATCGATCATGCACTGATCACTGGCTTATCATGCATTCATCATGTGACTGATCATGTGCTGATCCTGTTTGGTGTCACACACTGATCATGTGCCTCTGGAGGCAAAAAACATAGAGCTGAGTAGGCAGGAAACAGTCAGCAGGCTATAATCATGGAACTCAGCTCTGAGAAATCATGCTGCTCAGCTGGCAATAATCAAGTAGATGAGCAGGCAGGAATTACGCAGCACAGGTGGCAATTGTCAAGGAGATGACAGGCAGGAATCGTGCAGCTCAGCTGGAAATTGTCAAGCAGATGAGCAGACAGTAATCACGCAGCTCAACAGGCCCTGATCACGTGACTGAGCATGCACTGTTCACATGGCTGATCACACACCTATCACGTGACTGATCATGCACTGATCATGTGACTGATCATGCACTGATCACGTAGCTATCTTGCACTGATCACTTGGCTGATCATACACTCATCACAGGACTGATCGTGCACTGATCACGGCGCTATCATGCATTGACTACATGACTCCACATGCACTGATCACGTGGATGATCATGCACTGATCACGTGACTGACCATGCACTGATCACGTGACTGATCAGGCACTGATCACATGGCTGATCATGCACTGATCACTTGGCTATCATGCACTGATCACGTGGCTGATCAGGCAATGATCACGTAGCTACCATATACTGGTCACGTGACTGATCATGCACTGATCACGTAATTGATCATGCACTGATCATGTGGCTGATCATGCACTGATCCCGTGACTGATCATGCACTGATCACGTGACTGATCATGCACTGATCACGTGGCTATCATGCACTGATCACTTGGCTGGACATACACTGATCTCGTGTCTGATAATGCACTTATCACGTGGCTGTCATGCACTGCTCACGTGGCTGATCATGCGATGATCACGCAGCTACCATGTACTGGTCACATGACTGATCATGCACTGATCAGGTGACTGATCATGCAGTGATCACGTGGCTATCATGCACTACTCACGTGGCTGATCATGCAATGTTCATGTAGCTACTATGTAGAGGTCACGTGAATGATCATACACCCATCAGGTGACTGATCATGCACTGATCACGTGGATATCATGCACTGATCACGAGACTGATCATGCACTAATCACGTATATATCATGCACTGATCACATGACTGCCCAGGCACTGATCACGTGGCTATCATGCACTGCTCACGCGGCTGTTCATGCAATGATGACGTACCTACCATGTACTGGTCACGTGAGTGATCATCCACTGATCACGTAATTGATCATGCACTGATCAGGTGACTTATCATGCACTGTTAACGTGAGTGATCATGCACTGATCACGTGACTGATCATGCACTGATCTCGTGGCTATCATGCACGGCTCATGTGGCTGATCATGCAATGATCACCTAGCTACCATATATTGGTCACGTGACTGATCATGCACTGATCACGTAATTGATCATGCACTGATAATGTGGCTGATCATGCACTGATCACGTGGCTGATCATCCACTGATCACGTGACTGATGATGCACTGATCACGTGACTGATCATGCACTGATCACGTGGCTATCATGCACTGATCACTTGGCAGGTCATACACTGATCACGTGCCTGGTCATTCACAGATTACATGACTGATCATGCACTGAACACGTGACTGATCATGCAGTGATCACGTGGCTATCATGCACTACTCACGTGGCTGATCATGCAATGATCACGTAGCTACCATGTACTGGTCACTTGACTGATCATGCACTGATCACGTAATTGATCCTGCACTGATCACATGGCTCATCACGCACTGATCAGTTGGCTGATCACACACGTATCACGTGACTGATCATGTACAGATCACGTGAATAATCATGCACTGATCACTTGGCTATCATGCACTGATCACGTGGCTGATCATACACTGTTCACGTGTCTGACCATGCACTGCTCACGTGGCTGATCACACACCTGTCACGTGACATATCATGCACTGGTCACGTGGCACTCATGCACTGATCACGTGGCTGATCATACTCTGCTCTCGTAACTCATCATGCACACATCACGTTTCTGTCATGCACTGCTCACGTGGTTCGTCATGGAATGATCACGAAGCTACCATATACTTGTCACGTGACTGATCATGCACAGATCACGTAAATGATCATGCACTGTTCAAGTGACTGATCATGTACTGATCACGTGACTGATCATGCACTGATCACGTGGCTATCATGCTCTGCTCACGTGGCCGATCATGCAACGATCACGTAGCAACCATGTACTGGTCACGTGACTGATCATGCACGGATCACGTAATTGATCCTGCACTGATCACGTGGCTAATCATGCACTGATCACGTGGCTGATCACACATGTATCACGTGATTGATCATGCACTGATCACGTGGCTCTCATGCACTGATCACGTGGCTATCATGCACTGATCACGTGGCTATCATGCACTGATCACGTGGCTGATCACACACGTATCACATGACTGATCATGCACTGATCACGTGGCTATCATGCACTTATCACGTGGATAACAAGCACTGATCACGTGGCTGATCACGCAATGATCACGTAGCTACCATGCACTGATCACGTGACTGATCATGCACTGATCACGTGGCTGATCAGGCAATGATCACGTAGCTACCATGCACTTGTCACGTGACTGATCATGCACTGATCACGTGGCTATCATGCACTGCTCACGTGGCTGATCATGCAATGATCACACAGCTACCATGTACTGGTCACATGACTGATCATGCACTGATCACGTAATCGATCATGCACTGATCACTGGCTTATCATGCATTCATCATGTGACTGATCATGTGCTGATCCTGTTTGGTGTCACACACTGATCATGTGCCTCTGGAGGCAAAAAACATAGAGCTGAGTAGGCAGGAAACAGTCAGCAGGCTATAATCATGGAACTCAGCTCTGAGAAATCATGCTGCTCAGCTGGCAATAATCAAGTAGATGAGCAGGCAGGAATTACGCAGCACAGGTGGCAATTGTCAAGCAGATGGCAGGCAGGAATCGTGCAGCTCAGCTGGCAATTGTCAAGCAGATGAGCAAACAGTAATCACGCAGCTCAGCAGGCCCTGATCATGTGACTGAGCATGCACTGTTCACATGGTTGATCACACACCTATCACGTGACTGATCATGCACTGATTACGTGGCTCTCATGCACTGATCACGTGATTGCGCATGCATTGTTCACGTAATAGTATGCACTGATCACGTGGCTATCATGCACTGATGACGTGGCTAATCATGCACTGATCATATGACTGATCATGCACTGATCACGTAGCTATCTTGCACTGATCACTTGGCTGATCATACACTCATCACGGGACTGATCGTGCACTGATCAAGGCGCTATCATGCATTGATTACATGACTCCACATGCACTGATCACGTGGATGATCATGCACTGATCACGTGACTGACCATGCACTGATCACGTGACTGATCATGCACTGATCACTTGTCTATCATGCACTGATCACTTGGCTGGACATACACTGATCACGTGCCTGGTCATGCACAGGTCACGTGGCTGATCATGCACTGATCACGTGACTGATCATGCACTGATCACGTGGCTATCACGCACTGATCACCTGGCTATCATGCACAGATCACGTGACTGATCATGCACTGATCACGTGACTGATCATGCACTGATCACGTGGCTATCATGCACTGATCACTTGGCTGGACATACACTGATCACGTGCCTGGTCATGCACTGATCACGTGGCTATCATGCACTGCTCACGCGGCTGTTCATGCAATGATCACGTAGCTACCATGTACTGGTCACGTGAGTGATCATGCACTGATCACGTAATTGATCATGCACTGATCAGGTGACTTATCATGCACTGTTAACGTGAGTGATCATGCACTGATCAGGTGACTGGTCATGCACTGATCTCGTGGCTATCATGTACGGCTCATGTGGCTGATCATGCAATGATCACCTAGCTACCATATACTGGTCACGTGACTGATCATGCACTGATCACGTAATTGATCATGCACTGATCATGTGGCTGATCATGCACTGATCACGTGGCTGATCATGCACTGATCACGTGACTGATCATGCACTGATCATGTGGCTATCATGCACTGATCACTTGGCTGGTCGTACACTGATCACGTGCCTGGTCATGCACAGATTACATGACTGATCATGCACTGAACACGTGACTGATCATGCAGTGATCACGTGGCTATCATGCACTACTCACGTGGCTGATCATGCAATGATCATGTAGCTACCATGTACAGGTCACGTGAATGATCATACACCCATCAGGTGACTGATCATGCACTGATCACGTGGCTATCATGCACTGATCACGAGACTGATCATGCACTGATCACGTCTATATCATGCACTGATCACATGACTGTCCATGCACTGATCACGTGGATGATCATACACTAATCATGTGACAGATCATGCACTGATCACGTGGCTGATAATGCACTGATACCGTGACTGAGCATGGACTGATCCCATGACTATCATGTAGTGATCACGTGACTTAATGGCGCTGATCATGTGACTGATCATGCGCTGATCATGTTTGCTATCATACACTGATCATGTGCCTCTGGAGGCAATAAACAAAGAGCTGAGTAGGCACGAATCAAACAGTCAGCAGGCAATAATCATGGAACTCAGGTGTGAGGAATCATGCTGCTCAGCTTGTAATAATCAAGCAGCTGAGCAGGCAGGAATTACGCAGCACAGCTGGCAATTGTCAAGCAGATGACAGGCAGGAATCGTGCAGCTCAGCTGGCTATTGTCAAGCAGATGAGCAGACAGGAATCACGCAGCTCAGCAGGCCCAGATCACGTGACTGAGCATGCACTGTTCACGTGGCTGATCATACACTGCTCACGTAACTGATAATGCACTGATCACGTGGCTGTCATGCACTGATCACGTGGCTGATCATACACTGTTAACGTGTCTGACCAGGCACTGATCACATGGCTGATCATACACTGATCAGTTGGCTATCATGCACTTATTACTTGGCTGATCATACACTGATCACGTGACTGATAATGCACTGATCATCTGGCTATCGTGCACTCATTACCTGGCTATCGTGCACTGATCACGTGGTTGATCATACACTGATCAGGAGACTGATCATGCACTAATCACGTATATATCATGCACTGATCACATGACTGCCCAGGCACTGATCACCCGGATGATCATACACTGATCATGCGACAGATCATGCACTGATCACGTGGCTATCATGCACTGCTCACGCGGCTGTTCATGCAATGATCACGTAGCTACCATGTACTGGTCACGTGAGTGATCATGCACTGATCACATAATTGATCATGCACTGATCAGGTGACTTATCATGCACTGTTAACGTGAGTGATCATGCACTGATCACGTGACTGATCATGCACTGATCTCGTGGCTATCATGCACGGCTCATGTGGCTGATCATGCAATGATCACCTAGCTACCATATACTGGTCACGTGACTGATCATGCACTGATCACGT
Organism: Bos javanicus; assembly: GCF_032452875.1. Lineage (NCBI taxonomy): Eukaryota > Metazoa > Chordata > Mammalia > Artiodactyla > Bovidae > Bos > Bos javanicus. The sequence continues at coordinate 108,365 of NW_026893663.1, forward strand.
AATTGATCATGCACTGATCATGTGGCTGATCATGCACTGATCACGTGGCTGATCATCCACTGATCACGTGACTGATCATGCACTGATCACGTGACTGATCATGCACTGATCACGTGGCTATCATGCACTGATCACTTGGCTGGTCATACACTGATCACGTGTCTGGTCATGCACAGATTACATGACTGATCATGCACTGAACACGTGACTGAGCATGCACTGATCACGTGGCTATCATGCACTGATGACGAGACTGCGCATGCACTGATGACGTGGCTGATCGGGCACTGATCACATGGCTCATCATGCACTGATCACGTGTTTATCAGGCAGTGATCAGTGACTGACAGGCGCTGATCAGGGGACTGTGCACGCACTGATCAGGTGGCTGATCAGGAACTGACCACCTGACTGCGCATGCAGTGATCACGTGGCTGGTCGTTCACTGATCACGTGTTTATCATACGGTGATCACGTGACTGAGAGGCGCTGATCACGTGACTGTGCCGTCAGTGATCACGTGGCTGAGCAGGCACTGATATCGTGACTGAGCATGCACTGATCATGTGCCGGGAGCCGGGGAGGCATTCCACTCTGGACAAAGGTCATGAGGAAGGAGGCTCGGCATACGCAAATGCGGGATCGAGCCTCAGGAGTCCACCCGGATATTCTCGAGCATCTCCCCCAAAAAAACCGGAGTCTGCCTACTGTATTGCTTTGTGCTCTCACCTCTGATTTCACTGGGGGCTGTCCCCCACCACCATCTCGCTCTCTCTGTCAAAGAGTTAACTTACAGCTCCAATTCATAAAGTTCCTTGTCATTCTTCCCTTTACCTTCCAGCTGAGTCTCCATCTGGAGCGCGGAACCCACCACGCTTCCTAATTATGCCTGGGCTGCTAAGACCCACTCGAGAAGGTGTCTAGGGTGAGGCACCTTTCGCTATTCGAGAGGGCGCCTGCGGCCTTCGTAAGTGTTGCAAACTTCTTGTCTTGAAGTTTGATTGGTCTTCCGCGTAAACCAAGCTACTCAGTCTCTTTTCTCCACCGAATTTTCCTACTGAGCTCTCCTCATACTATTATTCTTGACATCTCTGATTAGCATATAAATAGTCACCTAGGCCATCTCTCCTTCGAATACCCAGGATCAGTTGGGGCTGGTCCCCGGCAGGTGGCGACCGAACAGGGACCTCAGGAGGCGATACTCAAAGAGCTGAGCAGACACGAACCACGCAATCAGCAGGCAATAAGCATGGAGCTCAGCAGTGACGAATCATGCTGCTCAACTGGCAATAATCAAGCACGTGAGCAGGCAGGAATCACGCAGCTGGCAATTGTCAAGCAGATGAGCCGACAGGAATCACGCAGCTCAGATGGCAATTGTCATGCAGATGAGCCGGCAGGAATCACGCAGCTCAGCAGGCCCTGATCACGTGACTCTGCAGGCACTGATCACGTGACTCTGCAGGCACTGATCACGTGGCAGATCAAGTCCAGATCACGTGACTGTGCATGCACTGATCACGTGGCTATCATGCACTGATGACGTGACTGCGCATGCACTGATGACGTGGCTGATCAGGCACTGATCACATGGCTCATCATGCACTGATCACGTGTTTATCAGGCAATGATCAGTGACTGACAGGCGCTGATCATGGGACTGTGCACGCACTGATCACGTGGCTATCATGCACTGATCACGTGACTGCGCATGCACTGATGACGTGGCTGTTCGGGCACTGATCACGTGTTTATCAGGCAGTGATCAGTGACTGACAGGCGCTGATCAGGGGACTGTGCACGCACTGATCAGGTGGCTGATCAGGAACTGACCACCTGACTCCGCATGCAGTGATCACGTGGCTGGTCGTTCACTGATCACGTGTTTATCATACGGTGATCACGTGACTGATAGGCACTGATATCGTGACTGAGCATGCACTGATCATGTGCCGGTAGCCGGGGAGGCATTCCACTCTGGACAAAGGTCATGAGGAAGGAGGCTCGGCATACGCAAATGCGGGATCGAGCCTCAGGAGTCCACCCGGATATTCTCGAGCATCTCCCCCCCAAAAAAACCAGAGTCTGCCTACTGTATTGCTTTGTGCTCTCACCTCTGATTTCACTGGGGGCTGTCCCCCACCACCATCTCGCTCTCTCTGTCAAAGAGTTAACTTACAGCTCCAATTCATAAAGTTCCTTGTCATTCTTCCCTTTAACTTCCAGCTGAGTCTCCATCTGGAGCGCGGAACCCACCACGCTTACTAATTATGCCTGGGCTGCTAAGACCCACTCGAGAAGGTGTCTAGGGTGAGGCACCTTTCGCTATTCGAGAGGGCGCCTGCGGCCTTCGTAAGTGGTGCAAACTTCTTGTCTTGAAGTTTGATTGGTCTTCCACGTAAACCAAGCTACTCAGTCTCTTTTCTCCACCGAATTTTCCTACTGAGCTCTCCTCATACTATTATTCTTGACATCTCTGATTAGCATATAAATAGTCGCCTAGGCCATCTCTCCTTCGAATACCCTGGATCAGTTGGGGCTGGTCCCCGGCAGGTGGCGACCGAACAGGGACCTCAGGAGGCGATACTCAAAGAGCTGAGCAGACACGAACCACGCAATCAGCAGGCAATAAGCATGGAGCTCAGCAGTGACGAATCATGCTGCTCAACTGGCAATAATCAAGCACGTGAGCAGGCAGGAATCACGCAGCTGGCAATTGTCAAGCAGATGAGCCGACAGGAATCACGCAGCTCAGATGGCAATTGTCATGCAGATGAGCCGGCAGGAATCACGCAGCTCAGCAGGCCCTGATCACGTGACTCTGCAGGCACTGATCACGTGACTCTGCAGGCACTGATCACGTGGCTGATCAAGTCCAGATCACGTGACTGAGCATGCACTGATCACGTGGCTATCATGCACTGATGACGTTACTGCGCATGCACTGATGACGTGGCTGATCAGGCACTGATCACATGGCTCATCATGCACTGATCACGTGTTTATCAGGCAATGATCAGTGACTGACAGGCGCTGATCATGGGACTGTGCACGCACTGATCACGTGGCTATCATGCACTGATCACGTGACTGCGCATGCACTGATGACGTGGCTGTTTGGGCACTTATCACGTGTTTATCAGGCAGTGATCAGTGACTGACAGGCGCTGATCAGGGGACTGTGCACGCACTGATCAGGTGGCTGATCAGGAACTGACCACCTGACTGCGCATGCACTGATCACGTGGCTGGTCGTTCACTGATCACGTGTTTATCATACGGTGATCATGTGACTGAGAGGCGCTGATATCGTGACTGAGCATGCACTGATCATATGCCGGGAGCCGGGGAGGCATTCCACTCTGGACAAAGGTCATGAGGAAGGAGGCTCGGCATACGCAAATGCGGGATCGAGCCTCAGGAGTCCACCCGGATATTCTCGAGCATCTCCCCCAAAAAAACCAGAGTCTGCCTACTGTATTTCTTTGTGCCCTCACCTCGAATTTCACTGGGGGCTGTCCCCTACCACCATCTCGCTCTCTCTGTCAAAGAGTTAACTTACAGCTCCAATTCATAAAGTTCCTTGTCATTCTTCCCTTTAACTTCCAGCTGAGTCTCCATCTGGAGCGCGGAACCCACCACGCTTCCTAATTATGCCTGGGCTGCTAAGACCCACTCGAGAAGGTGTCTCGGGTGAGGCACCTTTCGCTATTCGAAAGGGCGCCTGCGGCCTACGTAAGTGGTGCAAACTTCTTGTCTTGAAGTTTGATTGGTATTCCGCGTAAACCAAGCTACTCAGTCTCTTTTCTCCACCGAATTTTCCTACTGAGCTCTCCTCATACTATTATTCTTGACATCTCTGATTAGCATATAAATAGTCGCCTAGGCCATCTCTCCTTCGAATACCCTGGATCAGTTGGGGCTGGTCCCCGGCAGGTGGCGACCGAACAGGGACCTCAGGAGGCGATACTCAAAGAGCTGAGCAGACACGAACCACGCAATCAGCAGGCAATAAGCATGGAGCTCAGCAGTGACGAATCATGCTGCTCAACTGGCAATAATCAAGCTCGTGAGCAGGCAGGAATCACGCAGCTCAGCTGGCAATTGTCAAGCAGATGAGCCGACAGGAATCACGCAGCTCAGATGGCAATTGTCATGCAGATGAGCCGGCAGGAATCACGCAGCTCAGCAGGCCCTGATCACGTGACTCTGCAGGCACTGATCACGTGGCTGATCAAGTCCAGATCACGTGACTGAGCATGCACTGATCACGTGGCTATCATGCACTGATGACGTGACTGCGCATGCACTGATGACGTGGCTGATCAGGCACTGATCACATGGCTCATCATGCACTGATCACGTGTTTATCAGGCAATGATCAGTGACTGACAGGCGCTGATCATGGGACTGTGCACGCACTGATCACGTGGCTATCATGCACTGATCACGTGACTGCGCATGCACTGATGACGTGGCTCTTCGGGCACTGATCACGTGTTTATCAGGCAGTGATCAGTGACTGACAGGCGCTGATCAGGGGACTGTGCACGCACTGATCAGGTGGCTGATCAGGAACTGACCACCTGACTGCGCATGCAGTGATCACGTGGCTGGTCGTTCACTGATCACGTGTTTATCATACGGTGATCACGTGACTGAGAGGCGCTGATATCGTGACTGAGCATGCACTGATCATATGCCGGGAGCCGGGGAGGCATTCCACTCTGGACAAAGGTCATGAGGAAGGAGGCTCGGCATACGCAAATGCGGGATCGAGCCTCAGGAGTCCACCCGGATATTCTCGAGCATCTCCCCCCCAAAAAAACCAGAGTCTGCCTACTGTATTTCTTTGTGCTCTCACCTCGAATTTCACTGGGGGCTGTCCCCACCACCATCTCGCTCTCTCTGTCAAAGAGTTAACTTACAGCTCCAATTCATAAAGTTCCTTGTCATTCTTCCCTTTAACTTCCAGCTGAGTCTCCATCTGGAGCGCGGAACCCACCACGCTTACTAATTATGCCTGGGCTGCTAAGACCCACTCGAGAAGGTGTCTAGGGTGAGGCACCTTTGGCTATTCGAGAGGGCGCCTGCGGCCTACGTAAGTGGTGCAAACTTCTTGTCTTGAAGTTTGATTGGTCTTCCGCGTAAACCAAGCTACTCAGTCTCTTTTCTCCACCGAATTTTCCTACTGAGCTCTCCTCATACTATTATTCTTGACATCTCTGATTAGCATATAAATAGTCGCCTAGGCCATCTCTCCTTCGAATACCCTGGATCAGTTGGGGCTGGTCCCCGGCAGGTGGCGACCGAACAGGGACCTCAGGAGGCGATACTCAAAGAGCTGAGCAGACACGAACCACGCAATCAGCAGGCAATAAGCATGGAGCTCAGCAGTGACGAATCATGCTGCTCAACTGGCAATAATCAAGCTCGTGAGCAGGCAGGAATCACGCAGCTCAGCTGGCAATTGTCAAGCAGATGAGCCGACAGGAATCACGCAGCTCAGATGGCAATTGTCATGCAGATGAGCCGGCAGGAATCACGCAGCTCAGCTGGCAATTGTCATGCAGATGAGCCAGCAGGAATCACGCAGCTCAGCAGGCCCTGATCACGTGACTCTGCAGGCACTGATCACGTGGCTGATCAGTCCAGATCACGTGACTGAGCATGCACTGATCACGTGGCTATCATGCACTGATGACGTGACTGCGCATGCACTGATGACGTGGCTGATCAGGCACTGATCACATGGCTCATCATGCACTGATCACTTGTTTATCAGGCAATGATCAGTGACTGACAGGCGCTGATCATGGGACTGTGCACGCACTGATCACGTGGCTATCATGCACTGATTACGTGGCTGTTCGGGCACTGATCACGTGTTTATCAGGCAGTGATCAGTGACTGACAGGCGCTGATCAGGGGACTGTGCACGCACTGATCAGGTGGCTGATCAGGAACTGACCACCTGACTGCGCATGCAGTGATCACGTGGCTGGTCGTTCACTGATCACGTGTTTATCATACGGTGATCACGTGACTGAGAGGCGCTGATCACGTGACTGTGCCGTCAGTGATCACGTGGCTGAGCAGGCACTGATACCGTGACTGAGCATGCACTGATCATGTGCCGGGAGCCGGGAGGCCTTCCACTCTGGACAAAGGTCATGAGGAAGGAGGCTCGGCATACGCAAATGCGGGATCGAGCCTCAGGAGTCCACCCGGATATTCTCGAGCATCTCCCCCCAAAAAACCAGAGTCTGCCTACTGTATTGCTTTGTGCTCTCACCTCGAATTTCACTGGGGGCTGTCCCCCACCACCATCTCGCTCTCTCTGTCAAAGAGTTAACTTACAGCTCCAATTCATAAAGTTCCTTGTCATTCTTCCCTTTAACTTCCAGCTGAGTCTCCATCTGGAGCGCAGAACCCACCACGCTTACTAATTATGCCTGGGCTGCTAAGACCCACTCGAGAAGGTGTCTAGGGTGAGGCACCTTTCGCTATTCGAGAGGGCGCCTGCGGCCTACGTAAGTGGTGCAAACTTCTTGTCTTGAAGTTTGATTGGTCTTCCACGTAAACCAAGCTACTCAGTCTCTTTTCTCCACCGAATTTTCCTACTGAGCTCTCCTCATACTATTATTCTTGACATCTCTGATTAGCATATAAATAGTCGCCTAGGCCATCTCTCCTTCGAATACCCTGGATCAGTTGGGGCTGGTCCCCGGCAGGTGGCGACCGAACAGGGACCTCAGGAGGCGATACTCAAAGAGCTGAGCAGACACGAACCACGCAATCAGCAGGCAATAAGCATGGAGCTCAGCAGTGACGAATCATGCTGCTCAACTGGCAATAATCAAGCTCGTGAGCAGGCAGGAATCACGCAGCTCAGCTGGCAATTGTCAAGCAGATGAGCCGACAGGAATCACGCAGCTCAGATGGCAATTGTCATGCAAATGAGCCGGCAGGAATCACGCAGCTCAGATGGAAATTGTCATGCAGATGAGCCAGCAGGAATCACGCAGCTCAGCAGGCCCTGATCACGTGACTCTGCAGGCACTGATCACGTGGCTGATCAGTCCAGATCACGTGACTGAGCATGCACTGATCACGTGGCTATCATGCACTGATGACGTGACTGCGCATGCACTGATGACGTGGCTGATCAGGCACTGATCACATGGCTCATCATGCACTGATCACTTGTTTATCAGGCAATGATCAGTGACTGACAGGCGCTGATCATGGGACTGTGCACGCACTGATCACGTGGCTATCATGCACTGATCACGTGACTGCGCATGCACTGATGACGTGGCTGTTCGGGCACTGATCACGTGTTTATCAGGCAGTGATCAGTGACTGACAGGCGCTGATCAGGGGACTGTGCACGCACTGATCAGGTGGCTGATCAGGAACTGACCCCCTGACCGTGCATGCAGTGATCACGTGGCTGGTCGTTCACTGACCACGTGTTTATCATATGGTGATCACGTGACTGAGAGGCGCTGATCACGTGACTGTGCCGTCAGTGATCACGTGGCTGAGCAGGCACTGATACCGTGACTGAGCATGCACTGATCATGTGCCGGGAGCCGGGGAGGCATTCCACTCTGGACAAAGGTCATGAGGAAGGAGGCTCGGCATACGCAAATGCGGGATCGAGCCTCAGGAGTCCACCCGGATATTCTCGAGCATCTCCCCCCCAAAAAAACCAGAGTCTGCCTACTGTATTGCTTTGTGCTCTCACCTCTGATTTCACTGGGGGCTGTCCCCCACCACCATCTCGCTCTCTCTGTCAAAGAGTTTACTTACAGCTCCAATTCATAAAGTTCCTTGTCATTCTTCCCTTTAACTTCCAGGTGAGTCTCCATCTGGAGCGCGGAACCCACCACGCTTCCTAATTATGCCTGGGCTGCTAAGACCCACTCGAGAAGGTGTCTAGGGTGAGGCACCTTTCGCTATTCGAGAGGGCGCCTGCGGCCTACGTAAGTGGTGCAAACTTCTTGTCTTGAAGTTTGATTGGTCTTCCGCGTAAACCAAGCTACTCAGTCTCTTTTCTCCACCGAATTTTCCTACTGAGCTCTCCTCATACTATTATTCTTGACATCTCTGATTAGCATATAAATAGTCGCCTAGGCCATCTCTCCTTCGAATACCCTGGATCAGTTGGGGCTGGTCCCCGGCAGGTGTCGACCGAACAGGGACCTCAGGAGGCGATACTCAAAGAGCTGAGCAGACACGAACCACGCAATCAGCAGGCAATAAGCATGGAGCTCAGCAGTGACGAATCATGCTGCTCAACTGGCAATAATCATGCACGTGACCAGGCAGGAATCACGCAGCTCAGCTGGCAATTGTCAAGCAGATGAGCCGACAGGAATCACGCAGCTCAGATGGCAATTGTCATGCAGATGAGCCGGCAGGAATCACGCAGCTCAGCAGGCCCTGATCACGTGACTCTGCAGGCACTGATCACGTGGCTGATCAAGTCCAGATCACGTGACTGAGCATGCACTGATCACGTGGCTATCATGCACTGATGACGTGACTGCGCATGCACTGATGACGTGGCTGATCAGGCACTGATCACATGGCTCATCATGCACTGATCACGTGTTTATCAGGCAATGATCAGTGACTGACAGGCGCTGATCATGGGACTGTGCACGCACTGATCACGTGGCTATCATGCACTGATCACGTGACTGCGCATGCACTGATGACGTGGCTCTTCGGGCACTGATCACGTGTTTATCAGGCAGTGATCAGTGACTGACAGGCGCTGATTAGGGGACTGTGCACGCACTGATCAGGTGGCTGATCAGGAACTGACCACCTGACTGCGCATGCAGTGATCACGTGGCTGGTCGTTCACTGATCACGTGTTTATCATACGGTGATCACGTGACTGAGAGGCACTGATATCGTGACTGAGCATGCACTGATCATGTGCCGGGGAGGCATTCCACTATGGACAAAGGTCATGAGGAAGGAGGCTCGGCATACGCAAATGCGGGATCGAGCCTCAGGAGTCCACCCGGATATTCTCGAGCATCTCCCCCCCAAAAAAACCAGAGTCTGCCTACTGTATTTCTTTGTGCTCTCACCTCTGATTTCACTGGGGGTTGTCCCCCACCACCATCTCGCTCTCTCTGTCAAAGAGTTAACTTACAGCTCCAATTCATAAAGTTCCTTGTCATTCTTCCCTTTAACTTCCAGCTGAGTCTCCATCTGGAGCGCGGAACCCACCACGCTTACTAATTATGCCTGGGCTGCTATGACCCACTCGAGAAGGTGTCTAGGGTGAGGCACCTTTCGCTATTCTAGAGGGCGCCTGCGGCCTACGTAAGTGGTGCAAACTTCTTGTCTTGAAGTTTGATTGGTCTTCCGCGTAAACCAAGCTACTCAGTCTCTTTTCTCCACCGAATTTTCCTACTGAGCTCTCCTCATACTATTATTCTTGACATCTCTGATTAGCATATAAATAGTCGCCTAGGCCATCTCTCCTTCGAATACCCTGGATCAGTTGGGGCTGGTCCCCGGCAGGTGGCGACCGAACAGGGACCTCAGGAGGCGATACTCAAAGAGCTGAGCAGACACGAACCACGCAATCAGCAGGCAATAAGCATGGAGCTCAGCAGTGACGAATCATGCTGCTCAACTGGCAATAATCAAGCTCGTGAGCAGGCAGGAATCACGCAGCTCAGCTGGCAATTGTCAAGCAGATGAGCCGACAGGAATCACGCAGCTCAGATGGCAATTGTCATGCAGATGAGCCGGCAGGAATCACGCAGCTCAGCTGGCAATTGTCATGCAGATGAGCCAGCAGGAATCACGCAGCTCAGCAGGCCCTGATCACGTGACTCTGCAGGCACTGATCACGTGGCTGATCAGTCCAGATCACGTGACTGAGCATGCACTGATCACGTGGCTATCATGCACTGATGACGTGACTGCGCATGCACTGATGACGTGGCTGATCAGGCACTGATCACATGGCTCATCATGCACTGATCACTTGTTTATCAGGCAATGATCAGTGACTGACAGGCGCTGATCATGGGACTGTGCACGCACTGATCACGTGGCTATCATGCACTGATCACGTGACTGCGCATGCACTGATGACGTGGCTGTTCGGGCACTGATCACGTGTTTATCAGGCAGTGATCAGTGACTGACAGGCGCTGATCAGGGGACTGTGCACGCACTGATCAGGTGGCTGATCAGGAACTGACCACCTGACACCCCATGCAGTGATCACGTGGCTGGTCGTTCACTGATCACGTGTTTATCATACGGTGATCACGTGACTGAGAGGCGCTGATCACGTGACTGTGCCGTCAGTGATCACGTGGCTGAGCAGGCACTGATACCGTGACTGAGCATGCACTGATCATGTGCCGGGAGCCGGGGAGGCCTTCCACTCTGGACAAAGGTCATGAGGAAGGAGGCTCGGCATACGCAAATGCGGGATCGAGCCTCAGGAGTCCACCCGGATATTCTCGAGCATCTCCCCCCAAAAAAAAACCAGAGTCTGCCTACTGTATTGCTTTGTGCTCTCACCTCTAATTTCACTGGGGGCTGTCCCCCACCACCATCTCGCTCTCTCTGTCAAAGAGTTAACTTACAGCTCCAATTCATAAAGTTCCTTGTCATTCTTCCCTTTAACTTCCAGCTGAGTCTCCATCTGGAGCGCAGAACCCACCACGCTTACTAATTATGCCTGGGCTGCTAAGACCCACTCGAGAAGGTGTCTAGGGTGAGGCACCTTTCGCTATTCGAGAGGGCGCCTGCGGCCTACGTAAGTGGTGCAAACTTCTTGTCTTGAAGTTTGATTGGTCTTCCACGTAAACCAAGCTACTCAGTCTCTTTTCTCCACCGAATTTTCCTACTGAGCTCTCCTCATACTATTATTCTTGACATCTCTGATTAGCATATAAATAGTCGCCTTGGCCATCTCTCCTTCGAATACCCTGGATCAGTTGGGGCTGGTCCCCGGCAGGTGGCGACCGAACACGGACCTCAGGAGGCCATACACAAAGAGCTGAGCAGACACAAACCACCCAATCAGCAGGCAGTAAGCATGGAGCTCAGCAGTGACGAATCATGCTGCTCAACTGGCAATAATCAAGCACGTGAGCAGGCAGGAATCACGCAGCTCAGCTGGCAATTGTCAAGCAGATGAGCCGACAGGAATCACGCAGCTCAGATGGCAATTGTCATGCAGAGGAGCCGGCAGGAATCACGCAGCTCAGCAGGCCCTGATCACGTGACTCTGCAGGCACTGATCACGTGGCTGATCAAGTCCAGATCACGTGACTGAGCATGCACTGATCACGTGGCTATCATGCACTGATGACGTGACTGCACATGCACTGATGACGTGGCTGATCAGGCACTGATCACATGGCTCATCATGCACTGATCACGTGTTTATCAGGCAATGATCAGTGACTGAAAGGCGCTGATCATGGGACTGTGCACGCACTGATCACGTGGCTATCATGCACTGATCACGTGACTTCGCATGCACTGATGACGTGGCTGTTCGGGCACTGATCACGTGTTTATCAGGCAGTGATCAGTGACTGACAGGCGCTGATCAGGGGACTGTGAACGCACTGATCAGGTGGCTGATCAGGAACTGACCACCTGACTGCGCATGCAGTGATCACGTGGCTGGTCGTTCACTGATCACGTGTTTATCATTCGGTGATCACCTGACTGAAAGGCGCTGATCACGTGACTGTGCCGTCAGTGATCACGTGGCTGAGCAGGCACTGATACCGTGACTGAGCATGCACTGATCATGTGCCGGGAGCCGGGGAGCATTCCACTCTGGACAAAGGTCATGAGGAAGGAGGCTCGGCATAGGCAAATGCGGGATCGAGCCTCAGGAGTCCACCCGGATATTCTCGAGCATCTCCCCCCCAGAAAAACCAGAGTCTGCCTACTGTATTTCTTTGTGCTCTCACCTCGAATTTCACTGGGGGCTGTCCCCCACCACCATCTCGCTCTCTCTGTCAAAGAGTTAACTTACAGCTCCAATTCATAAAGTTCCTTGTCATTCTTCCCTTTAACTTCCAGCTGAGTCTCCATCTGGAGCGCGGAACCCACCACGCTTACTAATTATGCCTGGGCTGCTAAGACCCACTCGAGAAGGTGTCTAGGGTGAGGCACCTTTCGCTATTCGAGAGGGCGCCTGCGGCCTACGTAAGTGGTGCAAACTTCTTGTCTTGAAGTTTGATTGGTCTTCCGCGTAAACCAAGCTACTCAGTCTCTTTTCTCCACCGAATTTTCCTACTGAGCTCTCCTCATACTATTATTCTTGACATCTCTGATTAGCATATAAATAGTCGCCTAGGCCATCTCTCCTTCGAATACCCTGGATCAGTTGGGGCTGGTCCCCGGCAGGTGGCGACCGAACAGGGACCTCAGGAGGCAATACTCAAAGAGCTGAGCAGACACGAACCACGCAATCAGCAGGCAATAAGCATGGAGCTCAGCAGTGACGAATCATGCTGCTCAACTGGCAATAATCAAGCTCGTGAGCAGGCAGGAATCACGCAGCTCAGCTGGCAATTGTCAAGCAGATGAGCCGACAGGAATCACGCAGCTCAGATGGCAATTGTCATGCAGATGAGCCGGCAGGAATCACGCAGCTCAGCTGGCAATTGTCATGCAGATGAGCCAGCAGGAATCACGCAGCTCAGCAGGCCCTGATCACATGACTCTGCAGGCACTGATCACGTGGCTGATCAGTCCAGATCACGTGACTGAGCATGCACTGATCACGTGGCTATCATGCACTGATGACGTGACTGCGCATGCACTGATGACGTGGCTGATCAGGCACTGATCACATGGCTCATCATGCACTGATCACGTGTTTATCAGGCAATGATCAGTGACTGACAGGCGCTGATCATGGGACTGTGCACGCACTGATCACGTGGCTATCATGCACTGATCACGTGACTGCGCATGCACTGATGACGTGGCTGTTCGGGCACTGATCACGTGTTTATCAGGCAGTGATCAGTGACTGACAGGCGCTGATCAGGGGACTGTGCACGCACTGATCAGGTGGCTAATCAGGAACTGAACACCTGACTGCACATGCAGTGATCACGTGGCTGGTCGTTCACTGATCACGTGTTTATCATTCGGTGATCACCTGACTGAAAGGCGCTGATCACGTGACTGTGCCGTCAGTGATCACGTGGCTGAGCAGGCACTGATACCGTGACTGAGCATGCACTGATCATGTGCCGGGAGCCGGGGAGGCATTCCACTCTGGACAAAGGTCATGAGGAAGGAGGCTCGGCATAGGCAAATGCGGGATCGAGCCTCAGGAGTCCACCCGGATATTCTCGAGCATCTCCCCCCAAAAAACCAGAGTCTGCCTACTGTATTGCTTTGTGCTCTCACCTCTGATTTCACTGGGGGCTGTCCCCCACCACCATCTCGCTCTCTCTGTCAAAGAGTTAACTTACAGCTCCAGTTCATAAAGTTCCTTGTCATTCTTCCCTTTAACTTCCAGCTGAGTCTCCATCTGGAGCGCGGAACCCACCACGCTTACTAATTATGCCTGGGCTGCTAAGACCCACTCGAGAAGGTGTCTAGGGTGAGGCACCTTTCGCTATTCGAGAGGGCGCCTGCGGCCTACGTAAGTGGTGCAAACTTCTTGTCTTGAAGTTTGATTGGTCTTCCACGTAAACCAAGCTACTCAGTCTCTTTTCTCCACCGAATTTTCCTACTGAGCTCTCCTCATACTATTATTCTTGATGTCTCTGATTAGCATATAAATAGTCGCCTAGGTCTTCTCTCCTTCGAATACCCTGGATCAGTTGGGGCTGGTCCCCGGCAGGTGGCGACCGAACAGGGACCTCAGGAGGCGATACTCAAAGAGCTGAGCAGACACGAACCACGCAATCAGCAGGCAATAAGCATGGAGCTCAGCAGTGACGAATCATGATGCTCAACTGGCAATAATCAAGCACGTGACCAGGCAGGAATCACGCAGCTCAGCTGGCAATTGTCAAGCAGATGAGCCGACAGGAATCACGCAGCTCAGATGGCAATTGTCATGCAGATGAGACGGCAGGAATCACGCAGCTCAGCAGGCCCTGATCACGTGACTCTGCAGGCACTGATCACGTGGCTGATCAAGTACAGATCACGTGACTGATCAGGCACTGATCAAATGGCTGATCATGCACTGAGCACATGGCTATCATGCACTGCTCACGTGGCTGATCAGGCAATGATCACGTAGCTACCATGTACTGGTCACGTGACTGATCATGCACTGATCACATAACTGATCATGCACTGATCATGTGGCCGATCATGCACTGATCACGTGGCTGATCATACATTGATCACGTGACTGATCATGCGCTGATCACGTGACTGATCATGCACTGATCACGTGGCTATCATGCACTGATCACTTGGCTGGACATACACTGATCACGTGCCTTGTCATGCACTGATCACATGGCTGATCATGCACTGATCACGTGACTAATCATGCACTAATCTCGTGTCTCATCATGCACTGATCACGTGGTTATCATGCACTGATCAGGAGACTGATCATGCACTGTTCACGCCTATATCATGCACTGATCACATGACTGCCCGTGCACTGATCACGTGAATGATCATACACTAATCTTGTGACAGATCATGCACTGATCACGTGGCTGTTCATGCACTTATACCGTGAATGAGCATGGACTGATCACATGACTATCATGTAGTGATCACGTGACTTAATGGTGCTGATCATGTGACTGATCATGCGCTGATCATGTTTGCTATCATACACTGATCATGTGCCTCTGGAGGCAATAAACAAAGAGCTGAGTAGGCACGAATCAAACAGTCAGCAGGCAATAATCATGGAACTCAGGTGTGAGGAATCATGCTGCTCAGCTGGCAATAATCAAGCAGCTGAGCAGGCAGGAATTACGCAGCACAGCTGGCAATTGTCAAGCAGATGACAGGCAGGAATCGTGCAGCTCAGCTGGCAATTGTCAAGCAGATGATCAGACAGTAATCACGCAGCTCAGCAGGCCCTGATCACGTGACTGAGCATGCACTGTTCACGTGGCTGATCATACACTGATCACGTGATGATCATGCACTGATCACTTGGATATCATGCACTGATCACATGGCTGATCATACACTGTTCACGTGTCTGACCATGCACTGATCACGTGGCTGATCATACACTGCTCAGGTAACTGATCATGCACTGATCACGTGACTGAACATGCACTGTTCACGTGGCTGATCACACACATGTCACGTGACATATCATGCACTGATCACGTGGCACTCATACACTGATCACGTGGCTGATCACACTCTGCTCACGTAACTTATCATGCACACATCACGTGACTATCATGCACTGCTCACGTGGCTCGTCATGGAATGATCACATAGCTACCATATACTGGTCACGTGACTGATCATGCACAGATCACGTAAATGATCATGCACTGTTCATGTGACTGATCATGTACTGATCACGTGACTGATCATGCACTGATCACGTGGCTATCATGCTCTGCTCACGTGGCTGATCATGCAACGATCACGTAGCAACCATGTACTGGTCACGTGACTGATCATGCACTGATCACGTAATTGATCCTGCACTAATCACGTGGCTCATCATGCACTGATCACGAGGCAGTTCACACATGTATCACGTGATTGATCATGCACTGATCACATGGCTCTCATGCACTGATCACGTGGCTATCATGCACTGATCACGTGGATATCATGCACTGATCACGTGGCTGATCACACACGTATCACATGTCTGATCATGCACTGATCACGTGGCTATCATGCACTGATCACGTGGCTATCATGCACTGATCACGTGGCTGATCACGCAATGATCACGTAGCTACCATGTACTGGTCACGTGACTGATCATGCACTGATCACGTAATTGATCCTGCACTGATCACATGGCTCATCACGCACTGATCAGGTGGCTGATCACACACGTATCAAGTGACTGATCATGTACAGATCACGTGAATAATCATGAAGTGATCATGTGGCTATCCTGCACTGATCACGTGGATATCATGCACTGATCACGTGGCTGATCATGCACTGCTCACGTGGCTGATCATGCAATGATCACACAGCTACCATGTACTGGTCACATGACTGATCATGCCCTGATCACATAATTGATCATGCACTGATCACCTGGCTTATCATGCATTGATCATGTGACTGATCATGTGCTGATCATGTTTGGTGTCACACACTGATCATGTGCCTCTGGAGGCAATGAACATAGAGCTGAGTAGGCAGGAATCAGTCAGCAGGCTATAATCATGGAACTCAGCTCTGAGAAATCATGCTGCTCAGCTGGCAATAATCAAGTAGATGAGCAGGCAGGAATTACGCAGCACAGGTGTCAATTGTCAAGGAGATGACAGGCAGGAATCGTGCAGCTCAGCTGGAAATTGTCAAGCACATGAGCAGACAGTAATCACGCACCTCAGCAGGCCCTGATCACGTGACTGAGTATGCACTGTTCACATGGCTGATCACACACCTATCACGTGACTGATCATGCACTGATCACTTGGATATCATGCACTGATCTCGTGTCTGATCATGCACTGATCACGTGGCACTCATGCACTGATCACGTGGCTGATCATACTCTGCTCACGTAACTTATCATGCACACATCACGTGGCTATCATGCACTGCTCACGTGGCTCGTCATGGAATGATCACATAGCTACCATATACTGGTCACGTGACTGATCATGCGCAGATCACGTAAATGATCATGCACTGTTCATGTGACTGATCATGTACTGATCACGTGACTGATCATGCAGTGATCACGTGGCTATCATGCTCTGCTCACGTGGCTGATCATGCAATGATCACGTAGCAACCATGTACTGGTCACGTGACTGATCATGCACTGATCACGTAATTGATCCTGCACTAATCACGTGGCTCATCATGCACTGATCACGAGGCTCTTCACACATGTATCACGTGATTGATCATGCACTGATCACATGGCTCTCATGCACTGATCACGTGGCTATCATGCACTGATCACGTGGATATCATGCACTGATCACGTGGCTGATCACACACGTATCACATGACTGATCATGCACTGATCACGTGGCTATCATGCACTGATCACGTGGCTATCATGCACTGATCACGTGGCTGATCACGCAATGATCACGTAGCTACCATGTACTGGTCACGTGACTGATCATGCACTGATCACGCAATTGATCCTGCACTGATCACATGGCTCATCACGCACTGATCAGGTGGCTGATCACACACGTATCATGTGACTGATCATGTACAGATCACGTGAATAATCATGAAGTGATCACGTGGCTATCCTGCACTGATCACGTGGATATCATGCACTGATCATGTGGCTGATCATGCACTGCTCACGTGGCTGATCATGCAATGATCACACAGCTACCATGTACTTGTCACATGACTGATCATGCACTGATCACATAATTGATCATGCACTGATCACCTGGCTTATCATGCATTGATCATGTGACTGATCATGTGCTGATCATGTTTGGTGTCACACACTGATCATGTGCCTCTGGAGGCAATGAACATAGAGCTGAGTAGGCAGGAATCAGTCAGCAGGCTATAATCATGGAACTCAGCTCTGAGAAATCATGCTGCTCAGCTGGCAATAATCAAGTAGATGAGCAGGCAGGAATTACGCAGCACAGGTGGCAACTGTCAAGGAGATGACAGGCAGGAATCGTGCAGCTCAGCTGGAAATTGTCAAGCAGATGAGCAGACAGTAATCACGCAGCTCAACAGGCCCTGATCACGTGACTGAGCATGCACTGTTCACATGGCTGATCACACACCTATCACGTGACTGATCATGCACTGATCATGTGACTGATCATGCACTGATCACGTAGCTATCTTGCACTGATCACTTGGCTGATCATACACTCATCACAGGACTGATCGTGCACTGATCACGGCGCTATCATGCATTGACTACATGACTCACATGCACTGATCACGTGGATGATCATGCACTGATCACGTGACTGACCATGCACTGATCACGTGACTGATCAGGCACTGATCACATGGCTGATCATGCACTGATCACGTGGCTATCATGCACTGATCAGGTGGCTGATCAGGCAATGATCACGTAGCTACTATGTAGAGGTCACGTGAATGATCATACACCCATCAGGTGACTGATCATGCACTGATCACGTGGATATCATGCAGTGATCACGTGGCTATCATGCACTACTCACGTGGCTGATCATGCAATGTTCATGTAGCTACTATGTAGAGGTCACGTGAATGATCATGCACCCATCAGGTGACTGATCATGCACTGATCACGTGGATACCATGCACTGATCACGAGACTGATCATGCACTAATCACGTATATATCATGCACTGATCACATGACTGCCCAGGCACTGATCACGTGGCTATCATGCACTGCTCACGCGGCTGTTCATGCAATGATGACGTACCTACCATGTACTGGTCACGTGAGTGATCATCCACTGATCACGTAATTGATCATGCACTGATCAGGTGACTTATCATGCACTGTTAACGTGAGTGATCATGCACTGATCACGTGACTGATCATGCACTAATCTCGTGGCTATCATGCACGGCTCATGTGGCTGATCATGCAATGATCACCTAGCTACCATATATTGGTCACGTGACTGATCATGCACTGATCACGTAATTGATCATGCACTGATCATGTGGCTGATCATGCACTGATCACGTGGCTGATCATCCACTGATCACGTGACTGATCATGCACTGATCACGTGACTGATCATGCACTGGACACGTGGCTATCATGCACTGATCACTTGGCAGGTCATACACTGATCACGTGCCTGGTCATTCACAGATTACATGACTGATCATGCACTGAACACGTGACTGATCATGCACTGAACACGTGGCTATCATGCACTACTCACGTGGCTGATCATGCAATGATCACGTAGCTACCATGTACTGGTCACTTGACTGATCATGCACTGATCACGTAATTGATCCTGCACTGATCACATGGCTCATCACGCACTGATCAGTTGGCTGATCACACACGTATCACGTGACTGATCATGTACAGATCACGTGAATAATCATGCACTGATCACTTGGCTTATCATGCACTGATCACGTGGCTGATCATACACTGTTCACGTGTCTGACCATGCACTGCACACGTGGCTGATCACACACCTGTCACGTGACATATCATGCACTGGTCACGTGGCACTCATGCACTGATCACGTGGCTGATCATACTCTGCTCTCGTAACTCATCATGCACACATCACGTTTCTATCATGCACTGCTCACGTGGTTCGTCATGGAATGATCACGAAGCTACCATATACTTGTCACGTGACTGATCATGCACAGATCACGTAAATGATCATGCACTGTTCAAGTGACTGATCATGTACTGATCACGTGACTGATCATGCACTGATCACGTGGCTATCATGCTCTGCTCACGTGGCTGATCATGCACGATCACGTAGCAACCATGTACTGGTCACGTGACTGATCATGCACGGATCACGTAATTGATCCTGCACTGATCACGTGGCTCATCATGCACTGATCACGTGGCTGATCACACATGTATCACGTGATTGATCATGCACTGATCACGTGGCTCTCATGCACTGATCACGTGGCTATCATGCACTGATCACGTGGCTATCATGCACTGATCACGTGGCTGATCACACACGTATCACATGACTGATCATGCACTGATCACGTGGCTATCATGCACTTATCACGTGGATATCATGCACTGATCACGTGGCTGATCACGCAATGATCACGTAGCTACCATGCACTGATCACGTGACTGATCATGCACTGATCACGTGGCTGATCATGCAATGATCACGTAGCTACCATGCACTGGTCACGTGACTGATCATGCACTGATCACGTGGCTATCATGCACTGCTCACGTGGCTGATCATGCAATGATCACACAGCTACCATGTACTGGTCACATGACTGATCATGCACTGATCACGTAATCGATCATGCACTGATCACTGGCTTATCATGCATTCATCATGTGACTGATAATGTGCTGATCCTGTTTGGTGTCACACACTGATCATGTGCCTCTGGAGGCAAAAAACATAGAGCTGAGTAGGCAGGAAACAGTCAGCAGGCTATAATCATGGAACTCAGCTCTGAGAAATCATGCTGCTCAGCTGGCAATAATCAAATAGATGAGCAGGCAGGAATTACGCAGCACAGGTGGCAATTGTCAAGCAGATGGCAGGCAGGAATCGTGCAGCTCAGCTGGCAATTGTCAAGCAGATGAGCAGACAGTAATCACGCAGCTCAGCAGGCCCTGATCATGTGACTGAGCATGCACTGTTCACATGGCTGATCACACACCTATCACGTGACTGATCATGCACTGATTACGTGGCTCTCATGCACTGATCACGTGATTGCGCATGCATTGTTCACGTAATAGTATGCACTGATCACGTGGCTGATCATGCACTGATGATGTGGCTAATCATGCACTGATCATATGACTGATCATGCACTGATCACGTAGCTATCTTGCACTGATCACTTGGCTGATCATCCTCTGATCACGTGACTGACCATGCACTGATCACGTGACTGATCATGCACTGATCACGTGGCTATCCTGCACTGATCACCTGGCTGATCATGCACTGATCACGTGACTGATCATGCACTGATCACTTGTCTATCATGCACTGATCACTTGGCCGGAGATACACTGATCACGTGCCTGGTCATGCACAGGTCACGTGGCTGATCATGCACTGATCACGTGACTGATCATGCACTGATCACGGGGCTATCATGCACTGATCACCTGGCTGATCATGCACAGATCACGTGACTGTTCATGCACTGATCACGTGACTGATCATGCACTGATCACGTGGCTATCATGCACTGGTCACTTGGCTGGACATACACTGATCACGTGCCTGGTCATGCACTGATCACGTGGCTGATCATGCACTGATCACGTGACTGATCATGCACTGATCTCGTGTCTGATCATGCACTGATCACGTGGCTATCATGCACTGCTCACGTGGCTGATCATGCGATGATCACGCAGCTACCATGTACTGGGCACATGACTGATCATGCACTGATCACGTGACTGATCATGCAGTGATCACGTGGCTATCATGCACTACTCACGTGGCTGATCATGCAATGTTCATGTAGCTACCATGTACAGGTCCTTGAATGATCATACACCCATCAGGTGACTGATCATGCACTGATCACTTGGCTATCATGCATTGATCACGAGACTGATCATGCACTGATCACGTCTATATCATGCACTGATCACATGACTGTCCATGCACTGATCACGTGGATGATCATACACTAATCATGTGACAGATCATGCACTGATCACGTGGCTGATCATGCACTGATACCGTGACTGAGCATGGACTGATCACATGACTATCATGTAGTGATCACGTGACTTAATGGCGCTGATCATGTGACTGATCATGCGCTGATCATGTTTGCTATCATACACTGATCATGTGCCTCTGGAGGCAATAAACAAAGAGCTGAGTAGGCACGAATCAAACAGTCAGCAGGCAATAATCATGGAACTCAGGTGTGAGGAATCATGCTGCTCAGCTGGCAATAATCAAGCAGCTGAGCAGACAGGAATTACGCAGCACAGCTGGCAATTGTCAAGCAGATGACAGGCAGGAATCGTGCAGCTCAGCTGGCTATTGTCAAGCAGATGAGCAGACAGTAATCACGCAGCTCAGCAGGCCCAGATCACGTGACTGAGCATGCACTGTTCACGTGGCTGATCATACACTGCTCACGTAACTGATAATGCACTGATCACGTGGCTGTCATGCACTGATCACGTGGCTGATCATACACTGTTAACGTGTCTGACCATGCACTGATCACGTGGCTGATCATACACTGATCAGTTGGCTATCATGCACTTATTACTTGGCTGATCATACACTGATCACGTGACTGATAATGCACTGATCATCTGGCTATCGTGCACTCATTACTTGGCTATCGTGCACTGATCACGTGGTTGATCATACACTGATCACGTGACTGATCATGCACTAATCACGTATATATCATGCACTGATCACATGACTGCCCAGGCACTGATCACCCGGATGATCATACACTGATCATGCGACAGATCATGCACTGATCACGTGGCTATCATGCACTGCTCACGCGGCTGTTCATGCAATGATCACTTAGCTACCATGTACTGGTCACGTGAGTGATCATGCACTGATCACGTAATTGATCATGCACTGATCAGGTGACTTATCATGCACTGTTAACGTGAGTGATCATGCACGGCTCATGTGGCTGATCATGCAATGATCACCTAGCTACCATATACTGGTCACGTGACTGATCATGCACTGATCACGTAATTGATCATGCACTGATCATGTGGCTGATCATGCACTGATCACGTGGCTGATCATGCACTGATCACGTGACTGATCATGCACTGATCACGTGACTGATCATGCACTGATCATGTGGCTATCATGCACTGATCACTTGGCTGGTCATACACTGATCACGTGCCTGGTCATGCACAGATTACATGACTGATCATGCACTGAACACGTGACTGATCATGCAGTGATCACGTGGCTATCATGCACTACTCACGTGGCTGATCATGCAATGATCATGTAGCTACCATGTACAGGTCACGTGAATGATCATACACCTATCAGGTGACTGATCATGCACTGATCACGTGGCTATCATGCACTGATCACGAGACTGATCATGCACTGATCACGTCTATATCATGCACTGATCACATGACTGTCCATGCACTGATCACGTGGATGATCATACACTAATCATGTGACAGATCATGCACTGATCACGTGGCTGATCATGCACTGATACCGCGACTGAGCATGGACTGATCACATGACTATCGTGTAGTGATCACGTGACTTAATGGCGCTGATCATGTGACTGATCATGCGCTGATCATGTTTGCTATCATACACTGATCATGTGCCTCTGGAGGCAATAAACAAAGAGCTGAGTAGGCACGAATCAAACAGTCAGCAGGCAATAATCATGGAACTCAGGTGTGAGGAATCATGCTGCTCAGCTGGCAATAATCAAGCAGCTGAGCAGGCAGGAATTACGCAGCACAGCTGGCAATTGTCAAGCAGATGACAGGCAGGAATCGTGCAGCTCAGCTGGCTATTGTCAAGCAGATGAGCAGACAGTAATCACGCAGCTCAGCAGGCCCAGATCACGTGACTGAGCATGCACTGTTCACGTGGCTGATCATACACTGCTCACGTAACTGATAATGCACTGATCACGTGGCTGTCATGCACTGATCACGTGGCTGATCATACAATGTTCACGTGTCTGACCATGCACTGATCACGTGGCTGATCATACACTGATCAGTTGGCTATCATGCACTTATTACTTGGCTGATCATACACTGATCACGTGACTGATAATGCACTGATCATCTGGCTATCGTGCACTCATTACCTGGCTATCGTGCACTGATCACGTGGTTGATCATACACTGATCACAAGACTGATCATGCACTAATCACGTCTATATCATGCACTGATCACATGATTGCCCAGGCACTGATCACCCGGATGATCATACACTGATCACGCGACAGATCATGCACTGATCACGTGGCTATCATGCACTGCTCACGCTGCTGTTCATGCAATGATCACGTAGCTACCATGTACTGGTCACGTGAGTGATCATGCACTGATCACGTAATTGATCATGCACTGATCAGGTGACTTATCATGCACTGTTAACGTGAGTGATCATGCACTGATCAGGTGACTGATCATGCACTGATCTCGTGGCTATCATGTACGGCTCATGTGGCTGATCATGCAATGATCACCTAGCTACCATATACTGGTCACGTGACTGATCATGCACTGATCACGTAATTGATCATGCACTGATCATGTGGCTGATCATGCACTGATCACGTGGCTGATCATCCACTGATCACGTGACTGATCATGCACTGATCACGTGATCGATCATGCACTGATCACGTGGCTATCATGCACTGATCACTTGGCTGGTCATTCACTGATCACGTGCCTGGTCATGCACAGATTACATGACTGATCATGCACTGAACACGTGACTGATCATGCATTGATCACGTGGCTATCATGCACTGATCACGTGGCTGATCATGCAATGATCATGTAGCTACCATGTACTGGTCACGTGACTGATCATGCACTGATCACGTGGCTATCATGCACTGATCACGTGGATATCATGCACTGATCACGTGGCTGATCACAAACGTATCACATGACTGATCATGCACTGATCACGTGGCTATCATGCACTGATGACGTGGCTATCATGCACTGATCACGTGGCTGATCACGCAATGATCACGTAGCTACCATGTACTGGTCACGTGACTGATCATGCACTGATCACGTAATTGATCCTGCACTGATCACATGGCTCATCACGCACTGATCAGGTGGCTGATCACACACGTACACGTGACTGATCATGTACAGATCACGTGAATAATCATGAAGTGATCACGTGGCTATCCTGCACTGATCACGTGGATATCATGCACTGATCACGTGGCTGATCTCACACTTATCACGTGACTGATCATGCACTGATCACGTGACTGATCATGCACTGCTCACTTGGCTGATCATGCAATGATCACACAGCTACCATGTACTGGTCACATGACTGATCATGCACTGATCACATAATTGATCATGCACTGATCACCTGGCTTATCATGCATTGATCATGTGACTGATCATGTGCTGATCATGTTTGGTGTCACACACTGATCATGTGCCTCTGAAGGCAATGAACATAGAGCTGAGTAGGCAGGAATCAGTCAGAAGGCTATAATCATGGAACTCAGCTCTGAGAAATCATGCTGCTCAGCTGGCAATAATCAAGTAGATGAGCAGGCAGGAATTACGCAGCACAGGTGGCAACTGTCAAGGAGATGACAGGCAGGAATCGTGCAGCTCAGCTGGAAATTGTCAAGCAGATGAGCAGACAGTAATCACGCAGCTCAACAGGCCCAGATCACGTGACTGAGCATGCACTGTTCACATGGCTGATCACACACCTATCACGTGACTGATCATGCACTGATCATGTGACTGATCATGCACTGATCACGTAGCTGATCTTGCACTGATCACTTGGCTGATCATGCACTCATCACAGGACTGATCGTGCACTGATCACGGCGCTATCATGCATTGACTACATGACTCGACATGCACTGATCACGTGGAAGATCATGCACTGATCACGTGACTGACCATGTACTGATCACGTGACTGATCAGGCACTGATCATATGGCTGATCATGCACTGATCACGTGGCTATCATGCACTGCTCACGTGGCTGATCAGGCAATGATCACGGAGCTACCATGTACTGGTCACGTCACTGATCATGCACTGATCACGTAATTGATCAAGCACTGATCATGTGGCTGATCATGCACTGATCACGTGACTGATCATGCACTGATCACGTGACTGATCATGCACTGATCACTTGTCTATCATGCACTGATCACTTGGCTGGACATACACTGATCACGTGCCTGGGCATGCACAGGTCACGTGGCTGATCATGCACTGATCACGTGACTGATCATGCACTGATCACGTGGCTATCATGCACTGATCACCTGGCTATCATGCACAGATCACGTGACTGATCATGCACTGATCACGTGACTGATCATGCACTGATCACGTGGCTATCATGCACTGATCACTTGGCTGGACATACACTGATCACGTGCCTGGTCATGCACTGATCACGTGGCTGATCATGCACTGATCACGTGACTGATCATGCACTGATCACGTGACTGATCATGCAGTGATCACGTGGCTATCATGCACTACTCACGTGGCTGATCATGCAATGGTCATGTAGCTACCATGTACAGGTCACTTGAATGATCATACACCCATCAGGTGACTGATAATGCACTGATCACGTGGCTATCATGCACTGATCACGAGACTGATCATGCACTGATCACGTCTATATCATGCACTGATCACATGACTGTCCATGCACTGATCACGTGGATGATCATACACTAATCATGTGACAGATCATGCACTGATCACGTGGCTGATCATGCACTGATACCGTGACTGAGCATGGACTGATCACATGACTATCATGTAGTGATCACGTGACTTAATGGCGCTGATCATGTGACTGATCATGCGCTGATCATGTTTGCTATCATACACTGATCATGTGCCTCTGGAGGCAATAAACAAAGAGCTGAGTAGGCACGAATCAAACAGTCAGCAGGCAATAATCATGGAACTCAGGTGTGAGGAATCATGCTGCTCAGCTGGCAATAATCAAGCAGCTGAGCAGACAGGAATTACGCAGCACAGCTGACAATTGTCAAGCAGATGACAGGCAGGAATCGTGCAGCTCAGCTGGCTATTGTCAAGCAGATGAGCAGACGGTAATCACGCAGCTCAGCAGGCCCAGATCACGTGACTGAGCATACACTGTTCACGTGGCTGATCATACACTGCTCACGTAACTGATAATGCACTGATCAAGTGGCTGTCATGCACTGATCACGTGGCTGATCATACACTGTTCACGTGTCTGACCATGCACTGATCACGTGGCTGATCATACACTGATCAGTTGGCTGATCATGCACTTATTACTTGGCTGATCATACACTGATCACGTGGCTGATAATGCACTGATCATCTGGCTATCATGCACTGATCACGTGGCTATCATGCACTGATCACGTGGCTGATCATACACTGATCACGAGACTGATCATGCACTGATCACGTGGATATCATGCACTGATCACATGACTGCCCATTCACTGATCACCCGGATGATCATACACTGATCACGCGACTGATCATGCACTGATCACGTGGCTATCATGCACTGATCACGTGGCTGTTCATGCACTGATCACGTAGCTACCATGTACTGGTCACGTGACTGATCATGCACTGATCACGTAACTGATCATGCACTGATCAGGTGACTTATCATGCACTGTTAACGTGAGTGATCATGCACTGATCAGGTGACTGATCATGCACTGATCTCGTGGCTATCATGCACTGATCACGTGGCTGATCATGCAATGATCACCTAGCTACCATATACTGGTCACGTGACTGATCATGCACTGATCACGTAACTGATCATGCACTGATCATGTGGCTGATCATGCACTGATCACGTGGCTGATCATCCACTGATCACGTGACTGATCATGCACTGATCACGTGACTGATCATGCACTGATCACGTGGCTATCATGCACTGATCACTTGGCTGGTCATTCACTGATCACGTGCCTGGTCATGCACAGATTACATGACTGATCATGCACTGATCACGTGACTGATCATGCATTGATCACGTGGCTATCATGCACTACTCACGTGGCTGATCATGCAATGATCATGTAGCTACCATGTACCGGTCAGGTGACTGATCATACACCCATCAGGTGACGGATCATGCACTGATCACGTGGCTATCATGCACTGTTCACGTGGCTGATCATGCACTGATCACCTGCCTGGTCTTGCACAGATCACGTGACAAATCATGAACTGATCACATAGCTATCATGAACTGATCACCTGGCTGATCATGCACTGATCACGTGGCTGATCATGCACTGATACCATGACTGAGCATGGACTGATCACATGACTATCATGTAGTGATCACGTGACTTAATGGCGATGATCATGTGACTGATCATGCGCTGATCATGTTTGCTATCATACACTGATCATGTGCCTCTGGAGGCAATAAACAAAGAGCTGAGTAGGAACGAATCAAACAGTCAGCAGGCAATAATCATGGAACTCAGCTGTGAGGAATCATGCTGCTCAGCTGGCAATAATCAAGCAGCTGAGCAGGCAGGAATTACGCAGCACAGCTGGCAATTGTCAAGCAGATGACAGGCAGGAATCGTGCAGCTCAGCTGGCAATTGTCAAGCAGATGAGCAGACAGTAATCACGCAGCTCAGCAGGCCCTGATCACGTGACTGAGCATGCACTGTTCACGTGGCTGATCATACACTGATCACGTGACTGATCATGCACTGATCACGTGGCTATCATGCACTGATCACGTGGCTGATCATGCACTGATCACGTGGCTGATCATGCACTGATCACGTGGCTGATCATGCACTGATCACGTGACTGATCATGCACTGATCACGTGGCTATCATGCACTGATCACGTGGCTATCATGCACTGATCACGTGGCTGATCATGCACTGATCACGTGCTATCATGCACTGATCACGTGACTGATCATGCACTGATCACGTGACTGATCATGCACTGATCACGTGGCTCATCATGCACTGATCACGTGGCTGATCATGCACACGTGACTGATCATGCACTGATCACGTGACTGATCATGCACTGATCACGTGGCTATCATGCACTGATCACGTGGATATCATGCACTGATCACGTGGCTGATCATCACACGGATCACGTGACTGATCATGCACTGATCACGTGACTGATCATGCACTGATCACGTGGCTGATCATGCACTGATCACGTAGCTACCATGTACTGGTCACGTGACTGATCATGCACTGATCACATAATTGATCATGCACTGATCACGTGGCTTATCATGCACTGATCATGTGACTGATCATGTGCTGATCATGTTTGGTGTCATACACTGATCATGTGCCTCTGGAGGCAATGAACATAGAGCTGAGTAGGCACGAATCAGTCAGCAGGCTATAATCATGGAACTCAGCTCTGAGAAATCATGCTGCTCAGCTGGCAATAATCAAGCAGATGAGCAGGCAGGAATTACGCAGCACAGGTGGCAATTGTCAAGCAGATGACAGGCAGGAATCGTGCAGCTCAGCTGGCAATTGTCAAGCAGATGAGCAGACAGTAATCACGCAGCTCAGCAGGCCCTGATCACGTGACTGAGCATGCACTGTTCACGTGGCTGATCACACACTGATCACGTGACTGATCATGCACTGATCACGTGACTGATCATGCACTGATCACGTGGCTATCATGCACTGATCACGTGGCTGATCATGCACTGATCACGGACTGATCATGCACTGATCACGGGCTATCATGCACTGATACATGACTGACATGCACTGATCACGTGGCTGATCATGCACTGATCACGTGACTGATCATGCACTGATCACGTGACTGATCATGCACTGATCACGTGGCTGATCATGCACTGATCACGTGGCTATCATGCACTGATCACGTGGCTGATCATGCAATGATCACGTGGCTACCATGCACTGGTCACGTGACTGATCATGCACTGATCACGTAATTGATCATGCACTGATCACGTGGCTGATCATGCACTGATCACGTGACTGATCATGCACTGATCACGTGACTGATCATGCACTGATCACGTGGCTATCATGCACTGATCACGTGGCTGATCATGCACTGATCACGTGACTGATCATGCACTGATCACGTGGCTGATCATGCACTGATCACGTGACTGATCATGCACTGATCACGTGGCTATCATGCACTGATCACGTGGCTATCATGCACTGATCACGTGACTGATCATGCACTGATCACGTGACTGATCATGCACTGATCACGTGGCTATCATGCACTGATCACGTGGCTGGACATGCACTGATCACGTGCCTGATCATGCACTGATCACGTGGCTGATCATGCACTGATCACGTGACTGATCATGCACTGATCACGTGACTGATCATGCAGTGATCACGTGGCTATCATGCACTACTCACGTGGCTGATCATGCAATGGTCATGTAGCTACCATGTACAGGTCACGTGAATGATCATACACCCATCAGGTGACTGATCATGCACTGATCACGTGGCTATCATGCACTGATCACGAGACTGATCATGCACTGATCACGTCTATATCATGCACTGATCACATGACTGCCCATGCACTGATCACGTGGATGATCATACACTAATCATGTGACAGATCATGCACTGATCACGTGGCTGATCATGCACTGATACCGTGACTGAGCATGGACTGATCACATGACTATCATGTAGTGATCACGTGACTTAATGTCTCTGATCATGTGACTGATCATGCGCTGGTCATGTTTGCTATCATACACTGATCATGTGCCTCTGGAGGCAATAAACAAAGAGCTGAGAAGGCACGAATCAAACAGTCAGCAGGCAATAATCATGGAACTCAGGTGTGAGGAATCATGCTGCTCAGCTGGCAATAATCAAGCAGCTGAGCAGGCAGGAATTACGCAGCACAGCTGGCAATTGTCAAGCAGATGACAGGCAGGAATCGTGCAGCTCAGCTGGCAATTGTCAAGCAGATGAGCAGACAGTAATCACGCAGCTCAGCAGGCCCAGATCACGTGACTGAGCATGCACTGTTCACGTGGCTGATCATACACTGATCACGTAACTGATCATGCACTGATCACGTGGCTATCATGCACTGATCACGTGGCTGATCATACAATGTTCACGTGTCTGACCATGCACTGATCACGTGGCTGATCATACACTGATCACGTGGCTGATCATGCACTGATCACGTGGCTGATCATGCACTGATCACGTGACTGATCATGCACTGATCACGTGGCTATCATGCACTGATCACGTGGCTATCATGCACTGATCACGTGGCTGATCATGCACTGATCACGTGACTGATCATGCACTGATCACGTCTATATCATGCACTGATCACGTGACTGATCATGCACTGATCACGTGGATGATCATGCACTGATCATGTGACTGATCATGCACTGATCACGTGGCTATCATGCACTGATCACGTGGCTGATCATGCACTGATCACGTAGCTATCATGTACTGATCACGTGACTGATCATGCACTGATCACGTGGCTGATCATGCACTGATCACGTGACTGATCATGCACTGATCACGTGACTGATCATGCACTGATCACGTGACTGATCATGCACTGATCACGTGGCTATCATGCACTGATCACGTGGCTGATCATGCACTGATCACGTGCTACCATGCACTGATCACGTGACTGATCATGCACTGATCACGTGACTGATCATGCACTGATCACGTGGCTGATCATGCACTGATCACGTGGCTGATCATGCACTGATCACGTGACTGATCATGCACTGATCACGTGACTGATCATGCACTGATCACGTGGCTATCATGCACTGATCACGTGGCTGATCATGCACTGATCACGTGCCTGATCATGCACTGATCACATGACTGATCATGCACTGATCACGTGACTGATCATGCACTGATCACGTGGCTATCATGCACTACTCACGTGGCTGATCATGCAATGATCATGTAGCTACCATGTACTGGTCACGTGACTGATCATACACCCATCAGGTGACTGATCATGCACTGATCACGTGGCTATCATGCACTGATCACGTGGCTGATCATGCACTGATCACGTGCCTGATCATGCACTGATCACGTGACTGATCATGCACTGATCACGTGGCTGATCATGCACTGATCACGTGGCTGATCATGCACTGATCACGTGGCTGATCATGCACTGATACCGTGACTGAGCTTGGACTGATCACATGACTATCATGTAGTGATCACGTGACTTAATGGCGCTGATCATGTGACTGATCATGCACTGATCATGTTTGCTATCATGCACTGATCATGTGCCTCTGGAGGCAATAAACAAAGAGCTGAGTAGGCACGAATCAAACAGTCAGCAGGCAATAATCATGGAACTCAGCTGTGAGGAATCATGCTGCTCAGCTGGCAATAATCAAGCAGCTGAGCAGGCAGGAATTACGCAGCACAGCTGGCAATTGTCAAGCAGATGACAGGCAGGAATCGTGCAGCTCAGCTGGCAATTGTCAAGCAGATGAGCAGACAGTAATCACGCAGCTCAGCAGGCCCTGATCACGTGACTGAGCATGCACTGTTCACGTGGCTGATCATACACTGATCACGTGACTGATCATGCACTGATCACGTGGATATCATGCACTGATCACGTGGCTGATCATGCACTGATCACGTGGCTGATCATGCACTGATCACGTGGCTGATCATACACTGATCACGTGACTGATCATGCACTGATCACGTGGCTATCATGCACTGATCACGTGGCTATCATGCACTGATCACGTGGCTGATCATGCACTGATCACGTGCTATCATGCACTGATCACGTGACTGATCATGCACTGATCACGTGGCTGATCATGCACTGATCACGTGGCTCATCATGCACTGATCACGTGGCTGATCATGCACGCACGTGGTGATCATGCACTGATCACGTGACTGATCATGCACTGATCACGTGGCTGATCATGCACTGATCACGTGGATGATCATGCACTGATCACGTGGCTGATCATGCACTGATCACGTGACTGATCATGCACTGATCACGTGGCTGATCATGCACTGATCACGTGGCTGATCATGCACTGATCACGCAGCTACCATGTACTGGTCACGTGACTGATCATGCACTGATCACGTGATTGATCATGCACTGATCACGTGGCTTATCATGCACTGATCATGTGACTGATCATGTGCTGATCTTGTTTGGTGTCATACACTGATCATGTGCCTCTGGAGGCAATGAACATAGAGCTGAGTAGGCACGAATCAGTCAGCAGGCTATAATCATGGAACTCAGCTCTGAGAAATCATGCTGCTCAGCTGGCAATAATCAAGTAGATGAGCAGGCAGGAATTACGCAGCACAGGTGGCAATTGTCAAGCAGATGACAGGCAGGAATCGTGCAGCTCAGCTGGCAATTGTCAAGCAGATGAGCAGACAGTAATCACGCAGCTCAGCAGGCCCTGATCACGTGACTGAGCATGCACTGTTCACGTGGCTGATCATACACTGATCACGTGACTGATCATGCACTGATCACGTGACTGATCATGCACTGATCACGTGGCTGATCATGCACTGATCACGTGGCTGATCATGCACTGATCACGGACTGATCATGCACTGATCACGGGCTATCATGCACTGATACATGACTGATCATGCACTGATCACGTGGCTGATCATGCACTGATCACGTGACTGATCATGCACTGATCACGTGACTGATCATGCACTGATCACGTGGCTGATCATGCACTGATCACGTGGCTATCATGCAATGATCACGCAGCTACCATGCACTGATCACGTGACTGATCATGCACTGATCACGTAATTGATCATGCACTGATCACGTGGCTGATCATGCACTGATCACGTGACTGATCATGCACTGATCACGTGACTGATCATGCACTGATCACGTGGCTATCATGCACTGATCACGTGGCTGATCATGCACTGATCACGTGACTGATCATGCACTGATCACGTGGCTGATCATGCACTGATCACGTGACTGATCATGCACTGATCACGTGGCTATCATGCACTGATCACGTGGCTATCATGCACTGATCACGTGACTGATCATGCACTGATCACGTGACTGATCATGCACTGATCACGTGGCTATCATGCACTGATCACGTGGCTGATCATGCACTGATCACGTGGCTGATCATGCACTGATCACGTGGCTGATCATGCACTGATCACGTGACTGATCATGCACTGATCACGTGACTGATCATGCACTGATCACGTGGCTATCATGCACTGATCACGTGGCTGATCATGCACTGATCACGTAGCTACCATGTACTGGTCACGTGACTGATCATGCACTGATCACGTGACTGATCATGCACTGATCACGTGGCTATCATGCACTGATCACGTGACTGATCATGCACTGATCACGTGGCTGATCATGCACTGATCACGTGGCTATCATGCACTGATCACGTGGCTGATCATGCACTGATCACGTAGCTACCATGCACTGGTCACGTGACTGATCATGCACTGATCACGTGACTGATCATGCACTGATCACGTGGCTGATCATGCACTGATCACGTGGCTGATCACACACGTACACGTGACTGATCATGCACTGATCACGTGACTGATCATGCACTGATCACGTGGCTATCATGCACTGATCACGTGGCTATCATGCACTGATCACGTGGCTGATCTCACACTGATCACGTGACTGATCATGCACTGATCACGTGACTGATCATGCACTGATCACGTGGCTGATCATGCACTGATCACGTGGCTATCATGCACTGATCACGTGACTGATCATGCACTGATCACATGACTGATCATGCACTGATCACGTGGCTTATCATGCACTGATCATGTGACTGATCATGCACTGATCATGTTTGCTATCATACACTGATCATGTGCCTCTGGAGGCAATGAACAAAGAGCTGAGTAGGCACGAATCAGTCAGCAGGCTATAATCATGGAACTCAGCTGTGAGAAATCATGCTGCTCAGCTGGCAATAATCAAGCAGCTGAGCAGGCAGGAATTACGCAGCACAGCTGGCAATTGTCAAGCAGATGACAGGCAGGAATCGTGCAGCTCAGCTGGCAATTGTCAAGCAGATGAGCAGACAGTAATCACGCAGCTCAGCAGGCCCTGATCACGTGACTGAGCATGCACTGTTCACGTGGCTGATCACACACTGATCACGTGACTGATCATGCACTGATCACGTGACTGATCATGCACTGATCACGTGGCTGATCATGCACTGATCACGTGGCTGATCATGCACTGATCACGGACTGATCATGCACTGATCACGTGGCTATCATGCACTGATACGTGGCTGACATGCACTGATCACGTGGCTGATCATGCACTGATCACGTGACTGATCATGCACTGATCACGTGACTGATCATGCACTGATCACGTGGCTGATCATGCACTGATCACGTGGCTATCATGCACTGCTCACGTGGCTGATCATGCAATGATCACGGAGCTACCATGCACTGGTCACGTGACTGATCATGCACTGATCACGTAATGATCATGCACTGATCACGTGGCTGATCATGCACTGATCACGTGACTGATCATGCACTGATCACGTGACTGATCATGCACTGATCACGTGGCTATCATGCACTGATCACGTGGCTGATCATGCACTGATCACGTGACTGATCATGCACTGATCACGTGGCTGATCATGCACTGATCACGTGACTGATCATGCACTGATCACGTGGCTATCATGCACTGATCACGTGGCTATCATGCACTGATCACGTGACTGATCATGCACTGATCACGTGACTGATCATGCACTGATCACGTGGCTATCATGCACTGATCACGTGGCTGATCATGCACTGATCACGTGGCTGATCATGCACTGATCACGTGGCTGATCATGCACTGATCACGTGACTGATCATGCACTGATCACGTGACTGATCATGCACTGATCACGTGGCTATCATGCACTACTCACGTGGCTGATCATGCAATGATCATGTAGCTACCATGTACAGGTCACTTGAATGATCATACACCCATCAGGTGACTGATCATGCACTGATCACGTGGCTATCATGCACTGATCACGAGACTGATCATGCACTGATCACGTCTATATCATGCACTGATCACATGACTGCCCATGCACTGATCACGTGGATGATCATACACTAATCATGTGACAGATCATGCACTGATCACGTGGCTGATCATGCACTGATACCGTGACTGAGCATGGACTGATCACATGACTATCATGTAGTGATCACGTGACTTAATGGCGCTGATCATGTGACTGATCATGCGCTGATCATGTTTGCTATCATACACTGATCATGTGCCTCTGGAGGCAATAAACAAAGAGCTGAGTAGGCACGAATCAAACAGTCAGCAGGCAATAATCATGGAACTCAGTGTGAGGAATCATGCTGCTCAGCTGGCAATAATCAAGCAGCTGAGCAGGCAGGAATTACGCAGCACAGCTGGCAATTGTCAAGCAGATGACAGGCAGGAATCGTGCAGCTCAGCTGGCTATTGTCAAGCAGATGAGCAGACAGTAATCACGCAGCTCAGCAGGCCCAGATCACGTGACTGAGCATGCACTGTTCACGTGGCTGATCATACACTGATCACGTAACTGATCATGCACTGATCACGTGGCTATCATGCACTGATCACGTGGCTGATCATACACTGTTCACGTGTCTGACCATGCACTGATCACGTGGCTGATCATACACTGATCACGTGGCTGATCATGCACTGATCACGTGGCTGATCATGCACTGATCACGTGGCTGATCATGCACTGATCACGTGGCTATCATGCACTGATCACGTGGCTATCATGCACTGATCACGTGGCTGATCATGCACTGATCACGTGACTGATCATGCACTGATCACGTGGCTATCATGCACTGATCACGTGACTGATCATGCACTGATCACGTGGATGATCATGCACTGATCACGTGACTGATCATGCACTGATCACGTGGCTATCATGCACTGATCACGTGGCTGATCATGCACTGATCACGTGGCTATCATGCTGATCACGTGACTGATCATGCACTGATCACGTGGCTGATCATGCACTGATCACGTGACTGATCATGCACTGATCACGTGACTGATCATGCACTGATCACGTGACTGATCATGCACTGATCACGTGGCTATCATGCACTGATCACGTGGCTGATCATGCACTGATCACGTAGCTACCATGTACTGATCACGTGACTGATCATGCACTGATCACGTAACTGATCATGCACTGATCACGTGGCTGATCATGCACTGATCACGTGGCTGATCATGCACTGATCACGTGACTGATCATGCACTGATCACGTGGCTATCATGCACTGATCACGTGGCTGATCATGCACTGATCACGTGCCTGATCATGCACTGATCACATGACTGATCATGCACTGATCACGTGACTGATCATGCAGTGATCACGTGGCTATCATGCACTACTCACGTGGCTGATCATGCAATGATCATGTAGCTACCATGTACAGGTCACGTGAATGATCATACACCCATCAGGTGACTGATCATGCACTGATCACGTGGCTATCATGCACTGATCACGAGACTGATCATGCACTGATCACGTCTATATCATGCACTGATCACATGACAGCCCATGCACTGATCACGTGGATGATCATACACTAATCATGTGACAGATCATGCACTGATCACGTGGCTGATCATGCACTGATACCGTGACTGAGCATGGACTGATCACATGACTATCGTGTAGTGATCACGTGACTTAATGGCGCTGATCATGTGACTGATCATGCGCTGATCATGTTTGCTATCATACACTGATCATGTGCCTCTGGAGGCAATAAACAAAGAGCTGAGTAGGCACGAATCAAACAGTCAGCAGGCAATAATCATGGAACTCAGGTGTGAGGAATCATGCTGCTCAGCTGGCAATAATCAAGCAGCTGAGCAGGCAGGAATTACGCAGCACAGCTGGCAATTGTCAAGCAGATGACAGGCAGGAATCGTGCAGCTCAGCTGGCAATTGTCAAGCAGATGAGCAGACAGTAATCACGCAGCTCAGCAGGCCCAGATCACGTGACTGAGCATGCACTGTTCACGTGGCTGATCATACACTGATCACGTGACTGATCATGCACTGATCACGTGGCTATCATGCACTGATCACGTGGCTGATCATACACTGTTCACGTGTCTGACCATGCACTGATCACGTGGCTGATCATACACTGATCACGTGGCTGATCATGCACTGATCACGTGGCTGATCATGCACTGATCACGTGACTGATCATGCACTGATCACGTGGCTATCATGCACTGATCACGTGGCTATCATGCACTGATCACGTGGCTGATCATGCACTGATCACGTGACTGATCATGCACTGATCACGTGGCTATCATGCACTGATCACGTGACTGATCATGCACTGATCACGTGGATGATCATGCACTCATGTGACTGATCATGCACTGATCACGTGGCTATCATGCACTGATCACGTGGCTGATCATGCAATGATCACGTAGCTACCATGTACTGGTCACGTGACTGATCATGCACTGATCACGTAATTGATCATGCACTGATCACGTGACTGATCATGCACTGATCACGTGACTGATCATGCACTGATCACGTGACTGATCATGCACTGATCACGTGGCTATCATGCACTGATCACGTGGCTGATCATGCACTGATCACGTAGCTACCATGTACTGGTCACGTGACTGATCATGCACTGATCACGTAATTGATCATGCACTGATCACGTGGCTGATCATGCACTGATCACGTGGCTGATCATGCACTGATCACGTGACTGATCATGCACTGATCACGTGACTGATCATGCACTGATCACGTGGCTATCATGCACTGATCACGTGGCTGATCATGCACTGATCACGTGCCTGATCATGCACTGATCACATGACTGATCATGCACTGATCACGTGACTGATCATGCACTGATCACGTGGCTATCATGCACTGATCACGTGGCTGATCATGCACTGATCACGTAGCTACCATGTACTGGTCACGTGACTGATCATGCACTGATCACGTGACTGATCATGCACTGATCACGTGGCTATCATGCACTGATCACGTGGCTGATCATGCACTGATCACGTGGCTGATCATGCACTGATCACGTGGCTGATCATGCACTGATCACGTGACTGATCATGCACTGATCACGTGGCATCATGCACTGATCACGTGGCTGATCATGCACTGATCACGTGACTGATCATGCACTGATCACGTGGCTGATCATGCACTGATCACGTGGCTGATCATGCACTGATCACGTGGCTATCATGCACTGATCACGTGACTGATCATGCACTGATCACGTGGCTGATCATGCACTGATCACGTGACTGATCATGCACTGATCACGTGACTGATCATGCACTGATCACGTGGCTATCATGCACTGATCACGTGGCTGATCATGCACTGATCACGTGACTGATCATGCACTGATCACGTGGCTATCATGCACTGATCACGTGGCTGATCATGCATGATCACGCAGCTACCATGTACTGGTCACATGACTGATCATGCACTGATCACGTGACTGATCATGCACTGATCACGTGGCTATCATGCACTACTCACGTGGCTGATCATGCAATGATCATGTAGCTACCATGTACAGGTCACGTGAATGATCATACACCCATCAGGTGACTGATCATGCACTGATCACGTGGCTATCATGCACTGATCACGAGACTGATCATGCACTGATCACGTCTATATCATGCACTGATCACATGACTGTCATGCACTGATCACGTGGATGATCATACACTGATCATGTGACAGATCATGCACTGATCACGTGGCTGATCATGCACTGATACCGTGACTGAGCATGGACTGTTCACATGACTATCATGTAGTGATCACGTGACTTAATGGCGCTGATCATGTGACTGATCATGCGCTGATCATGTTTGCTATCATACACTGATCATGTGCCTCTGGAGGCAATAAACAAAGAGCTGAGTAGGCACGAATCAAACAGTCAGCAGGCAATAATCATGGAACTCAGGTGTGAGGAATCATGCTGCTCAGCTGGCAATAATCAAGCAGCTGAGCAGGCAGGAATTACGCAGCACAGGTGGCAATTGTCAAGCAGATGACAGGCAGGAATCGTGCAGCTCAGCTGGCAATTGTCAAGCAGATGAGCAGACAGTAATCACGCAGCTCAGCAGGCCCAGATCACGTGACTGAGCATGCACTGTTCACGTGGCTGATCATACACTGATCACGTGACTGATCATGCACTGATCACGTGGCTATCATGCACTGATCACGTGGCTGATCATGCACTGATCACGTGCTGACCATGCACTGATCACGTGACTGATCATGCACTGATCACGTAACTGATCATGCACTGATCACGTGGCTGATCATGCACTGATCACGTGGCTGATCATGCACTGATCACGTGACTGATCATGCACTGATCACGTGACTGATCATGCACTGATCACGTGGCTATCATGCACTGATCACGTGGCTGATCATGCACTGATCACGTGACTGATCATGCACTGATCACGTGGCTGATCATGCACTGATCACGTGACTGATCATGCACTGATCACGTGGCATCATGCACTGATCACGTGGCTGATCATGCACTGATCACGTGACTGATCATGCACTGATCACGTGGCTATCATGCACTGATCACGTGGCTGATCATGCACTGATCACGTGGCTATCATGCACTGTCACGTGACTGATCATGCACTGATCACGTGGCTGATCATGCACTGATCACGTGACTGATCATGCACTGATCACGTGACTGATCATGCACTGATCACGTGGCTATCATGCACTGATCACGTGGCTATCATGCACTGATCACGTGGCTGATCATGCATGATCACGTGGCTATCATGCACTGATCACGTGACTGATCATGCACTGATCACGTGGCTGATCATGCACTGATCACGTGGCTATCATGCACTGATCACGTGACTGATCATGCACTGATCACGTGGCTATCATGCACTGATCACGTGGCTGATCATGCACTGATCACGTGGCTATCATGCACTGATCACATGACTGATCATGCACTGATCACATGACTGATCATGCACTGATCACGTGGCTTATCATGCACTGATCATGTGACTGATCATGCACTGATCATGTTTGCTATCATACACTGATCATGTGCCTCTGGAGGCAATAAACAAAGAGCTGAGTAGGCACGAATCAGTCAGCAGGCTATAATCATGGAACTCAGCTGTGAGAAATCATGCTGCTCAGCTGGCAATAATCAAGCAGCTGATCAGGCAGGAATTACGCAGCACAGCTGGCAATTGTCAAGCAGATGACAGGCAGGAATCGTGCAGCTCAGCTGGCAATTGTCAAGCAGATGAGCAGACAGTAATCACGCAGCTCAGCAGGCCCTGATCACGTGACTGAGCATGCACTGTTCACGTGGCTGATCATACACCGATCACGTGACTGATCATGCACTGATCACGTGGCTATCATGCACTGATCACGTGGCTGATCATGCACTGTTCACGTGATGTCATGCACTGATCACGTGGCTGATCATGCACTGATCACGTGGCTGATCATGCACTGATCACGTGACTGATCATGCACTGATCACGTGGCTATCATGCACTGATCACGTGGCTGATCATGCACTGATCACGTGACTGATCATGCACTGATCACGGGCTATCATGCACTGATCACGTGACTGATCATGCACTGATCACGTGGCTGATCATGCACTGATCACGTGACTGATCATGCACTGATCACGTGACTGATCATGCACTGATCACGTGGCTATCATGCACTGATCACGTGGCTATCATGCACTGATCACGTGACTGATCATGCACTGATCACGTGACTGATCATGCACTGATCACGTGGCTATCATGCACTGATCACGTGGCTGATCATGCACTGATCACGTGGCTGATCATGCACTGATCACGTGGCTGATCATGCACTGATCACGTGACTGATCATGCACTGATCACGTGGCTGATCATGCACTGATCACGTGGCTGATCATGCACTGATCACGTGGCTGATCATGCACTGATCACGTAACTGATCATGCACTGATCACGTGGCTATCATGCACTGATCACGTGGCTGATCATGCACTGATCACGTGGCTGATCATGCACTGATCACGTGGCTGATCATGCACTGATCACGTGACTGATCATGCACTGATCACGTGACTGATCATGCACTGATCACGTGGCTATCATGCACTGCTCACGTGGCTGATCATGCATGATCACGCAGCTACCATGTACTGGTCACATGACTGATCATGCACTGATCACGTGACTGATCATGCAGTGATCACGTGGCTATCATGCACTACTCACGTGGCTGATCATGCAATGATCATGTAGCTACCATGTACAGGTCACGTGAATGATCATACACCCATCAGGTGACTGATCATGCACTGATCACGTGGCTATCATGCACTGATCACGAGACTGATCATGCACTGATCACGTCTATATCATGCACTGATCACATGACTGCCCATGCACTGATCACGTGGATGATCATACACTAATCATGTGACAGATCATGCACTGATCACGTGGCTGATCATGCACTGATACCGTGACTGAGCATGGACTGATCACATGACTATCATGTAGTGATCACGTGACTTAATGGCGCTGATCATGTGACTGATCATGCGCTGATCTTGTTTGCTATCATACACTGATCATGTGCCTCTGGAGGCAATAAACAAAGAGCTGAGTAGGCACGAATCAAACAGTCAGCAGGCAATAATCATGGAACTCAGCTGTGAGGAATCATGCTGCTCAGCTGGCAATAATCAAGCAGCTGAGCAGGCAGGAATTACGCAGCACAGCTGGCAATTGTCAAGCAGATGACAGGCAGGAATCGTGCAGCTCAGCTGGCAATTGTCAAGCAGATGAGCAGACAGTAATCACGCAGCTCAGCAGGCCCAGATCACGTGACTGAGCATGCACTGTTCACGTGGCTGATCATACACTGATCACGTGATTGATCATGCACTGATCACGTGGCTATCATGCACTGATCACGTGGCTGATCATGCACTGTTCACGTGGCTGATCATGCACTGATCACGTGACTATCATGCACTGATCACGTGGCACTCATGCACTGATCACGTGGCTGATCATACACTGATCACGTAACTCATCATGCACTGATCACGTGGCTATCATGCACTGCTCACGTGGCTGTCATGCAATGATCACGTGGCTACCATATACTGGTCACGTGACTGATCATGCACTGATCACGTAAATGATCATGCACTGATCACGTGACTGATCATGCACTGATCACGTGGCTGATCATGCACTGATCACGTGGCTATCATTCTCTGCTCACGTGGCTGATCATGCAATGATCACGTAGCAACCATATACTGGTCACGTGACTGATCATGCACTGATCACGTAAATGATCATGCACTGATCACGTGGCTCATCATGCACTGATCACGTGGCTGATCATGCACTGATCACGTGACTGATCATGCACTGATCACGTGGCTGATCATGCACTGATCACGTGACTGATCATGCACTGATCACGTGGCTATCATGCACTGATCACGTGGCTGATCATGCACTGATCACGTGGCTGATCATGCACTGATCACGTGACTATCATGCACTGATCACGTGGCACTCATGCACTGATCACGTGGCTGATCATGCACTGATCACGTGACTGATCATGCACTGATCACGTGGCTATCATGCACTGATCACGTGGCTGATCATGCAATGATCACGTAGCTACCATGCACTGATCACGTGACTGATCATGCACTGATCACGTGACTGATCATGCACTGATCACGTGACTGATCATGCACTGATCACGTGACTGATCATGCACTGATCA
The DNA here is from genome assembly GCF_032452875.1 of Bos javanicus. Lineage (NCBI taxonomy): Eukaryota > Metazoa > Chordata > Mammalia > Artiodactyla > Bovidae > Bos > Bos javanicus. The sequence continues at coordinate 152,072 of NW_026893663.1, forward strand.
CGTGGCTATCATGCACTGATCACGTGGCTGATCATGCACTGATCACGTAGCTATCATGCACTGATCACGTGACTGATCATGCACTGATCACGTGATTGATCATGCACTGATCACGTGGCTGATCATGCACTGATCACGTGGCTGATCATGCATGATCACGTGACTGATCATGCACTGATCACGTGGCTGATCATGCACTGATCACGTGGCTGATCATGCACTGATCACGTGGCTATCATGCACTGATCACGTGGCTGATCATGCACTGATCACGTAGCTGCCATGCACTGATCACGTGACTGATCATGCACTGATCACGTGACTGATCATGCACTGATCACGTGGCTCATCATGCACTGATCACGTGGCTGATCACACACTGTCACGTGACTGATCATGCACTGATCACGTGAATGATCATGCACTGATCACGTGGCTATCATGCACTGATCACGTGGCTATCATGCACTGATCACGTGGCTGATCACACACTGATCACGTGACTGATCATGCACTGATCACGTGACTGATCATGCACTGATCACGTGGCTGATCATGCACTGATCACGCAGCTACCATGCACTGATCACGTGACTGATCATGCACTGATCACGTAACTGATCATGCACTGATCACGTGGCTTATCATGCACTGATCATGTGACTGATCATGCACTGATCATGTTTGGTGTCACACACTGATCATGTGCCTCTGGAGGCAATGAACATAGAGCTGAGTAGGCACGAATCAGTCAGCAGGCTATAATCATGGAACTCAGCTCTGAGAAATCATGCTGCTCAGCTGGCAATAATCAAGTAGATGAGCAGGCAGGAATTACGCAGCACAGGTGGCAATTGTCAAGCAGATGACAGGCAGGAATCGTGCAGCTCAGCTGGCAATTGTCAAGCAGATGAGCAGACAGTAATCACGCAGCTCAGCAGGCCCTGATCACGTGACTGATCATGCACTGTTCACGTGGCTGATCACACACTGATCACGTGACTGATCATGCACTGATCATGTGACTGATCATGCACTGATCACGTGGCTATCATGCACTGATCACGTGGCTGATCATGCACTGATCACGTGACTGATCATGCACTGATCACGTGGCTATCATGCACTGATCACATGACTGACATGCACTGATCACGTGGCTGATCATGCACTGATCACGTGACTGATCATGCACTGATCACGTGACTGATCATGCACTGATCACGTGGCTGATCATGCACTGATCACGTGGCTATCATGCACTGCTCACGTGGCTGATCATGCACTGATCACGTAGCTACCATGTACTGGTCACGTGACTGATCATGCACTGATCACGTAACTGATCATGCACTGATCACGTGGCTGATCATGCACTGATCACGTGACTGATCATGCACTGATCACGTGACTGATCATGCACTGATCACGTGGCTATCATGCACTGATCACGACTGATCATGCACTGATCACGTCTATATCATGCACTGATCACATGACTGCCCATGCACTGATCACGTGGATGATCATACACTAATCATGTGACAGATCATGCACTGATCACGTGGCTGATCATGCACTGATACCGTGACTGAGCATGGACTGATCACATGACTATCATGTAGTGATCACGTGACTTAATGGCGCTGATCATGTGACTGATCATGCGCTGATCATGTTTGCTATCATACACTGATCATGTGCCTCTGGAGGCAATAAACAAAGAGCTGAGTAGGCACGAATCAAACAGTCAGCAGGCAATAATCATGGAACTCAGCTGTGAGGAATCATGCTGCTCAGCTGGCAATAATCAAGCAGCTGAGCAGGCAGGAATTACGCAGCACAGCTGGCAATTGTCAAGCAGATGACAGGCAGGAATCGTGCAGCTCAGCTGGCAATTGTCAAGCAGATGAGCAGACAGTAATCACGCAGCTCAGCAGGCCCAGATCACGTGACTGAGCATGCACTGTTCACGTGGCTGATCATACACTGATCACGTAACTGATCATGCACTGATCACGTGGCTATCATGCACTGATCACGTGGCTGATCATACACTGTTCACGTGTCTGACCATGCACTGATCACGTGGCTGATCATACACTGATCACGTGGCTGATCATGCACTGATCACGTGGCTGATCATGCACTGATCACGTGGCTGATCATGCACTGATCACTGACTATCATGCACTGATCACGTGGCTATCATGCACTGATCACGTGGCTGATCATGCACTGATCACGTGACTGATCATGCACTGATCACGTCTATATCATGCACTGATCACGTGACTGATCATGCACTGATCACGTGGATGATCATGCACTGATCATGTGACTGATCATGCACTGATCACGTGGCTATCATGCACTGATCACGTGGCTGATCATGCACTGATCACGTAGCTACCATGTACTGATCACGTGACTGATCATGCACTGATCACGTAATTGATCATGCACTGATCACGTGGCTGATCATGCACTGATCACGTGACTGATCATGCACTGATCACGTGACTGATCATGCACTGATCACGTGGCTATCATGCACTGATCACGTGGCTGATCATGCACTGATCACGTAGCTACCATGTACTGGTCACGTGACTGATCATGCACTGATCACGTGATTGATCATGCACTGATCACGTGGCTGATCATGCACTGATCACGTGGCTGATCATGCACTGATCACGTGACTGATCATGCACTGATCACGTGACTGATCATGCACTGATCACGTGGCTATCATGCACTGATCACGTGGCTGATCATGCACTGATCACGTGCCTGATCATGCACTGATCACATGACTGATCATGCACTGATCACGTGACTGATCATGCACTGATCACGTGGCTATCATGCACTACTCACGTGGCTGATCATGCAATGATCATGTAGCTACCATGTACTGGTCACGTGACTGATCATACACCCATCAGGTGACTGATCATGCACTGATCACGTGGCTATCATGCACTGATCACGTGGCTGATCATGCACTGATCACGTGCCTGATCATGCACTGATCACGTGACAAATCATGCACTGATCACGTGGCTGATCATGCACTGATCACGTGGCTGATCATGCACTGATCACGTGGCTGATCATGCACTGATACCGTGACTGAGCATGGACTGATCACATGACTATCATGTAGTGATCACGTGTCTTAATGGCGCTGATCAAGTGACTGATCATGCACTGATCATGTTTGCTATCATACACTGATAATGTGCCTCTGGAGGCAATAAACAAAGAGCTGAGTAGGCACGAATCAAACAGTCAGCAGGCAATAATCATGGAACTCAGGTGTGAGGAATCATGCTGCTCAGCTGGCAATAATCAAGCAGCTGAGCAGGCAGGAATTACGCAGCACAGCTGACAATTGTCAAGCAGATGACAGGCAGGAATCGTGCAGCTCAGCTGGCAATTGTCAAGCAGATGAGCAGACAGTAATCACGCAGCTCAGCTGGCCCTGATCACGTGACTGAGCATGCACTGTTCACGTGGCTGATCATACACTGATCACGTGATGATCATGCACTGATCACTTGGATATCATGCACTGATCACGTGGCTGATCATACACTGTTCACGTGTCTGATCATGCACTGATCACGTGGCTGATCATGCACTGATCACGTGACTGATCATGCACTGATCACATGACTATCATGCAGTGATCACGTGACTTAATGCACTGATCATGTGACTGATCATGCGCTGATCATGTTTGCTATCATACACTGATCATGTGCCTCTGGAGGCAATAAACAAAGAGCTGAGTAGGCACGAATCAAACAGTCAGCAGGCAATAATCATGAAACTCAGGTGTGAGGAATCATGCTGCTCAGCTGGCAATAATCAAGCAGCTGAGCAGGCAGGAATTACGCAGCACAGCTGACAATTGTCAAGCAGATGACAGGCAGGGATCGTGCAGCTCAGCTGGCAATTGTCAAGCATATGAGCAGACAGTAGTCACGCAGCTCAGCAGGCCCTGATCACGTGACTGATCATGCACTGTTCACGTGGCTGATCATACACTGATCACGTAACTGATCATGCACTGATCACGTGGCTATCATGCACTGATCACGTGGCTGATCATGCACTGATCACGTAGCTACCATGCACTGATCACGTGACTGATCATGCACTGATCACGTAACTGATCATGCACTGATCACGTGGCTGATCATGCACTGATCACGTGGCTGATCACACACGTATCACGTGACTGATCATGCACTGATCACGTGACTGATCATGCACTGATCACGTGGCTATCATGCACTGATCACGTGGCTGATCATGCACTGATCACGTGGCTGATCATGCACTGATCACGTGGCTGATCATGCACTGATCACGTGACTATCATGCACTGATCACGTGGCATCATGCACTGATCACGTGGCTGATCATGCACTGATCACGTGACTGATCATGCACTGATCACGTGGCTATCATGCACTGATCACGTGGCTGATCATGCACTGATCACGTGGCTACCATGCACTGTCACGTGACTGATCATGCACTGATCACGTGGCTGATCATGCACTGATCACGTGACTGATCATGCACTGATCACGTGACTGATCATGCACTGATCACGTGGCTATCATGCACTGATCACGTGGCTATCATGCACTGATCACGTGGCTGATCATGCACTGATCACGTAGCTATCATGCACTGATCACGTGACTGATCATGCACTGATCACGTGGCTGATCATGCACTGATCACGTGGCTATCATGCACTGATCACGTGACTGATCATGCACTGATCACGTGGCTATCATGCACTGATCACGTGGCTGATCATGCACTGATCACGCAGCTACCATGCACTGATCACATGACTGATCATGCACTGATCACGTGACTGATCATGCACTGATCACGTGGCTTATCATGCACTGATCATGTGACTGATCATGCGCTGATCATGTTTGCTATCATACACTGATCATGTGCCTCTGGAGGCAATGAACAAAGAGCTGAGTAGGCACGAATCAGTCAGCAGGCTATAATCATGGAACTCAGCTGTGAGGAATCATGCTGCTCAGCTGGCAATAATCAAGCAGATGAGCAGGCAGGAATTACGCAGCACAGCTGGCAATTGTCAAGCAGATGACAGGCAGGAATCGTGCAGCTCAGCTGGCAATTGTCAAGCAGATGAGCAGACAGTAATCACGCAGCTCAGCAGGCCCTGATCACGTGACTGAGCATGCACTGTTCACGTGGCTGATCACACACTGATCACGTGACTGATCATGCACTGATCACGTGGCTATCATGCACTGATCACGTGGCTGATCATGCACTGATCACGTGATGTGCACTGATCACGTGGCTGATCATGCACTGATCACGTGGCTGATCATGCACTGATCACGTGACTGATCATGCACTGATCACGTGGCTATCATGCACTGATCACGTGGCTGATCATGCACTGATCACGTGACTGATCATGCACTGATCACGGGCTATCATGCACTGATCACGTGACTGATCATGCACTGATCACGTGGCTGATCATGCACTGATCACGTGGCTATCATGCACTGATCACGTGGCTGATCATGCACTGATCACGTGACTGATCATGCACTGATCACGTGGCTGATCATGCACTGATCACGTGACTGATCATGCACTGATCACGTGGCTGATCATGCACTGATCACGTGGCTGATCATGCACTGATCACGTGACTGATCATGCACTGATCACGTGGCTATCATGCACTGATCACGTGGCTGATCATGCACTGATCACGTGGCTGATCATGCACTGATCACGTGGCTGATCATGCACTGATCACGTGACTGATCATGCACTGATCACGTGGCTATCATGCACTGATCACGTGGCTGATCATGCATGATCACGCAGCTACCATGTACTGATCACGTGACTGATCATGCACTGATCACGTGACTGATCATGCACTGATCACGTGGCTGATCATGCACTGATCACGTGGCTGATCATGCACTGATCACGTGGCTGATCATGCACTGATCACGTGGCTGATCATGCACTGTCACGTGACTATCATGCACTGATCACGTGGCACTCATGCACTGATCACGTGGCTGATCATGCACTGATCACGTGACTGATCATGCACTGATCACGTGGCTATCATGCACTGATCACGTGGCTGATCATGCACTGATCACGTAGCTACCATGCACTGATCACGTGACTGATCATGCACTGATCACGTAACTGATCATGCACTGATCACGTGACTGATCATGCACTGATCACGTGACTGATCATGCACTGATCACGTGGCTGATCATGCACTGATCACGTGGCTGATCATGCACTGATCACGTGACTGATCATGCACTGATCACGTGGCTGATCATGCACTGATCACGTGGCTGATCATGCACTGATCACGTGACTGATCATGCACTGATCACGTGACTGATCATGCACTGATCACGTGGCTGATCATGCACTGATCACGTAACTGATCATGCACTGATCACGTGGCTGATCATGCACTGATCACGTGACTGATCATGCACTGATCACGTGGCTGATCATGCACTGATCACGTGACTGATCATGCACTGATCACGTGGCTGATCATGCACTGATCACGTGACTGATCATGCACTGATCACGTGACTGATCATGCACTGATCAGTGGCTATCATGCACTGATCACGTGGCTGATCATGCACTGATCACGTGACTGATCATGCACTGATCACTGGCTATCATGCACTGATCACGTGGCTATCATGCACTGATCACGTGGCTGATCATGCACTGATCACGTGACTGATCATGCACTGATCACGTCTATATCATGCACTGATCACGTGACTGATCATGCACTGATCACGTGGATGATCATACACTGATCATGTGACTGATCATGCACTGATCACGTGGCTATCATGCACTGATCACGTGGCTGTCATGCACTGATCACGTAGCTATCATGCACTGATCACGTGACTGATCATGCACTGATCACGTGTGATCATGCACTGATCACGTGACTGATCATGCACTGATCACGTGGCTGATCATGCACTGATCACGTGGCTGATCATGCACTGATCACGTAACTGATCATGCACTGATCACGTGGCTATCATGCACTGATCACGTGGCTGATCATGCACTGATCACGTGGCTGATCACACACTGTCACGTGACATATCATGCACTGATCACGTGGCACTCATGCACTGATCACGTGGCTGATCATGTCTGATCACGTGACTGATCATGCACTGATCACGTGGCTATCATGCACTGATCACGTGGCTGTCATGCAATGATCACGTAGCTACCATATACTGATCACGTGACTGATCATGCACTGATCACGTAAATGATCATGCACTGATCACGTGACTGATCATGCACTGATCACGTGACTGATCATGCACTGATCACGTGGCTGATCATGCACTGATCACGTGGCTGATCATGCACTGATCACGTGGCTGATCATGCACTGATCACGTGGCTGATCATGCACTGATCACGTGACTGATCATGCACTGATCACGTGGCTATCATGCACTGATCACGTGGCTGATCATGCACTGATCACGTGACTGATCATGCACTGATCACGTGGCTGATCATGCACTGATCACGTGGCTGATCATGCACTGATCACGTGACTGATCATGCACTGATCACGTGACTGATCATGCACTGATCACGTGGCTGATCATGCACTGATCACGTGGCTATCATGCACTGCTCACGTGGCTGATCATGCAATGATCACGTAGCTACCATGTACTGTCACGTGACTGATCATGCACTGATCAGTGACTGATCATGCACTGATCACGTGGCTATCATGCACTGATCACGTGGCTGATCATGCACTGATCACGTGGCTGATCATGCACTGATCACGTGACTGATCATGCACTGATCACGTGGCTATCATGCACTGATCACGTGGCTGATCATGCACTGATCACGTGGCTGATCATGCACTGATCACGTGGCTGATCATGCACTGATCACGTGGCTGATCATGCACTGATACCGTGACTGAGCATGGACTGATCACATGACTATCATGTACTGATCACGTGACTTAATGGCGCTGATCATGTGACTGATCATGCGCTGATCATGTTTGCTATCATACACTGATCATGTGCCTCTGGAGGCAATAAACAAAGAGCTGAGTAGGCACGAATCAAACAGTCAGCAGGCAATAATAATGGAACACAGCTGTGAGGAATCATGCTGCTCAGCTGGCAATAATCAAGCAGCTGAGCAGGCAGGAATTACGCAGCACAGCTGGCAATTGTCAAGCAGATGACAGGCAGGAATCGTGCAGCTCAGCTGGCAATTGTCAAGCACATGAGCAGACAGTAATCACGCAGCTCAGCAGGCCCTGATCACGTGACTGAGCATGCACTGTTCACGTGGCTGATCATACACTGATCACGTGATTGATCATGCACTGATCACTTGGATATCATGCACTGATCACGTGGCTGATCATTCACTGATCACGTGGCTGATCATGCACTGATCACGTGGCTGATCACACACTGATCACGTGACTGATCATGCACTGATCACGTGGCTATCATGCACTGATCACGTGGCTATCATGCACTGATCACGTGGCTGATCATGCACTGATCACGCAGCTACTGCACTGATCACGTGACTGATCATGCACTGATCACGTGGCTGATCATGCACTGATCACGTGACTGATCATGCACTGATCACGTGACTGATCATGCACTGATCACGTGGCTATCATGCACTGATCACGTGGCTGATCATGCACTGATCACGTAGCTACCATGTACTGGTCACGTGACTGATCATGCACTGATCACGTAATTGATCATGCACTGATCACGTGGCTGATCATGCACTGATCACGTGACTGATCATGCACTGATCACGTGACTGATCATGCACTGATCACGTGGCTATCATGCACTGATCACGTGGCTGATCATGCACTGATCACGTGACTGATCATGCACTGATCACATGACTGATCATGCACTGATCACGTGACTGATCATGCACTGATCACGTGGCTATCATGCACTGATCACGTGGCTGATCATGCACTGATCACGTAGCTACCATGTACTGGTCACGTGACTGATCATGCACTGATCACGTAATTGATCATGCACTGATCACGTGGCTTATCATGCACTGATCATGTGACTGATCATGCACTGATCATGTTTGGTGTCACACACTGATCATGTGCCTCTGGAGGCAATGAACATAGAGCTGAGTAGGCAGGAATCAGTCAGCAGGCTATAATCATGGAACTCACCTCTGAGAAATCATGCTGCTCAGCTGGCAATAATCAAGTAGATGAGCAGGCAGGAATTACGCAGCACAGGTGGCAATTGTCAAGCAGATGACAGGCAGGAATCGTGCAGCTCAGCTGGCAATTGTCAAGCAGATGAGCAGACAGTAATCACGCAGCTCAGCAGGCCCTGATCACGTGACTGATCATGCACTGATCACGTGGCTGATCATGCACTGATCACGTGACTGATCATGCACTGATCACGTGACTGATCATGCACTGATCACGTGGCTATCATGCACTGATCACGTGGCTGATCATGCACTGATCACGGGACTGATCATGCACTGATCACGGACTATCATGCACTGATCACATGACTGATCATGCTCTGATCACGTGGATGATCATGCACTGATCACGTGACTGATCATGCACTGATCACGTGACTGATCATGCACTGATCACGTGGCTATCATGCACTGATCACGTGGCTGATCATGCACTGATCACGTGGCTGATCATGCACTGATCACGTGACTGATCATGCACTGATCACAGGATTGATCATGCACTGATCATGTGACTGATCATGCGCTGATCATGTTTGGTATCATACACTGATCATGTGCCTCTGGAGGCAATAAACAAACAGCTGAGTAGGCACGAATCAAACAGTCAGCTGGCAATAATCATGGAACTCAGCTGTGAGGAATCATGCTGCTCAGCTGGCAATAATCAAGCAGCTGAGCAGGCAGGAATTACGCAGCACAGCTGGCAGTTGTCAAGCAGATGACAGGCAGGAATCGTGCAGCTCTGCTGGCAATTGTCAAGCAGATGAGCAGATAGTAATCACGCAGCTCAGCAGGCCCTGATCACGTGACTGAGCATGCACTGTTCACGTGGCTGATCATACACTGATCACGTGATGATCATGCACTGATCACTTGGATATCATGCACTGATCACGTGGCTGATCATACACTGTTCACGTGTCTGACCATGCACTGATCAGGTGGCTGATCATACACTGCTCAGGTAACTGATCATGCACTGATCACGTGGCTATCATGCACTGATCACGTGGCTGATCATGCACTGTTCACATGGCTGATCACACACCTGTCACGTGACTGATCATGCACTGATCACGTGGCTATCATGCACTGATCACGTGGCTGATCATACACTGCTCACGTAACTGATCATGCACTGATCACGTGGCTATCATGCACTGATCACGTGGCTGATCATGCACTGATCACGTGGCTGATCACACATATATCACGTGACTGATCATGCACTGATCACGTGGCTGATCATGCACTGATCACGTGGCTGATCATGCACTGATCACGTGGCTATCATGCACTGATCACGTGGCTGATCATGCACTATCACGTGACTGATCATGCACTGATCACGTGACTGATCATGCACTGATCACGGGCTATCATGCACTGATATCATGCACTGATCACGTGGCTGATCACACACTGATCACGTGACTGATCATGCACTGATCACGTGACTATCATGCACTGATCACGTGGCTATCATGCACTGATCACGTGACTGATCATGCACTGATCACGTGACTGATCATGCACTGATCACGTGGCTGATCATGCACTGATCACGTGGCTGATCATGCACTGATCACGTGACTGATCATGCACTGATCACGTGACTGATCATGCACTGATCACGTGGCTATCATGCACTGATCACGTGATATCATGCACTGATCACGTGGCTGATCATGCACTATCACGTGACTGATCATGCACTGATCACGTGGCTGATCATGCACTGATCACGTGGCTGATCATGCACTGATCACGTGACTGATCATGCACTGATCACGTGACTGATCATGCACTGATCATGTGACTGATCATGCACTGATCATGTTTGCTATCATACACTGATCATGTGCCTCTGGAGGCAATAAACAAAGAGCTGAGTAGGCACGAATCATACAGTCAGCAGGCAATAATCATGGAACTCAGGTGTGAGGAATCATGATGCTCAGCTGGCAATAATCAAGCAGCTGAGCAGGCAGGAATCATGCAGCTCAGCTGGCAATTGTCAAGCAGATGAGCAGACAGTAATCACGCAGCTCAGCAGGCCCTGATCACGTGACTGAGCATGCACTGTTCACGTGGCTGATCATACACTGATCACGTGACTGATCATGCACTGATCACGTGGCTATCATGCACTGATCACGTGGCTGATCATGCACTGATCACGTGGCTGATCATGCACTGATCACGTGACTGATCATGCACTGATCACGTGGCATCATGCACTGATCACGTGGCTGATCATGCACTGATCACGTGACTGATCATGCACTGATCACGTGGCTATCATGCACTGATCACGTGGCTGATCATGCACTGATCACGTGGCTATCATGCACTGATCACGTGACTGATCATGCACTGATCACGTGACTGATCATGCACTGATCACGTGACTGATCATGCACTGATCACGTGACTGATCATGCACTGATCACGTGACTGATCATGCACTGATCACGTGGCTATCATGCACTGATCACGTGGCTGATCATGCAATGATCACGTAGCATCATGTACTGATCACGTGACTGATCATGCACTGATCACGTAATTGATCATGCACTGATCACGTGGCTGATCATGCACTGATCACGTGACTGATCATGCACTGATCACGTGACTGATCATGCACTGATCACGTGGCTATCATGCACTGATCACGTGGCTGATCATGCACTGATCACGTGACTGATCATGCACTGATCACGTGACTGATCATGCACTGATCACGTGGCTATCATGCACTGATCACGTGGCTATCATGCACTGATCACGTGGCTGATCATGCACTGATCACGTGACTGATCATGCACTGATCACGTGGCATCATGCACTGATCACGTGGCTGATCATGCACTGATCACGTGGCTGATCATGCACTGATCACGTGGCTGATCATGCACTGATCACGTGCTGATCATGCACTGATCACGTGGCTATCATGCACTGATCACGTGGCTGATCATGCACTGATCACGTAGCTATCATGCACTGATCACGTGACTGATCATGCACTGATCACGTAACTGATCATGCACTGATCACGTGACTGATCATGCACTGATCACGTGACTGATCATGCACTGATCACGTGGCTATCATGCACTGATCACGTGGCTGATCATGCACTGATCACGTGACTGATCATGCACTGATCACGTGGCTATCATGCACTGATCACGTGGCTGATCATGCACTGATCACGTAGCTATCATGCACTGATCACGTGGCTGATCATGCACTGATCACGTAATTGATCATGCACTGATCACGTGGCTGATCATGCACTGATCACGTGACTGATCATGCACTGATCACGTGACTGATCATGCACTGATCACGTGGCTATCATGCACTGATCACGTGGCTGATCATGCACTGATCACGTGGCTGATCATGCACTGATCACGTGACTATCATGCACTGATCACGTGGCTGATCATGCACTGATCACGTGGCTATCATGCACTGATCACGTGGCTGATCATACACTATCACGTGACTGATCATGCACTGATCACGTGGCTATCATGCACTGATCACGTGGCTATCATGCACTGATCACGTGGCTGATCATGCACTGATCACGTGGCTACCATGCACTGATCACGTGACTGATCATGCACTGATCACGTGACTGATCATGCACTGATCACGTGGCTGATCATGCACTGATCACGTGGCTATCATGCACTGATCACGTGGCTGATCATGCACTGATCACGTAGCTACCATGCACTGATCACGTGACTGATCATGCACTGATCACGTAACTGATCATGCACTGATCACGTGACTGATCATGCACTGATCACGTGACTGATCATGCACTGATCACGTGGCTATCATGCACTGATCACGTGGCTGATCATGCACTGATCACGTGACTGATCATGCACTGATCACTGGCTATCATGCACTGATCACGTGGCTATCATGCACTGATCACGTGGCTGATCATGCACTGATCACGTGACTGATCATGCACTGATCACGTCTACATCATGCACTGATCACGTGACTGATCATGCACTGATCACGTGGCTGATCATGCACTGATCACGTGACTGATCATGCACTGATCACGTGGCTATCATGCACTGATCACGTGGCTGATCATGCACTGATCACGTGACTGATCATGCACTGATCACGTGGCTATCATGCACTGATCACGTGGCTGATCATGCAATGATCACGTAGCTACCATGCACTGGTCACGTGACTGATCATGCACTGATCACGTAACTGATCATGCACTGATCACGTGACTGATCATGCACTGATCACGGGACTGATCATGCACTGATCACGTGACTGATCATGCACTGATCACGTGGCTATCATGCACTGATCACGTGGCTGATCATGCACTGATCACGCAGCTACCATGCACTGATCACGTGACTGATCATGCACTGATCACATGACTGATCATGCACTGATCACGTGGCTTATCATGCACTGATCATGTGACTGATCATGCACTGATCATGTTTGGTATCATACACTGATCATGTGCCTCTGGAGGCAATGAACAAAGAGCTGAGTAGGCAGAAATCAGTCAGCAGGCAATAATCATGGAACTCAGCTGTGAGAAATCATGCTGCTCAGCTGGCAATAATCAAGCAGATGAGCACGCAGGAATTACGCAGCACAGCTGGCAATTGTCAAGCAGATGACAGGCAGGAATCGTGCAGCTCAGCTGGCAATTGTCAAGCAGATGAGCAGACAGTAATCACGCAGCTCAGCAGGCCCTGATCACGTGACTGAGCATGCACTGTTCACGTGGCTGATCACACACTGATCACGTGACTGATCATGCACTGATCACGTGACTGATCATGCACTGATCACGTGGCTGATCATGCACTGATCACGTGGCTGATCATGCACTGATCACGGGACTGATCATGCACTGATCACGTGCTATCATGCACTGATACGTGGCTGACATGCACTGATCACGTGGCTGATCATGCACTGATCACGTGACTGATCATGCACTGATCACGTGACTGATCATGCACTGATCACGTGGCTGATCATGCACTGATCACGTGGCTATCATGCACTGATCACGTGGCTGATCATGCAATGATCACGTAGCTACCATGTACTGGTCACGTGACTGATCATGCACTGATCACGTAATTGATCATGCACTGATCACGTGGCTGATCATGCACTGATCACGTGGCTGATCATGCACTGATCACGTGACTGATCATGCACTGATCACGTGACTGATCATGCACTGATCACGTGGCTATCATGCACTGATCACGTGGCTGATCATACACTGATCACGTGACTGGTCATGCACTGATCACGTGGCTGATCATGCACTGTCACGTGACTGATCATGCACTGATCAGTGTCTGATCATGCACTGATCACGTGGCTATCATGCACTGCTCACGTGGCTGATCATGCATGATCACGCAGCTACCATGTACTGGTCACATGACTGATCATGCACTGATCACGTGACTGATCATGCAGTGATCACGTGGCTATCATGCACTACTCACGTGGCTGATCATGCAATGATCATGTAGCTACCATGTACAGGTCACGTGAATGATCATACACCCATCAGGTGACTGATCATGCACTGATCACGTGGCTATCATGCACTGATCACGAGACTGATCATGCACTGATCACGTCTATATCATGCACTGATCACATGACTGCCCATGCACTGATCACGTGGATGATCATACACTAATCATGTGACAGATCATGCACTGATCACGTGGCTGATCATGCACTGATACCGTGACTGAGCATGGACTGATCACATGACTATCATGTAGTGATCACGTGACTTAATGGCGCTGATCATGTGACTGATCATGCGCTGATCATGTTTGCTATCATACACTGATCATGTGCCTCTGGAGGCAATAAACAAAGAGCTGAGTAGGCACGAATCAAACAGTCAGCAGGCAATAATCATGGAACTCAGCTGTGAGGAATCATGCTGCTCAGCTGGCAATAATCAAGCAGCTGATCAGGCAGGAATTACGCAGCACAGCTGGCAATTGTCAAGCAGATGACAGGCAGGAATCGTGCAGCTCAGCTGGCAATTGTCAAGCAGATGAGCAGACAGTAATCACGCAGCTCAGCAGGCCCTGATCACGTGACTGAGCATGCACTGTTCACGTGGCTGATCATACACTGATCACGTGATTGATCATGCACTGATCACTTGGATATCATGCACTGATCACGTGGCTGATCATACACTGATCACGTGGCTGATCATGCACTGATCACGTGGCTGATCATACACTATCACGTGACTGATCATGCACTGATCACGTGGCTATCATGCACTGATCACGTGGCTATCATGCACTGATCACGTGGCTGATCATGCACTGATCACGCAGCTACCATGTGCTGATCACGTGACTGATCATGCACTGATCACGTGGCTGATCATGCACTGATCACGTGACTGATCATGCACTGATCACGTGACTGATCATGCACTGATCACGTGGCTATCATGCACTGATCACGTGGCTGATCATGCACTGATCACGTAGCTACCATGTACTGGTCACGTGACTGATCATGCACTGATCACGTAATTGATCATGCACTGATCACGTGGCTGATCATGCACTGATCACGTGACTGATCATGCACTGATCACGTGACTGATCATGCACTGATCACGTGGCTGATCATGCACTGATCACGTGGCTGATCATGCACTGATCACGTGACTGATCATGCACTGATCACATGACTGATCATGCACTGATCACGTGACTGATCATGCACTGATCACGTGGCTATCATGCACTGATCACGTGGCTGATCATGCACTGATCACGCAGCTACCATGCACTGATCACGTGACTGATCATGCACTGATCACGTGATTGATCATGCACTGATCACGTGGCTTATCATGCACTGATCATGTGACTGATCATGCACTGATCATGTTTGGTGTCATACACTGATCATGTGCCTCTGGAGGCAATGAACAAAGAGCTGAGTAGGCACGAATCAGTCAGCAGGCTATAATCATGGAACTCAGCTCTGAGAAATCATGCTGCTCAGCTGGCAATAATCAAGCAGATGAGCAGGCAGGAATTATGCAGCACAGGTGGCAATTGTCAAGCAGATGACAGGCAGGAATCATGCAGCTCAGCTGGCAATTGTCAAGCAGATGAGCAGACAGTAATCACGCAGCTCAGCAGGCCCTGATCACGTGACAGAGCATGCACTGTTCACGTGGCTGATCACACACTGATCACGTGAATGATCATGCACTGATCACGTGGCTATCATGCACTGATCACGTGACTGATCATGCACTGATCACGTGACTGTCATGCACTGATCACGTGGCTGATCATGCACTGATCACGTGGCTGATCATGCACTGATCACGTGACTGATCATGCACTGATCACGTAGCTATCATGCACTGATCACGTGGCTGATCATGCACTGATCACGTGACTGATCATGCACTGATCACGTGGCTATCATGCACTGATCACGTGGCTGGTCATACTGATCACGTGACTCGTCATGCACTGATCACGTGGCTGATCATGCACTGATCACGTGACTGATCATGCACTGATCACGTGGCTATCATGCACTGATCACGTGGCTATCATGCACTGATCACGTGGCTGATCATGCACTGATCACGTGCTATCATGCACTGATCACGTGACTGATCATGCACTGATCACGTGGCTGATCATGCACTGATCACGTGACTGATCATGCACTGATCACGTGACTGATCATGCACTGATCACGTGGCTATCATGCACTGATCACGTGGCTGATCATGCACTGATCACGTGTCTGATCATGCACTGATCACGTGGCTGATCATGCACTGATCACGTGACTGATCATGCACTGATCACGTGGCTATCATGCACTGATCACGTGGCTGATCATGCACTGATCACGTGGCTGATCACACACTGATCACGTGACTGATCATGCACTGATCACGTGGCTGATCATGCACTGATCACGTGACTGATCATGCACTGATCACGTGGCTATCATGCACTGATCACGTGGCTGATCATGCAATGATCACGTAGCTACCATATACTGGTCACGTGACTGATCATGCACTGATCACGTAAATGATCATGCACTGATCACGTGACTGATCATGCACTGATCACGTGACTGATCATGCACTGATCACGTGGCTATCATGCACTGATCACGTGGCTGATCATGCACTGATCACGTAGCAACCATGTACTGGTCACGTGACTGATCATGCACTGATCACGTAATTGATCATGCACTGATCACGTGGCTGATCATGCACTGATCACGTGGCTGATCACACACTGATCACGTGACTGATCATGCACTGATCACGTGGCTATCATGCACTGATCACGTGGCTGATCATGCACTGATCACGTGGCTGATCATGCACTGATCACGTGGCTGATCATGCACTGATCACGTGACTGATCATGCACTGATCACGTGGCTATCATGCACTGATCACGTGGCTGATCATGCACTGATCACGTGACTGATCATGCACTGATCACGTGGCTATCATGCACTGATCACGTGGCTGATCATGCACTGATCACGTAGCTACCATGCACTGATCACGTGACTGATCATGCACTGATCACGTGACTGATCATGCACTGATCACGTGACTGATCATGCACTGATCACGTGGCTATCATGCACTGATCACGTGGCTGATCATGCACTGATCACGCAGCTATCATGCACTGGTCACGTGACTGATCATGCACTGATCACGTGGCTGATCATGCACTGATCACGTGACTGATCATGCACTGATCACGTGGCTATCATGCACTGATCACGTGGCTGATCATGCACTGATCACGTGCTATCATGCACTGATCACGTGACTGATCATGCACTGATCACGTGACTGATCATGCACTGATCACGTGGCTGATCATGCACTGATCACGTGACTGATCATGCACTGATCACGTGACTGATCATGCACTGATCACGTGGCTATCATGCACTGATCACGTGGCTGATCATGCACTGATCACGTGGCTGATCATGCACTGATCACGTGACTGATCATGCACTGATCACGTGACTGATCATGCACTGATCACGTGGCTATCATGCACTGATCACGTGGCTGATCATGCACTGATCACGTAGCTACCATGCACTGTCACGTGACTGATCATGCACTGATCACGTGACTGATCATGCACTGATCACGTGGCTATCATGCACTGATCACGTGGCTGATCATGCACTGATCACGTGACTGATCATGCACTGATCACGTGACTGATCATGCACTGATCACGTGGCTGATCATGCACTGATCACGTGGCTGATCATGCACTGATCACGTGGCTGATCATGCACTGATCACGTGGCTATCATGCACTGATCACGTGGCTGATCATGCACTGATCACGTGGCTGATCATGCACTGATCACGTGACTATCATGCACTGATCACGTGGCACTCATGCACTGATCACGTGGCTGATCATACACTGCTCACGTAACTGATCATGCACACATCACGTGGCTATCATGCACTGATCACGTGGCTGATCATGCACTGATCACGTAGCTATCATGCACTGATCACGTGACTGATCATGCACTGATCACGTGACTGATCATGCACTGATCACGTGACTGATCATGCACTGATCACGTGACTGATCATGCACTGATCACGTGGCTGATCATGCACTGATACCGTGACTGAGCATGGACTGATCACATGACTATCATGTAGTGATAACGTGACTTAATGGCGCTGATCATGTGACTGATCATGCACTGATCATGTTTGCTATCATACACTGATCATGTGCCTCTGGAGGCAATAAACAAAGAGCTGAGTAGGCACGAATCAAACAGTCAGCAGGCAATAATCATGGAACTCAGCTGTGAGGAATCATGCTGCTCAGCTGGCAATAATCAAGCAGCTGAGCAGGCAGGAATTACACAGCACAGCTGGCAATTGTCAAGCAGATGACAGGCAGGAATCATGCAGCTCAGCTGGCAATTGTCAAGCAGATGAGCAGACAGTAATCACGCAGCTCAGCAGGCCCTGATCACGTGACTGAGCATGCACTGTTCACGTGGCTGATCATACACTGATCACGTGACTGATCATGCACTGATCACTTGGATATCATGCACTGATCACGTGGCTGATCATACACTGTTCACGTGTCTGACATGCACTGATCACGTGGCTGATCATGCACTGCTCACGTAACTGATCATGCACTGATCACGTGGCTGATCATGCACTGATCACGTGGCTGATCATGCACTGATCACGTGGCTATCATGCACTGATCACGTGACTGATCATGCACTGATCACGTGGCTGATCATGCACTGATCACGTGGCTGATCATGCACTGATCACGTGACTGATCATGCACTGATCACGTGGCTATCATGCACTGCTCACGTGGCTGATCATGCACTGATCACGTAGCTACCATGCACTGATCACGTGACTGATCATGCACTGATCACGTAACTGATCATGCACTGATCACGTGGCTATCATGCACTGATCATGTGACTGATCATGCACTGATCATGTTTGGTGTCATACACTGATCATGTGCATCTGGAGGCAACGAACAAAGAGCTGAGAAGGCAGGAATCAGTCAGCAGGCTATAATCATGGAACTCAGCTCTGAGAAATCATGCTGCTCAGCTGGCAATAATCAACTAGATGAGCAGGCAGGAATTATGCAGCACAGGTGGCAATTGTCAAGCAGATGACAGGCAGGAATCGTGCAGCTCAGCTGGCAATTGTCAAGCAGATGAGCAGACAGTAATCACGCAGCTCAGCACGCCCTGATCACGTGACTGAGCATGCACTGTTCACGTGGCTGATCATACACTGATCACGTGACTGATCATGCACTGATCACGTGGCTATCATGCACTGATCACGTGACTGATCATGCACTGATCACGTAATTGTCATGCACTGATCACGTGGCTATCATGCACTGATCACGTGGCTGATCATGCACTGATCACGTGACTGATCATGCACTGATCACGTGGCTATCATGCACTGATCACGTGGCTGATCATGCACTGATCACGTGACTGATCATGCACTGATCACGGGCTATCATGCACTGATCACATGACTGATCATGCACTGATCACGTGGCTGATCATGCACTGATCACGTGACTGATCATGCACTGATCACGTGACTGATCATGCACTGATCACGTGGCTGATCATGCACTGATCACGTGGCTATCATGCACTGATCACGTGGCTGATCATGCACTGATCACGTAGCTATCATGCACTGATCACGTGACTGATCATGCACTGATCACGTGGCTATCATGCACTGATCACGTGGCTGATCATGCACTGATCACGTAGCTATCATGCACTGATCACGTGACTGATCATGCACTGATCACGTGATGATCATGCACTGATCACGTGGCTGATCATGCACTGATCACGTGACTGATCATGCACTGATCACGTGGCTGATCATGCACTGATCACGTGGCTATCATGCACTGATCACGTGGCTGATCATGCACTGATCACGTGGCTATCATGCACTGATCACGTGACTGATCATGCACTGATCACGTAATTGATCATGCACTGATCACGTGGCTGATCATGCACTGATCACGTGACTGATCATGCACTGATCACGTGGCTGATCATGCACTGATCACGTGGCTATCATGCACTGATCACGTGGCTGATCATGCACTGATCACGCAGCTACCATGCACTGATCACGTGACTGATCATGCACTGATCACGTAATTGATCATGCACTGATCACGTGGCTGATCATGCACTGATCACGTGGCTGATCATGCACTGATCACGTGGCTATCATGCACTGATCACGTGGCTGATCATGCACTGATCACGTAGCTACCATGCACTGATCACGTGACTGATCATGCACTGATCACGTGACTGATCATGCACTGATCACGTGGCTATCATGCACTGATCACGTGACTGATCATGCACTGATCACGTCTGATCATGCACTGATCACGTGACTGATCATGCACTGATCACGTGGCTGATCATGCACTGATCACGTGACTGATCATGCACTGATCACGTGACTATCATGCACTGATCACGTGACTGATCATGCACTGATCACGTGACTGATCATGCACTGATCACGTGGCTATCATGCACTGATCACGTGGCTGATCATGCACTGATCACGTAGCTACCATGTACTGTCACGTGACTGATCATGCACTGATCACGTGACTGATCATGCACTGATCACGTGGCTATCATGCACTGATCACGTGGCTGATCATGCACTGATCACGTGGCTGATCATGCACTGATCACGTGACTGATCATGCACTGATCACGTGGCTATCATGCACTGATCACGTGGCTGATCATGCACTGATCACGTGGCTGATCATGCACTGATCACGTGGCTATCATGCACTGATCACGTGGCTGATCATGCACTGATACCGTGACTGAGCATGGACTGATCACATGACTATCATGTAGTGATCACGTGACTTAATTGCGCTGATCATGTGACTGATCATGCGCTGATCATGTTTGCTATCATACACTGATCATGTGCCTCTGGAGGCAATAAACAAAGAGCTGAGTAGGCACGAATCAAACAGTCAGCAGGCAATAATCATGGAACTCAGCTGTGAGGAATCATGCTGCTCAGCTGGCAATAATCAAGCAGCTGAGCAGGCAGGAATTACGCAGCACAGCTGGCAATTGTCAAGCAGATGACAGGCAGGAATCATGCAGCTCAGCTGGCAATTGTCAAGCAGATGAGCAGACAGTAATCACGCAGCTCAGCAGGCCCTGATCACGTGACTGAGCATGCACTGTTCACGTGGCTGATCATACACTGATCACGTGATTGATCATGCACTGATCACTTGGATATCATGCACTGATCACGTGGCTGATCATACACTGTTCACGTGTCTGACCATGCACTGATCACGTGGCTGATCATACACTGCTCACGTAACTGATCATGCACTGATCACGTGGCTGATCATGCACTGATCACGTGGCTACCATGCACTGGTCACGTGGCTGATCATGCACTGATCACGTAACTGATCATGCACTGATCACGTGGCTGATCATGCACTGATCACGTGACTGATCATGCACTGATCACGTGACTGATCATGCACTGATCACGTGGCTATCATGCACTGCTCACGTGGCTGATCATGCAATGATCACGTAGCTACCATGTACTGGTCACGTGACTGATCATGCACTGATCACGTAATTGATCATGCACTGATCACGTGGCTGATCATGCACTGATCATGTGACTGATCATGCACTGATCATGTTTGGTGTCATACACTGATCATGTGCATCTTCAGGCAATGAACAAAGATGTGAGTAGGCAGGAATCAGTCAGCAGGCTATAATCATGGAACTCAGATTTGATAAATCATGCTGCTCAGCTGGCAATAATCAAGTAGATGAGCAGGCAGGAATTATGCAGCACAGGTGGCAATTGTCAAGCAGATGACAGGCAGGAATCGTGCAGCTCAGCTGGCAATTGTCAAGCAGATGAGCAGACAGTAATCACGCAGCTCAGCAGGCCCTGATCACGTGACTGAGCATGCACTGATCACGTGGCTGATCACACACTGATCACGTGACTAATCATGCACTGATCACGTGGCTATCATGCACTGATCACGTGATCGTGCATGCACTGATCACGTAATTGTCATGCACTGATCACGTGGCTGATCATGCACTGATCACGTGGCTGATCATGCACTGATCACGTGACTGATCATGCACTGATCACGTCTATATCATGCACTGATCACGTGACTGATCATGCACTGATCACGTGGCTGATCATACACTGATCACGTGACTGATCATGCACTGATCACGTGGCTATCATGCACTGATCACGTGGCTGATCATGCAATGATCACGTAGCTACCATGTACTGATCACGTGACTGATCATGCACTGATCACGTAATTGATCATGCACTGATCACGTGGCTGATCATGCACTGATCACGTGGCTGATCATGCACTGATCACGTGGCTATCATGCACTGATCACGTGGCTGATCATGCAATGATCACGTAGCTACCATGCACTGGTCACGTGACTGATCATGCACTGATCACGTAATTGATCATGCACTGATCACGTGACTGATCATGCACTGATCACGTGACTGATCATGCACTGATCACGTGACTGATCATGCACTGATCACGTGGCTATCATGCACTGATCACGTGGCTGATCATGCACTGATCACGTGGCTATCATGCACTGATCACGTGACTGATCATGCACTGATCACATGACTGATCATGCACTGATCACGTGACTTATCATGCACTGATCATGTGACTGATCATGCACTGATCATGTTTGGTGTCATACACTGATCATGTGCCTCTGGAGGCAATGAACATAGAGCTGAGTAGGCACGAATCAGTCAGCAGGCTATAATCATGGAACTCAGCTCTGAGAAATCATGCTGCTCAGCTGGCAATAATCAAGTAGATGAGCAGGCAGGAATTATGCAGCACAGGTGGCAATTGTCAAGCAGATGAGCAGACAGTAATCACGCAGCTCAGCAGGCACTGATCACGTGACTGAGCATGCACTGATCACGTGGCTGATCATACACTGATCACGTGACTGATCATGCACTGATCACGTGGCTATCATGCACTGATCACGTGGCTGATCATGCACTGATCACGTGTCTGACCATGCACTGATCACGTGGCTGATCATGCACTGATCACGTAACTGATCATGCACTGATCACGTGACTATCATGCACTGATCACGTGGCTGATCATGCACTGATCACGTGACTGATCATGCACTGATCACGTGGCTATCATGCACTGATCACGTGGCTGATCATGCACTGATCACGTAGCTACCATGTACTGGTCACGTGACTGATCATGCACTGATCACGTGACTGATCATGCACTGATCACGTGGCTATCATGCACTGATCACGTGGCTGATCATGCACTGATCACGTGACTGATCATGCACTGATCACGTGACTGATCATGCACTGATCACGTGGCTATCATGCACTGATCACGTGGCTGATCATGCACTGATCACGTGGCTGATCATGCACTGATCACGTGGCTATCATGCACTGATCACGTGGCTGATCATGCACTGATACCGTGACTGAGCATGGACTGATCACATGACTATCATGTAGTGATCACGTGACTTAATGGCGCTGATCATGTGACTGATCATGCACTGATCATGTTTGCTATCATACACTGATCATGTGCCTCTGGAGGCAATAAACAAAGAGCTGAGTAGGCACGAATCAAACAGTCAGCAGGCAATAATCATGGAACTCAGCTGTGAGGAATCATGCTGCTCAGCTGGCAATAATCAAGCAGCTGAGCAGGCAGGAATTACACAGCACAGCTGGCAATTGTCAAGCAGATGACAGGCAGGAATCATGCAGCTCAGCTGGCAATTGTCAAGCAGATGAGCAGACAGTAATCACGCAGCTCAGCAGGCCCTGATCACGTGACTGAGCATGCACTGTTCACGTGGCTGATCATACACTGATCACGTGATTGATCATGCACTGATCACTTGGATATCATGCACTGATCACGTGGCTGATCATACACTGATCACGTGTCTGACCATGCACTGATCACGTGGCTGATCATGCACTGATCACGTAACTGATCATGCACTGATCACGTAACTGATCATGCACTGATCACGTGGCTGATCATGCACTGATCACGTAGCTACCATGCACTGGTCACGTGACTGATCATGCACTGATCACGTGACTGATCATGCACTGATCACGTGGCTGATCATGCACTGATCACGTGACTGATCATGCACTGATCACGTGACTGATCATGCACTGATCACGTGGCTATCATGCACTGATCACGTGGCTGATCATGCACTGATCACGCAGCTACCATGCACTGATCACGTGACTGATCATGCACTGATCACGTAACTGATCATGCACTGATCACGTGGCTTATCATGCACTGATCATGTGACTGATCATGCACTGATCATGTTTGGTGTCATACACTGATCATGTGCCTCTGGAGGCAATGAACAAAGAGCTGAGTAGGCACGAATCAGTCAGCAGGCTATAATCATGGAACTCAGCTGTGAGAAATCATGCTGCTCAGCTGGCAATAATCAAGCAGATGAGCAGGCAGGAATTATGCAGCACAGGTGGCAATTGTCAAGCAGATGACAGGCAGGAATCGTGCAGCTCAGCTGGCAATTGTCAAGCAGATGAGCAGACAGTAATCACGCAGCTCAGCAGGCCCTGATCACGTGACTGAGCATGCACTGTTCACGTGGCTGATCACACACTGATCACGTGACTAATCATGCACTGATCACGTGGCTATCATGCACTGATCACGTGGCTGATCATGCACTGATCACGTGACTGATCATGCACTGATCACGTGACTGATCATGCACTGATCACGTGGCTATCATGCACTGATCACGTGGCTGATCATGCACTGATCACGTGACTGATCATGCACTGATCACGTGGCTATCATGCACTGATCACTGGCTATCATGCACTGATCACGTGGCTGATCATACTGATCACGTGACTGATCATGCACTGATCACGTCTATATCATGCACTGATCACGTGACTGATCATGCACTGATCACGTGGATGATCATGCACTGATCACGTGACTGATCATGCACTGATCACGTGGCTATCATGCACTGATCACGTGGCTGATCATGCACTGATCACGTGACTGATCATGCACTGATCACGTGGCTGATCATGCACTGATCACGTGACTGATCATGCACTGATCACGTGACTGATCATGCACTGATCACGTGGCTATCATGCACTGATCACGTGGCTGATCATGCAATGATCACGTAGCTACCATGTACTGGTCACGTGACTGATCATGCACTGATCACGTAATTGATCATGCACTGATCACGTGGCTGATCATGCACTGATCACGTGACTGATCATGCACTGATCACGTGACTGATCATGCACTGATCACGTGGCTATCATGCACTGATCACGTGGCTGATCATGCACTGATCACGTGACTGATCATGCACTGATCACGTGACTGATCATGCACTGATCACGTGGATATCATGCACTGATCACGTGGCTGATCATGCACTGATCACGTGTCTGATCATGCACTGATCACGTGGCTGATCATGCACTGATCACGTAACTGATCATGCACTGATCACGTGGCTATCATGCACTGATCACGTGGCTGATCATGCACTGATCACGTGGCTGATCATGCACTGTCACGTGACTGATCATGCACTGATCACGTGGCACTCATGCACTGATCACGTGGCTGATCATATACTGATCACGTAACTGATCATGCACTGATCACGTGGCTATCATGCACTGATCACGTGGCTGATCATGCAATGATCACGTAGCTACCATATACTGGTCACGTGACTGATCATGCACTGATCACGTAAATGATCATGCACTGATCACGTGACTGATCATGCACTGATCACGTGACTGATCATGCACTGATCACGTGGCTATCATGCACTGATCACGTGGCTGATCATGCACTGATCACGTAGCAACCATGTACTGGTCACGTGACTGATCATGCACTGATCACGTAATTGATCATGCACTGATCACGTGGCTGATCATGCACTGATCACGTGGCTGATCACACACGTATCACGTGACTGATCATGCACTGATCACGTGGTTATCATGCACTGATCACGTGGCTGATCATGCAATGATCCCGTGGCTACCATGTACTGGTCACGTGACTGATCTTGCACTGATCACGTAACTGATCATGCACTGATCACGTGGCTATCATGCACTGCTAACGTGGCTGATCATGCAATGATCACGCAGCTACCATGTACTGGTCACGTGACTGATCATGCACTGATGACGTAATTGATCATGCACTGATCATGTGGCTGATCATGCACTGATCACTTGACTGATCATGCACTGATCACGTGGCTGATCATGCACTGATCACGTGGCTATCATGCACTTATCACATGGCTGGTCATACACTGATCACATAGCTACCATGTACTGGTCACGTGACCGATCATGCACCCATCAGGTGACTGATCATGCACTGATCACGTGGCTATCATGCACTGATCACGTGACTGAAAATGCACTGATCACGTCTAATCATGAACTGATCACATGACTGCCCATGCACTGATCACGTGGATCATCATACACTAATCATGTGACAAATCATGCACTGATCACGTGGCTGATCATGCACTGATCACGTGACTGAGCATGGACTGATCACATGACTATCATGTAGTGATCACGTGACTTAATGCGCTGATCATGTGACTGATCATGCGCTGATCATGTGCCTCTGGAGGCAATAAACAGAGAGCTGAGTAGGCACGAATCAAACAGTCAGCAGGCAATAATCATGGAACTCAGCTGTGAGGAATCATGCTGCTCAGCTGGCAATAATCAAGCAGCTGAGCAGGCAGGAATTATGCAGCACAGCTGGCAATTGTCAAGCAGATGAGCAGACAGGAATCACGCAGCTCAGCATGCCCTGATCACGTGACTGAGCATGCACTGATCACTTGGATATCATGCATTGATTACTTGGCTGATCATACACTGATCACGTGTCTGACCATGCACTGATCACGTGACTGATCATGCACTGATCACGTGGCTATCATGCACTGATCACTTGGCTGGACATACACTGATCACGTGCCTGGTCATGCACTGATCACGTGGCTGATCATGCACTGATCACGTGACAGATCATGCACTGATCACGTGACTGATCATGCACTGATCACGTGGCTATCATGCACTGCTCACGTTGCTGATCATGCGATGATCATGTAGCTACCATGTACTGGTCACGTGAATGATCATACACCCATCAGGTGACTGATCATGCACTGATCTCGTGGCTATCATGCACTGATCACGAGACTGATCATGCACTGATCACGTCTATATCATCCACTGATCACATGACTGCCCATGCACTGATCACGTGGATGATCATACACTAATCATGTGACAGATCATGCACTGATCACGTGGCTGATCATGCACTGATACCGTGACTGAGCATGGACTGATCACATGACTATCATGTAGTGATCACGTGACTTAATGGCGCTGATCATGTGACTGATCATGCGCTGATCATGTTTGCTATCATACACTGATCATGTGCCTCTGGAGGCAATAAACATAGAGCTGAGTAGGCACGAATCATACAGTCAGCAGGCAATAATCATGGAACTCAGCTGTGAGGAATCATGCTGCTCAGCTGGCAATAATCAAGCAGTTGAGCAGGCAGGAATTACGCAGCACAGCTGGCAATTGTCAAGCAGATGACAGGCAGGAATCGTGCAGCTCAGCTGGCAATTGTCAAGCACATGAGCAGACAGTAATCACGCAGCTCAGCAGGCCCTGATCACGTGACTGAGCATGCACTGTTCACGTGGCTGATCATACACTGATCACGTGATTGATCATGCACTGATCACTTGGATATCATGCACTGATCACGTGGCTGATCATACACTGCTCACGTAACTGATCATGCACTGATCACGTGGCTATCATTCACTGAATACGTGGCTGAACATGCACTGTTCACGTGGCTGATCACACACCTGTCATGTGACATATCATGCACGGATCATGTGGCACTCATGCACTGATCACTTGGCTGATCATACTCTGCTCACGTAATTCATCATGCACACATCACGTGGCTATCATGCACTGCTCATGTGGTTCTTCATGGAATGATCACGAAGCAACCATATACTGGTCACGTGACCATGCACAGATCACGTAAATGATCATGCACTGTTCACGTGACTGATCATGTACTGATCATGTGATTGATCATGCACTGATCACGTGGCTATCATGCTCTGCTCCCGTGGCTGATTATGCAACGATCACGTAGCAACCATGTACTGGTCTCGTGACTGATCATGCACTGATCACGTAATTGATCCTGCACTGATCACGTGGCGCATCACGCACTGATC
This sequence comes from Bos javanicus, assembly GCF_032452875.1. NCBI lineage: Eukaryota > Metazoa > Chordata > Mammalia > Artiodactyla > Bovidae > Bos > Bos javanicus. The sequence continues at coordinate 181,679 of NW_026893663.1, forward strand.
CGGTGGCTGATCAGACACGTATCACGTGACTGATCATGTACAGATCACGTGACTAATCATCAAGTGATCACGTGGCTATCCTGCACTGATCACGTGGATATCATGCACTGATCACGTGGCTGATCACACATGTATCACGTGACTGATCATGCACTGACCACGTGGCTATCATGCACTGATCACGTGGCTGATCATGCAATGATCACGTAGCTACCATGTACTGGTCACGTGACTGATCATGCACTGATCACGTGGCTGATCATGCACTGATCATGTGACTGAACATGCACTGATCACGTGGCTGATCATGCACTGATCACGTGGCTGATCATGCACTGATCACGTGACTGATCATGCACTGATCACGTGACTGATCATGCACTGATCACGTGGCTATCATGCACTCATATCATGCACTGGTCACGTGGCTGATAACACACGTATCATGTTACTGATCATGCACTGATCACATGGCTATCATGCACAGATCACGTGGCTGATCATGCAGTGATCACGTAGCTACCATGTACTGGTCACGTGACTGATCATGCACTGATCACGTGGCTGATCATGCACTGATCACGTGACTGATCATGCACTGATCACGTGACTGATCATGCACTGATCACGTGACTGATCATGCACTGATCACGTGGCTATCATGCACTGTTCACGTGGCTGATCATGCAATGTCACGCAGCTACCATGTACTGATCACATGACTGATCATGCACTGATCACATAATTGATCGTGCACTGATCACCTGGCTTATCATGCACTGATCATGCGACTGATCATGTGCTGATCATGTTTGGTGTCACACACTGATCATGTGCCTCTGGAGGCAATGAACATAGAGCTGAGTAGGCAGGAATCAGTCAGCAGGCTAAAATCATGGAACTCAGCTCTGAGAAATCATGCTACTCAACTGGCAATAAATAAGTAGATGAGCAGGTAGGAATTACGTAGCACAGGTGGCAATTGTCAAGGAGATGAGAGGCAGGAATCGTGCAGCTCAGATGGAAATTGTCAAGCAGATGAGCAGACAGTAATCAAGCAGCTCAGCAGGCCCTGATCACGTGACTGAGCATGCACTGTTCACGTGGCTATCATGCACTGATCACGTGGCTGATCATGCACTGATCACGTGGCTGATCATGCACTGATCACGTTACTGATCATGCACTGATCACGTGGCTATCATGCACTGATCACGTGACTGATCATGCACTGATCACGTGGCTGATCATGCACTGATCACGTGGCTGATCATGCACTGATCACGTGGCTGATCATGCACTGATCACGTTACTGATCATGCTCTGATCACGTGGCTATCATGCACTGATATCATGCACTGGTCACGAGGGTGATCACACACGTATCATGTGACTGATCATGCACTGATCACGTGGCTATCATGCACAGATCACGTGGCTGATCATGCACTGATCACGTGGCTATCATGCACTGTTCACGTGGCTGATCATGCAATGATCACACAGCTACCATGTACTGGTCACATGACTGATCATGCACTGATCACGTGGCTGATCATGCACTGATCACGTGGCTATCATGCACTCATATCATGCACTGGTCACGTGGCTGATCACACACTGATCATGTGACTGATCATGCACTGATCACGTGGCTATCATGCACAGATCACGTGGCTGATCATGCAATGATCACGTAGCTACCGTGTACTGGTCACGTGACTCATCATGCACTGATCACGTGGCTGATCATGCACTGATCACGTGACTGATCATGCACTGATTACGTGGCTGATCATGCACTGATCACGTGGCTATCATGCACTGCTCACGTGGCTGATCATGCAATGATCACGCAGCTACCATGTACTGGTCACATGACTGATCATGCACTGATCACGTAATTGATCATGAACTGATCACCTGGCTTATCATGCATTGATTATGTGATTCATCATGTGCTGATCATGTTTGCTGTCATACACTGATCATGTGCCTCTGGATGCAATGAACAAAGAGCTGAGTAGGCAGGAATCAGTAGGCAATAATCATGGAACTCAGCTGTGAGAAATCATGCTGCTCAGCTGGCAATAATCAAGTAGATGAGCAGGCAGGAATTATGCAGCACAGGTGGCAATTGTCAAGGAGATGACAGGCAGCAATCGTACAGCTCAGCTGGCAATTGTCAAGCAGATGAGCAGACAGTAATCACGAAGCTCAGCAGGCCCTGATCACGTGACTGAGCATGCAGTGTTTACGTGGCTGATCATTCACTGATCACGTGATTGAACATGCACTGATCACTTGGATATCATGCACTAATCACGTGGCTGATCATACACTGTTCACGTGTCTGACCATGCACTGATCACGTGGCTGATCATACACTGCTCAAATAACTGATCATGCACTAATCACGTGGCTATCATGCACTGATCACGTGGCTGATCATACACTGATCACGTGACTGATCATGCACTGATCACGTGACTGATCATGCACTGATCACGTGGATATCATGCACTGATCACGTGTTTGATCATACACTGTTCACGTGTCTGACCATGCACTGCTCACGTGGCTGATCATACACTCTTCACGTGACTGATCATGCACTGATCACGTGGATATCATGCACTGATCACGTGGCTGATCATGCACTGATCACGTAGCTACCATGTACTGATCACGTGACTGATCATGCACTGATCACGTAACTGATCATGCACTGATCACGTGGCTGATCATGCACTGAACACGTGAATGATCATGCACTGATCACGTGACTGATCATGCACTTATCACGTGGCTATCATGCACTGCTAACTTGGCTGATCATGCAATGATCACGCAGCTATCATGCACTGGTCACGTGACTGATCATGCACTGATCACGTAATTGATCATGCACTGATCACGTGGCTTATCATGCACTGATCACGTGACTGATCATGCACTGATCACGTGGCTGATCATGCGCTGATCACGTGGCTATCATGCACTGATCACGTGGCTGATCATGCACTGATCACGTAGCTACCATGCACTGGTCACGTGACTGATCATGCACTGATCACGTGACTGATCATGCACTGATCACGTGGCTGATCATGCACTGATCACGTAATGGATCATGCACTGATCATTTGGCTGTTCATGCACTGATCTTGTAACTGATCATACACTCATCACATGACTGATCATGCACTGATCACGTGACTGATCATGCACTGATCACGTGGCTATCATGCACTGATCACTTGGCTGGTCATGCACTTATCACGTGACTGATCATGCACTGTTCACGTGACTGATCATGTACAGATCACGTGAATAATCATGAAGTGATCACGTGGCTGATCCTGCAATGATTACGTAGATATCATGCACTGATCACGTGGCTATCATGCACTGATCACGTGGCTGATCATGCAATGATCACGTAGCTACCAAGCACTGGTCACGTGACTGATCATGCACTGATCAGGTAATTGATCATGCACTGTTCACGTGACTGATCATGCACTGATCACGTGACTGATCATGCACTGATCACGTGACTGATCATGCACTGATCACGTGGCTGATCATGCACTGATCACGTGTCTGGTCATGCACTGATCACGTGGCTGATCATGCACCTGTCACGTGATTGATCATGCACTGATCTAGTGTCTGATCATGCACTGATCACGTGGCTATCATGCACTGATCACGTGGCTGATCATGCATGATCACGCAGCTACCATGTACTGGTCACATGACTGATCATGCACTGATCACGTGACTGATCATGCACTGATCACGTGGCTATCATGCACTACTCACGTGGCTGATCATGCAATGATCATGTAGCTACCATGTACAGGTCACGTTAATGATCATACACCCATCAGGTGACTGATCATGCACTGATCACGTGGCTATCATGCACTGATCACGAGACTGATCATGCACTGATCACGTCTATATCATGCACTGATCACATGACTGCCATGCACTGATCACGTGGATGATCATACACTTATCATGTGTCAGATCATGCACTGATCACGTGGCTGATCATGCACTGATACCGTGACTGAGCATGGACTGATCACATGACTATCATGTAGTGATCACGTGACTTAATGGTGCAGATCATGTGACTGATCATGCGCTGATCATGTTTGCTATCATACACTGATCATGTGCCTCTGGAGGCAATAAACAAAGAGCTGAGTAGGCACGAATCAAACAGTCAGCAGTCAATAATCATGGAACTCAGCTGTGAGGAATCATGCTGCTCAGCTGGCAATAATCAAGCAGCTGAGCAGGCAGGAATTACGCAGCACAGCTGGCAATTGTCAAGCAGATGACAGGCAGGAATCGTGCAGCTCAGCTGGCAATTGTCAAGCAGATGAGCAGACAGTAATCACGCAGCTCAGCAGGCCCTGATCACGTGACTGAGCATGCACTGTTCACGTGGCTGATCATACACTGATCACGTGACTGATCATGCACTGATCACGTGGATATCATGCACTGATCACGTGGCTGATCATGCACTGATCACGTGGCTGATCATGCACTGATCACGTGGCTGATCATACACTGATCACGTGACTGATCATGCACTGATCACGTGGCTATCATGCACTGATCACGTGGCTATCATGCACTGATCACGTGGCTGATCATGCACTGATCACGCAGCTATCATGCACTGATCACGTGACTGATCATGCACTGATCACGTGGCTGATCATGCACTGATCACGTGACTGATCATGCACTGATCACGTGACTGATCATGCACTGATCACGTGGCTATCATGCACTGATCACGTGGCTGATCATGCACTGATCACGTAGCTACCATGTACTGGTCACGTGACTGATCATGCACTGATCACGTAATTGATCATGCACTGATCACGTGGCTGATCATGCACTGATCACGTGACTGATCATGCACTGATCACGTGACTGATCATGCACTGATCACGTGGCTGATCATGCACTGATCACGTGGCTGATCATGCACTGATCACGTGACTGATCATGCACTGATCACATGACTGATCATGCACTGATCACGTGACTGATCATGCACTGATCACGTGGCTATCATGCACTGATCACGTGGCTGATCATGCACTGATCACGCAGCTACCATGCACTGATCACGTGACTGATCATGCACTGATCACGTGATTGATCATGCACTGATCACGTGGCTTATCATGCACTGATCATGTGACTGAACATGTGCTGATCATGTTTGGTGTCATACACTGATCATGTGCCTCTGGAGGCAATGAACAAAGAGCTGAGTAGGCAGGAATCAGTCAGCAGGCTATAATCATGGAACTCAGCTCTGAGAAATCATGCTGCTCAGCTTGAAATAATCAAGCAGCTGAGCAGGCAGGAATTATGCAGCACAGGTGGCAATTGTCAAGCAGATGACAGGCAGGAATCATGCAGCTCAGCTGGCAATTGTCAAGCAGATGAGCAGACAGTAATCACGCAGCTCAGCAGGCCCTGATCACGTGACTGAGCATGCACTGTTCACGTGGCTGATCATACACTGATCACGTGACTGATCATGCACTGATCACGTGGCTATCATGCACTGATCACGTGACTGATCATGCACTGATCACGTGACTGTCATGCACTGATCACGTGGCTATCATGCACTGATCACGTGGCTGATCATGCACTGATCACGTGACTGATCATGCACTGATCACGTGGCTATCATGCACTGATCACGTGGCTGATCATGCACTGATCACGTGACTGATCATGCACTGATCACGTGGCTATCATGCACTGATCACGTGGCTGATCATACTGATCACGTGACTGTCATGCACTGATCACGTGGCTGATCATGCACTGATCACGTGACTGATCATGCACTGATCACGTGGCTATCATGCACTGATCACGTGGCTATCATGCACTGATCACGTGGCTGATCATGCACTGATCACGTAGCTATCATGCACTGATCACGTGACTGATCATGCACTGATCACGTGCTGATCATGCACTGATCACGTGACTGATCATGCACTGATCACGTGACTGATCATGCACTGATCACGTGGCTATCATGCACTGATCACGTGGCTGATCATGCACTGATCACGTGTCTGATCATGCACTGATCACGTGGCTGATCATGCACTGATCACGTGACTGATCATGCACTGATCACGTGGCTATCATGCACTGATCACGTGGCTGATCATGCACTGATCACGTGGCTGATCACACACTGATCACGTGACTGATCATGCACTGATCACGTGGCTGATCATGCACTGATCACGTGACTGATCATGCACTGATCACGTGGCTATCATGCACTGATCACGTGGCTGATCATGCACTGATCACGTAGCTACCATGCACTGATCACGTGACTGATCATGCACTGATCACGTAAATGATCATGCACTGATCAGTGACTGATCATGCACTGATCACGTGACTGATCATGCACTGATCACGTGGCTATCATGCACTGATCACGTGGCTGATCATGCAATGATCACGTAGCAACCATGTACTGGTCACGTGACTGATCATGCACTGATCACGTAATTGATCATGCACTGATCACGTGACTGATCATGCACTGATCACGTGGCTGATCACACACTGATCACGTGACTGATCATGCACTGATCACGTGGCTATCATGCACTGATCACGTGGCTGATCATGCACTGATCACGTGGCTGATCATGCACTGATCACGTGGCTGATCATGCACTGATCACGTGACTGATCATGCACTGATCACGTGGCTATCATGCACTGATCACGTGGCTGATCATGCACTGATCACGTGACTGATCATGCACTGATCACGTGGCTATCATGCACTGATCACGTGGCTGATCATGCACTGATCACGTGGCTATCATGCACTGATCACGTGACTGATCATGCACTGATCACGTGGCTGATCATGCACTGATCACGTGACTGATCATGCACTGATCACGTGGCTATCATGCACTGATCACGTGGCTGATCATGCACTGATCACGTGGCTATCATGCACTGATCACGTGACTGATCATGCACTGATCACGTGGCTGATCATGCACTGATCACGTGACTGATCATGCACTGATCACGTGGCTATCATGCACTGATCACGTGGCTGATCATGCACTGATCACGTAGCTACCATGCACTGATCACGTGACTGATCATGCACTGATCACGTAATTGATCATGCACTGATCACGTGGCTGATCATGCACTGATCACGTGACTGATCATGCACTGATCACGTGACTGATCATGCACTGATCACGTGGCTGATCATGCACTGATCACGTGGCTGATCATGCACTGATCACGTGGCTGATCATGCACTGTCACGTGACTGATCATGCACTGATCAGTGTCTGATCATGCACTGATCACGTGGCTATCATGCACTGCTCACGTGGCTGATCATGCATGATCACGCAGCTACCATGTACTGGTCACATGACTGATCATGCACTGATCACGTGACTGATCATGCAGTGATCACGTGGCTATCATGCACTACTCACGTGGCTGATCATGCAATGATCATGTAGCTACCATGTACAGGTCACGTGAATGATCATACACCCATCAGGTGACTGATCATGCACTGATCACGTGGCTATCATGCACTGATCACGAGACTGATCATGCACTGATCACGTCTATATCATGCACTGATCACATGACTGCCCATGCACTGATCACGTGGATGATCATACACTAATCATGTGACAGATCATGCACTGATCACGTGGCTGATCATGCACTGATACCGTGACTGAGCATGGACTGATCACATGACTATCATGTAGTGATCACGTGACTTAATGGCGCTGATCATGTGACTGATCATGCGCTGATCATGTTTGCTATCATACACTGATCATGTGCCTCTGGAGGCAATAAACAAAGAGCTGAGTAGGCACGAATCAAACAGTCAGCAGGCAATAATCATGGAACTCAGCTGTGAGGAATCATGCTGCTCAGCTGGCAATAATCAAGCAGCTGATCAGGCAGGAATTACGCAGCACAGCTGGCAATTGTCAAGCAGATGACAGGCAGGAATCGTGCAGCTCAGCTGGCAATTGTCAAGCAGATGAGCAGACAGTAATCACGCAGCTCAGCAGGCCCTGATCACGTGACTGAGCATGCACTGTTCACGTGGCTGATCATACACTGATCACGTGATTGATCATGCACTGATCACTTGGATATCATGCACTGATCACGTGGCTGATCATACACTGATCACGTGGCTGATCATGCACTGATCACGTGGCTGATCATACACTGATCACGTGACTGATCATGCACTGATCACGTGGCTATCATGCACTGATCACGTGGCTGATCATGCACTGATCACGTGGCTGATCATGCACTGATCACGCAGCTATCATGCACTGATCACGTGACTGATCATGCACTGATCACGTGGCTGATCATGCACTGATCACGTGACTGATCATGCACTGATCACGTGACTGATCATGCACTGATCACGTGGCTATCATGCACTGATCACGTGGCTGATCATGCACTGATCACGTAGCTACCATGTACTGGTCACGTGACTGATCATGCACTGATCACGTAATTGATCATGCACTGATCACGTGGCTGATCATGCACTGATCACGTGACTGATCATGCACTGATCACGTGACTGATCATGCACTGATCACGTGGCTATCATGCACTGATCACGTGGCTGATCATGCACTGATCACGTGACTGATCATGCACTGATCACATGACTGATCATGCACTGATCACGTGACTGATCATGCACTGATCACGTGGCTATCATGCACTGATCACGTGGCTGATCATGCACTGATCACGCAGCTACCATGTACTGATCACGTGACTGATCATGCACTGATCACGTGATTGATCATGCACTGATCACGTGGCTTATCATGCACTGATCATGTGACTGATCATGTGCTGATCATGTTTGGTGTCATACACTGATCATGTGCCTCTGGAGGCAATGAACAAAGAGCTGAGTAGGCAGGAATCAGTCAGCAGGCTATAATCATGGAACTCAGCTCTGAGAAATCATGCTGCTCAGCTTGAAATAATCAAGTAGATGAGCAGGCAGGAATTATGCAGCACAGGTGGCAATTGTCAAGCAGATGACAGGCAGGAATCATGCAGCTCAGCTGGCAATTGTCAAGCAGATGAGCAGACAGTAATCACGCAGCTCAGCAGGCCCTGATCACGTGACTGAGCATGCACTGTTCACGTGGCTGATCACACACTGATCACGTGACTGATCATGCACTGATCACGTGGCTATCATGCACTGATCACGTGACTGATCATGCACTGATCACGTGATTGTCATGCACTGATCACGTGGCTATCATGCACTGATCACGTGGCTGATCATGCACTGATCACGTGACTGATCATGCACTGATCACGTGGCTATCATGCACTGATCACGTGGCTGATCATGCACTGATCACGTGACTGATCATGCACTGATCACGTGGCTATCATGCACTGATCACGTGGCTGATCATACTGATCACGTGCCTGATCATGCACTGATCACGTGGCTGATCATGCACTGATCACGTGACTGATCATGCACTGATCACGTGGCTATCATGCACTGATCACGTGGCTATCATGCACTGATCACGTGGCTGATCATGCACTGATCACGTAGCTATCATGCACTGATCACGTGACTGATCATGCACTGATCACGTGGCTGATCATGCACTGATCACGTGACTGATCATGCACTGATCACGTGACTGATCATGCACTGATCACGTGGATATCATGCACTGATCACGTGGCTGATCATGCACTGATCACGTGTCTGATCATGCACTGATCACGTGGCTGATCATGCACTGATCACGTGACTGATCATGCACTGATCACGTGGCTATCATGCACTGATCACGTGGCTGATCATGCACTGATCACGTGGCTGATCACACACTGATCACGTGACTGATCATGCACTGATCACGTGGCTGATCATGCACTGATCACGTGACTGATCATGCACACTTCACGTGGCTATCATGCACTGATCACGTGGCTGATCATGCAATGATCACGTAGCTACCATATACTGGTCACGTGACTGATCATGCACTGATCACGTAAATGATCATGCACTGATCACGTGACTGATCATGCACTGATCACGTGACTGATCATGCACTGATCACGTGGCTATCATGCACTGATCACGTGGCTGATCATGCAATGATCACGTAGCAACCATGTACTGGTCACGTGACTGATCATGCACTGATCACGTAATTGATCATGCACTGATCACGTGGCTGATCATGCACTGATCACGTGGCTGATCATGCACTGATCACGTGACTGATCATGCACTGATCACGTGGCTATCATGCACTGATCACGTGGCTGATCATGCACTGATCACGTGGCTGATCATGCACTGATCACGTGGCTGATCATGCACTGATCACGTGACTGATCATGCACTGATCACGTGGCTATCATGCACTGATCACGTGGCTGATCATGCACTGATCACGTAACTGATCATGCACTGATCACGTGGCTATCATGCACTGATCACGTGGCTGATCATGCACTGATCACGTAGCTATCATGCACTGATCACGTGACTGATCATGCACTGATCACGTGACTGATCATGCACTGATCACGTGACTGATCATGCACTGATCACGTGGCTATCATGCACTGATCACGTGGCTGATCATGCACTGATCACGCAGCTATCATGCACTGATCACGTGACTGATCATGCACTGATCACGTGGCTGATCATGCACTGATCACGTGACTGATCATGCACTGATCACGTGGCTATCATGCACTGATCACGTGGCTGATCATGCACTGATCACGCAGCTATCATGCACTGATCACGTGACTGATCATGCACTGATCACGTGACTGATCATGCACTGATCACGTGGCTGATCATGCACTGATCACGTGACTGATCATGCACTGATCACGTGACTGATCATGCACTGATCACGTGGCTATCATGCACTGATCACGTGGCTGATCATGCACTGATCACGTGGCTGATCATGCACTGATCACGTGACTGATCATGCACTGATCACGTGACTGATCATGCACTGATCACGTGGCTATCATGCACTGATCACGTGGCTGATCATGCACTGATCACGTAGCTACCATGTACTGATCACGTGACTGATCATGCACTGATCACGTGACTGATCATGCACTGATCACGTGGCTATCATGCACTGATCACGTGGCTGATCATGCACTGATCACGTGCTGATCATGCACTGATCACGTGACTGATCATGCACTGATCACGTGGCTGATCATGCACTGATCACGTGGCTGATCATGCACTGATCACGTGGCTGATCATGCACTGATCACGTGGCTATCATGCACTGATCACGTGGCTGATCATGCACTGATCACGTGGCTGATCATGCACTGATCACGTGACTATCATGCACTGATCACGTGGCATCATGCACTGATCACGTGGCTGATCATACACTGCTCACGTAACTGATCATGCACACATCACGTGGCTATCATGCACTGATCACGTGGCTGATCATGCACTGATCACGTAGCTATCATGCACTGATCACGTGACTGATCATGCACTGATCACGTGACTGATCATGCACTGATCACGTGACTGATCATGCACTGATCACGTGACTGATCATGCACTGATCACGTGGCTGATCATGCACTGATACCGTGACTGAGCATGGACTGATCACATGACTATCATGTAGTGATAACGTGACTTAATGGCGCTGATCATGTGACTGATCATGCACTGATCATGTTTGCTATCATACACTGATCATGTGCCTCTGGAGGCAATAAACAAAGAGCTGAGTAGGCACGAATCAAACAGTCAGCAGGCAATAATCATGGAACTCAGCTGTGAGGAATCATGCTGCTCAGCTGGCAATAATCAAGCAGCTGAGCAGGCAGGAATTACGCAGCACAGCTGGCAATTGTCAAGCAGATGACAGGCAGGAATCATGCAGCTCAGCTGGCAATTGTCAAGCAGATGAGCAGACAGTAATCACGCAGCTCAGCAGGCCCTGATCACGTGACTGAGCATGCACTGTTCACGTGGCTGATCATACACTGATCACGTGACTGATCATGCACTGATCACTTGGATATCATGCACTGATCACGTGGCTGATCATACACTGTTCACGTGTCTGACCATGCACTGATCACGTGGCTGATCATGCACTGCTCACGTAACTGATCATGCACTGATCACGTGGCTGATCATGCACTGATCACGTGGCTGATCATGCACTGATCACGTGGCTATCATGCACTGATCACGTGACTGATCATGCACTGATCACGTGGCTGATCATGCACTGATCACGTGGCTGATCATGCACTGATCACGTGACTGATCATGCACTGATCACGTGGCTATCATGCACTGCTCACGTGGCTGATCATGCACTGATCACGTAGCTACCATGCACTGGTCACATGACTGATCATGCACTGATCACGTAACTGATCATGCACTGATCACGTGGCTATCATGCACTGATCATGTGACTGATCATGCACTGATCATGTTTGGTGTCATACACTGATCATGTGCCTCTGGAGGCAATGAACAAAGAGCTGAGTAGGCAGGAATCAGTCAGCAGGCTATAATCATGGAACTCAGCTCTGAGAAATCATGCTGCTCAGCTGGCAATAATCAACTAGATGAGCAGGCAGGAATTATGCAGCACAGGTGGCAATTGTCAAGCAGATGACAGGCAGGAATCGTGCAGCTCAGCTGGCAATTGTCAAGCAGATGAGCAGACAGTAATCACGCAGCTCAGCACGCCCTGATCACGTGACTGAGCATGCACTGTTCACGTGGCTGATCACACACTGATCACGTGAATGATCATGCACTGATCACGTGGCTATCATGCACTGATCACGTGACTGATCATGCACTGATCACGTAACTGTCATGCACTGATCACGTGGCTGATCATGCACTGATCACGTGGCTGATCATGCACTGATCACGTGACTGATCATGCACTGATCACGTGGCTATCATGCACTGATCACGTGGCTGATCATGCACTGATCACGTGACTGATCATGCACTGATCACGGGCTATCATGCACTGATCACATGACTGATCATGCACTGATCACGTGGATGATCATGCACTGATCACGTGACTGATCATGCACTGATCACGTGACTGATCATGCACTGATCACGTGGCTGATCATGCACTGATCACGTGGCTATCATGCACTGATCACGTGGCTGATCATGCACTGATCACGTAGCTATCATGCACTGATCACGTGACTGATCATGCACTGATCACGTGGCTATCATGCACTGATCACGTGGCTGATCATGCACTGATCACGTAGCTACCATGCACTGATCACGTGACTGATCATGCACTGATCACGTAATTGATCATGCACTGATCACGTGGCTGATCATGCACTGATCACGTGACTGATCATGCACTGATCACGTGGCTGATCATGCACTGATCACGTGGCTATCATGCACTGATCACGTGGCTGATCATGCACTGATCACGTGGCTATCATGCACTGATCACGTGACTGATCATGCACTGATCACGTGACTGATCATGCACTGATCACGTGGCTGATCATGCACTGATCACGTGACTGATCATGCACTGATCACGTGGCTGATCATGCACTGATCACGTGGCTATCATGCACTGATCACGTGGCTGATCATGCACTGATCACGTAGCTACCATGCACTGATCACGTGACTGATCATGCACTGATCACGTGACTGATCATGCACTGATCACGTGGCTATCATGCACTGATCACGTGACTGATCATGCACTGATCACGTCTGATCATGCACTGATCACGTGACTGATCATGCACTGATCACGTGGCTGATCATGCACTGATCACGTGACTGATCATGCACTGATCACGTGGCTGATCATGCACTGATCACGTGACTGATCATGCACTGATCACGTGACTGATCATGCACTGATCACGTGGCTATCATGCACTGATCACGTGGCTGATCATGCACTGATCATGTAGCTACCATGTACTGGTCACGTGACTGATCATGCACTGATCAGTGACTGATCATGCACTGATCACGTGGCTATCATGCACTGATCACGTGGCTGATCATGCACTGATCACGTGCCTGATCATGCACTGATCACGTGACTGATCATGCACTGATCACGTGGCTATCATGCACTGATCACGTGGCTGATCATGCACTGATCACGTGGCTGATCATGCACTGATCACGTGGCTATCATGCACTGATCACGTGGCTGATCATGCACTGATACGTGACTGAGCATGGACTGATCACATGACTATCATGTAGTGATCACGTGACTTAATGGCGCTGATCATGTGACTGATCATGCGCTGATCATGTTTGCTATCATACACTGATCATGTGCCTCTGGAGGCAATAAACAAAGAGCTGAGTAGGCACGAATCAAACAGTCAGCAGGCAATAATCATGGAACTCAGCTGTGAGGAATCATGCTGCTCAGCTGGCAATAATCAAGCAGCTGAGCAGGCAGGAATTACGCAGCACAGCTGGCAATTGTCAAGCAGATGACAGGCAGGAATCATGCAGCTCAGCTGGCAATTGTCAAGCAGATGAGCAGACAGTAATCACGCAGCTCAGCAGGCCCTGATCACGTGACTGAGCATGCACTGTTCACGTGGCTGATCATACACTGATCACGTGATTGATCATGCACTGATCACTTGGATATCATGCACTGATCACGTGGCTGATCATACACTGTTCACGTGTCTGACCATGCACTGATCACGTGGCTGATCATACACTGCTCACGTAACTGATCATGCACTGATCACGTGGCTGATCATGCACTGATCACGTGGCTACCATGCACTGGTCACGTGACTGATCATGCACTGATCACGTAACTGATCATGCACTGATCACGTGGCTGATCATGCACTGATCACGTGACTGATCATGCACTGATCACGTGACTGATCATGCACTGATCACGTGGCTATCATGCACTGCTCACGTGGCTGATCATGCAATGATCACGTAGCTACCATGTACTGGTCACGTGACTGATCATGCACTGATCACGTAATTGATCATGCACTGATCACGTGGCTTATCATGCACTGATCATGTGACTGATCATGCACTGATCATGTTTGGTGTCATACACTGATCATGTGCATCTTCAGGCAATGAACAAAGATGTGAGTAGGCAGGAATCAGTCAGCAGGCTATAATCATGGAACTCAGATGTGAGAAATCATGCTGCTCAGCTGGCAATAATCAAGTAGATGAGCAGGCAGGAATTATGCAGCACAGGTGGCAATTGTCAAGCAGATGACAGGCAGGAATCGTGCAGCTCAGCTGGCAATTGTCAAGCAGATGAGCAGACAGTAATCACGCAGCTCAGCAGGCCCTGATCACGTGACTGAGCATGCACTGTTCACGTGGCTGATCACACACTGATCACGTGACTAATCATGCACTGATCACGTGGCTATCATGCACTGATCACGTGATCTGCATGCACTGATCACGTGGCTGATCATGCACTGATCACGTGGCTGATCATGCACTGATCACGTGGCTGATCATGCACTGATCACGTGACTGATCATGCACTGATCACGTCTATATCATGCACTGATCACGTGACTGATCATGCACTGATCACGTGGATGATCATGCACTGATCACGTGACTGATCATGCACTGATCACGTGGCTATCATGCACTGATCACGTGGCTGATCATGCACTGATCACGTAGCTACCATGCACTGATCACGTGACTGATCATGCACTGATCACGTAATTGATCATGCACTGATCACGTGGCTGATCATGCACTGATCACGTGGCTGATCATGCACTGATCACGTGGCTATCATGCACTGATCACGTGGCTGATCATGCAATGATCACGTAGCTACCATGCACTGGTCACGTGACTGATCATGCACTGATCACGTAATTGATCATGCACTGATCACGTGACTGATCATGCACTGATCACGTGACTGATCATGCACTGATCACGTGACTGATCATGCACTGATCACGTGGCTATCATGCACTGATCACGTGGCTGATCATGCACTGATCACGTGGCTATCATGCACTGATCACGTGACTGATCATGCACTGATCACATGACTGATCATGCACTGATCACGTGACTTATCATGCACTGATCATGTGACTGATCATGCACTGATCATGTTTGGTGTCATACACTGATCATGTGCCTCTGGAGGCAATGAACATAGAGCTGAGTAGGCACGAATCAGTCAGCAGGCTATAATCATGGAACTCAGCTCTGAGAAATCATGCTGCTCAGCTGGCAATAATCAAGTAGATGAGCAGGCAGGAATTATGCAGCACAGGTGGCAATTGTCAAGCAGATGAGCAGACAGTAATCACGCAGCTCAGCAGGCACTGATCACGTGACTGAGAATGCACTGATCACGTGGCTGATCATACACTGATCACGTGACTGATCATGCACTGATCACGTGGATATCATGCACTGATCACGTGGCTGATCATGCACTGATCACGTGTCTGATCATGCACTGATCACGTGGCTGATCATGCACTGATCACGTAACTGATCATGCACTGATCACGTGGCTATCATGCACTGATCACGTGACTGATCATGCACTGATCACGTGACTGATCATGCACTGATCACGTGGCTATCATGCACTGATCACGTGGCTGATCATGCAATGATCATGTAGCTACCATGTACTGGTCACGTGACTGATCATGCACTGATCACGTGACTGATCATGCACTGATCACGTGGCTATCATGCACTGATCACGTGGCTGATCATGCACTGATCACGTGACTGATCATGCACTGATCACGTGACTGATCATGCACTGATCACGTGCTATCATGCACTGATCACGTGGCTGATCATGCACTGATCACGTGGCTGATCATGCACTGATCACGTGGCTATCATGCACTGATCACGTGGCTGATCATGCACTGATACCGTGACTGAGAATGGACTGATCACATGACTATCATGTAGTGATCACGTGACTTAATGGCTCTGATCATGTGACTGATCATGCACTGATCATGTTTGCTATCATACACTGATCATGTGCCTCTGGAGGCAATAAACAAAGAGCTGAGTAGGCACGAATCAAACAGTCAGCAGGCAATAATCATGGAACTCAGCTGTGAGGAATCATGCTGCTCAGCTGGCAATAATCAAGCAGCTGAGCAGGCAGGAATTACACAGCACAGCTGGCAATTGTCAAGCAGATGACAGGCAGGAATCATGCAGCTCAGCTGGCAATTGTCAAGCAGATGAGCAGACAGTAATCACGCAGCTCAGCAGGCCCTGATCACGTGACTGAGCATGCACTGTTCACGTGGCTGATCATACACTGATCACGTGATTGATCATGCACTGATCACTTGGATATCATGCACTGATCACGTGGCTGATCATACACTGATCACGTGTCTGACCATGCACTGATCACGTGGCTGATCATGCACTGATCACGTAACTGATCATGCACTGATCACGTGGCTGATCATGCACTGATCACGTGGCTGATCATGCACTGATCACGTGGCTATCATGCACTGGTCACGTGACTGATCATGCACTGATCACGTGACTGATCATGCACTGATCACGTGGCTGATCATGCACTGATCACGTGACTGATCATGCACTGATCACGTGACTGATCATGCACTGATCACGTGGCTATCATGCACTGATCACGTGGCTGATCATGCACTGATCACGCAGCTACCATGTACTGGTCACGTGACTGATCATGCACTGATCACGTAACTGATCATGCACTGATCACGTGGCTTATCATGCACTGATCATGTGACTGATCATGTGCTGATCATGTTTGGTGTCATACACTGATCATGTGCCTCTGGAGGCAATGAACAAAGAGCTGAGTAGGCACGAATCAGTCAGCAGGCTATAATCATGGAACTCAGCTGTGAGAAATCATGCTGCTCAGCTGGCAATAATCAAGCAGATGAGCAGGCAGGAATTATGCAGCACAGGTGGCAATTGTCAAGCAGATGACAGGCAGGAATCGTGCAGCTCAGCTGGCAATTGTCAAGCAGATGAGCAGACAGTAATCACGCAGCTCAGCAGGCCCTGATCACGTGACTGAGCATGCACTGTTCACGTGGCTGATCACACACTGATCACGTGAATGATCATGCACTGATCACGTGGCTATCATGCACTGATCACGTGGCTGATCATGCACTGATCACGTGACTGATCATGCACTGATCACGTGACTGATCATGCACTGATCACGTGGCTATCATGCACTGATCACGTGGCTGATCATGCACTGATCACGTGACTGATCATGCACTGATCACGTGGCTATCATGCACTGATCACTGGCTATCATGCACTGATCACGTGGCTGATCATGCACTGATCACGTGACTGATCATGCACTGATCACGTCTATATCATGCACTGATCACGTGACTGATCATGCACTGATCACGTGGATGATCATGCACTGATCACGTGACTGATCATGCACTGATCACGTGGCTATCATGCACTGATCACGTGGCTGATCATGCACTGATCACGTGACTGATCATGCACTGATCACGTGGCTGATCATGCACTGATCACGTGACTGATCATGCACTGATCACGTGACTGATCATGCACTGATCACGTGGCTATCATGCACTGATCACGTGGCTGATCATGCAATGATCACGTAGCTACCATGCACTGGTCACGTGACTGATCATGCACTGATCACGTAATTGATCATGCACTGATCACGTGGCTGATCATGCACTGATCACGTGACTGATCATGCACTGATCACGTGACTGATCATGCACTGATCACGTGGCTATCATGCACTGATCACGTGGCTGATCATGCACTGATCACGTGACTGATCATGCACTGATCACGTGACTGATCATGCACTGATCACGTGGATATCATGCACTGATCACGTGGCTGATCATGCACTGATCACGTGTCTGATCATGCACTGATCACGTGGCTGATCATGCACTGATCACGTAACTGATCATGCACTGATCACGTGGCTATCATGCACTGATCACGTGGCTGATCATGCACTGATCACGTGGCTGATCATGCACTGTCACGTGACTGATCATGCACTGATCACGTGGCACTCATGCACTGATCACGTGGCTGATCATACACTGATCACGTAACTGATCATGCACTGATCACGTGGCTATCATGCACTGATCACGTGGCTGATCATGCAATGATCACGTAGCTACCATATACTGGTCACGTGACTGATCATGCACTGATCACGTAAATGATCATGCACTGATCACGTGACTGATCATGCACTGATCACGTGACTGATCATGCACTGATCACGTGGCTATCATGCACTGATCACGTGGCTGATCATGCAATGATCACGTAGCAACCATGTACTGATCACGTGACTGATCATGCACTGATCACGTAATTGATCATGCACTGATCACGTGACTGATCATGCACTGATCACGTGGCTGATCACACACTGATCACGTGACTGATCATGCACTGATCACGTGGCTATCATGCACTGATCACGTGGCTGATCATGCACTGATCACGTAGCTATCATGCACTGATCACGTGACTGATCATGCACTGATCACGTGACTGATCATGCACTGATCACGTGGCTATCATGCACTGATCACGTGGCTGATCATGCACTGATCACGCAGCTACCATGCACTGATCACGTGACTGATCATGCACTGATCACGTAATTGATCATGCACTGATCACGTGGCTGATCATGCACTGATCACGTGACTGATCATGCACTGATCACGTGGCTGATCATGCACTGATCACGTGGCTATCATGCACTGATCACGTGGCTGATCATGCACTGATCACGTAGCTACCATGCACTGATCACGTGACTGATCATGCACTGATCACGTGACTGATCATGCACTGATCACGTGGCTATCATGCACTGATCACGTGACTGATCATGCACTGATCACGTCTAATCATGCACTGATCACATGACTGATCATGCACTGATCACGTGGATGATCATGCACTGATCACGTGACTGATCATGCACTGATCACGTGGCTGATCATGCACTGATCACGTGACTGATCATGCACTGATCACATGACTATCATGCACTGATCACGTGACTTAATGCACTGATCATGTGACTGATCATGCACTGATCATGTGCCTCTGGAGGCAATAAACAAAGAGCTGAGTAGGCACGAATCAAACAGTCAGCAGGCAATAATCATGGAACTCAGCTGTGAGGAATCATGCTGCTCAGCTGGCAATAATCAAGCAGCTGATCAGGCAGGAATCAGCACAGCTGGCAATTGTCAAGCA
Source organism: Bos javanicus (assembly GCF_032452875.1). Lineage (NCBI taxonomy): Eukaryota > Metazoa > Chordata > Mammalia > Artiodactyla > Bovidae > Bos > Bos javanicus. Next base: position 202,227 of record NW_026893663.1, read on the forward strand.
GATGAGCAGACAGGAATCACGCAGCTCAGCAGCACTGATCACGTGACTGATCATGCACTGATCACGTGGCTGATCATGCACTGATCACGTGACTGATCATGCACTGATCACGTGGCTATCATGCACTGATCACGTGGCTGATCATGCACTGATCACGTGGCTGATCATGCACTGATCACGTGACTGATCATGCACTGATCACGTGGCTGATCATGCACTGATCACGTGGCTGATCATGCACTGATCACGTGGCTGATCATGCACTGATCACGTGGCTGATCATGCACTGATCACGTGACTGATCATGCACTGATCACGTGACTGATCATGCACTGATCACGTGGCTATCATGCACTGCTCACGTGGCTGATCATGCAATGATCACGTAGCTACCATGTACTGGTCACGTGAATGATCATACACCCATCAGGTGACTGATCATGCACTGATCACGTGGCTATCATGCACTGATCACGAGACTGATCATGCACTGATCACGTCTATATCATGCACTGATCACATGACTGCCCATGCACTGATCACGTGGATGATCATACACTAATCATGTGACAGATCATGCACTGATCACGTGGCTGATCATGCACTGATACCGTGACTGAGCATGGACTGATCACATGACTATCATGTAGTGATCACGTGACTTAATGGCGCTGATCATGTGACTGATCATGCGCTGATCATGTTTGCTATCATACACTGATCATGTGCCTCTGGAGGCAATAAACAAAGAGCTGAGTAGGCACGAATCAAACAGTCAGCAGGCAATAATCATGGAACTCAGCTGTGAGGAATCATGCTGCTCAGCTGGCAATAATCAAGCAGCTGAGCAGGCAGGAATTACGCAGCACAGCTGGCAATTGTCAAGCAGATGACAGGCAGGAATCGTGCAGCTCAGCTGGCAATTGTCAAGCAGATGAGCAGACAGTAATCACGCAGCTCAGCAGGCCCTGATCACGTGACTGAGCATGCACTGTTCACGTGGCTGATCATACACTGATCACGTGATTGATCATGCACTGATCACTTGGATATCATGCACTGATCACGTGGCTGATCATACACTGCTCACGTAACTGATCATGCACTGATCACGTGGCTATCATGCACTGATCACGTGGCTGAACATGCACTGTTCACGTGGCTGATCACACACCTGTCACGTGACATATCATGCACTGATCACGTGGCACTCATGCACTGATCACGTGGCTGATCATACTCTGCTCACGTAACTCATCATGCACACATCACGTGGCTATCATGCACTGCTCACGTGGCTCGTCATGGAATGATCACGTAGCTACCATATACTGGTCACGTGACTGATCATGCACAGATCACGTAAATGATCATGCACTGTTCACGTGACTGATCATGTACTGATCACGTGACTGATCATGCACTGATCACGTGGCTATCATGCTCTGCTCACGTGGCTGATCATGCAACGATCACGTAGCAACCATGTACTGGTCACGTGACTGATCATGCACTGATCACGTAATTGATCCTGCACTGATCACGTGGCTCATCATGCACTGATCACGTGGCTGATCACACACGTATCACGTGACTGATCATGCACTGATCACGTGACTAATCATGCACTGATCACGTGGCTATCATGCACTGATCACGTGGATATCATGCACTGATCACGTGGCTGATCACACATGTATCACGTGACTGATCATGCACTGATCACGTGGCTATCATGCACTGATCACGTGGCTGATCATGCACTGATCACGTAGCTACCATGTACTGGTCACGTGACTGATCATGCACTGATCACGTGGCTGATCATGCACTGATCACGTGGCTGATCATGCACTGATCACGTGGCTGATCATGCACTGATCACGTGGCTGATCATGCACTGATCACGTGACTGATCATGCACTGATCACGTGACTGATCATGCACTGATCACGTGGCTATCATGCACTCATATCATGCACTGATCACGTGGCTGATCACACTGATCATGTGACTGATCATGCACTGATCACGTGGCTATCATGCACTGATCACGTGGCTGATCATGCACTGATCACGTAGCTATCATGCACTGATCACGTGACTGATCATGCACTGATCACGTGGCTGATCATGCACTGATCACGTGACTGATCATGCACTGATCACGTGACTGATCATGCACTGATCACGTGACTGATCATGCACTGATCACGTGGCTATCATGCACTGATCACGTGGCTGATCATGCAATGATCACGCAGCTACCATGTACTGGTCACATGACTGATCATGCACTGATCACATGATTGATCATGCACTGATCACGTGGCTTATCATGCACTGATCATGTGACTGATCATGTGCTGATCATGTTTGGTGTCATACACTGATCATGTGCCTCTGGAGGCAATGAACAAAGAGCTGAGTAGGCACGAATCAGTCAGCAGGCAAAATCATGGAACTCAGCTGTGAGAAATCATGCTGCTCAGCTGGCAATAATCAAGCAGCTGAGCAGGCAGGAATTACGCAGCACAGGTGGCAATTGTCAAGCAGATGACAGGCAGGAATCGTGCAGCTCAGCTGGCAATTGTCAAGCAGATGAGCAGACAGTAATCACGCAGCTCAGCAGGCCCTGATCACGTGACTGAGCATGCACTGTTCACGTGGCTGATCATGCACTGATCACGTGGCTGATCATGCACTGATCACGTGGCTGATCATGCACTGATCACGTGACTGATCATGCACTGATCACGTGGCTGATCATGCACTGATCACGTGACTGATCATGCACTGATCACGTGGCTGATCATGCACTGATCACGTGGCTGATCATGCACTGATCACGTGGCTGATCATGCACTGATCACGTGACTGATCATGCACTGATCACGTGGCTATCATGCACTGATATCATGCACTGATCACGTGGCTGATCATGCACTGATCACGTGACTGATCATGCACTGATCACGTGGCTATCATGCACTGATCACGTGGCTGATCATGCACTGATCACGTGGCTATCATGCACTGATCACGTGGCTGATCATGCACTGATCACGTAGCTATCATGCACTGATCACGTGACTGATCATGCACTGATCACGTGGCTGATCATGCACTGATCACGTGGCTATCATGCACTCATATCATGCACTGATCACGTGGCTGATCATGCACTGATCACGTGACTGATCATGCACTGATCACGTGGCTATCATGCACTGATCACGTGGCTGATCATGCACTGATCACGTAGCTACCATGTACTGATCACGTGACTGATCATGCACTGATCACGTGGCTGATCATGCACTGATCACGTGACTGATCATGCACTGATCACGTGGCTGATCATGCACTGATCACGTGGCTATCATGCACTGATCACGTGGCTGATCATGCACTGATCACGCAGCTATCATGCACTGATCACGTGACTGATCATGCACTGATCACGTGACTGATCATGCACTGATCACGTGGCTTATCATGCACTGATCATGTGACTGATCATGCGCTGATCATGTTTGCTATCATACACTGATCATGTGCCTCTGGAGGCAATGAACAAAGAGCTGAGTAGGCACGAATCAGTCAGGCAATAATCATGGAACTCAGCTGTGAGGAATCATGCTGCTCAGCTGGCAATAATCAAGCAGCTGAGCAGGCAGGAATTACGCAGCACAGCTGGCAATTGTCAAGCAGATGACAGGCAGGAATCGTGCAGCTCAGCTGGCAATTGTCAAGCAGATGAGCAGACAGTAATCACGCAGCTCAGCAGGCCCTGATCACGTGACTGAGCATGCACTGTTCACGTGGCTGATCATACACTGATCACGTGATTGATCATGCACTGATCACTTGGATATCATGCACTGATCACGTGGCTGATCATACACTGTTCACGTGTCTGACCATGCACTGATCACGTGGCTGATCATACACTGCTCACGTAACTGATCATGCACTGATCACGTGGCTATCATGCACTGATCACGTGGCTGATCATGCACTGATCACGTGACTGATCATGCACTGATCACGTGACTGATCATGCACTGATCACGTGGCTATCATGCACTGATCACGTGGCTGATCATACACTGATCACGTGACTGATCATGCACTGATCACGTGGCTGATCATGCACTGATCACGTGACTGATCATGCACTGATCACGTGGCTATCATGCACTGATCACGTGGCTGATCATGCACTGATCACGTGACTGATCATGCACTGATCACGTGACTGATCATGCACTGATCACGTGGCTATCATGCACTGATCACGTGGCTGATCATGCACTGATCACGTGGCTGATCATGCACTGATCACGTGGCTGATCATGCACTGATCACGTGACTGATCATGCACTGATCACGTGGCTATCATGCACTGATCACGTGGCTGATCATGCACTGATCACGTGCTATCATGCACTGATCACGTGACTGATCATGCACTGATCACGTGGCTGATCATGCACTGATCACGTGGCTGATCATGCACTGATCACGTGACTGATCATGCACTGATCACGTGACTGATCATGCACTGATCACGTGGCTATCATGCACTGATCACGTGGCTGATCATGCACTGATCACGGCTACCATGCACTGATCACGTGACTGATCATGCACTGATCACGTGACTGATCATGCACTGATCACGTGGCTGATCATGCACTGATCACGTGACTGATCATGCACTGATCACGTGGCTGATCATGCACTGATCACGTGGCTATCATGCACTGATCACGTGGCTGATCATGCACTGATCACGTAGCTATCATGCACTGATCACGTGACTGATCATGCACTGATCACGTGACTGATCATGCACTGATCACGTGGCTGATCATGCACTGATCACGTGACTGATCATGCACTGATCACGTGGCTGATCATGCACTGATCACGTGACTGATCATGCACTGATCACGTGACTGATCATGCACTGATCACGTGACTGATCATGCACTGATCACGTGGCTATCATGCACTGATCACGTGGCTGATCATGCACTGATCACGTGACTGATCATGCACTGATCACGTGACTGATCATGCACTGATCACGTGACTGATCATGCACTGATCACGTGGCTGATCATGCACTGATCACGTGATATCATGCACTGATCACGTGGCTATCATGCACTGATCACGTGGCTGATCATGCACTGATCACGTGGCTATCATGCACTGATCACGTGACTGATCATGCACTGATCACGTGATTGATCATGCACTGATCACGTGACTGATCATGCACTGATCACGTGACTGATCATGCACTGATCACGTGACTGATCATGCACTGATCACGTGGCTATCATGCACTGATCACGTGGCTGATCATGCACTGATCACGTAGCTATCATGCACTGATCACGTGACTGATCATGCACTGATCACGTGGCTATCATGCACTGATCACGTGGCTGATCATGCACTGATCACGGACTGATCATGCACTGATCACGGGCTATCATGCACTGATCACGTGACTGACATGCACTGATCACGTGGCTGATCATGCACTGATCACGTGACTGATCATGCACTGATCACGTGACTGATCATGCACTGATCACGTGGCTGATCATGCACTGATCACGTGGCTATCATGCACTGATCACGTGGCTGATCATGCAATGATCACGTAGCTACCATGCACTGATCACGTGACTGATCATGCACTGATCACGTAATTGATCATGCACTGATCACGTGGCTGATCATGCACTGATCACGTGGCTGATCATGCACTGATCACGTGGCTGATCATGCACTGATCACGTGACTGATCATGCACTGATCACGTGGCTGATCATGCACTGATCACGTGACTGATCATGCACTGATCACGTGACTGATCATGCACTGATCACGTGGCTGATCATGCACTGATCACGTGGCTATCATGCACTGATCACGTGGCTGATCATGCAATGATCACGTAGCTACCATGTACTGATCACGTGACTGATCATGCACTGATCACGTGACTGATCATGCACTGATCACGTGGCTGATCATGCACTGATCACGTGACTGATCATGCACTGATCACGTGACTGATCATGCACTGATCACGTGGCTATCATGCACTGATCACGTGGCTGATCATGCACTGATCACGTGACTGATCATGCACTGATCACGTGACTGATCATGCACTGATCACGTGGATATCATGCACTGATCACGTGGCTGATCATGCACTGATCACGTGTCTGATCATGCACTGATCACGTGGCTGATCATGCACTGATCACGTGACTGATCATGCACTGATCACGTGGCTATCATGCACTGATCACGTGGCTGATCATGCACTGATCACGTGGCTGATCACACACTGTCACGTGACTGATCATGCACTGATCACGTGGCACTCATGCACTGATCACGTGGCTGATCATACACTGATCACGTAACTGATCATGCACTGATCACGTGGCTATCATGCACTGATCACGTGGCTGATCATGCAATGATCACGTAGCTACCATATACTGGTCACGTGACTGATCATGCACTGATCACGTAAATGATCATGCACTGATCACGTGACTGATCATGCACTGATCACGTGACTGATCATGCACTGATCACGTGGCTATCATGCACTGATCACGTGGCTGATCATGCACTATCACGTGACTGATCATGCACTGATCACGTGGCTGATCATGCACTGATCACGTGACTGATCATGCACTGATCACGTGGCTATCATGCACTGATCACGTGGCTATCATGCACTGATCACGTGACTGATCATGCACTGATCACGTGACTGATCATGCACTGATCACGTGGCTGATCATGCACTGATCACGTGGCTATCATGCACTGATCACGTGGCTGATCATGCACTGATCACGTGGCTATCATGCACTGATCACGTGACTGATCATGCACTGATCACGTGGCTGATCATGCACTGATCACGTGACTGATCATGCACTGATCACGTGGCTATCATGCACTGATCACGTGGCTGATCATGCACTGATCACGTAGCTATCATGCACTGATCACGTGACTGATCATGCACTGATCACGTAATTGATCATGCACTGATCACGTGGCTGATCATGCACTGATCACGTGGCTGATCATGCACTGATCACGTGACTGATCATGCACTGATCACGTGGCTATCATGCACTGATCACGTGGCTGATCATGCACTGATCACGTGGCTGATCATGCACTGATCACGTGGCTGATCATGCACTGATCACGTGACTGATCATGCACTGATCACGTGACTGATCATGCACTGATCACGTGGCTATCATGCACTATCACGTGGCTGATCATGCAATGATCACGTAGCTACCATGTACTGGTCACGTGACTGATCATGCACTGATCACGTGACTGATCATGCACTGATCACGTGGCTATCATGCACTGATCACGTGGCTGATCATGCACTGATCACGTGCCTGATCATGCACTGATCACGTGACTGATCATGCACTGATCACGTAGCTATCATGCACTGATCACTGGCTGATCATGCACTGATCACGTGGCTGATCATGCACTGATCACGTGGCTATCATGCACTGATCACGTGGCTGATCATGCACTGATACCGTGACTGAGCATGGACTGATCACATGACTATCATGTAGTGATCACGTGACTTAATGGCGCTGATCATGTGACTGATCATGCGCTGATCATGTTTGCTATCATACACTGATCATGTGCCTCTGGAGGCAATAAACAAAGAGCTGAGTAGGCACGAATCAAACAGTCAGCAGGCAATAATCATGGAACTCAGGTGTGAGGAATCATGCTGCTCAGCTGGCAATAATCAAGCAGCTGAGCAGGCAGGAATTACGCAGCACAGCTGGCAATTGTCAAGCAGATGACAGGCAGGAATCGTGCAGCTCAGCTGGCAATTGTCAAGCAGATGAGCAGACAGTAATCACGCAGCTCAGCAGGCCCTGATCACGTGACTGAGCATGCACTGTTCACGTGGCTGATCATACACTGATCACGTGATTGATCATGCACTGATCACTTGGATATCATGCACTGATCACGTGGCTGATCATACACTGATCACGTGTCTGACCATGCACTGATCACGTGGCTGATCATACACTGATCACGTGACTGATCATGCACTGATCACGTGGCTGATCATGCACTGATCACGTGGCTGATCATGCACTGATCACGTGACTGATCATGCACTGATCACGTGACTGATCATGCACTGATCACGTGGCTCATCATGCACTGATCACGTGGCTGATCATACACTATCACGTGACTGATCATGCACTGATCACGTGATGATCATGCACTGATCACGTGGCTATCATGCACTGATCACGTGGCTATCATGCACTGATCACGTGGCTGATCATGCACTATCACGTGACTGATCATGCACTGATCACGTGACTGATCATGCACTGATCACGTGGCTGATCATGCACTGATCACGTGACTGATCATGCACTGATCACGTGGCTATCATGCACTGATCACGTGGCTGATCATGCACTGATCACGTGTCTGATCATGCACTGATCACGTGGCTGATCATGCACTGATCACGTAACTGATCATGCACTGATCACGTGGCTATCATGCACTGATCACGTGGCTGATCATGCACTGATCACGTGGCTGATCACACACTGTCACGTGACTATCATGCACTGATCACGTGGCACTCATGCACTGATCACGTGGCTGATCATGCACTGATCACGTAACTGATCATGCACTGATCACGTGGCTATCATGCACTGATCACGTGGCTGTCATGCAATGATCACGTAGCTACCATATACTGGTCACGTGACTGATCATGCACTGATCACGTAACTGATCATGCACTGATCACGTGACTGATCATGCACTGATCACGTGACTGATCATGCACTGATCACGTGGCTATCATGCACTGATCACGTGGCTGATCATGCACGATCACGTAGCACCATGTACTGGTCACGTGACTGATCATGCACTGATCACGTAATTGATCATGCACTGATCACGTGGCTCATCATGCACTGATCACGTGGCTGATCACACACTATCACGTGACTGATCATGCACTGATCACGTGGCTATCATGCACTGATCACGTGGCTGATCATGCACTGATCACGTGACTGATCATGCACTGATCACGTGGCTATCATGCACTGATCACGTGGCTGATCATGCACTGATCACGTGGCTATCATGCACTGATCACGTGACTGATCATGCACTGATCACGTACTGATCATGCACTGATCACGTGGCTTATCATGCACTGATCATGTGACTGATCATGCACTGATCATGTTTGGTGTCATACACTGATCATGTGCCTCTGGAGGCAATGAACATAGAGCTGAGTAGGCAGGAATCAGTCAGCAGGCTATAATCATGGAACTCAGCTCTGAGAAATCATGCTGCTCAGCTGGCAATAATCAAGTAGATGAGCAGGCAGGAATTACGCAGCACAGGTGGCAATTGTCAAGCAGATGACAGGCAGGAATCGTGCAGCTCAGCTGGCAATTGTCAAGCAGATGAGCAGACAGTAATCACGCAGCTCAGCAGGCCCTGATCACGTGACTGAGCATGCACTGATCACGTGGCTGATCATACACTGATCACGTGACTGATCATGCACTGATCACGTGACTGATCATGCACTGATCACGTGGCTATCATGCACTGATCACGTGGCTGATCATGCACTGATCACGGACTGATCATGCACTGATCACGGGCTATCATGCACTGATCACATGACTGATCATGCACTGATCACGTGGCTGATCATGCACTGATCACGTGACTGATCATGCACTGATCACGTGACTGATCATGCACTGATCACGTGGCTGATCATGCACTGATCACGTGGCTATCATGCACTGATCACGAGACTGATCATGCACTGATCACGTCTAATCATGCACTGATCACATGACTGATCATGCACTGATCACGTGGATGATCATACACTAATCATGTGACTGATCATGCACTGATCACGTGGCTGATCATGCACTGATACCGTGACTGAGCATGGACTGATCACATGACTATCATGTAGTGATCACGTGACTTAATGGCGCTGATCATGTGACTGATCATGCGCTGATCATGTTTGCTATCATACACTGATCATGTGCCTCTGGAGGCAATAAACAAAGAGCTGAGTAGGCACGAATCAAACAGTCAGCAGGCAATAATCATGGAACTCAGGTGTGAGGAATCATGCTGCTCAGCTGGCAATAATCAAGCAGCTGAGCAGGCAGGAATTACGCAGCACAGCTGGCAATTGTCAAGCAGATGACAGGCAGGAATCGTGCAGCTCAGCTGGCAATTGTCAAGCAGATGAGCAGACAGTAATCACGCAGCTCAGCAGGCCCTGATCACGTGACTGAGCATGCACTGTTCACGTGGCTGATCATACACTGATCACGTGACTGATCATGCACTGATCACGTGGATATCATGCACTGATCACGTGGCTGATCATACACTGATCACGTGTCTGACCATGCACTGATCACGTGGCTGATCATGCACTGATCACGTAACTGATCATGCACTGATCACGTGGCTATCATGCACTGATCACGTGGCTGATCATGCACTGATCACGTGGCTGATCATGCACTGATCACGTGGCTATCATGCACTGATCACGTGGCTGATCATGCACTGATCACGTGGCTGATCATGCACTGATCACGTGACTGATCATGCACTGATCACGTGGCATCATGCACTGATCACGTGGCTGATCATGCACTGATCACGTGACTGATCATGCACTGATCACGTGGCTGATCATGCACTGATCACGTGGCTGATCATGCACTGATCACGTGCTATCATGTACTGTCACGTGACTGATCATGCACTGATCACGTGACTGATCATGCACTGATCACGTGGCTATCATGCACTGATCACGTGGCTGATCATGCACTGATCACGTGGCTGATCATGCACTGATCACGTGGCTATCATGCACTGATCACGTGACTGATCATGCACTGATCACGTGACTGATCATGCACTGATCACGTGACTGATCATGCACTGATCACGTGACTGATCATGCACTGATCACGTGACTGATCATGCACTGATCACGTGGCTATCATGCACTGATCACGTGGCTGATCATGCACTGATCACATGACTGATCATGCACTGATCACGTGGCTTATCATGCACTGATCATGTGACTGATCATGCACTGATCATGTTTGCTATCATACACTGATCATGTGCCTCTGGAGGCAATGAACAAAGAGCTGAGTAGGCACGAATCAGTCAGCAGGCAATAATCATGGAACTCAGCTGTGAGAAATCATGCTGCTCAGCTGGCAATAATCAAGCAGCTGAGCAGGCAGGAATTACGCAGCACAGCTGGCAATTGTCAAGCAGATGACAGGCAGGAATCGTGCAGCTCAGCTGGCAATTGTCAAGCAGATGAGCAGACAGTAATCACGCAGCTCAGCAGGCCCTGATCACGTGACTGAGCATGCACTGTTCACGTGGCTGATCATACACTGATCACGTGACTGATCATGCACTGATCACGTGGCTATCATGCACTGATCACGTGGCTGATCATACACTGATCACGTGTCTGATCATGCACTGATCACGTGGCTGATCATGCACTGATCACGTGACTGATCATGCACTGATCACGTGGCTGATCATGCACTGATCACGTGGCTGATCATGCACTGATCACGTGGCTGATCATGCACTGATCACGTGACTGATCATGCACTGATCACGTGGCTATCATGCACTGATCACGTGGCTGATCATGCACTGATCACGTGGCTGATCATGCACTGATCACGTGACTGATCATGCACTGATCACGTGGCTATCATGCACTGATCACGTGGCTGATCATGCACTGATCACGTGGCTGATCACACACTGTCACGTGACTGATCATGCACTGATCACGTGGCATCATGCACTGATCACGTGGCTGATCATGCACTGATCACGTGACTGATCATGCACTGATCACGTGGCTATCATGCACTGCTCACGTGGCTGATCATGCAATGATCACGTAGCTCCATACTGGTCACGTGACTGATCATGCACTGATCACGTAACTGATCATGCACTGATCACGTGACTGATCATGCACTGATCACGTGGCTGATCATGCACTGATCACGTGACTGATCATGCACTGATCACGTGGCTGATCATGCACTGATCACGTGGCTGATCATGCACTGATCACGTGACTGATCATGCACTGATCACGTGACTGATCATGCACTGATCACGTGACTATCATGCACTGATCACGTGGCTGATCATGCACTGATCACGTGACTGATCATGCACTGATCACGTGACTGATCATGCACTGATCACGTGACTGATCATGCACTGATCACGTGGCTGATCATGCACTGATCACGTGGCTGATCATGCACTGATCACGTGGCTATCATGCACTGATCACGTGGCTGATCATGCAATGATCACGTAGCTACATGCACTGGTCACGTGACTGATCATGCACTGATCACGTGACTGATCATGCACTGATCACGTGACTGATCATGCACTGATCACGTGACTGATCATGCACTGATCACGTGACTGATCATGCACTGATCACGTGGCTATCATGCACTGATCACGTGGCTGATCATGCACTGATCACGTGGCTATCATGCACTGATCACATGACTGATCATGCACTGATCACATGACTGATCATGCACTGATCACGTGGCTTATCATGCACTGATCATGTGACTGATCATGCGCTGATCATGTTTGTATCACACTGATCATGTGCCTCTGGAGGCAATGAACAAAGAGCTGAGTAGGCACGAATCAGTCAGCAGGCAATAATCATGGAACTCAGCTGTGAGGAATCATGCTGCTCAGCTGGCAATAATCAAGCAGCTGAGCAGGCAGGAATTACGCAGCACAGCTGGCAATTGTCAAGCAGATGACAGGCAGGAATCGTGCAGCTCAGCTGGCAATTGTCAAGCAGATGAGCAGACAGTAATCACGCAGCTCAGCAGGCCCTGATCACGTGACTGAGCATGCACTGTTCACGTGGCTGATCATACACTGATCACGTGACTGATCATGCACTGATCACGTGACTGATCATGCACTGATCACGTGGCTGATCATGCACTGATCACGTGGCTGATCATACACTGATCACGGGACTGATCATGCACTGATCACGTGGCTATCATGCACTGATACATGACTGACATGCACTGATCACGTGACTGATCATGCACTGATCACGTGGCTGATCATGCACTGATCACGTGGCAGATCATACTCTGCTCACGTAACTCATCATGCACACATCACGTGGCTATCATGCACTGCTCACGTGGCTGTCATGGAATGATCACGTAGCTACCATATACTGGTCACGTGACTGATCATGCACAGATCACGTAAATGATCATGCACTGTTCACGTGACTGATCATGTACTGATCACGTGACTGATCATGCACTGATCACGTGGCTATCATGCACTGCTCACGTGGCTGATCATGCAACGATCACGTAGCAACCATGTACTGGTCACGTGACTGATCATGCACTGATCACGTAATTGATCATGCACTGATCACGTGGCTGATCATGCACTGATCACGTGACTGATCATGCACTGATCACGTGGCTATCATGCACTGATCACGTGGCTATCATGCACTGATCACGTGGCTGATCATGCACTGATCACGTAGCTATCATGCACTGATCACGTGACTGATCATGCACTGATCACGTGACTGATCATGCACTGATCACGTGGCTGATCATGCACTGATCACGTGGCTGATCACACACGATCACGTGACTGATCATGCACTGATCACGTGACTGATCATGCACTGATCACGTGGCTGATCATGCACTGATCACGTGGCTATCATGCACTGATCACGTGGCTGATCATGCACTGATCACGTGACTGATCATGCACTGATCACGTGACTGATCATGCACTGATCACGTGGCTGATCATGCACTGATCACGTGGCTACCATGCACTGATCACGTGACTGATCATGCACTGATCACATGACTGATCATGCACTGATCACGTGGCTTATCATGCACTGATCATGTGACTGATCATGCACTGATCACGTTTGGTATCATACACTGATCATGTGCCTCTGGAGGCAATGAACAAAGAGCTGAGTAGGCACGAATCTGTCAGCAGGCAATAATCATGGAACTCAGCTCTGAGAAATCATGCTGCTCAGCTGGCAATAATCAAGCAGCTGAGCAGGCAGGAATTACGCAGCACAGCTGGCAATTGTCAAGCAGATGACAGGCAGAATCATGCAGCTCAGCTGGCAATTGTCAAGCAGATGAGCAGACAGTAATCACGCAGCTCAGCAGGCCCTGATCACGTGACTGAGCATGCACTGATCACGTGGCTGATCATGCACTGATCACGTGGCTGATCATGCACTGATCACGTGGCTGATCATGCACTGATCACGTGGCTGATCATGCACTGATCACGTGGCTGATCATGCACTGATCACGTGGCTGATCATGCACTGATCACGTGGCTATCATGCACTGATCACGTGGCTGATCATGCACTGATCATGTGACTGATCATGCACTGATCATGTTTGGTGTCATACACTGATCATGTGCCTCTGGAGGCAATGAACACAGAGCTGAGTAGGCAGGAATCATTCAGCAGGCAATAATCATGGAACTCAGCTCTGAGAAATCATGCTGCTCAGCTGGCAATAATCAAGTAGATGAGCAGGCAGGAATTATGCAGCACAGGTGGCAATTGTCAAGCAGATGACAGGCAGGAATCATGCAGCTCAGCTGGCAATTGTCAAGCAGATGAGCAGACAGTAATCACGCAGCTCAGCAGGCCCTGATCACGTGACTGAGCATGCACTGATCACGTGGCTGATCATGCACTGATCACGTGACTGATCATGCACTGATCACGTGGCTATCATGCACTGATCACGTGACTGATCATGCACTGATCACGTGGCTGTCATGCACTGATCACGTGGCTGATCATGCACTGATCACGTGGCTGATCATGCACTGATCACGTGACTGATCATGCACTGATCACGTGGCTATCATGCACTGATCACGTGGCTGATCATGCACTGATCACGGGACTGATCATGCACTGATCACGTGCTATCATGCACTGATCACGTGACTGATCATGCACTGATCACGTGGCTGATCATGCACTGATCACGTGACTGATCATGCACTGATCACGTGACTGATCATGCACTGATCACGTGACTGATCATGCACTGATCACGTGGCTATCATGCACTGATCACGTGGCTGATCATGCACTGATCACGTGACTGATCATGCACTGATCACTGGCTATCATGCACTGATCACGTGGCTATCATGCACTGATCACGTGGCTGATCATGCACTGATCACGTGACTGATCATGCACTGATCACGTCTGATCATGCACTGATCACGTGACTGATCATGCACTGATCACGTGGATGATCATGCACTGATCACGTGACTGATCATGCACTGATCACGTGGCTATCATGCACTGATCACGTGGCTGATCATGCACTGATCACGTAGCTTCCATGCTGATCACGTGACTGATCATGCACTGATCACGTGACTGATCATGCACTGATCACGTGACTGATCATGCACTGATCACGTGGCTGATCATGCACTGATCACGTGGCTATCATGCACTGATCACGTGGCTATCATGCACTGATCACGTGGCTATCATGCACTGATCACGTGACTGATCATGCACTGATCACGTGGCTATCATGCACTGATCACGTGGCTATCATGCACTGATCACGTGACTGATCATGCACTGATCACGTAGCTATCATGCACTGATCACGTGACTGATCATGCACTGATCACGTGACTGATCATGCACTGATCACGTGGCTGATCATGCACTGATCACGTGGCTATCATGCACTGATCACGTGGCTGATCATGCACTGATCACGTGGCTATCATGCACTGATCACGTGACTGATCATGCACTGATCACGTGGCTGATCATGCACTGATCACGTGACTGATCATGCACTGATCACGTGACTGATCATGCACTGATCACGTGGCTATCATGCACTGATCACGTGGCTGATCATGCACTGATCACGCAGCTATCATGCACTGATCACGTGACTGATCATGCACTGATCACGTAATTGATCATGCACTGATCACGTGGCTGATCATGCACTGATCACGTGACTGATCATGCACTGATCACGTGACTGATCATGCACTGATCACGTGGCTATCATGCACTGATCACGTGGCTGATCATGCACTGATCACGTGCCTGATCATGCACTGATCACGTGACTGATCATGCACTGATCACGTGACTGATCATGCACTGATCACGTGGCTATCATGCACTGATCACGTGGCTGATCATGCAATGATCACGTAGCTACCATGTACTGGTCACGTGACTGATCATGCACTGATCACGTGACTGATCATGCACTGATCACGTGGCTATCATGCACTGATCACGTGGCTGATCATGCACTGATCACGTGACTGATCATGCACTGATCACGTGACTGATCATGCACTGATCACGTGGCTGATCATGCACTGATCACGTGGCTGATCATGCACTGATCACGTGGCTGATCATGCACTGATCACGTGGCTATCATGCACTGATCACGTGGCTGATCATGCACTGATCACGTGGCTGATCACACACTATCACGTGACTGATCATGCACTGATCACGTGACTGATCATGCACTGATCACGTGGCTATCATGCACTGATCACGTGGCTATCATGCACTGATCACGTGGCTGATCACATACGTATCACGTGACTGATCATGCACTGATCACGTGGCTGATCATGCACTGATCACGTGGCTGATCATGCACTGATCACGTGACTGATCATGCACTGATCACGTGGCTATCATGCACTGATCACGTGGCTGATCATGCACTGATCACGTGCTACCATGCACTGATCACGTGACTGATCATGCACTGATCACGTAACTGATCATGCACTGATCACGTGGCTTATCATGCACTGATCATGTGACTGATCATGTGCTGATCATGTTTGGTGTCATACACTGATCATGTGCCTCTGGAGGCAATGAACATAGAGCTGAGTAGGCAGGAATCAGTCAGCAGGCTATAATCATGGAACTCAGCTCTGAGAAATCATGCTGCTCAGCTGGCAATAATCAAGTAGATGAGCAGGCAGGAATTACGCAGCACAGGTGGCAATTGTCAAGCAGATGACAGGCAGGAATCGTGCAGCTCAGCTGGCAATTGTCAAGCAGATGAGCAGACAGTAATCACGCAGCTCAGCAGGCCCTGATCACGTGACTGAGCATGCACTGATCACGTGGCTGATCACACACTGATCACGTGACTGATCATGCACTGATCACGTGACTGATCATGCACTGATCACGTGGCTATCATGCACTGATCACGTGGCTGATCATGCACTGATCACGGGACTGATCATGCACTGATCACGGGCTGATCATGCACTGATCACATGACTGATCATGCACTGATCACGTGGCTGATCATGCACTGATCACGTGACTGACCATGCACTGATCACGTGACTGATCATGCACTGATCACGTGGCTGATCATGCACTGATCACGTGGCTATCATGCACTGATCACGTGACTGATCATGCACTGATCACGTCTAATCATGCACTGATCACATGACTGCCCATGCACTGATCACGTGGATGATCATACACTAATCATGTGACAGATCATGCACTGATCACGTGGCTGATCATGCACTGATACCGTGACTGAGCATGGACTGATCACATGACTATCATGTAGTGATCACGTGACTTAATGGCGCTGATCATGTGACTGATCATGCGCTGATCATGTTTGCTATCATACACTGATCATGTGCCTCTGGAGGCAATAAACAAAGAGCTGAGTAGGCACGAATCAAACAGTCAGCAGGCAATAATCATGGAACTCAGGTGTGAGGAATCATGCTGCTCAGCTGGCAATAATCAAGCAGCTGAGCAGGCAGGAATTACGCAGCACAGCTGGCAATTGTCAAGCAGATGACAGGCAGGAATCGTGCAGCTCAGCTGGCAATTGTCAAGCAGATGAGCAGACAGTAATCACGCAGCTCAGCAGGCCCTGATCACGTGACTGAGCATGCACTGTTCACGTGGCTGATCATACACTGATCACGTGATTGATCATGCACTGATCACTTGGATATCATGCACTGATCACGTGGCTGATCATACACTGTTCACGTGTCTGACCATGCACTGATCACGTGGCTGATCATACACTGCTCACGTAACTGATCATGCACTGATCACGTGGCTATCATGCACTGATCACGTGGCTGATCATGCACTGATCACGTGGCTGATCATGCACTGATCACGTGGCTATCATGCACTGATCACGTGGCTGATCATGCACTGATCACGTGGCTGATCATACACTGATCACGTGACTATCATGCACTGATCACGTGGCATCATGCACTGATCACGTGGCTGATCATGCACTGATCACGTGACTGATCATGCACTGATCACGTGGCTGATCATGCACTGATCACGTGGCTGATCATGCACTGATCATGAAGCTACCATGTACTGTCACGTGACTGATCATGCACTGATCACGTGACTGATCATGCACTGATCACGTGGCTATCATGCACTGATCACGTGGCTGATCATGCACTGATCACGTGGCTGATCATGCACTGATCACGTGCTATCATGCACTGATCACGTGACTGATCATGCACTGATCACGTGACTGATCATGCACTGATCACGTGACTGATCATGCACTGATCACGTGACTGATCATGCACTGATCACGTGACTGATCATGCACTGATCACGTGGCTATCATGCACTGATCACGTGGCTGATCATGCACTGATCACATGACTGATCATGCACTGATCACGTGGCTTATCATGCACTGATCATGTGACTGATCATGCGCTGATCATGTTTGGTGTCATACACTGATCATGTGCCTCTGGAGGCAATGAACAAAGAGCTGAGTAGGCACGAATCAGTCAGCAGGCAATAATCATGGAACTCAGCTCTGAGAAATCATGCTGCTCAGCTGGCAATAATCAAGCAGCTGAGCAGGCAGGAAACGCAGCACAGCTGGCAATTGTCAAGCAGATGACAGGCAGGAATCGTGCAGCTCAGCTGGCAATTGTCAAGCAGATGAGCAGACAGTAATCACGCAGCTCAGCAGGCCCTGATCACGTGACTGAGCATGCACTGTTCACGTGGCTGATCATACACTGATCACGTGACTGATCATGCACTGATCACGTGGCTATCATGCACTGATCACGTGGCTGATCATACACTGATCACGTGCTGATCATGCACTGATCACGTGGCTGATCATGCACTGATCACGTGACTGATCATGCACTGATCACGTGGCTGATCATGCACTGATCACGTGGCTGATCATGCACTGATCACGTGGCTGATCATGCACTGATCACGTGACTGATCATGCACTGATCACGTGGCTATCATGCACTGATCACGTGGCTGATCATGCACTGATCACGTGGCTGATCATGCACTGATCACGTAACTGATCATGCACTGATCACGTGGCTATCATGCACTGATCACGTGGCTGATCATGCACTGATCACGTGGCTGATCATGCACTGTCACGTGACTATCATGCACTGATCACGTGGCACTCATGCACTGATCACGTGGCTGATCATACACTGATCACGTGACTGATCATGCACTGATCACGTGGCTATCATGCACTGCTCACGTGGCTGATCATGCAATGATCACGTAGCTCCATATACTGGTCACGTGACTGATCATGCACTGATCACGTAAATGATCATGCACTGATCACGTGACTGATCATGCACTGATCACGTGGCTGATCATGCACTGATCACGTGACTGATCATGCACTGATCACGTGGCTGATCATGCACTGATCACGTGGCTGATCATGCACTGATCACGTGACTGATCATGCACTGATCACGTGACTGATCATGCACTGATCACGTGACTGATCATGCACTGATCACGTGGCTGATCATGCACTGATCACGTGACTGATCATGCACTGATCACGTGACTGATCATGCACTGATCACGTGACTGATCATGCACTGATCACGTGGCTGATCATGCACTGATCACGTGGCTATCATGCACTGATCACGTGGCTATCATGCACTGATCACGTGGCTGATCATGCACTGATCACGTAGCTACATGCACTGGTCACGTGACTGATCATGCACTGATCACGTGACTGATCATGCACTGATCACGTGACTGATCATGCACTGATCACGTGACTGATCATGCACTGATCACGTGACTGATCATGCACTGATCACGTGGCTATCATGCACTGATCACGTGGCTGATCATGCACTGATCACGTGGCTATCATGCACTGATCACGTGACTGATCATGCACTGATCACATGACTGATCATGCACTGATCACGTGGCTTATCATGCACTGATCATGTGACTGATCATGCGCTGATCATGTTTGCTATCACACTGATCATGTGCCTCTGGAGGCAATGAACAAAGAGCTGAGTAGGCACGAATCAGTCAGCAGGCAATAATCATGGAACTCAGCTGTGAGGAATCATGCTGCTCAGCTGGCAATAATCAAGCAGCTGAGCAGGCAGGAATTACGCAGCACAGCTGGCAATTGTCAAGCAGATGACAGGCAGGAATCGTGCAGCTCAGCTGGCAATTGTCAAGCAGATGAGCAGACAGTAATCACGCAGCTCAGCAGGCCCTGATCACGTGACTGAGCATGCACTGTTCACGTGGCTGATCACACACTGATCACGTGACTGATCATGCACTGATCACGTGACTGATCATGCACTGATCACGTGGCTGATCATGCACTGATCACGTGGCTGATCATACACTGATCACGGGACTGATCATGCACTGATCACGTGGCTATCATGCACTGATACATGGCTGACATGCACTGATCACGTGGCTGATCATGCACTGATCACGTGACTGATCATGCACTGATCACGTGGCTGATCATACTCTGCTCACGTAACTGATCATGCACACATCACGTGGCTATCATGCACTGCTCACGTGGCTGTCATGGAATGATCACGTAGCTACCATATACTGGTCACGTGACTGATCATGCACTGATCACGTAAATGATCATGCACTGATCACGTGACTGATCATGCACTGATCACGTGACTGATCATGCACTGATCACGTGGCTATCATGCACTGCTCACGTGGCTGATCATGCAACGATCACGTAGCAACCATGTACTGGTCACGTGACTGATCATGCACTGATCACGTAATTGATCATGCACTGATCACGTGGCTGATCACACTGATCACGTGACTGATCATGCACTGATCACGTGGCTATCATGCACTGATCACGTGGCTATCATGCACTGATCACGTGGCTGATCATGCACTGATCACGTGGCTATCATGCACTGATCACGTGACTGATCATGCACTGATCACGTGACTGATCATGCACTGATCACGTGGCTGATCATGCACTGATCACGTGGCTGATCATGCACTGATCACGTGACTGATCATGCACTGATCACGTGACTGATCATGCACTGATCACGTGGCTATCATGCACTGATCACGTGGCTATCATGCACTGATCACGTGGCTGATCATGCACTGATCACGTGACTGATCATGCACTGATCACGTGACTGATCATGCACTGATCACGTGGCTGATCATGCACTGATCACGTGGCTATCATGCACTGATCACGTGACTGATCATGCACTGATCACGTGACTGATCATGCACTGATCACGTGGCTTATCATGCACTGATCATGTGACTGATCATGCACTGATCACGTTTGCTATCATACACTGATCATGTGCCTCTGGAGGCAATGAACAAAGAGCTGAGTAGGCACGAATCAGTCAGCAGGCAATAATCATGGAACTCAGCTGTGAGGAATCATGCTGCTCAGCTGGCAATAATCAAGCAGCTGAGCAGGCAGGAATTACGCAGCACAGCTGGCAATTGTCAAGCAGATGACAGGCAGAATCATGCAGCTCAGCTGGCAATTGTCAAGCAGATGAGCAGACAGTAATCACGCAGCTCAGCAGGCCCTGATCACGTGACTGAGCATGCACTGATCACGTGGCTGATCATGCACTGATCACGTGGCTGATCATGCACTGATCACGTGGCTGATCATGCACTGATCACGTGGCTGATCATGCACTGATCACGTGGCTGATCATGCACTGATCACGTGGCTGATCATGCACTGATCACGTGGCTATCATGCACTGATCACGTGGCTGATCATGCACTGATCATGTGACTGATCATGCACTGATCATGTTTGGTGTCATACACTGATCATGTGCCTCTGGAGGCATGAACACAGAGCTGAGTAGGCAGGAATCATTCAGCAGGCAATAATCATGGAACTCAGCTCTGAGAAATCATGCTGCTCAGCTGGCAATAATCAAGCAGATGAGCAGGCAGGAATTATGCAGCACAGGTGGCAATTGTCAAGCAGATGACAGGCAGGAATCATGCAGCTCAGCTGGCAATTGTCAAGCAGATGAGCAGACAGTAATCACGCAGCTCAGCAGGCCCTGATCACGTGACTGATCATGCACTGATCACGTGGCTGATCATGCACTGATCACGTGACTGATCATGCACTGATCACGTGGCTATCATGCACTGATCACGTGACTGATCATGCACTGATCACGTGATTGTCATGCACTGATCACGTGGCTGATCATGCACTGATCACGTGGCTGATCATGCACTGATCACGTGACTGATCATGCACTGATCACGTGGCTATCATGCACTGATCACGTGGCTGATCATGCACTGATCACGTGACTGATCATGCACTGATCACGTGCTATCATGCACTGATCACGTGACTGATCATGCACTGATCACGTGGCTGATCATGCACTGATCACGTGACTGATCATGCACTGATCACGTGACTGATCATGCACTGATCACGTGACTGATCATGCACTGATCACGTGGCTATCATGCACTGATCACGTGGCTGATCATGCACTGATCACGTGACTGATCATGCACTGATCACGTGGCTATCATGCACTGATCACGTGGCTATCATGCACTGATCACGTGGCTGATCATGCACTGATCACGTGACTGATCATGCACTGATCACGTCTGATCATGCACTGATCACGTGACTGATCATGCACTGATCACGTGGATGATCATGCACTGATCACGTGACTGATCATGCACTGATCACGTGGCTATCATGCACTGATCACGTGGCTGATCATGCACTGATCACGTGGCTATCATGCACTGATCACGTGACTGATCATGCACTGATCACGTGACTGATCATGCACTGATCACGTGACTGATCATGCACTGATCACGTGCTGATCATGCACTGATCACGTGGCTGATCATGCACTGATCACGTGACTGATCATGCACTGATCACGTGGCTGATCATGCACTGATCACGTGGCTATCATGCACTGATCACGTGGCTGATCATGCACTGATCACGTGGATATCATGCACTGATCACGTGACTGATCATGCACTGATCACGTGGCTGATCATGCACTGATCACGTGGCTATCATGCACTGATCACGTGACTGATCATGCACTGATCACGTAGCTATCATGCACTGATCACGTGACTGATCATGCACTGATCACGTGACTGATCATGCACTGATCACGTGGCTGATCATGCACTGATCACGTGGCTATCATGCACTGATCACGTGGCTGATCATGCACTGATCACGTGGCTATCATGCACTGATCACGTGACTGATCATGCACTGATCACGTGGCTGATCATGCACTGATCACGTGGCTGATCATGCACTGATCACGTGACTGATCATGCACTGATCACGTGACTGATCATGCACTGATCACGTGGCTATCATGCACTGATCACGTGGCTGATCATGCACTGATCACGTGACTGATCATGCACTGATCACGTGACTGATCATGCACTGATCACGTGACTGATCATGCACTGATCACGTGGCTATCATGCACTGATCACGTGGCTGATCATGCACTGATCACGTGACTGATCATGCACTGATCACGTGGCTGATCACACATCTGATCACGTGACTGATCATGCACTGATCACGTGGCTATCATGCACTGATCACGTGGCTGATCATGCACTGATCACGTGGCTGATCATGCACTGATCACGTAGCTATCATGCACTGATCACGTGACTGATCATGCACTGATCACGTGACTGATCATGCACTGATCACGTGGCTGATCATGCACTGATCACGTGGCTGATCATGCACTGATCACGTGGCTGATCATGCACTGATCACGTGGCTGATCATGCACTGATCACGTGGCTGATCATGCACTGATCACGTGGCTGATCATGCACTGATCACGTGACTGATCATGCACTGATCACGTGACTGATCATGCACTGATCACGTGGCTGATCATGCACTGATCACGTGGCTGATCATGCACTGATCACGTGCTATCACATGTACTGATCACGTGACTGATCATGCACTGATCACGTGACTGATCATGCACTGATCACGTGACTGATCATGCACTGATCACGTGACTGATCATGCACTGATCACGTGGCTGATCATGCACTGATCACGTGACTGATCATGCACTGATCACGTGGCATCATGCACTGATCACGTGGCTGATCATGCACTGATCACGTGGCTGATCATGCACTGATCACGTGGCTATCATGCACTGATCACGTGGCTGATCATGCACTGATACCGTGACTGAGCATGGACTGATCACATGACTATCATGCAGTGATCACGTGACTTAATGGCGCTGATCACGTGACTGATCATGCACTGATCATGTTTGCTATCATGCACTGATCATGTGCCTCTGGAGGCAATAAACAAAGAGCTGAGTAGGCACGAATCAAACAGTCAGCAGGCAATAATCATGGAACTCAGGTGTGAGGAATCATGCTGCTCAGCTGGCAATAATCAAGCAGCTGAGCAGGCAGGAATTACGCAGCACAGCTGGCAATTGTCAAGCAGATGACAGGCAGGAATCGTGCAGCTCAGCTGGCAATTGTCAAGCAGATGAGCAGACAGTAATCACGCGGCTGAGCAGGCCCTGATCACGTGACTGAGCATGCACTGTTCACGTGGCTGATCATACACTGATCACGTGATTGATCATGCACTGATCACTTGGATATCATGCACTGATCACGTGGCTGATCATACACTGATCACGTGTCTGACCATGCACTGATCACGTGGCTGATCATGCACTGATCACGTGACTGATCATGCACTGATCACGTGGCTGATCATGCACTGATCACGTGGCTGATCATGCACTGATCACGTGGCTATCATGCACTGATCACGTGGCTGATCATGCACTGATCACGTGGCTACCATGCACTGATCACGTGACTGATCATGCACTGATCACGTAACTGATCATGCACTGATCACGTGGCTGATCATGCACTGATCACGTGGCTGATCATGCACTGATCACGTGACTGATCATGCACTGATCACGTGGATATCATGCACTGATCACGTGACTGATCATGCACTGATCACGTGACTGATCATGCACTGATCACGTGGCTATCATGCACTGATCACGTGGCTGATCATGCACTGATCACGTAGCTACCATGTACTGGTCACGTGACTGATCATGCACTGATCACGTAATTGATCATGCACTGATCACGTGGCTGATCATGCACTGATCACGTGACTGATCATGCACTGATCACGTGGCTGATCATGCACTGATCACGTGACTGATCATGCACTGATCACGTGGCTGATCATGCACTGATCACGTGGCTATCATGCACTGATCGCGTGGCTGATCATGCACTGATCACGTGGCTGATCATGCACTGATCACGTGACTGATCATGCACTGATCACGTGGCTGATCATGCACTGATCACGTGGCTATCATGCACTGATCACGTGACTGATCATGCACTGATCACGTAGCTATCATGCACTGATCACGTGACTGATCATGCACTGATCACGTGACTGATCATGCACTGATCACGTGGCTGATCATGCACTGATCACGTGGCTATCATGCACTGATCACGTGGCTGATCATGCACTGATCACGCTATCATGCACTGATCACGTGACTGATCATGCACTGATCACGTGGCTGATCATGCACTGATCACGTGGCTGATCATGCACTGATCACGTGACTGATCATGCACTGATCACGTGACTGATCATGCACTGATCACGTGGCTATCATGCACTGATCACGTGGCTGATCATGCACTGATCACGTGGCTGATCATGCACTGATCACGTGACTGATCATGCACTGATCACGTGACTGATCATGCACTGATCACGTGGCTATCATGCACTGATCACGTGGCTGATCACACTGGTATCACGTGACTGATCATGCACTGATCACGTGGCTGATCACACTGGTATCACGTGACTGATCATGCACTGATCA
Organism: Bos javanicus; assembly: GCF_032452875.1. Taxonomy (NCBI): domain Eukaryota; kingdom Metazoa; phylum Chordata; class Mammalia; order Artiodactyla; family Bovidae; genus Bos; species Bos javanicus. The sequence continues at coordinate 228,941 of NW_026893663.1, forward strand.
CGTGGCTATCATGCACTGATCACGTGGCTATCATGCACTGATCACGTGGCTGATCATGCACTGATCACGTAGCTACCATGCACTGATCACGTGACTGATCATGCACTGATCACGTGGCTGATCATGCACTATCACGTGACTGATCATGCACTGATCACGTGGCTGATCATGCACTGATCACGTGGCTATCATGCACTGATCACGTGGCTGATCATGCACTGATCACGTAGCTATCATGCACTGATCACGTGACTGATCATGCACTGATCACGTGGCTGATCATGCACTGATCACGTGGCTGATCATGCACTGATCACGTGACTGATCATGCACTGATCACGTGGCTGATCATGCACTGATCACGTGACTGATCATGCACTGATCACGTGGCTGATCATGCACTGATCACGTGGCTGATCATGCACTGATCACGTGACTGATCATGCACTGATCACGTGACTGATCATGCACTGATCACGTGGCTATCATGCACTATCACGTGGCTGATCATGCAATGATCACGTAGCTACCATGTACTGGTCACGTGACTGATCATGCACTGATCACGTGACTGATCATGCACTGATCACGTGGCTATCATGCACTGATCACGTGGCTGATCATGCACTGATCACGTGCCTGATCATGCACTGATCACGTGACTGATCATGCACTGATCACGTAGCAATCATGCACTGATCACGTGGCTGATCATGCACTGATCACGTGGCTGATCATGCACTGATCACGTGGCTATCATGCACTGATCACGTGGCTGATCATGCACTGATACCGTGACTGAGCATGGACTGATCACATGACTATCATGTAGTGATCACGTGACTTAATGGCGCTGATCATGTGACTGATCATGCACTGATCATGTTTGCTATCATACACTGATCATGTGCCTCTGGAGGCAATAAACAAAGAGCTGAGTAGGCACGAATCAAACAGTCAGCAGGCAATAATCATGGAACTCAGCTGTGAGGAATCATGCTGCTCAGCTGGCAATAATCAAGCAGCTGAGCAGGCAGGAATTACGCAGCACAGCTGGCAATTGTCAAGCAGATGACAGGCAGGAATCGTGCAGCTCAGCTGGCAATTGTCAAGCAGATGAGCAGACAGTAATCACGCAGCTCAGCAGGCCCTGATCACGTGACTGAGCATGCACTGTTCACGTGGCTGATCATACACTGATCACGTGATTGATCATGCACTGATCACTTGGATATCATGCACTGATCACGTGGCTGATCATACACTGATCACGTGTCTGACCATGCACTGATCACGTGGCTGATCATACACTGATCACGTGACTGATCATGCACTGATCACGTGGCTGATCATGCACTGATCACGTGGCTGATCATGCACTGATCACGTGGCTGATCATGCACTGATCACGTGGCTGATCATGCACTGATCACGTGGCTACCATGCACTGATCACGTGACTGATCATGCACTGATCACGTAACTGATCATGCACTGATCACGTGGCTGATCATGCACTGATCACGTGACTGATCATGCACTGATCACGTGACTGATCATGCACTGATCACGTGGATGATCATGCACTGATCACGTGACTGATCATGCACTGATCACGTGACTGATCATGCACTGATCACGTGGCTATCATGCACTGATCACGTGGCTGATCATGCACTGATCACGTAGCTACCATGTACTGGTCACGTGACTGATCATGCACTGATCACGTAATTGATCATGCACTGATCACGTGGCTGATCATGCACTGATCACGTGGCTGATCATGCACTGATCACGTGGCTGATCATGCACTGATCACGTGACTGATCATGCACTGATCACGTGGCTGATCATGCACTGATCACGTGGCTATCATGCACTGATCACGTGGCTGATCATGCACTGATCACGTGGCTGATCATGCACTGATCACGGGACTGATCATGCACTGATCACGTGGCTGATCATGCACTGATCACGTGGCTATCATGCACTGATCACGTGACTGATCATGCACTGATCACGTAGCTATCATGCACTGATCACGTGACTGATCATGCACTGATCACGTGACTGATCATGCACTGATCACGTGGCTGATCATGCACTGATCACGTGGCTATCATGCACTGATCACGTGGCTGATCATGCACTGATCACGTGCTATCATGCACTGATCACGTGACTGATCATGCACTGATCACGTGGCTGATCATGCACTGATCACGTGACTGATCATGCACTGATCACGTGACTGATCATGCACTGATCACGTGGCTATCATGCACTGATCACGTGGCTGATCATGCACTGATCACGTGACTGATCATGCACTGATCACATGACTGATCATGCACTGATCACGTAACTGATCATGCACTGATCACGTGGCTATCATGCACTGATCACGTGGCTGATCACACACTATCACGTGACTGATCATGCACTGATCACGTGGCTGATCATGCACTATCACGTGACTGATCATGCACTGATCACGTGGCTGATCATGCACTGATCACGTGGCTATCATGCACTGATCACGTGGCTGATCATGCACTGATCACGTAGCTACCATGCACTGATCACGTGACTGATCATGCACTGATCACGTGACTGATCATGCACTGATCACGTGGCTGATCATGCACTGATCACGTGGCTATCATGCACTGATCACGTGGCTGATCATGCACTGATCACGTGGCTATCATGCACTGATCACGTGACTGATCATGCACTGATCACGTGGCTGATCATGCACTGATCACGTGACTGATCATGCACTGATCACGTGACTGATCATGCACTGATCACGTGGCTATCATGCACTGATCACGTGGCTGATCATGCACTGATCACGTAGCTATCATGCACTGATCACGTGACTGATCATGCACTGATCACGTGGCTGATCATGCACTGATCACGTGGCTGATCATGCACTGATCACGTGACTGATCATGCACTGATCACGTGGCTATCATGCACTGATCACGTGGCTGATCATGCACTGATCACGTGGCTGATCATGCACTGATCACGTGGCTGATCATGCACTGATCACGTGACTGATCATGCACTGATCACGTGACTGATCATGCACTGATCACGTGGCTATCATGCACTATCACGTGGCTGATCATGCAATGATCACGTAGCTACCATGTACTGGTCACGTGACTGATCATGCACTGATCACGTGACTGATCATGCACTGATCACGTGGCTATCATGCACTGATCACGTGGCTGATCATGCACTGATCACGTGACTGATCATGCACTGATCACGTGACTGATCATGCACTGATCACGTGGCTATCATGCACTGATCACGTGGCTGATCATGCACTGATCACGTGGCTGATCATGCACTGATCACGTGGCTGATCATGCACTGATCACGTGGCTGATCATGCACTGATACCGTGACTGAGCATGGACTGATCACATGACTATCATGTAGTGATCACGTGACTTAATGGCGCTGATCATGTGACTGATCATGCGCTGATCATGTTTGCTATCATACACTGATCATGTGCCTCTGGAGGCAATAAACAAAGAGCTGAGTAGGCACGAATCAAACAGTCAGCAGGCAATAATCATGGAACTCAGGTGTGAGGAATCATGCTGCTCAGCTGGCAATAATCAAGCAGCTGAGCAGGCAGGAATTACGCAGCACAGCTGGCAATTGTCAAGCAGATGACAGGCAGGAATCGTGCAGCTCAGCTGGCAATTGTCAAGCAGATGAGCAGACAGTAATCACGCAGCTCAGCAGGCCCTGATCACGTGACTGAGCATGCACTGTTCACGTGGCTGATCATACACTGATCACGTGATTGATCATGCACTGATCACTTGGATATCATGCACTGATCACGTGGCTGATCATACACTGATCACGTGTCTGACCATGCACTGATCACGTGGCTGATCATACACTGATCACGTGACTGATCATGCACTGATCACGTGGCTGATCATGCACTGATCACGTGGCTGATCATGCACTGATCACGTGGCTATCATGCACTGATCACGTGGCTGATCATGCACTGATCACGTGGCTACCATGCACTGATCACGTGACTGATCATGCACTGATCACGTGACTGATCATGCACTGATCACGTGGCTGATCATGCACTGATCACGTGACTGATCATGCACTGATCACGTGACTGATCATGCACTGATCACGTGGCTGATCATGCACTGATCACGTGGCTGATCATGCACTGATCACGTGACTGATCATGCACTGATCACGTGGCTATCATGCACTGATCACGTGGCTGATCATGCACTGATCACGTGGCTGATCACACACTGTCACGTGACTGATCATGCACTGATCACGTGGCACTCATGCACTGATCACGTGGCTGATCATACACTGATCACGTGACTGATCATGCACTGATCACGTGGCTATCATGCACTGATCACGTGGCTGATCATGCACTGATCACGTAGCTACCATGCACTGATCACGTGACTGATCATGCACTGATCACGTAAATGATCATGCACTGATCACGTGACTGATCATGCACTGATCACGTGACTGATCATGCACTGATCACGTGGCTATCATGCACTGATCACGTGGCTGATCATGCAATGATCACGTAGCTACCATGTACTGGTCACGTGACTGATCATGCACTGATCACGTAATTGATCATGCACTGATCACGTGGCTCATCATGCACTGATCACGTGGCTGATCACACACTATCACGTGACTGATCATGCACTGATCACGTGGCTATCATGCACTGATCACGTGGCTATCATGCACTGATCACGTGGCTATCATGCACTGATCACGTGGCTATCATGCACTGATCACGTGGCTGATCATGCACTGATCACGTGGCTATCATGCACTGATCACGTGACTGATCATGCACTGATCACGTGACTGATCATGCACTGATCACGTGGCTGATCATGCACTGATCACGTGGCTTCATGCACTGATCACGTGGCTGATCATGCACTGATCACGCAGCTATCATGCACTGATCACGTGACTGATCATGCACTGATCACGTGACTGATCATGCACTGATCACGTGACTGATCATGCACTGATCACGTGACTGATCATGCACTGATCACGTGGCTATCATGCACTGATCACGTGGCTGATCATGCACTGATCACGTGACTGATCATGCACTGATCACATGACTGATCATGCACTGATCACGTGACTGATCATGCACTGATCACGTGGCTATCATGCACTGATCACGTGGCTGATCATGCACTGATCACGTAGCTACCATGCACTGATCACGTGACTGATCATGCACTGATCACGTGACTGATCATGCACTGATCACGTGGCTATCATGCACTGATCACGTGGCTGATCATGCACTGATCACGTGCCTGATCATGCACTGATCACGTGACTGATCATGCACTGATCACGTGGCAATCATGCACTGATCACTGGCTGATCATGCACTGATCACGTGGCTGATCATGCACTGATCACGTGGCTGATCATGCACTGATCACGTGGCTGATCATGCACTGATCACGTGACTGATCATGCACTGATCACGTGGCTATCATGCACTGATCACGTGGCTGATCATGCACTGATCACGCAGCTATCATGCACTGATCACGTGACTGATCATGCACTGATCACGTAATTGATCATGCACTGATCACGTGGCTGATCATGCACTGATCACGTGACTGATCATGCACTGATCACGTGACTGATCATGCACTGATCACGTGGCTATCATGCACTGATCACGTGGCTGATCATGCACTGATCACGTGCTGATCATGCACTGATCACGTGACTGATCATGCACTGATCACGTAACTGATCATGCACTGATCACGTGGCTATCATGCACTGATCACGTGGCTGATCATGCACTGATCACGTAGCTACCATGCACTGGTCACGTGACTGATCATGCACTGATCACGTGACTGATCATGCACTGATCACGTGGCTATCATGCACTGATCACGTGGCTGATCATGCACTGATCACGTGGCTGATCATGCACTGATCACGTGGCTGATCATGCACTGATCACGTGACTGATCATGCACTGATCACGTGGCTATCATGCACTGATCACGTGACTGATCATGCACTGATCACGTGGCTGATCATGCACTGATCACGTGACTGATCATGCACTGATCGCGTGGCTATCATGCACTGATCACGTGGCTGATCATGCAATGATCACGTAGCTACCATGTACTGGTCACGTGACTGATCATGCACTGATCACGTAATTGATCATGCACTGATCACGTGGCTTATCATGCACTGATCATGTGACTGATCATGCACTGATCATGTTTGGTGTCATGCACTGATCATGTGCCTCTGGAGGCAATGATCATAGAGCTGAGTAGGCAGGAATCATCAGCAGGCTATAATCATGGAACTCACCTCTGAGAATCATGCTGCTCAGCTGGCAATGATCAAGTAGATGATCAGGCAGGAATTACGCAGCACAGGTGGCAATTGTCAAGCAGATGACAGGATGAATGACAGGATGATCATGCATGATCACGCAGCTCAGCATGCACTGATCACGTGACTGATCATGCACTGATCACGTGACTGATCATGCACTGATCACGTGGCTATCATGCACTGATCACGTGGCTGATCATGCACTGATCACGTGCTGATCATGCACAGATCACGTGACTGATCATGCACTGATCACGTGACTGATCATGCACTGATCACGTGGCTATCATGCACTGATCACGTGGCTGATCATGCACTGATCACGTGCCTATATCATGCACTGATCACATGACTGATCATGCACTGATCACGTGGCTGATCATACACTGATCACGTGACTGATCATGCACTGATCACGTGGCTGATCATGCACTGATACCGTGACTGAGCATGGACTGATCACATGACTATCATGTAGTGATCACGTGACTTAATGGCGCTGATCATGTGACTGATCATGCGCTGATCATGTTTGCTATCATACACTGATCATGTGCCTCTGGAGGCAATAAACAAAGAGCTGAGTAGGCACGAATCAAACAGTCAGCAGGCAATAATCATGGAACTCAGCTGTGAGGAATCATGCTGCTCAGCTGGCAATAATCAAGCAGATGAGCAGGCAGGAATTACGCAGCACAGCTGGCAATTGTCAAGCAGATGACAGGCAGGAATCGTGCAGCTCAGCTGGCAATTGTCAAGCAGATGAGCAGACAGTAATCACGCAGCTCAGCAGGCCCTGATCACGTGACTGAGCATGCACTGTTCACGTGGCTGATCATACACTGATCACGTGATGATCATGCACTGATCACTTGGATATCATGCACTGATCACGTGGCTGATCATACACTGTTCACGTGTCTGACCATGCACTGATCACGTGGCTGATCATACACTGCTCACGTAACTGATCATGCACTGATCACGTGGCTATCATGCACTGATCACGTGGCTGAACATGCACTGTTCACGTGGCTGATCACACACCTGTCACGTGACATATCATGCACTGATCACGTGGCACTCATGCACTGATCACGTGGCTGATCATACTCTGCTCACGTAACTCATCATGCACACATCACGTGGCTATCATGCACTGCTCACGTGGCTCGTCATGGAATGATCACGTAGCTACCATATACTGGTCACGTGACTGATCATGCACAGATCACGTAAATGATCATGCACTGTTCACGTGACTGATCATGTACTGATCACGTGACTGATCATGCACTGATCACGTGGCTATCATGCTTTGCTCACGTGGCTGATCATGCAACGATCACGTAGCAACCATGTACTGGTCACGTGACTGATCATGCACTGATCACGTAATTGATCCTGCACTGATCACGTGGCTCATCATGCACTGATCACGTGGCTGATCACACATGTATCACGTGACTGATCATGCACTGATCACGTGGCTATCATGCACTGATCACGTGGATATCATGCACTGATCACGTGGCTGATCACACACGTATCACGTGACTGATCATGCACTGATCACGTGGCTATCATGCACTGATCACGTGGCTGATCATGCAATGATCACGTAGCTACATGTACTGGTCACGTGACTGATCATGCACTGATCACGTTGATCATGCACTGATCACGTGGCTGATCATGCACTGATCACGTGGCTGATCATGCACTGATCACGTGACTGATCATGCACTGATCACGTGATGATCATGCACTGATCACGTGGCTATCATGCACTGATCACGTGGCTATCATGCACTGATCACGTGGCTGATCATGCACTGATCACGTGACTGATCATGCACTGATCACGTGACTGATCATGCACTGATCACGTGGCTGATCATGCACTGATCACGTGACTGATCATGCACTGATCACGTGGCTATCATGCACTGATCACGTGGCTGATCATGCACTGATCACGTGTCTGATCATGCACTGATCACGTGGCTGATCATGCACTGATCACGTGACTGATCATGCACTGATCACGTGGCTATCATGCACTGATCACGTGGCTGATCATGCACTGATCACGTGGCTGATCATGCACTGTCACGTGACTATCATGCACTGATCACGTGGCATCATGCACTGATCACGTGGCTATCATGCACTGATCACGTGGCTGATCATGCACTGATCACGCAGCTATCATGCACTGATCACGTGACTGATCATGCACTGATCACATGACTGATCATGCACTGATCACGTGGCTTATCATGCACTGATCATGTGACTGATCATGTGCTGATCATGTTTGGTGTCATACACTGATCATGTGCCTCTGGAGGCAATGAACATAGAGCTGAGTAGGCAGGAATCAGTCAGCAGGCTATAATCATGGAACTCAGCTCTGAGAAATCATGCTGCTCAGCTGGCAATAATCAAGCAGATGAGCAGGCAGGAATTACGCAGCACAGGTGGCAATTGTCAAGCAGATGACAGGCAGGAATCGTGCAGCTCAGCTGGCAATTGTCAAGCAGATGAGCAGACAGTAATCACGCAGCTCAGCAGGCCCTGATCACGTGACTGAGCATGCACTGTTCACGTGGCTGATCATACACTGATCACGTGACTGATCATGCACTGATCACGTGACTGATCATGCACTGATCACGTGGCTATCATGCACTGATCACGTGGCTGATCATGCACTGATCACGGGACTGATCATGCACTGATCACGTGACTATCATGCACTGATCACATGACTACACATGCACTGATCACGTGGATGATCATGCACTGATCACGTGACTGATCATGCACTGATCACGTGACTGATCATGCACTGATCACGTGGCTGATCATGCACTGATCACGTGGCTATCATGCACTGATCACGTGGCTGATCATGCACTGATCACGTGGCTGATCATGCACTGATCACGTGGCTGATCATGCACTGATCACGTGGCTGATCATGCACTGATCACGTGGCTGATCATGCACTGATCACGTGACTGATCATGCACTGATCACGTGGCTGATCATGCACTGATCACGTGGCTATCATGCACTGATCACGTGACTGATCATGCACTGATCACGTCTAATCATGCACTGATCACATGACTGCCCATGCACTGATCACGTGGATGATCATACACTAATCATGTGACAGATCATGCACTGATCACGTGGCTGATCATGCACTGATACCGTGACTGAGCATGGACTGATCACATGACTATCATGTAGTGATCACGTGACTTAATGGCGCTGATCATGTGACTGATCATGCACTGATCATGTTTGCTATCATACACTGATCATGTGCCTCTGGAGGCAATAAACAAAGAGCTGAGTAGGCACGAATCAAACAGTCAGCAGGCAATAATCATGGAACTCAGGTGTGAGGAATCATGCTGCTCAGCTGGCAATAATCAAGCAGCTGAGCAGGCAGGAATTACGCAGCACAGCTGGCAATTGTCAAGCAGATGACAGGCAGGAATCGTGCAGCTCAGCTGGCAATTGTCAAGCAGATGAGCAGACAGTAATCACGCAGCTCAGCAGGCCCTGATCACGTGACTGAGCATGCACTGTTCACGTGGCTGATCATACACTGATCACGTGATTGATCATGCACTGATCACTTGGATATCATGCACTGATCACGTGGCTGATCATACACTGTTCACGTGTCTGACCATGCACTGATCACGTGGCTGATCATACACTGCTCACGTAACTGATCATGCACTGATCACGTGGCTATCATGCACTGATCACGTGGCTGATCATGCACTGATCACGTGGCTGATCATGCACTGATCACGTGGCTATCATGCACTGATCACGTGGCTGATCATGCACTGATCACGTGGCTGATCATACACTGATCACGTGACTATCATGCACTGATCACGTGGCATCATGCACTGATCACGTGGCTGATCATGCACTGATCACGTGACTGATCATGCACTGATCACGTGGCTGATCATGCACTGATCACGTGGCTGATCATGCACTGATCATGTAGCTACCATGTACTGTCACGTGACTGATCATGCACTGATCACGTGACTGATCATGCACTGATCACGTGGCTGATCATGCACTGATCACGTGGCTGATCATGCACTGATCACGTGGCTGATCATGCACTGATCACGTGGCTATCATGCACTGATCACGTGACTGATCATGCACTGATCACGTGGCTGATCATGCACTGATCACGTGGCTGATCATGCACTGATCACGTGACTGATCATGCACTGATCACGTGGCTATCATGCACTGATCACGTGGCTGATCATGCACTGATCACGTGGCTGATCATGCACTGATCACGTGACTATCATGCACTGATCACGTGGCACTCATGCACTGATCACGTGGCTGATCATGCACTGATCACGTGACTGATCATGCACTGATCACGTGGCTATCATGCACTGATCACGTGGCTGCCATGCACTGATCACGTGGCTACCATATACTGATCACGTGACTGATCATGCACTGATCACGTGGCTGATCATGCACTGATCACGTGACTGATCATGCACTGATCACGTGGCTATCATGCACTGATCACGTGACTGATCATGCACTGATCACGTGACTGATCATGCACTGATCACGTGGCTGATCATGCACTGATCACGTGGCTGATCATGCACTATCACGTGACTGATCATGCACTGATCACGTGACTGATCATGCACTGATCACGTGGCTATCATGCACTGATCACGTGGCTATCATGCACTGATCACGTGGCTGATCACACACGTATAACGTGACTGATCATGCACTGATCACGTGGCTATCATGCACTGATCACGTGGCTGATCATGCACTGATCACGTGACTGATCATGCACTGATCACGTGGCTATCATGCACTGATCACGTGGCTGATCATGCACTGATCACGCAGCTACCATGCACTGATCACGTGACTGATCATGCACTGATCACGTAACTGATCATGCACTGATCACGTGGCTTATCATGCACTGATCATGTGACTGATCATGCACTGATCATGTTTGGTGTCATACACTGATCATGTGCCTCTGGAGGCAATGAACATAGAGCTGAGTAGGCAGGAATCAGTCAGCAGGCTATAATCATGGAACTCACCTCTGAGAAATCATGCTGCTCAGCTGGCAATAATCAAGTAGATGAGCAGGCAGGAATTACGCAGCACAGGTGGCAATTGTCAAGCAGATGACAGGCAGGAATCGTGCAGCTCAGCTGGCAATTGTCAAGCAGATGAGCAGACAGTAATCACGCAGCTCAGCAGGCCCTGATCACGTGACTGAGCATGCACTGATCACGTGGCTGATCACACACTGATCACGTGACTGATCATGCACTGATCACGTGACTGATCATGCACTGATCACGTGGCTATCATGCACTGATCACGTGGCTGATCATGCACTGATCACGGGACTGATCATGCACTGATCACGGGCTGATCATGCACTGATACATGACTGATCATGCACTGATCACGTGGCTGATCATGCACTGATCACGTGACTGATCATGCACTGATCACGTGACTGATCATGCACTGATCACGTGGCTGATCATGCACTGATCACGTGGCTATCATGCACTGATCACGTGACTGATCATGCACTGATCACGTCTAATCATGCACTGATCACATGACTGCCCATGCACTGATCACGTGGATGATCATACACTAATCATGTGACAGATCATGCACTGATCACGTGGCTGATCATGCACTGATACCGTGACTGAGCATGGACTGATCACATGACTATCATGTAGTGATCACGTGACTTAATGGCGCTGATCATGTGACTGATCATGCACTGATCATGTTTGCTATCATACACTGATCATGTGCCTATGGAGGCAATAAACAAAGAGCTGAGTAGGCACGAATCAAACAGTCAGCAGGCAATAATCATGGAACTCAGGTGTGAGGAATCATGCTGCTCAGCTGGCAATAATCAAGCAGCTGAGCAGGCAGGAATTATGCAGCACAGCTGGCAATTGTCAAGCAGATGACAGGCAGGAATCGTGCAGCTCAGCTGGCAATTGTCAAGCAGATGAGCAAACAGTAATCACGCAGCTCAGCAGGCCCTGATCACGTGACTGAGCATGCACTGTTCACGTGGCTGATCATACACTGATCACGTGACAAATCATGCACTGATCACATAGCTATCATGCACTGATCACGTGGCTGATCATACACTGTTCACGTGTCTGACCATGCTCTGATCACGTGGCTGATCATACACTGCTCACGCATCTGATCATGCACTGATCACGTGGCTATCATGCACTGATCACGTGACTGATCATGCACTGGTCACGTGTCTGATCATGCCCTGATCACGTGGCTATCATGCACTGAATACGTGGCTGAAAATGCACTGTTCACGTGGTTGATCACACACCTGTTCACGTGACATATCATGCACTGATCACGTGGCACTCATGCACTGATCACGTGGCTGATCATACTCTGCTCACGTAACTCATCATGCACTGATCACGTTTCTGTCATGCACTGCTCACGGGGTTCGTCATGCAATGATCATGAAGCTACCATGTACCAGTCACGTGACCGATCATACACCCATCAGGTGACTGATCATGCACTGATCACGTGGCTATATTGCACTGATCACGTGGCTATCATGCACTGATCACGTGGCTGATCATGCAATGATCACGTAGCTACCATGCACTGGTCACTTGACTGATCATGCACTGAGCAGGTAACTGATCATGCACTGATCACGTGACTGATCATGCACAGATCACGTGACTGATCATGCACAGATCACGTGACTGATCATGCACTGATCACGTGGCTATCAGGCACTGCTCACGTGGCTGATCATGCAATAATCACATAATTGATCATGCACTGATCACCTGGCTTATCATGCATTGATCATGTGACTGATCATATGCTGATCATGTTTGGTGTCACACACTGATCATGTGCCTCTGGAGGCAATGAACATAGAGCTGAGTAGGCAGGAATCAGTCAGCAGGCTATAATCATGGAACTCAGCTCTGAGAAATCATGCTGCTCAGCTGGCAATAATCAAGTAGATGAGCAGGCAGGAAACACGCAGCACAGGTGGCAATTGTCAAGGAGATGACAGGCAGGAATCGTGCAGCTCAGCTGGAAATTGTCAAGCAGATGAGCAGACAGTAATCACGCAGCTCAGCAGGCCCTGATCACGTGACTGAGCATGCACTGTTCACGTGGATGATCACACACCTATCACGTGACTGATCATGCACTGATCATGTGGCTATCATGCACTGATCACGTGGCTGGACATACACTGATCAAGTGCCTGGTCATGCACTGATCACGTGGCTGATCATGCACTGATCACGTGACTGATCATGCACTGATCTCATGTCTGATCATACACTGATCACGTGGCTATCATGCACTGCTCACGTGGCTGATCATACACTGAATACTTGATTGATCATGCACTGATCACTTGGATATCATGCACTGATCACGTGGCTGACCATGCACTGATCACGTGGCTGATCATACACTGCTCACGTAACTGATCATGCACTGATCACGTGGCTATCATGCACTGAATACGTGGCTGAAAATGCACTGTTCACGTGGCTGATCACACACTGTCACGTGACATATCATGCACTGATCACGTGGCACTCATGCACTGATCACGTGGCTGATCATACTCTGCTCACGTAACTCATCATGCACACATCACGTTTCTATCATGCACTGCTCACTTGGTTCGTCATGGAATGATCACGTAGCCTCCATATACTGGTCACGTGACTGATCATTCGCAGATCACGTAAATGATCATGCACTGTTCACGTGACTGATCATGTACTGATCACGTGGCTGATCATGCACTGATCACGTAACTGATCATGCACTTATCATTTGGCTTTTCATGCACTGATCTTGTAACTGATTATACACTGATCACATGACTTATCATGCACTGATCACGTGACTGATCATGCACTGATCACGTGACTATCATGCACTGATCACGTGGCTGATCATACACTGATCACATGACTGATCATGCACTGATCACGTGACTGATCATGTACAGATCACGTGAATAATCATGAAGTGATCACGTGGCTGTCCTGCAATGATCACGTAGATATCATGCACTGATCACGTGGCTATCATGCACTGATCACGTGGCTGATCATGCAATGATCACGTAGCTACGATGCACTGGTCACGTGACGGATCATGCACTGATCAGGTAATTGATCATGCACTGATCACGTGACTGATCATGCACAGATCACGTGACTGATCATGCACAGATCACGTGACTGATCATGCACTGATCACGTGGCTATCATGCACTGCTCACGTGGCTGATCATGCAATGATCACGCAGCTACCATGTACTGGTCACATGACTGATCATGCACTGATCACATAATTGATCATGCACTGATCACCTGGCTTATCATGCATTGATCATGTGACTGATCATGTGCTGATCACGTTTGGTGTCACACTGATCATGTGCCTCTGGAGGCAATGAACATAGAGCTGGGTAGGCAGGAATCAGTCAGCAGGCTATAATCATGGAACTCAGCTCTGAGAAATCATGCTGCTCAGCTGGCAATAATCAAGTAGATGAGCAGGCAGGAATTACGCAGCACAGGTGGCAATTGTCAAGGAGATGACAGGCAGGAATCGTGCAGCTCAGCTGGCAATTGTCAAGCAGATGAGCAGACAGTAATCACGCAGTTCAGCAGGCCCTGATCACGTGACTGAGCATGCACTGTTACATGGCTGATCACACACCTATAACGTGACTGATCATGCACTGATCATGTGACTGATCATGCACTGATCACGTAGCTATCTTGCACTGATCACTTGGCTGATCATACACTCATAACGGGACTGATTGTGCACTGATCACGGCGCTATCATGCATTGACTACATGATTCCACATGCACTGATCACGTGGATGATCATCCACTGATCACGTGACTGACCATGCAGTGATCACGTGGCTGATCGTACTCTGCTCACGTAACTCATCATGCACACATCACGTGGCTACCATGCACTGCTCACGTGGCTCGTCATGGCACACATCACGTGGCTACCATGCACTGCTCACGTGGCTCGTCATGGAATGATCACATAGCTACCATATACTGGTCACGTGACTGATCATGTACAGATCACGTAAATGATCATGCACTGTTCACGTGACTGATCATGTACTGATCACGTGACTGATAATGCACTGATCACGTGGCTATCATGCTTTGCTCACGTGGCTGATCATGCAACGATCACGCAGCAACCATGTACTGGTCACGTGACTGATCATGCACTGATCACGTAATTGATTCTGCACTGATCATGTGGGTGATCACACACGTATCACATGACTGATCATGCACTGATCACGTGGCTATCATGCACTGATCGCGTGGCTGTCATGCACTGATCGCGTGGCTATCATGCACTGATCACGTGGCTGATCACTCAATGATCACGTAGCTACCATGTACTGGTCACGTGACTGATAATCCACTGATCACGTAATTGATCCTGCACTGATCACATGGCTCATCACGCACTGATTAGGTGGCTGATCACACATGTATCACGTGACTGATCATGTAAAGATCACGTGTATAATCATGAAGTGATCACGTGGCTATCATGCACTGATCGCGTGGATATCATGCACTGATCACGTGGCTGATCACACACGGATCACATGACTGATCATGCACTGATCGCGTGGCTATCATGCACTGATCGCGTGGCTATCATGCACTGATCACGTGGCTGATCACTCAATGATCACGTAGCTACCATGTACTGGTCACGTGACTGATAATCCACTCATCACGTAATTGATCCTGCACTGATCACATGGCTCATCACGCACTGATTAGGTGGCTGATCACACACGTATCACGTGACTGATCATGTAAAGATCACGTGTATAATCATGAAGTGATCACGTGGCTATCCTGCACTGATCACGTGGATATCATGCACTGATCACGTGGCTGATCACACACGTATCACGTGACTGATCATGCACTGATCACGTGACTGATCATGCACTGCTCACGTGGCTGTTCATACAATGATCACGTGATTGATTATGCCCTGATCACTTGGATATCACGCACTGATCACGTGGATGATCATACACTGCTCACATGTCTGACCATGCACTGCTCACGTGGCTGATCATACACTGCTCACGTAAATGATCATGCACTGATCACGTGGCTATCATGCACTGAATACGTGGCTGAACATGCACTGTTCACGTGGCTGATCACACACCTGTCACGTGACATATCATGCACTGATCACCTGGCACTCATGCACTGATCACGTGGCTGATCATACTCTGCTCACGAAACTCATCTTGCACACATCACGTGGCTATCATGCACTGCTCACGTGGTTCGCCATGGAATGATCACAAAGCTACCATATACTGGTCACGTGACTGATCATACACAGATCACGTAAATGATCATGCACTGTTCACGTGACTGATCATCTACTTATCACGTGACTGATAATGCACTGATCACGTGGCTATCATGCTCTGCTCACGTGGCTGATCATGCAACGATAACGTAGCAACCATGTACTGGTCTCGTGACTGATCATGCACTGATCACGTAATTGATCCTGCACTGATCACGCGGCTCATCACGCACTGATCCGGTGGCTGATCACACACGTATCACGTGATTGATCATGTACAGATCACGTGACTAATCATGAAGTGATCACGTGGCTATCCTCTACTGATCACGTGGATATCATGCAGTGATCACGTGGCTGATCACATACGTATAACGTGACTGATCATGCACTGATCACGTGGCTATCATGCACTGATCACGTGGCTGATCATGCAATGATCACGTGACTGATCATGCACTGATCACGTGGCTATCATGCACTGATCACGTGGCTGATCATGCAATGATCACGTGGCTGATCATGCAATGATCACGTGGCTGATCATGCAATGATCACACATCTACCATGTACTGGTCACATGACTGATCATGCACTGATCACATAATTGATCATGCACTGATCACCTGGCTTATCATGCATTGATCATGTGACTGATCATGTGCTGATCACGTTTGGTGTCACCCACTGATCATGTGCCTCTGGAGGCAATGAACAAAGAGCTGAGTAAGCAGGAATCTGTCAGCAGACTATAATCATGGAACTCAGCTCTCAGAAATCATGCTGCTCAGCTGTCAATAATCAAATAGATGAGCAGGCAGGAATTACGCAGCACAGGTGGCAATTGTCAAGGAGATGACAGGCAGAATCATGCAGCTCAGCTGGAAATTGTCAAGCAGATGAGCAGACAGTAATCACGCAGCTCAGCAGGCCCTGATCACGTGACTGAGCATGTACTGATCACGTGACTGATCATGCACTGATGACGTGGCTATCATGCAATGCTCACGTGGCTGATCATGCAATGATCACGTAGCAACCATGCACTGGTCACGTAACTGATCATGCACTGATCACGTGGCTGAACAGGAACTGATCACGTGGCTATCATGCACTGCTCACGTGGCTGATCATGCATTGATCATGTGACTCATCATGTGCTGATCATGTTTGGTGTCATACACTGATCATGTGCCTCTGGAGGCAATGAACACAGAGCTGAGTAGGCAGGAATCATTCAGCAGGCAATAATCGTGGAATTCAGCTCTGAGAAATCATGCTGCTCAGCTGGCAATAATCAAGTAGATGAGCAGGCAGGAATTATGCAGCACAGGTGGCAAATGTCAAGGAGATGACAGGCAGGAATCATGCAGCTCAGCTGGCAATTGTCAAGCAGATGAGCAGACAGTAATCACGCAGCTCAGCAGGCCCTGATCACGTGACTGAGCATGCACTGTTCACGTGGATGATCACGCACCTATCACGTGACTGATCATGCACTTATCACGTGGCTCTCATGCACTGATCACGTGATTGCGCATGCACTGATCACATAATTGTATGCACTGATCACGTGGCTGTCATGCACTGATCGCGTGGCTGATCATGCACTGATCATGTGACTCATCATGCACTGATCACGCAGCTATCATGCACTGATCACGTGGCTGATCATGCATTGATCTCGTGACTGATCATGCACTGATCATGGTGCTATCATGCATTGATTACATGACTCAACATGCACTGATCACCTGGATGATCATACACTGATCACGTGACTGATCATGCACTGATAACGTGACTGACAATGCACTGATAACGTGACTGATCATGCACTGATGAGTTGGCAATCATGCACTGATTACTTGGCTGAGCATACACTGATCACATGACTGATCATGCACTGATCATCTGGCTATCGTGCACTCATTACGTGGCTATCATGCACTGATCACGTGGTTGATCATACACTGATCACGAGACTGATCTTGCACTGATCACGTCTGTATCATGCACTGATCACCTGATTGCCCATGCACTGATCACGTGGATAAACATGCACTGATCATGTGACTGATCATGCACTGATCACGTGGCTATCATGCACTGCTCACGTGGCTGATCATGCAATGATCACGTAGCTACCATGTACTGGTCACGTGAGTGATCATGCACTGATCACGTAATTGATCATACACTGATCAGGTGACTTATCATGCACTGTTCACGTGACTGATCATGCACTGATCACGTGGCTGATCATACACTGATCACGTGACTGATCATGCACTTATCACGTGGCTGATCATGCAATAATCACGTGGCTATCATGCACTGATCACGTGGCTATCATTCACTGATCACGTGGATATCATGCACGTATCACGTGACTGATCATGCTCTGATCACATGGCTATCATGCACTGATCACGTGGCTCTCATGCACTGATCACGTGACTGAACATGCAATGATCACGTGGCTACCATGTACTGATCACGTGACTGATCATGCACTGATCACGTGGCTGATCATGCAATGATCACGTGGCAGATCAAGCACTGATCACGTGGCTACATTCACTGCTAACGTGGCTGATCATGAAATGATCACGTGGCTACCATGCACTGGTCACGTGACTGATCATGCACTGATTATGTGGCTGATCATGCACTGATCACGTGACTGATCATGCACTGATCACGTGACTGATCATGCACTGATCACGTGGCTATCATGCACTGATCACTTTGCTGGTCATACACTGATCACGTAGTTACCATGTACTGGTCATGTGACTGATCATGCACTGATCACGTAATTGATCATGCACTGATCACG
The DNA here is from genome assembly GCF_032452875.1 of Bos javanicus. NCBI lineage: Eukaryota > Metazoa > Chordata > Mammalia > Artiodactyla > Bovidae > Bos > Bos javanicus. The sequence goes on from NW_026893663.1 coordinate 248,805, forward strand.
TGGCTGATCATGCACTGATCACGTGACTGATCATGCACTGATCACGTGACTGATCATGCACTGATCACGTGGCTATCATGTACTGATCACATGGCTGGTCATGCACTGATCACGTGCCTGATCATGCACAGATTACATGACTGATCATGCACTGATCACGTCAATGATCATGCACTGATCACGTGGCTATCATGCACTGCTCACGTGGCTGATCACACACTGATCACGTGACTGATCATGCACTGATCACGTGGCTGATCACACAATGATCACGTGACTGATCATGCACTATCACGTGGCTGATCATGCAATGATCATGTAGCTATCATGTACCGGTCACGTGACCGAACATACAACCATCAGGTGACTAATCATGCACTGATCACGTGTCTATCATGCACTGTTCACGTGGCTGATCATGCACTGATCACGTGGCTGATCATGCACTGATCACGTGACTGATCATGAACTGATCACGTAGCTAACATTCACTGATCACGTGGCTGATCATGCACTGATCACGTGGCTATCATGCAATGATCACGTGGCTATCATGCACTGATCACGTGGCTGATCATGCACTGATACCGTGACTGAGCATGGACTGATCACATGACTATCATGTAGTGATCACGTGACTTAATGGCGCTGACCATGTGACTGATCATGCGCTGAACATGTTTGCTATCATACACTGATCATGTGCCTCTGGAGGCAATAAACAAAGAGCTGAGTAGGCACGAATCAAACACTCAGCAGGCAATAATCCTGGAACACAGGTGTGAGGAATCATGCTGCTCAGCTGGCAATAATCAAGCAGCTGAGCAGGCAGGAATTACACAGCACAGCTGGCAATTGTCAAGCAGATGACAGGCAGGAATCGTGCAGCTCAGCTGGCAATTGTCAAGCAGATGAGCAGACAGTAATCACGCAGCTCAGCAGGCCCTGATCACGTGACTGAGCATGCACTGTTCACGTGGCTGATCATACACTGATCACGTGATTGATCAAGCACTGATCACTTAGATACCATGCACTCATCACGTGGCTAATCAAACACTGTTCACGTAACTGATCATGCACTGATCACGTGGCTGATCATGCACTGATCACGTAACTGATCATGCACTGATCACGTGGCTATCATGCACTGATGACGTGGCTGATCATGCACTGATCATGTGACTGATCATGCACTGATCACGTAGCTATCTTCCACTGATCACTTGGCTGATCATGCACTCATCACGGGACTGATGGTGCACTGATTACGGCGCTATCATGCATTGACTAAATGACTCCAAATGCACTGATCACGTGACTGATCATGCACTGTTCACGAGACTGATCATGCACTGATCACGTGGATATCATGCACTGATCACGTGTTTGATCATACACTGTTCACGTGTCTGACCATGCACTGCTCACATGGCTGATCATACACTGTTCAAGTAACTGACCATGCACTGATCACGTGGATATCATGCACTGATCACGTGGCTGAACATGCACTGTTCACGTGGCTTATCACGCACTGTCACGTGACTGATCATGCACTGATTACGTGGCATCATGCACTGATCACGTGGCTGATCATGCACTGATCACGTGACTGATCATGCACAGATCACGTGGCTATCATGCACTTCTCACGTAGCTGGTCATGCAATGATCACGTAGCTACCATATACTGATCACGTGACTGATCATGCTCTGATCACGTGAATGATCATGCACTGTTCAGTTGACTGATCATGCACTGATCACGTAACTGATCATGCACTGCTCACGTGGCTGATCATGCAATGATCACGTAGCAACCATATACTGGTCACGTGACTGATCATGCACTGATCACGTAATTAATCCTGCACTGATCACCTGACTCATCATGCACTGATCACGTGGCTGATCATGCACTGATCACGTGACTGATCATGCACTGATCACGTGGCTATCATGCACTAATCACGTGGCTATCATTCACTGATCGCGTGGATATCATGCACTGATCACGTGGCTGATCATGCACTGATCACATGACTGGTCATGCACTGACCACGTGGCTATCATGCACTGATCACGTGGCTGATCATGCACTGATCACGTAGCTACCATGTACTGGTCACGTGACTGATCATGCACTGATCACGTAATTGATCATGCACTGATCACGTGTCTGATCATGCACTGAACACTTGAATTATCATGCACTGATTACGTGGCTGATCATGCACTGATCACGTGGCTATCATGCACTGCTACTTGGCTGATCATGCACTGATCACGCAGCTACCATGTACTGATCACGTGACTGATCATGCACTGATCAAGTGATTGATCATGCAATGATCACGTGGCTGATCATGCACTGATCCGGTGGCTGATCATGCACTGATCACGTGACTGATCATGCACTGATCACGTGACTGATCATGCACTGATCACGTGGCTATCATGCACAGATCACGTGGCTGATCATGCAATGATCATGGAGCTACCATGTACTGGTCACGTGACTGATCATGCACTGATCACGTGGCTGATCATGCACTGATCACGTGACTGATCATGCACTGATTACGTGGCTGATCAGGAACTGATCACGTGGCTATCATGCACTTCTCACATGGCTGATCATGCATTGATCATGTGACTCATCATGTGCTGATCATGTTTGGTGTCATACACTGATCATGTGCCTCTGGAGGCAATGAACACAGAGCTGAGTAGGCAGGAATCAGTCAGCAGGCAATAATCGTGGAACTCAGCTCTGAGAAATCATGCTGCTCAGCTGGCAATAATCAAGCAGATGAGCAGGCAGAAATTATGCAGCACAGGTGGCAATTGTCAAGGAGATGACAGGCAGAAATCGTGCAGCTCAGCTGGCAATTGTCAAGCAGATGAGCAGACAGTAATCACGCAGCTCAGCAGGCCCTGATCACGTGACTGAGCATGCACTGTTCACGTGGATGATCACACACTGATCACGTGACTGATCATGCACTTATCACGTGGCTCTCATGCACTGATCACATAATTGTATGCACTGATCACGTGGCTGTCATGCACTGATGACGTGGCTGATCATGCACTGATCATGTGACTCATCATGCACTGTTCACGTAGCTATCTTGCACTGATCACATGGCTGATCATACATTCATCTCGGGACTGATCATGCACTGATCACGGTGCTATCATGCATTGATTACTTGACTCAACATGCACTGATCACCTGGATGATCATGCACTGATCACGTGACTGATCATGCACTGATCACGTGACTGACCATGCTCTGATAACGTGACTGATCATGCACTGATGACGTGGCAATCATGCACTGATTACGTGGCTGAGCATACACTGATCACATGACTCTAATGCACTGATCACGTGGCTATCATGCACTGATCACGTGGCTGATCATGCACTGATCACGTGGCTGATCATGCACTGATCACGTGACTGATCATGCACTGATCACGTCTGATCATGCACTGATCACGTGACTGATCATGCACTGATCACGTGGATGATCATGCACTGATCACGTGACTGATCATGCACTGATCACGTGGCTATCATGCACTGATCACGTGGCTGATCATGCACTGATCACGTAGCTATCATGCACTGATCACGTGACTGATCATGCACTGATCACGTGACTGATCATGCACTGATCACGTGACTGATCATGCACTGATCACGTGACTGATCATGCACTGATCACGTGGCTGATCATGCACTGATCACGTGACTGATCATGCACTGATCACGTGGCTGATCATGCACTGATCACGTGGCTATCATGCACTGATCACGTGGCTGATCATGCACTGATCGCGTGGCTATCATGCACTGATCACGTGACTGATCATGCAGTGATCGCGTGGCTATCATGCACTGATCACGTGGCTATCATGCACTGATCACGTGACTGATCATGCACTGATCACGTAGCTATCATGCACTGATCACGTGACTGATCATGCACTGATCACGTGACTGATCATGCACTGATCACGTGGCTATCATGCACTGATCACGTGGCTGATCATGCACTGATCACGCAGCTATCATGCACTGATCACGTGACTGATCATGCACTGATCACGTGGCTGATCATGCACTGATCACGTGACTGATCATGCACTGATCACGTGGCTATCATGCACTGATCACGTGGCTGATCATGCACTGATCACGTAGCTATCATGCACTGATCACGTGACTGATCATGCACTGATCACGTAACTGATCATGCACTGATCACGTGGCTGATCATGCACTGATCACGTGACTGATCATGCACTGATCACGTGACTGATCATGCACTGATCACGTGGCTATCATGCACTGATCACGTGGCTGATCATGCACTGATCACGTGGCTGATCATGCACTGATCACGTGACTGATCATGCACTGATCACGTAACTGATCATGCACTGATCACGTGGCTATCATGCACTGATCACGTGGCTGATCATGCACTGATCACGTAGCTATCATGCACTGATCACGTGACTGATCATGCACTGATCACGTGACTGATCATGCACTGATCACGTGGCTATCATGCACTGATCACGTGGCTGATCATGCACTGATCACGTGGCTGATCATGCACTGATCACGTGACTGATCATGCACTGATCACGTGGCTGATCATGCACTGATCACGTGGCTGATCATGCACTGATCACGTGGCTGATCATGCACTGATCACGTGGCTGATCATGCACTGATCACGTGGCTGATCATGCACTGATCACGTGGCTATCATGCACTGATCACGTGGCTGATCATGCACTGATCACGTGGCTGATCATGCACTGATCACGTGGCTGATCATGCACTGATCACGTGGCTGATCATGCACTGATCACGTGGCTATCATGCACTGATCACGTGGCTGATCATGCACTGATCACGTGGCTGATCATGCACTGATCACGTGACTGATCATGCACTGATCACGTGACTGATCATGCACTGATCACGTGGCTATCATGCACTACTCACGTGGCTGATCATGCAATGATCATGTAGCTACCATGTACAGGTCACGTGACTGATCATACACCCATCAGGTGACTGATCATGCACTGATCACGTGGCTGATCATGCACTGATCACCTGACTGATCATGCACTGATCACGTGACTGATCATGCACTGATCACATGGCTATCATGCACTGATCACGTGGCTGATCATGCACTGATCACGTGGCTGATCATGCACTGATACCGTGACTGAGCATGGACTGATCACATGACTATCATGTAGTGATCACGTGACTTAATGGCGCTGATCATGTGACTGATCATGCGCTGATCATGTTTGCTATCATACACTGATCATGTGCCTCTGGAGGCAATAAACAAAGAGCTGAGTAGGCACGAATCAAACAGTCAGCAGGCAATAATCATGGAACTCAGCTGTGAGGAATCCTGCTGCTCAGCTGGCAATAATCAAGCAGCTGAGCAGGCAGGAATTACGCAGCACAGCTGGCAATTGTCAAGCAGATGACAGGCAGGAATCGTGCAGCTCAGCTGGCAATTGTCAAGCAGATGAGCAGACAGTAATCACGCAGCTCAGCAGGCCCTGATCACGTGACTGAGCATGCACTGTTCACGTGGCTGATCATACACTGATCACGTGATGATCATGCACTGATCACTTGGATATCATGCACTGATCACGTGGCTGATCATACACTGTTCACGTGTCTGACCATGCACTGATCACGTGGCTGATCATACACTGCTCACGTAACTGATCATGCACTGATCACGTGGCTATCATGCACTGATCACGTGGCTGAACATGCACTGTTCACGTGGCTGATCACACACCTGTCACGTGACATATCATGCACTGATCACGTGGCACTCATGCACTGATCACGTGGCTGATCATACTCTGCTCACGTAACTGATCATGCACACATCACGTGGCTATCATGCACTGCTCACGTGGCTCGTCATGGAATGATCACGTAGCTACCATATACTGGTCACGTGACTGATCATGCACAGATCACGTGAATGATCATGCACTGTTCACGTGACTGATCATGCACTGATCACGTGACTGATCATGCACTGATCACGTGGCTATCATGCACTGATCACGTGGCTGATCATGCACTGATCACGTGGCTGATCATGCACTGATCACGTGCTGATCATGCACTGATCACGTGGCTGATCATGCACTGATCACGTGACTGATCATGCACTGATCACGTGGCTGATCATGCACTGATCACGTGACTGATCATGCACTGATCACGTGGCTGATCATGCACTGATCACGTGGCTGATCATGCACTGATCACGTGACTGATCATGCACTGATCACGTGACTGATCATGCACTGATCACGTGGCTATCATGCACTGATCACGTGGCTGATCATGCACTGATCACGTGACTGATCATGCACTGATCACGTGACTGATCATGCACTGATCACGTGACTGATCATGCACTGATCACGTGGCTGATCATGCACTGATCACGTGGCTGATCATGCACTGATCACGTGACTGATCATGCACTGATCACGTGACTGATCATGCACTGATCACGTGGCTATCATGCACTGATCACGTGGCTGATCATGCACTGATCACGTGACTGATCATGCACTGATCACTGGCTATCATGCACTGATCACGTGGCTATCATGCACTGATCACGGGCTGATCATGCACTGATCACGTGACTGATCATGCACTGATCACGTCTATATCATGCACTGATCACGTGACTGATCATGCACTGATCACGTGGCTGATCATGCACTGATCACGTGACTGATCATGCACTGATCACGTGGCTATCATGCACTGATCACGTGGCTGATCATGCAATGATCACGTAGCTACCATATACTGGTCACGTGACTGATCATGCACTGATCACGTGAATGATCATGCACTGATCACGTGACTGATCATGCACTGATCACGTGGCTGATCATGCACTGATCACGTGGCTATCATGCACTGATCACGTGGCTGATCATGCACTGATCACGTGGCTGATCATGCACTGATCACGTGACTGATCATGCACTGATCACGTGGCTATCATGCACTGATCACGTGGCTGATCATGCACTGATCACGTGGCTATCATGCACTGATCACGTGACTGATCATGCACTGATCACGTGGCTGATCATGCACTGATCACGTGACTGATCATGCACTGATCACGTGGCTGATCATGCACTGATCACGTGACTGATCATGCACTGATCACGTGGCTGATCATGCACTGATCACGTGGCTATCATGCACTGATCACGTGGCTATCATGCACTGATCACGTGGCTGATCATGCACTGATCACGCAGCTATCATGCACTGATCACGTGACTGATCATGCACTGATCACGTAATTGATCATGCACTGATCACGTGGCTGATCATGCACTGATCACGTGACTGATCATGCACTGATCACGTGACTGATCATGCACTGATCACGTGGCTATCATGCACTGATCACGTGGCTGATCATGCACTGATCACGTGGCTGATCATGCACTGATCACGTGACTGATCATGCACTGATCACGTGACTGATCATGCACTGATCACGTGGCTATCATGCACTGATCACGTGGCTGATCATGCACTGATCACGTGCCTGATCATGCACTGATCACATGACTGATCATGCACTGATCACGTGACTGATCATGCACTGATCACGTGGCTATCATGCACTACTCACGTGGCTGATCATGCAATGATCATGTAGCTACCATGTACTGGTCACGTGACTGATCATACACCCATCAGGTGACTGATCATGCACTGATCACGTGGCTATCATGCACTGATCACGTGGCTGATCATGCACTGATCACGTGCCTGATCATGCACTGATCACGTGACTGATCATGCACTGATCACGTGCTATCATGCACTGATCACGTGGCTGATCATGCACTGATCACGTGGCTATCATGCACTGATCACGTGGCTGATCATGCACTGATACCGTGACTGAGCACGGACTGATCACATGACTATCATGTAGTGATCACGTGACTTAATGGCGCTGATCATGTGACTGATCATGCGCTGATCATGTTTGCTATCATACACTGATCATGTGCCTCTGGAGGCAATAAACAAAGAGCTGAGTAGGCACGAATCAAACAGTCAGCAGGCAATAATCATGGAACTCAGCTCTGAGGAATCATGCTGCTCAGCTGGCAATAATCAAGCAGCTGAGCAGGCAGGAATTACGCAGCACAGCTGGCAATTGTCAAGCAGATGACAGGCAGGAATCGTGCAGCTCAGCTGGCAATTGTCAAGCAGATGAGCAGACAGTAATCACGCAGCTCAGCAGGCCCTGATCACGTGACTGAGCATGCACTGATCACGTGGCTGATCATGCACTGATCACGTGATTGATCATGCACTGATCACGTGATATCATGCACTGATCACGTGGCTGATCATGCACTGATCACGTGGCTGATCATGCACTGATCACGTGGCTGATCATGCACTGATCACGTGGCTATCATGCACTGATCACGTGGCTGATCATGCACTGATCACGGGACTGATCATGCACTGATCACGGGCTATCATGCACTGATACATGACTGACATGCACTGATCACGTGGCTGATCATGCACTGATCACGTGACTGATCATGCACTGATCACGTGACTGATCATGCACTGATCACGTGGCTGATCATGCACTGATCACGTGGCTATCATGCACTGCTCACGTGGCTGATCATGCAATGATCACGTAGCTACCATGTACTGGTCACGTGACTGATCATGCACTGATCACGTAATTGATCATGCACTGATCACGTGGCTGATCATGCACTGATCACGTGGCTGATCATGCACTGATCACGTGACTGATCATGCACTGATCACGTGGCTATCATGCACTGATCACGTGGCTGATCATACTGATCACGTGACTGATCATGCACTGATCACGTGGCTGATCATGCACTGATCACGTGACTGATCATGCACTGATCACGTGGCTATCATGCACTGATCACGTGACTGATCATGCACTGATCACGTGACTGATCATGCACTGATCACGTGGCTGATCATGCACTGATCACGTGGCTATCATGCACTGATCACGTGGCTGATCATGCACTGATCACGTAGCTATCATGCACTGATCACGTGACTGATCATGCACTGATCACGTAATGATCATGCACTGATCACGTGGCTGATCATGCACTGATCACGTGGCTGATCATACTGATCACGTGACTGATCATGCACTGATCACGTGGCTGATCATGCACTGATCACGTGACTGATCATGCACTGATCACGTGGCTATCATGCACTGATCACGTGGCTATCATGCACTGATCACGTGGCTGATCATGCACTGATCACGTGGCTACCATGTACTGATCACGTGACTGATCATGCACTGATCACGTGGCTGATCATGCACTGATCACGTGACTGATCATGCACTGATCACGTGGCTGATCATGCACTGATCACGTGGCTATCATGCACTGATCACGTGGCTGATCATGCACTGATCACGTGGCTATCATGCACTGATCACGTGACTGATCATGCACTGATCACGTGGCTGATCATGCACTGATCACGTGACTGATCATGCACTGATCACGTGGCTGATCATGCACTGATCACGTGGCTGATCATGCACTGATCACGTAGCTATCATGCACTGATCACGGGACTGATCATGCACTGATCAGTGACTGATCATGCACTGATCACGTGGCTGATCATGCACTGATCACGTGACTGATCATGCACTGATCACGTGACTGATCATGCACTGATCACGTGGCTATCATGCACTGATCACGTGACTGATCATGCACTGATCACGTGATTGTCATGCACTGATCACGTGGCTATCATGCACTGATCACGTGGCTGATCATGCACTGATCACGTGACTGATCATGCACTGATCACGTGGCTATCATGCACTGATCACGTGGCTGATCATGCACTGATCACGGGACTGATCATGCACTGATCACGGGCTATCATGCACTGATACATGACTGACATGCACTGATCACGTGGCTGATCATGCACTGATCACGTGACTGATCATGCACTGATCACGTGGCTATCATGCACTGATCACGTGGCTGATCATGCACTGATCACGTGGCTATCATGCACTGATCACGTGACTGATCATGCACTGATCACGTGGCTATCATGCACTGATCACGTGGCTGATCATGCACTGATCACGTGGCTGATCATGCACTGATCACGTGGCTATCATGCACTGATCACGTGGCTGATCATGCAATGATCACGCAGCTACCATGTACTGATCACGTGACTGATCATGCACTGATCACGTGGCTGATCATGCACTGATCACGTGACTGATCATGCACTGATCACGTGACTGATCATGCACTGATCACGTGGCTATCATGCACTGATCACGTGGCTGATCATGCACTGATCACGTGGCTATCATGCACTGATCACGTGGCTGATCATGCACTGATCACGTGGCTGATCATGCACTGATCACGTGACTGATCATGCACTGATCACGTGACTGATCATGCACTGATCACGTGGCTATCATGCACTGATCACGTGGCTGATCATGCACTGATCACGTGGCTGATCATGCACTGATCACGTGACTGATCATGCACTGATCACGTGGCTGATCATGCACTGATCACGTGACTGATCATGCACTGATCACGTGGCTGATCATGCACTGATCACGTGGCTGATCATGCACTGATCACGTGGCTATCATGCACTGATCACGTGACTGATCATGCACTGATCACGTGACTGATCATGCACTGATCACGTGGCTGATCATGCACTGATCACGTGGCTATCATGCACTGATCACGTGACTGATCATGCACTGATCACGTGGCTGATCATGCACTGATCACGTGGCTGATCATGCACTGATCACGTAGCTATCATGCACTGATCACGTGACTGATCATGCACTGATCACGTGACTGATCATGCACTGATCACGTGGCTGATCATGCACTGATCACGTGACTGATCATGCACTGATCACGTGACTGATCATGCACTGATCACGTGGCTATCATGCACTGATCACGTGGCTGATCATGCACTGATCACGTGGCTATCATGCACTGATCACGTGACTGATCATGCACTGATCACGTGACTGATCATGCACTGATCACGTGGCTTATCATGCACTGATCATGTGACTGATCATGCGCTGATCATGTTTGCTATCATACACTGATCATGTGCCTCTGGAGGCAATAAACAAAGAGCTGAGTAGGCACGAATCAGTCAGCAGGCAATAATCATGGAACTCAGCTGTGAGAAATCATGCTGCTCAGCTGGCAATAATCAAGCAGCTGAGCAGGCAGGAATTATGCAGCACAGCTGGCAATTGTCAAGCAGATGACAGGCAGGAATCGTGCAGCTCAGCTGGCAATTGTCAAGCAGATGAGCAGACAGTAATCACGCAGCTCAGCAGGCCCTGATCACGTGACTGAGCATGCACTGTTCACGTGGCTGATCATACACTGATCACGTGACTGATCATGCACTGATCACGTGGCTATCATGCACTGATCACGTGGCTGATCATGCACTGATCACGTAATTGTCATGCACTGATCACGTGGCTGATCATGCACTGATCACGTGGCTGATCATGCACTGATCACGTGACTGATCATGCACTGATCACGTGGCTATCATGCACTGATCACGTGGCTGATCATGCACTGATCACGGGACTGATCATGCACTGATCATGGCGCTATCATGCACTGATACATGACTGATCATGCACTGATCACGTGGCTGATCATGCACTGATCACGTGACTGATCATGCACTGATCACGTGACTGATCATGCACTGATCACGTGGCTGATCATGCACTGATCACGTGGCTATCATGCACTGATCACGTGGCTGATCATGCACTGATCACGTAGCTACCATGTACTGATCACGTGACTGATCATGCACTGATCACGTAACTGATCATGCACTGATCACGTGGCTGATCATGCACTGATCACGTGGCTGATCATGCACTGATCACGTGACTGATCATGCACTGATCACGTGACTGATCATGCACTGATCACGTGGCTATCATGCACTGATCACGTGGCTGATCATGCACTGATCACGTGATGATCATGCACTGATCACGTGGCTATCATGCACTGATCACGTGGCTGATCATGCACTGATCACGCAGCTATCATGCACTGATCACGTGACTGATCATGCACTGATCACGTGGCTGATCATGCACTGATCACGTGACTGATCATGCACTGATCACGTGGCTGATCATGCACTGATCACGTGACTGATCATGCACTGATCACGTGGCTGATCATGCACTGATCACGTGGCTGATCATGCACTGATCACGTGGCTATCATGCACTGATCACGTGGCTGATCATGCACTGATCACGCAGCTACATGCTGATCACGTGACTGATCATGCACTGATCACGTGGCTGATCATGCACTGATCACGTGGCTATCATGCACTGATCACGTGGCTATCATGCACTGATCACGTGGCTGATCATGCACTGATCACGCAGCTATCATGCACTGATCACGTGACTGATCATGCACTGATCACGTGGCTGATCATGCACTGATCACGTGACTGATCATGCACTGATCACGTGGCTATCATGCACTGATCACGTGGCTGATCATGCACTGATCACGCAGCTTCATGCACTGATCACGTGACTGATCATGCACTGATCACGTAATTGATCATGCACTGATCACGTGGCTGATCATGCACTGATCACGTGACTGATCATGCACTGATCACGTGACTGATCATGCACTGATCACGTGGCTATCATGCACTGATCACGTGGCTGATCATGCACTGATCACGTGGCTGATCATGCACTGATCACGTGACTGATCATGCACTGATCACGTGACTGATCATGCACTGATCACGTGGCTATCATGCACTGATCACGTGGCTGATCATGCACTGATCACGTAGCTACCATGCACTGATCACGTGACTGATCATGCACTGATCACGTGACTGATCATGCACTGATCACGTGGCTATCATGCACTGATCACGTGGCTGATCATGCACTGATCACGTGGCTGATCATGCACTGATCACGTGACTGATCATGCACTGATCACGTGGCAATCATGCACTGATCACGTGGCTGATCATGCACTGATCACGTGGCTGATCATGCACTGATCACGTGGCTGATCATGCACTGATCACGTGGCTGATCATGCACTGATCACGTGACTGATCATGCACTGATCACGTGGCTATCATGCACTGATCACGTGGCTGATCATGCACTGATCACGTGGCTATCATGCACTGATCACGTGACTGATCATGCACTGATCACGTAATTGATCATGCACTGATCACGTGGCTGATCATGCACTGATCACGTGACTGATCATGCACTGATCACGTGACTGATCATGCACTGATCACGTGGCTATCATGCACTGATCACGTGGCTGATCATGCACTGATCACGTGGCTGATCATGCACTGATCACGTGACTGATCATGCACTGATCACGTGACTGATCATGCACTGATCACGTGGCTATCATGCACTGATCACGTGGCTGATCATGCACTGATCACGTAGCTATCATGCACTGATCACGTGACTGATCATGCACTGATCACGTGACTGATCATGCACTGATCACGTGGCTATCATGCACTGATCACGTGGCTGATCATGCACTGATCACGTGACTGATCATGCACTGATCACGTGACTGATCATGCACTGATCACGTGGCTATCATGCACTGATCACGTGGCTGATCATGCACTGATCACGTGGCTATCATGCACTGATCACGTGGCTGATCATGCACTGATCACGTGACTGATCATGCACTGATCACGTGACTGATCATGCACTGATCACGTGGCTGATCATGCACTGATCACGTGGCTATCATGACTGATCACGGGCTGATCATGCACTGATCACGTGCTATCATGCACTGATCACGTGACTGATCATGCACTGATCACGTGGCTGATCATGCACTGATCACGTGACTGATCATGCACTGATCACGTGCTATCATGCACTGATCACGTGATGATCATGCACTGATCATGTGGCTGATCATGCACTGATCACGTGGCTGATCATGCACTGATACCGTGACTGAGCATGGACTGATCACATGACTATCATGTAGTGATCACGTGACTTAATGGCGCTGATCATGTGACTGATCATGCGCTGATCATGTTTGCTATCATACACTGATCATGTGCCTCTGGAGGCAATAAACAAAGAGCTGAGTAGGCACGAATCAAACAGTCAGCAGGCAATAATCATGGAACTCAGCTGTGAGGAATCATGCTGCTCAGCTGGCAATAATCAAGCAGCTGAGCAGGCAGGAATTACGCAGCACAGCTGGCAATTGTCAAGCAGATGACAGGCAGGAATCGTGCAGCTCAGCTGGCAATTGTCAAGCAGATGAGCAGACAGTAATCACGCAGCTCAGCAGGCCCTGATCACGTGACTGAGCATGCACTGTTCACGTGGCTGATCATACACTGATCACGTGACTGATCATGCACTGATCACGTGGCTATCATGCACTGATCACGTGGCTGATCATGCACTGATCACGTAATTGTATGCACTGATCACGTGGCTGATCATGCACTGATCACGTGGCTGATCATGCACTGATCACGTGACTGATCATGCACTGATCACGTGGCTATCATGCACTGATCACGTGGCTGATCATGCACTGATCACGTGACTGATCATGCACTGATCACGGGCTATCATGCACTGACTACATGACTCACATGCACTGATCACGTGGCTGATCATGCACTGATCACGTGACTGATCATGCACTGATCACGTGACTGATCATGCACTGATCACGTGGCTGATCATGCACTGATCACGTAGCTATCATGTACTGATCACGTGACTGATCATGCACTGATCACGTGACTGATCATGCACTGATCACGTGGCTGATCATGCACTGATCACGTAGCTATCATGCACTGATCACGTGACTGATCATGCACTGATCACGTAATTGATCATGCACTGATCACGTGGCTGATCATGCACTGATCACGTGGCTGATCATGCACTGATCACGTGACTGATCATGCACTGATCACGTGGCTGATCATGCACTGATCACGTGGCTGATCATGCACTGATCACGTGGCTATCATGCACTGATCACGTGACTGATCATGCACTGATCACGTGACTGATCATGCACTGATCACGTGGCTGATCATGCACTGATCACGTGGCTGATCATGCACTGATCACGTGACTGATCATGCACTGATCACGTGACTGATCATGCACTGATCACGTGGCTGATCATGCACTGATCACGTGACTGATCATGCACTGATCACGTGGCTGATCATGCACTGATCACGTGGCTATCATGCACTGATCACGTGGCTGATCATGCACTGATCACGTAGCTATCATGCACTGATCACGTGACTGATCATGCACTGATCACGTGACTGATCATGCACTGATCACGTGGCTATCATGCACTGATCACGTGGCTGATCATGCACTGATCACGTGACTGATCATGCACTGATCATGGGCTATCATGCACTGATACATGACTGACATGCACTGATCACGTGGCTGATCATGCACTGATCACGTGACTGATCATGCACTGATCACGTGACTGATCATGCACTGATCACGTGGCTGATCATGCACTGATCACGTGGCTATCATGCACTGATCACGTGGCTGATCATGCAATGATCACGTAGCTACCATGCACTGATCACGTGACTGATCATGCACTGATCACGTAACTGATCATGCACTGATCACGTGGCTGATCATGCACTGATCACGTGGCTGATCATGCACTGATCACGTGACTGATCATGCACTGATCACGTGACTGATCATGCACTGATCACGTGGCTATCATGCACTGATCACGTGGCTGATCATGCACTGATCACGTGATGATCATGCACTGATCACGTGGCTATCATGCACTGATCACGTGGCTGATCATGCACTGATCACGCAGCTATCATGCTGATCACGTGACTGATCATGCACTGATCACGTGGCTGATCATGCACTGATCACGTGACTGATCATGCACTGATCACGTGACTGATCATGCACTGATCACGTGGCTGATCATGCACTGATCACGTGACTGATCATGCACTGATCACGTGGCTGATCATGCACTGATCACGTGGCTGATCATGCACTGATCACGTGGCTATCATGCACTGATCACGTGGCTGATCATGCACTGATCACGCAGCTACATGCTGATCACGTGACTGATCATGCACTGATCACGTGGCTGATCATGCACTGATCACGTGGCTATCATGCACTGATCACGTGGCTATCATGCACTGATCACGTGGCTGATCATGCACTGATCACGCAGCTATCATGTGCTGATCACGTGACTGATCATGCACTGATCACGTGGCTGATCATGCACTGATCACGTGACTGATCATGCACTGATCACGTGGCTATCATGCACTGATCACGTGGCTGATCATGCACTGATCACGTAGCTGCCATGCACTGATCACGTGACTGATCATGCACTGATCACGTAATTGATCATGCACTGATCACGTGGCTGATCATGCACTGATCACGTGACTGATCATGCACTGATCACGTGACTGATCATGCACTGATCACGTGGCTATCATGCACTGATCACGTGGCTGATCATGCACTGATCACGTGGCTGATCATGCACTGATCACGTGACTGATCATGCACTGATCACGTGACTGATCATGCACTGATCACGTGGCTATCATGCACTATCACGTGGCTGATCATGCAATGATCACGTAGCTACCATGTACTGGTCACGTGACTGATCATGCACTGATCACGTGACTGATCATGCACTGATCACGTGGCTATCATGCACTGATCACGTGGCTGATCATGCACTGATCACGTGCCTGATCATGCACTGATCACGTGACTGATCATGCACTGATCACGTGGCAATCATGCACTGATCACGTGGCTGATCATGCACTGATCACGTGGCTGATCATGCACTGATCACGTGGCTGATCATGCACTGATCACGTGGCTGATCATGCACTGATCACGTGACTGATCATGCACTGATCACGTGGCTATCATGCACTGATCACGTGGCTGATCATGCACTGATCACGTGGCTATCATGCACTGATCACGTGACTGATCATGCACTGATCACGTGGCTGATCATGCACTGATCACGTGACTGATCATGCACTGATCACGTGACTGATCATGCACTGATCACGTGGCTATCATGCACTGATCACGTGGCTGATCATGCACTGATCACGTGGCTGATCATGCACTGATCACGTGACTGATCATGCACTGATCACGTGACTGATCATGCACTGATCACGTGGCTATCATGCACTGATCACGTGGCTGATCATGCACTGATCACGTAGCTATCATGCACTGATCACGTGACTGATCATGCACTGATCACGTGACTGATCATGCACTGATCACGTGGCTATCATGCACTGATCACGTGGCTGATCATGCACTGATCACGTGACTGATCATGCACTGATCACGTGACTGATCATGCACTGATCACGTGGCTATCATGCACTGATCACGTGGCTGATCATGCACTGATCACGTGGCTATCATGCACTGATCACGTGGCTATCATGCACTGATCACGTGACTGATCATGCACTGATCACGTGACTGATCATGCACTGATCACGTGGCTGATCATGCACTGATCACGTGGCTATCATGCACTGATCACGGGCTGATCATGCACTGATCACGTAGCTATCATGCACTGATCACGTGACTGATCATGCACTGATCACGTGGCTGATCATGCACTGATCACGTGACTGATCATGCACTGATCACGTGCTATCATGCACTGATCACGTGACTGATCATGCACTGATCACGTGGCTATCATGCACTGATCACGTGGCTGATCATGCACTGATACCGTGACTGAGCATGGACTGATCACATGACTATCATGTAGTGATCACGTGACTTAATGGCGCTGATCATGTGACTGATCATGCGCTGATCATGTTTGCTATCATACACTGATCATGTGCCTCTGGAGGCAATAAACAAAGAGCTGAGTAGGCACGAATCAAACAGTCAGCAGGCAATAATCATGGAACTCAGCTGTGAGGAATCATGCTGCTCAGCTGGCAATAATCAAGCAGCTGAGCAGGCAGGAATTACGCAGCACAGCTGGCAATTGTCAAGCAGATGACAGGCAGGAATCGTGCAGCTCAGCTGGCAATTGTCAAGCAGATGAGCAGACAGTAATCACGCAGCTCAGCAGGCCCTGATCACGTGACTGAGCATGCACTGTTCACGTGGCTGATCATACACTGATCACGTGACTGATCATGCACTGATCACGTGGCTATCATGCACTGATCACGTGGCTGATCATGCACTGATCACGTAATTGTCATGCACTGATCACGTGGCTGATCATGCACTGATCACGTGGCTGATCATGCACTGATCACGTGACTGATCATGCACTGATCACGTGGCTATCATGCACTGATCACGTGGCTGATCATGCACTGATCACGGGACTGATCATGCACTGATCACGGGCTATCATGCACTGATACATGACTGACATGCACTGATCACGTGGCTGATCATGCACTGATCACGTGACTGATCATGCACTGATCACGTGACTGATCATGCACTGATCACGTGGCTGATCATGCACTGATCACGTGGCTATCATGCACTGATCACGTGGCTGATCATGCACTGATCACGTAGCTACCATGTACTGGTCACGTGACTGATCATGCACTGATCACGTAATTGATCATGCACTGATCACGTGGCTGATCATGCACTGATCACGTGGCTGATCATGCACTGATCACGTGACTGATCATGCACTGATCACGTGACTGATCATGCACTGATCACGTGGCTGATCATGCACTGATCACGTGACTGATCATGCACTGATCACGTGGCTGATCATGCACTGATCACGTGGCTATCATGCACTGATCACGTGGCTGATCATGCACTGATCACGTGGCTATCATGCACTGATCACGTGACTGATCATGCACTGATCACGTGGCTGATCATGCACTGATCACGTGACTGATCATGCACTGATCACGTGACTGATCATGCACTGATCACGTGGCTATCATGCACTGATCACGTGGCTGATCATGCACTGATCACGTGCCTGATCATGCACTGATCACGTGACTGATCATGCACTGATCACGTGACTGATCATGCACTGATCACGTGGCTATCATGCACTGATCACGTGGCTGATCATGCACTGATCACGTGGCTGATCATGCACTGATCACGTGACTGATCATGCACTGATCACGTGGCTATCATGCACTGATCACGTGGCTGATCATGCACTGATCACGTAGCTATCATGCACTGATCACGTGACTGATCATGCACTGATCACGTGGCTGATCATGCACTGATCACGTGACTGATCATGCACTGATCACGTGACTGATCATGCACTGATCACGTGGATATCATGCACTGATCACGTGGCTGATCATGCACTGATCACGTGGCTGATCATGCACTGATCACGTGACTGATCATGCACTGATCACGTGACTGATCATGCACTGATCACGTGGCTATCATGCACTGATCACGTGGCTGATCATGCACTGATCACGTGGCTGATCACACACTGTCACGTGACTGATCATGCACTGATCACGTGGCTATCATGCACTGATCACGTGGCTGATCATACACTGCTCACGTAACTGATCATGCACACATCACGTGGCTATCATGCACTGATCACGTGGCTGATCATGCAATGATCACGTAGCTACCATATACTGGTCACGTGACTGATCATGCACAGATCACGTAAATGATCATGCACTGATCAGTGACTGATCATGCACTGATCACGTGACTGATCATGCACTGATCACGTGGCTATCATGCACTGATCACGTGGCTGATCATGCACTGATCACGTAGCAATCATGCACTGATCACGTGACTGATCATGCACTGATCACGTAATTGATCATGCACTGATCACGTGACTGATCATGCACTGATCACGTGGCTGATCACACACTATCACGTGACTGATCATGCACTGATCACGTGGCTATCATGCACTGATCACGTGGCTGATCATGCACTGATCACGTGGCTGATCACACACTGTCACGTGACTGATCATGCACTGATCACGTGGCACTCATGCACTGATCACGTGGCTGATCATACACTGCTCACGTAACTGATCATGCACTGATCACGTGGCTATCATGCACTGATCACGTGGCTGATCATGCAATGATCACGTAGCTACCATATACTGGTCACGTGACTGATCATGCACTGATCACGTAAATGATCATGCACTGATCACGTGACTGATCATGCACTGATCACGTGACTGATCATGCACTGATCACGTGGCTATCATGCACTGCTCACGTGGCTGATCATGCAATGATCACGTAGCTACCATGTACTGGTCACGTGACTGATCATGCACTGATCACGTGGCTGATCATGCACTGATCACGGGACTGATCATGCACTGATCACGTGACTGATCATGCACTGATCACGTGGCTATCATGCACTGATCACGTGGCTGATCATGCACTGATCACGTAGCTACCATGCACTGATCACGTGACTGATCATGCACTGATCACGTAATTGATCATGCACTGATCACGTGGCTGATCATGCACTGATCACGTGACTGATCATGCACTGATCACGTGACTGATCATGCACTGATCACGTGGCTATCATGCACTGATCACGTGGCTGATCATGCACTGATCACGTGCCTGATCATGCACTGATCACGTGACTGATCATGCACTGATCACGTGACTGATCATGCACTGATCACGTGGCTATCATGCACTACTCACGTGGCTGATCATGCAATGATCATGTAGCTACCATGTACTGGTCACGTGACTGATCATGCACTGATCACGTGACTGATCATGCACTGATCACGTGGCTATCATGCACTGATCACGTGGCTGATCATGCACTGATCACGTGCCTGATCATGCACTATCACGTGACTGATCATGCACTGATCACGTTGCAATCATGCACTGATCACGTGGCTGATCATGCACTGATCACGTGGCTATCATGCACTGATCACGTGGCTATCATGCACTGATCACGTGGCTGATCATGCACTGATACCGTGACTGAGCATGGACTGATCACATGACTATCATGTAGTGATCACGTGACTTAATGGCGCTGATCATGTGACTGATCATGCGCTGATCATGTTTGCTATCATACACTGATCATGTGCCTCTGGAGGCAATAAACAAAGAGCTGAGTAGGCACGAATCAAACAGTCAGCAGGCAATAATCATGGAACTCAGCTGTGAGGAATCATGCTGCTCAGCTGGCAATAATCAAGCAGCTGAGCAGGCAGGAATTACACAGCACAGCTGGCAATTGTCAAGCAGATGACAGGCAGGAATCATGCAGCTCAGCTGGCAATTGTCAAGCAGATGAGCAGACAGTAATCACGCAGCTCAGCAGGCCCTGATCACGTGACTGAGCATGCACTGTTCACGTGGCTGATCATACACTGATCACGTGATTGATCATGCACTGATCACTTGGATATCATGCACTGATCACGTGGCTGATCATACACTGTTCACGTGTCTGACCATGCACTGATCACGTGGCTGATCATACACTGCTCACGTAACTGATCATGCACTGATCACGTGGCTGATCATGCACTGATCACGTGGCTGATCATGCACTGATCACGTGGCTACCATGCACTGGTCACGTGACTGATCATGCACTGATCACGTGACTGATCATGCACTGATCACGTGGCTGATCATGCACTGATCACGTGACTGATCATGCACTGATCACGTGACTGATCATGCACTGATCACGTGGCTATCATGCACTGATCACGTGGCTGATCATGCACTGATCACGCAGCTACCATGTACTGGTCACGTGACTGATCATGCACTGATCACGTAACTGATCATGCACTGATCACGTGGCTTATCATGCACTGATCATGTGACTGATCATGTGCTGATCATGTTTGGTGTCATACACTGATCATGTGCATCTGGAGGCAACGAACATAGAGCTGAGTAGGCAGGAATCAGTCAGCAGGCTATAATCATGGAACTCAGCTCTGAGAAATCATGCTGCTCAGCTGGCAATAATCAAGTAGATGAGCAGGCAGGAATTACGCAGCACAGGTGGCAATTGTCAAGCAGATGACAGGCAGGAATCGTGCAGCTCAGCTGGCAATTGTCAAGCAGATGAGCAGACAGTAATCACGCAGCTCAGCAGGCCCTGATCACGTGACTGATCATGCACTGTTCACGTGGCTGATCATACACTGATCACGTGACTGATCATGCACTGATCACGTGGCTATCATGCACTGATCACGTGGCTGATCATACACTGATCACGGGACTGATCATGCACTGATCATGGCGATATCATGCACTGACTACATGACTGATCATGCACTGATCACGTGGCTGATCATGCACTGATCACGTGACTGATCATGCACTGATCACGTGACTGATCATGCACTGATCACGTGGCTGATCATGCACTGATCACGTGGCTATCATGCACTGATCACGTGGCTGATCATGCAATGATCACGTAGCTACCATGCACTGGTCACGTGACTGATCATGCACTGATCACGTAATTGATCATGCACTGATCACGTGGCTGATCATGCACTGATCACGTGGCTGATCATGCACTGATCACGTGACTGATCATGCACTGATCACGTGACTGATCATGCACTGATCACGTGGCTATCATGCACTGATCACGTGGCTGATCATACTGATCACGTGCCTGTCATGCACTGATCACGTGGCTGATCATGCACTGATCACGTGACTGATCATGCACTGATCACGTGGCTATCATGCACTGATCACGTGGCTATCATGCACTGATCACGTGGCTGATCATGCACTGATCACGTGGCTATCATGCACTGATCACGTGACTGATCATGCACTGATCACGTGGCTGATCATGCACTGATCACGTGACTGATCATGCACTGATCACGTGACTGATCATGCACTGATCACGTGGCTATCATGCACTGATCACGTGGCTGATCATGCACTGATCACGTGTCTGATCATGCACTGATCACGTGGCTGATCATGCACTGATCACGTAACTGATCATGCACTGATCACGTGGCTATCATGCACTGATCACGTGGCTGATCATGCACTGATCACGTGGCTGATCACACTGATCACGTGACTGATCATGCACTGATCACGTGGCATCATGCACTGATCACGTGGCTGATCATGCACTGATCACGTGACTGATCATGCACTGATCACGTGGCTATCATGCACTGATCACGTGGCTGATCATGCACTGATCACGTGGCTACCATGCACTGGTCACGTGACTGATCATGCACTGATCACGTGGCTGATCATGCACTGATCAGTGACTGATCATGCACTGATCACGTGACTGATCATGCACTGATCACGTGACTGATCATGCACTGATCACGTGGCTATCATGCACTGATCACGTGGCTGATCATGCACTGATCACGTGACTGATCATGCACTGATCACGTGGCTGATCATGCACTGATCACGTGACTGATCATGCACTGATCACGTGACTGATCATGCACTGATCACGTGGCTGATCATGCACTGATCACGTGCTACCATGCACTGATCACGTGACTGATCATGCACTGATCACGTGACTGATCATGCACTGATCACGTGGCTGATCATGCACTGATACCGTGACTGAGCATGGACTGATCACATGACTATCATGTAGTGATCACGTGACTTAATGGCGCTGATCATGTGACTGATCATGCGCTGATCATGTTTGCTATCATACACTGATCATGTGCCTCTGGAGGCAATAAACAAAGAGCTGAGTAGGCACGAATCAAACAGTCAGCAGGCAATAATCATGGAACTCAGCTGTGAGGAATCATGCTGCTCAGCTGGCAATAATCAAGCAGCTGAGCAGGCAGGAATTACGCAGCACAGCTGGCAATTGTCAAGCAGATGACAGGCAGGAATCATGCAGCTCAGCTGGCAATTGTCAAGCAGATGAGCAGACAGTAATCACGCAGCTCAGCAGGCCCTGATCACGTGACTGAGCATGCACTGTTCACGTGGCTGATCATACACTGATCACGTGACTGATCATGCACTGATCACGTGGCTATCATGCACTGATCACGTGGCTGATCATGCACTGATCACGTAATGTCATGCACTGATCACGTGGCTATCATGCACTGATCACGTGGCTGATCATGCACTGATCACGTGACTGATCATGCACTGATCACGTGGCTATCATGCACTGATCACGTGGCTGATCATGCACTGATCACGGGACTGATCATGCACTGATCACGGGCTATCATGCACTGACTACATGACTGACATGCACTGATCACGTGGCTGATCATGCACTGATCACGTGACTGATCATGCACTGATCACGTGACTGATCATGCACTGATCACGTGGCTGATCATGCACTGATCACGTGGCTATCATGCACTGATCACGTGGCTGATCATGCACTGATCACGTAGCTACCATGCACTGATCACGTGACTGATCATGCACTGATCACGTAATTGATCATGCACTGATCACGTGGCTGATCATGCACTGATCACGTGGCTGATCATGCACTGATCACGTGACTGATCATGCACTGATCACGTGACTGATCATGCACTGATCACGTGGCTGATCATGCACTGATCACGTGACTGATCATGCACTGATCACGTGGCTATCATGCACTGATCACGTGGCTATCATGCACTGATCACGTGGCTGATCATGCACTGATCACGTGGCTATCATGCACTGATCACGTGACTGATCATGCACTGATCACGTGGCTGATCATGCACTGATCACGTGACTGATCATGCACTGATCACGTGACTGATCATGCACTGATCACGTGGCTATCATGCACTGATCACGTGGCTGATCATGCACTGATCACGTGCCTGATCATGCACTGATCACGTGACTGATCATGCACTGATCACGTGACTGATCATGCACTGATCACGTGGCTATCATGCACTGATCACGTGGCTGATCATGCACTGATCACGTGGCTGATCATGCACTGATCACGTGACTGATCATGCACTGATCACGTGGCTATCATGCACTGATCACGTGGCTGATCATGCACTGATCACGTAGCTATCATGCACTGATCACGTGACTGATCATGCACTGATCACGTGGCTGATCATGCACTGATCACGTGACTGATCATGCACTGATCACGTGACTGATCATGCACTGATCACGTGGATATCATGCACTGATCACGTGGCTGATCATGCACTGATCACGTGACTGATCATGCACTGATCACGTGACTGATCATGCACTGATCACGTGACTGATCATGCACTGATCACGTGGCTATCATGCACTGATCACGTGGCTGATCATGCACTGATCACGTGGCTGATCACACACTGTCACGTGACTGATCATGCACTGATCACGTGGCAATCATGCACTGATCACGTGGCTGATCATACACTGATCACGTAACTGATCATGCACTGATCACGTGGCTATCATGCACTGATCACGTGGCTGATCATGCAATGATCACGTAGCTACCATATACTGGTCACGTGACTGATCATGCACAGATCACGTAAATGATCATGCACTGATCAGTGACTGATCATGCACTGATCACGTGACTGATCATGCACTGATCACGTGGCTATCATGCACTGCTCACGTGGCTGATCATGCAATGATCACGTAGCAACCATGTACTGGTCACGTGACTGATCATGCACTGATCACGTAATTGATCATGCACTGATCACGTGACTGATCATGCACTGATCACGTGGCTGATCATACACTATCACGTGACTGATCATGCACTGATCACGTGGCTATCATGCACTGATCACGTGGCTGATCATGCACTGATCACGTGGCTGATCACACACTGTCACGTGACTGATCATGCACTGATCACGTGGCACTCATGCACTGATCACGTGGCTGATCATACACTGCTCACGTAACTGATCATGCACTGATCACGTGGCTATCATGCACTGATCACGTGGCTGATCATGCAATGATCACGTAGCTACCATATACTGGTCACGTGACTGATCATGCACTGATCACGTAAATGATCATGCACTGATCACGTGACTGATCATGCACTGATCACGTGGCTGATCATGCACTGATCACGTGACTGATCATGCACTGATCACGTGGCTGATCATGCAATGATCACGTAGCTACCATGTACTGGTCACGTGACTGATCATGCACTGATCACGTGGCTGATCATGCACTGATCACGGGACTGATCATGCACTGATCACGTGACTGATCATGCACTGATCACGTGGCTATCATGCACTGATCACGTGGCTGATCATGCACTGATCACGCAGCTACCATGTACTGATCACGTGACTGATCATGCACTGATCACGTAATTGATCATGCACTGATCACGTGGCTGATCATGCACTGATCACGTGACTGATCATGCACTGATCACGTGACTGATCATGCACTGATCACGTGGCTATCATGCACTGATCACGTGGCTGATCATGCACTGATCACGTGCCTGATCATGCACTGATCACGTGACTGATCATGCACTGATCACGTGACTGATCATGCACTGATCACGTGGCTATCATGCACTACTCACGTGGCTGATCATGCAATGATCATGTAGCTACCATGTACTGGTCACGTGACTGATCATGCACTGATCACGTGACTGATCATGCACTGATCACGTGGCTATCATGCACTGATCACGTGGCTGATCATGCACTGATCACGTGCCTGATCATGCACTGATCACGTGACTGATCATGCACTGATCACGTTGCAATCATGCACTGATCACGTGGCTGATCATGCACTGATCACGTGGCTATCATGCACTGATCACGTGGCTATCATGCACTGATCACGTGGCTGATCATGCACTGATACCGTGACTGAGCATGGACTGATCACATGACTATCATGTAGTGATCACGTGACTTAATGGCGCTGATCATGTGACTGATCATGCGCTGATCATGTTTGCTATCATACACTGATCATGTGCCTCTGGAGGCAATAAACAAAGAGCTGAGTAGGCACGAATCAAACAGTCAGCAGGCAATAATCATGGAACTCAGCTGTGAGGAATCATGCTGCTCAGCTGGCAATAATCAAGCAGCTGAGCAGGCAGGAATTACGCAGCACAGCTGGCAATTGTCAAGCAGATGACAGGCAGGAATCATGCAGCTCAGCTGGCAATTGTCAAGCAGATGAGCAGACAGTAATCACGCAGCTCAGCAGGCCCTGATCACGTGACTGAGCATGCACTGTTCACGTGGCTGATCATACACTGATCACGTGATTGATCATGCACTGATCACTTGGATATCATGCACTGATCACGTGGCTGATCATACACTGTTCACGTGTCTGACCATGCACTGATCACGTGGCTGATCATACACTGCTCACGTAACTGATCATGCACTGATCACGTGGCTGATCATGCACTGATCACGTGGCTGATCATGCACTGATCACGTGGCTACCATGCACTGGTCACGTGACTGATCATGCACTGATCACGTGACTGATCATGCACTGATCACGTGGCTGATCATGCACTGATCACGTGACTGATCATGCACTGATCACGTGACTGATCATGCACTGATCACGTGGCTATCATGCACTGCTCACGTGGCTGATCATGCAATGATCACGCAGCTACCATGTACTGGTCACGTGACTGATCATGCACTGATCACGTAACTGATCATGCACTGATCACGTGGCTTATCATGCACTGATCATGTGACTGATCATGTGCTGATCATGTTTGGTGTCATACACTGATCATGTGCATCTGGAGGCAATGAACATAGAGCTGAGTAGGCAGGAATCAGTCAGCAGGCTATAATCATGGAACTCAGCTCTGAGAAATCATGCTGCTCAGCTGGCAATAATCAAGTAGATGAGCAGGCAGGAATTACGCAGCACAGGTGGCAATTGTCAAGGAGATGACAGGCAGGAATCGTGCAGCTCAGCTGGCAATTGTCAAGCAGATGAGCAGACAGTAATCACGCAGCTCAGCAGGCCCTGATCACGTGACTGATCATGCACTGTTCACGTGGCTGATCACACACTGATCACGTGACTGATCATGCACTGATCACGTGGCTATCATGCACTGATCACGTGGCTGATCATACACTGATCACGGGACTGATCATGCACTGATCATGGCGATATCATGCACTGACTACATGACTGATCATGCACTGATCACGTGGCTGATCATGCACTGATCACGTGACTGATCATGCACTGATCACGTGACTGATCATGCACTGATCACGTGGCTGATCATGCACTGATCACGTGGCTATCATGCACTGATCACGGGCTGATCATGCACTGATCACGTAGCTACCATGTACTGATCACGTGACTGATCATGCACTGATCACGTAACTGATCATGCACTGATCACGTGGCTGATCATGCACTGATCACGTGGCTGATCATGCACTGATCACGTGACTGATCATGCACTGATCACGTGACTGATCATGCACTGATCACGTGGCTATCATGCACTGATCACGTGGCTGATCATACTGATCACGTGCCTGATCATGCACTGATCACGTGGCTGATCATGCACTGATCACGTGGCTGATCATGCACTGATCACGTAGCTATCATGCACTGATCACGTGACTGATCATGCACTGATCACGTGGCTGATCATGCACTGATCACGTGACTGATCATGCACTGATCACGTGACTGATCATGCACTGATCACGTGGATATCATGCACTGATCACGTGGCTGATCATACACTGATCACGTGTCTGATCATGCACTGATCACGTGGCTGATCATACACTGATCACGTAACTGATCATGCACTGATCACGTGGCTATCATGCACTGATCACGTGGCTGATCATGCACTGATCACGTGGCTGATCACACACTGTCACGTGACTGATCATGCACTGATCACGCAGCACTCATGCACTGATCACGTGGCTGATCATACACTGATCACGTAACTGATCATGCACACATCACGTGGCTATCATGCACTGATCACGTGGCTGATCATGCAATGATCACGTAGCTACCATATACTGGTCACGTGACTGATCATGCACTGATCACGTAAATGATCATGCACTGATCACGTGACTGATCATGCACTGATCACGTGACTGATCATGCACTGATCACGTGACTGATCATGCACTGATCACGTGGCTATCATGCACTGATCACGTGGCTGATCATGCACTGATCACGTGACTGATCATGCACTGATCACGTGGCTGATCATGCACTGATCACGTGACTGATCATGCACTGATCACGTGGCTGATCATGCACTGATCACGTGGCTGATCATGCACTGATCACGTAGCTATCATGCACTGATCACGTGACTGATCATGCACTGATCACGTGATTGATCATGCACTGATCACGTGGCTGATCATGCACTGATCACGTGGCTGATCATGCACTGATCACGTGACTGATCATGCACTGATCACGTGACTGATCATGCACTGATCACGTGGCTATCATGCACTGATCACGTGGCTGATCATGCACTGATCACGCAGCTATCATGCACTGATCACGTGACTGATCATGCACTGATCACGTGGCTATCATGCACTGATCACGTGGCTGATCATGCACTGATCACGTAGCTATCATGCACTGATCACGTGACTGATCATGCACTGATCACGTGACTGATCATGCACTGATCACGTGGCTATCATGCACTGATCACGTGGCTATCATGCACTGATCACGTGGCTGATCATGCACTGATCACGCAGCTATCATGCACTGATCACGTGACTGATCATGCACTGATCACGTGGCTGATCATGCACTGATCACGTGACTGATCATGCACTGATCACGTGACTGATCATGCACTGATCACGTGGATATCATGCACTGATCACGTGGCTGATCATACACTGATCACGTGTCTGATCATGCACTGATCACGTGGCTGATCATACACTGATCACGTAACTGATCATGCACTGATCACGTGGCTATCATGCACTGATCACGTGGCTGATCATGCACTGATCACGTGGCTGATCACACACTGTCACGTGACTGATCATGCACTGATCACGTGGCACTCATGCACTGATCACGTGGCTGATCATACACTGATCACGTAACTGATCATGCACTGATCACGTGGCTATCATGCACTGATCACGTGGCTGATCATGCAATGATCACGTAGCTACCATATACTGGTCACGTGACTGATCATGCACTGATCACGTAAATGATCATGCACTGATCAGTGACTGATCATGCACTGATCACGTGACTGATCATGCACTGATCACGTGGCTATCATGCACTGCTCACGTGGCTGATCATGCAATGATCACGTAGCATCCATGTACTGGTCACGTGACTGATCATGCACTGATCACGTAATTGATCATGCACTGATCACGTGACTGATCATGCACTGATCACGTGGCTGATCACACACTGATCACGTGACTGATCATGCACTGATCACGTGGCTATCATGCACTGATCACGTGGCTGATCATGCACTGATCACGTGTCTGATCATGCACTGATCACGTGGCTGATCATGCACTGATCACGTAACTGATCATGCACTGATCACGTGGCTATCATGCACTGATCACGTGGCTGATCATGCACTGATCACGTGGCTGATCACACACTGTCACGTGACTGATCATGCACTGATCACGTGGCATCATGCACTGATCACGTGGCTGATCATGCACTGATCACGTAACTGATCATGCACTGATCACGTGGCTATCATGCACTGATCACGTGGCTGATCATGCAATGATCACGTAGCTACCATATACTGGTCACGTGACTGATCATGCACTGATCACGTAAATGATCATGCACTGATCACGTGACTGATCATGCACTGATCACGTGACTGATCATGCACTGATCACGTGGCTATCATGCACTGCTCACGTGGCTGATCATGCACTGATCACGCAGCTACCATGTACTGGTCACGTGACTGATCATGCACTGATCACGTGGCTGATCATGCACTGATCACGTGACTGATCATGCACTGATCACGTGACTGATCATGCACTGATCACGTGGCTATCATGCACTGATCACGTGACTGATCATGCACTGATCACGTAGCTATCATGCACTGATCACGTGACTGATCATGCACTGATCACGTGACTGATCATGCACTGATCACGTGGCTGATCATGCACTGATCACGTGACTGATCATGCACTGATCACGTGACTGATCATGCACTGATCACGTGGCTATCATGCACTGATCACGTGGCTGATCATGCACTGATCACGTGACTGATCATGCACTGATCACGTGACTGATCATGCACTGATCACGTGACTGATCATGCACTGATCACGTGGCTGATCATACTGATCACGTGCCTGTCATGCACTGATCACGTGGCTGATCATGCACTGATCACGTGACTGATCATGCACTGATCACGTGGCTATCATGCACTGATCACGTGGCTATCATGCACTGATCACGTGGCTGATCATGCACTGATCACGTAGCTATCATGCACTGATCACGTGACTGATCATGCACTGATCACGTGGCTGATCATGCACTGATCACGTGACTGATCATGCACTGATCACGTGACTGATCATGCACTGATCACGTGGATATCATGCACTGATCACGTGGCTGATCATACACTGATCACGTGTCTGACCATGCACTGATCACGTGGCTGATCATACACTGATCACGTAACTGATCATGCACTGATCACGTGGCTATCATGCACTGATCACGTGGCTGATCATGCACTGATCACGTGGCTGATCACACACTGTCACGTGACTGATCATGCACTGATCACGTGGCACTCATGCACTGATCACGTGGCTGATCATACACTGCTCACGTAACTGATCATGCACACATCACGTGGCTATCATGCACTGCTCACGTGGCTGATCATGCAATGATCACGTAGCTACCATATACTGGTCACGTGACTGATCATGCACAGATCACGTAAATGATCATGCACTGATCACGTGACTGATCATGCACTGATCACGTGACTGATCATGCACTGATCACGTGGCTATCATGCACTGCTCACGTGGCTGATCATGCAATGATCACGTAGCAACCATGTACTGGTCACGTGACTGATCATGCACTGATCACGTAATTGATCATGCACTGATCACGTGGCTGATCATGCACTGATCACGTGGCTGATCACACACGATCACGTGACTGATCATGCACTGATCACGTGGCACTCATGCACTGATCACGTGGCTGATCATGCACTGATCACGTGACTGATCATGCACTGATCACGTGGCTATCATGCACTGATCACGTGGCTGATCATGCACTGATCACGTAGATATCATGCACTGATCACGTGACTGATCATGCACTGATCACGTGGCTGATCATGCACTGATCACGTGGCTGATCATGCACTGATCACGTAGCTATCATGCACTGATCACGTGACTGATCATGCACTGATCACGTGACTGATCATGCACTGATCACGTGGCTATCATGCACTGATCACGTGGCTGATCATGCACTGATCACGTGGCTGATCATGCACTGATCACGTGACTGATCATGCACTGATCACGTGGCTATCATGCACTGATCACGTGGCTGATCATGCACTGATCACGTGGCTGATCATGCACTGATCACGTGGCTATCATGCACTGATCACGTGGCTGATCATGCACTGATACCGTGACTGAGCATGGACTGATCACATGACTATCATGTAGTGATCACGTGACTTAATGGCGCTGATCATGTGACTGATCATGCGCTGATCATGTTTGCTATCATACACTGATCATGTGCCTCTGGAGGCAATAAACAAAGAGCTGAGTAGGCACGAATCAAACAGTCAGCAGGCAATAATCATGGAACTCAGCTGTGAGGAATCATGCTGCTCAGCTGGCAATAATCAAGCAGCTGAGCAGGCAGGAATTACACAGCACAGCTGGCAATTGTCAAGCAGATGACAGGCAGGAATCATGCAGCTCAGCTGGCAATTGTCAAGCAGATGAGCAGACAGTAATCACGCAGCTCAGCAGGCCCTGATCACGTGACTGAGCATGCACTGTTCACGTGGCTGATCATACACTGATCACGTGATTGATCATGCACTGATCACTTGGATATCATGCACTGATCACGTGGCTGATCATACACTGTTCACGTGTCTGACCATGCACTGATCACGTGGCTGATCATACACTGCTCACGTAACTGATCATGCACTGATCACGTGGCTGATCATGCACTGATCACGTGGCTGATCATGCACTGATCACGTGGCTACCATGCACTGGTCACGTGACTGATCATGCACTGATCACGTGACTGATCATGCACTGATCACGTGGCTGATCATGCACTGATCACGTGACTGATCATGCACTGATCACGTGACTGATCATGCACTGATCACGTGGCTATCATGCACTGCTCACGTGGCTGATCATGCATGATCACGCAGCTACCATGTACTGGTCACGTGACTGATCATGCACTGATCACGTAATTGATCATGCACTGATCACGTGGCTTATCATGCACTGATCATGTGACTGATCATGCTGATCATGTTTGGTGTCATACACTGATCATGTGCATCTGGAGGCAATGAACAAAGAGCTGAGTAGGCAGGAATCAGTCAGCAGGCTATAATCATGGAACTCAGCTCTGAGAAATCATGCTGCTCAGCTGGCAATAATCAAGTAGATGAGCAGGCAGGAATTATGCAGCACAGGTGGCAATTGTCAAGGAGATGACAGGCAGGAATCGTGCAGCTCAGCTGGCAATTGTCAAGCAGATGAGCAGACAGTAATCACGCAGCTCAGCAGGCCCTGATCACGTGACTGAGCATGCACTGATCACGTGGCTGATCACACACTATCACGTGACTGATCATGCACTGATCACGTGGCTATCATGCACTGATCACGTGACTGATCATGCACTGATCACGTAACTGTCATGCACTGATCACGTGGCTATCATGCACTGATCACGTGGCTGATCATGCACTGATCACGTGACTGATCATGCACTGATCACGTGGCTATCATGCACTGATCACGTGGCTGATCATGCACTGATCACGGGACTGATCATGCACTGATCACGGCGCTATCATGCACTGACTACATGACTGATCATGCACTGATCACGTGGATGATCATGCACTGATCACGTGACTGATCATGCACTGATCACGTGACTGATCATGCACTGATCACGTGGCTGATCATGCACTGATCACGTGGCTATCATGCACTGATCACGTGGCTGATCATGCACTGATCACGTAGCTACCATGTACTGATCACGTGACTGATCATGCACTGATCACGTAATTGATCATGCACTGATCACGTGGCTGATCATGCACTGATCACGTGGCTGATCATGCACTGATCACGTGACTGATCATGCACTGATCACGTGACTGATCATGCACTGATCACGTGGCTATCATGCACTGATCACGTGGCTGATCATACTGATCACGTGCCTGTCATGCACTGATCACGTGGCTGATCATGCACTGATCACGTGACTGATCATGCACTGATCACGTGGCTATCATGCACTGATCACGTGGCTATCATGCACTGATCACGTGGCTGATCATGCACTGATCACGTAGCTATCATGCACTGATCACGTGACTGATCATGCACTGATCACGTGGCTGATCATGCACTGATCACGTGACTGATCATGCACTGATCACGTGACTGATCATGCACTGATCACGTGGATATCATGCACTGATCACGTGGCTGATCATACACTGATCACGTGTCTGACCATGCACTGATCACGTGGCTGATCATACACTGATCACGTAACTGATCATGCACTGATCACGTGGCTATCATGCACTGATCACGTGGCTGATCATGCACTGATCACGTGGCTGATCACACACCTGTCACGTGACTGATCATGCACTGATCACGTGGCACTCATGCACTGATCACGTGGCTGATCATACTCTGCTCACGTAACTGATCATGCACACATCACGTGGCTATCATGCACTGCTCACGTGGCTGATCATGCAATGATCACGTAGCTACCATATACTGGTCACGTGACTGATCATGCACAGATCACGTAAATGATCATGCACTGTTCACGTGACTGATCATGCACTGATCACGTGACTGATCATGCACTGATCACGTGGCTATCATGCACTGCTCACGTGGCTGATCATGCAATGATCACGTAGCAACCATGTACTGGTCACGTGACTGATCATGCACTGATCACGTAATTGATCATGCACTGATCACGTGGCTCATCATGCACTGATCACGTGGCTGATCACACACGTATCACGTGACTGATCATGCACTGATCACGTGGCTATCATGCACTGATCACGTGGCTATCATGCACTGATCACGTGGATATCATGCACTGATCACGTGGCTGATCACACACGTATCACGTGACTGATCATGCACTGATCACGTGGCTATCATGCACTGATCACGTGGCTGATCATGCACTGATCACGTGGCTGATCATGCACTGATCACGTGACTGATCATGCACTGATCACGTGACTGATCATGCACTGATCACGTGGCTATCATGCACTGATCACGTGGCTGATCATGCAATGATCACGCAGCTACATGTACTGGTCACGTGACTGATCATGCACTGATCACGTAACTGATCATGCACTGATCACGTGGCTGATCATGCACTGATCACGTGACTGATCATGCACTGATCACGTGGATATCATGCACTGATCACGTGGCTGATCATGCACTGATCACGTGGCTGATCATGCACTGATCACGTGGCTGATCATGCACTGATCACGTGACTGATCATGCACTGATCACGTGGCTATCATGCACTGATCACGTGGCTGATCATGCACTGATCACGCAGCTACATGCACTGATCACGTGACTGATCATGCACTGATCACGTAATTGATCATGCACTGATCACGTGGCTGATCATGCACTGATCACGTGACTGATCATGCACTGATCACGTGACTGATCATGCACTGATCACGTGACTGATCATGCACTGATCACGTGGCTATCATGCACTGATCACGTGGCTATCATGCACTGATCACGTGGCTGATCATGCACTGATCACGTGACTGATCATGCACTGATCACGTGGCTGATCATGCACTGATCACGTGGCTATCATGCACTGATCACGTGGCTGATCATGCACTGATCACGCAGCTACCATGCACTGATCACGTGACTGATCATGCACTGATCACGTAATTGATCATGCACTGATCACGTGGCTGATCATGCACTGATCACGTGACTGATCATGCACTGATCACGTGGCTATCATGCACTGATCACGTGGCTGATCATGCACTGATCACGTAGCTACCATGCACTGGTCACGTGACTGATCATGCACTGATCACGTGACTGATCATGCACTGATCACGTGGCTATCATGCACTGATCACGTGACTGATCATGCACTGATCACGTCTGATCATGCACTGATCACGTGACTGATCATGCACTGATCACGTGGCTGATCATGCACTGATCACGTGACTGATCATGCACTGATCACGTGGCTGATCATGCACTGATCACGTGACTGATCATGCACTGATCACGTGGCTATCATGCACTGATCACGTGGCTGATCATGCACTGATCACGTGACTGATCATGCACTGATCACGTGGCTGATCATGCACTGATCACGTGACTGATCATGCACTGATCACGTGGCTGATCATGCACTGATCACGTGGCTGATCATGCACTGATCACGTGACTGATCATGCACTGATCACGTGACTGATCATGCACTGATCACGTGGCTATCATGCACTGATCACGTGGCTGATCATGCACTGATCACGTGACTGATCATGCACTGATCACTGGCTATCATGCACTGATCACGTGGCTATCATGCACTGATCACGTGGCTGATCATGCACTGATCACGTGACTGATCATGCACTGATCACGTCTATATCATGCACTGATCACATGACTGATCATGCACTGATCACGTGGATGATCATGCACTGATCACGTGACTGATCATGCACTGATCACGTGGCTATCATGCACTGATCACGTGGCTGATCATGCACTGATCACGTAGCTATCATGCACTGATCACGTGACTGATCATGCACTGATCACGTAATTGATCATGCACTGATCACGTGGCTGATCATGCACTGATCACGTGGCTGATCATGCACTGATCACGTGACTGATCATGCACTGATCACGTGACTGATCATGCACTGATCACGTGGCTATCATGCACTGATCACGTGGCTGATCATGCACTGATCACGCAGCTGATCATGCACTGATCACGTGACTGATCATGCACTGATCACGTGGCTATCATGCACTGATCACGTGGCTGATCATGCACTGATCACGTAGCTATCATGCACTGATCACGTGACTGATCATGCACTGATCACGTGACTGATCATGCACTGATCACGTGGCTATCATGCACTGATCACGTGGCTATCATGCACTGATCACGTGGCTGATCATGCACTGATCACGCAGCTGATCATGCACTGATCACGTGACTGATCATGCACTGATCACGTGGCTGATCATGCACTGATCACGTGACTGATCATGCACTGATCACGTGACTGATCATGCACTGATCACGTGGATATCATGCACTGATCACGTGGCTGATCATACACTGATCACGTGTCTGATCATGCACTGATCACGTGGCTGATCATGCACTGATCACGTAACTGATCATGCACTGATCACGTGGCTATCATGCACTGATCACGTGGCTGATCATGCACTGATCACGTGGCTGATCACACACTGTCACGTGACTGATCATGCACTGATCACGTGGCACTCATGCACTGATCACGTGGCTGATCATACACTGATCACGTAACTGATCATGCACTGATCACGTGGCTATCATGCACTGATCACGTGGCTGATCATGCAATGATCACGTGGCTACCATATACTGATCACGTGACTGATCATGCACTGATCACGTAAATGATCATGCACTGATCACGTGACTGATCATGCACTGATCACGTGACTGATCATGCACTGATCACGTGGCTATCATGCACTGATCACGTGGCTGATCATGCAATGATCACGTAGCATCCATGTACTGGTCACGTGACTGATCATGCACTGATCACGTAATTGATCATGCACTGATCACGTGGCTGATCATGCACTGATCACGTGGCTGATCATGCACTGATCACGTGACTGATCATGCACTGATCACGTGGCTATCATGCACTGATCACGTGACTGATCATGCACTGATCACGTGACTGATCATG
The DNA here is from genome assembly GCF_032452875.1 of Bos javanicus. Lineage (NCBI taxonomy): Eukaryota > Metazoa > Chordata > Mammalia > Artiodactyla > Bovidae > Bos > Bos javanicus. Next base: position 287,636 of record NW_026893663.1, read on the forward strand.
CACTGATCACGTGGCTATCATGCACTGATCACGTGGCTGATCATGCACTGATCACGTGGCTATCATGCACTGATCACGTGACTGATCATGCACTGATCACATGACTGATCATGCACTGATCACGTGGCTTATCATGCACTGATCATGTGACTGATCATGCGCTGATCATGTTTGCTATCATACACTGATCATGTGCCTCTGGAGGCAATAAACAAAGAGCTGAGTAGGCACGAATCAGTCAGCAGGCAATAATCATGGAACTCAGCTGTGAGGAATCATGCTGCTCAGCTGGCAATAATCAAGCAGCTGAGCAGGCAGGAATTACGCAGCACAGCTGGCAATTGTCAAGCAGATGACAGGCAGGAATCGTGCAGCTCAGCTGGCAATTGTCAAGCAGATGAGCAGACAGTAATCACGCAGCTCAGCAGGCCCTGATCACGTGACTGAGCATGCACTGTTCACGTGGCTGATCATACACTGATCACGTGACTGATCATGCACTGATCACGTGGCTATCATGCACTGATCACGTGGCTGATCATGCACTGATCACGTGGCTGATCATGCACTGATCACGTGGCTGATCATGCACTGATCACGTGGCTGATCATGCACTGATCACGTGGCTGATCATGCACTGATCACGTGACTGATCATGCACTGATCACGTGGCTATCATGCACTGATCACGTGGCTGATCATGCACTGATCACGGGACTGATCATGCACTGATCACGGCACTATCATGCACTGACTACATGACTGATCATGCACTGATCACGTGGCTGATCATGCACTGATCACGTGACTGATCATGCACTGATCACGTGACTGATCATGCACTGATCACGTGACTGATCATGCACTGATCACGTGGCTATCATGCACTGATCACGTGGCTGATCATGCACTGATCACGTAGCTACCATGTACTGGTCACGTGACTGATCATGCACTGATCACGTAATTGATCATGCACTGATCACGTGGCTGATCATGCACTGATCACGTGGCTGATCATGCACTGATCACGTGACTGATCATGCACTGATCACGTGACTGATCATGCACTGATCACGTGGCTATCATGCACTGATCACGTGGCTGATCATACTGATCACGTGGCTGATCATGCACTGATCACGTGGCTGATCATGCACTGATCACGTGACTGATCATGCACTGATCACGTGGCTATCATGCACTGATCACGTGGCTATCATGCACTGATCACGTGGCTGATCATGCACTGATCACGTAGCTATCATGCACTGATCACGTGACTGATCATGCACTGATCACGTGGCTGATCATGCACTGATCACGTGACTGATCATGCACTGATCACGTGACTGATCATGCACTGATCACGTGGCTATCATGCACTGATCACGTGGCTGATCATGCACTGATCACGTGACTGATCATGCACTGATCACGTGGCTGATCATGCACTGATCACGTGACTGATCATGCACTGATCACGTGGCTATCATGCACTGATCACGTGGCTGATCATGCACTGATCACGTGGCTGATCACACACTGATCACGTGACTGATCATGCACTGATCACGTGACTGATCATGCACTGATCACGTGGCTGATCATGCACTGATCACGTGACTGATCATGCACTGATCACGTGGCTATCATGCACTGATCACGTGGCTGATCATGCACTGATCACGTAGCTACCATGTACTGGTCACGTGACTGATCATGCACTGATCACGTGACTGATCATGCACTGATCACGTGGCTATCATGCACTGATCACGTGACTGATCATGCACTGATCACGTCTAATCATGCACTGATCACGTGACTGATCATGCACTGATCACGTGGATGATCATGCACTGATCACGTGACTGATCATGCACTGATCACGTGGCTGATCATGCACTGATCACGTGACTGATCATGCACTGATCACGTGGCTATCATGCACTGATCACGTGGCTGATCATGCACTGATCACGTGACTGATCATGCACTGATCACGTGGCTGATCATGCACTGATCACGTGACTGATCATGCACTGATCACGTGGCTGATCATGCACTGATCACGTGGCTGATCATGCACTGATCACGTGACTGATCATGCACTGATCACGTGACTGATCATGCACTGATCACGTGGCTATCATGCACTGATCACGTGGCTGATCATGCACTGATCACGTGACTGATCATGCACTGATCACGTGGCTATCATGCACTGATCACGTGGCTATCATGCACTGATCACGTGGCTGATCATGCACTGATCACGTGACTGATCATGCACTGATCACGTGGCTATCATGCACTGATCACGTGGCTGATCATGCACTGATCACGTAGCTACCATGCACTGATCACGTGACTGATCATGCACTGATCACGTAATTGATCATGCACTGATCACGTGGCTGATCATGCACTGATCACGTGGCTGATCATGCACTGATCACGTGACTGATCATGCACTGATCACGTGACTGATCATGCACTGATCACGTGGCTATCATGCACTGATCACGTGGCTGATCATGCACTGATCACGCAGCTGATCATGCACTGATCACGTGACTGATCATGCACTGATCACGTGGCTATCATGCACTGATCACGTGGCTGATCATGCACTGATCACGTAGCTATCATGCACTGATCACGTGACTGATCATGCACTGATCACGTGACTGATCATGCACTGATCACGTGGCTATCATGCACTGATCACGTGGCTATCATGCACTGATCACGTGGCTGATCATGCACTGATCACGCAGCTATCATGCACTGATCACGTGACTGATCATGCACTGATCACGTGGCTGATCATGCACTGATCACGTGACTGATCATGCACTGATCACGTGACTGATCATGCACTGATCACGTGGATATCATGCACTGATCACGTGGCTGATCATACACTGATCACGTGTCTGATCATGCACTGATCACGTGGCTGATCATGCACTGATCACGTAACTGATCATGCACTGATCACGTGGCTATCATGCACTGATCACGTGGCTGATCATGCACTGATCACGTGGCTGATCACACACTGTCACGTGACTGATCATGCACTGATCACGTGGCACTCATGCACTGATCACGTGGCTGATCATACACTGATCACGTAACTGATCATGCACTGATCACGTGGCTATCATGCACTGATCACGTGGCTGATCATGCAATGATCACGTGGCTACCATATACTGGTCACGTGACTGATCATGCACTGATCACGTAAATGATCATGCACTGATCACGTGACTGATCATGCACTGATCACGTGACTGATCATGCACTGATCACGTGGCTATCATGCACTGCTCACGTGGCTGATCATGCAATGATCACGTAGCATCCATGCACTGGTCACGTGACTGATCATGCACTGATCACGTAATTGATCATGCACTGATCACGTGACTGATCATGCACTGATCACGTGGCTGATCACACACATATCACGTGACTGATCATGCACTGATCACGTGGCACTCATGCACTGATCACGTGGCTGATCATACACTGATCACGTGACTGATCATGCACTGATCACGTGGCTATCATGCACTGATCACGTGGCTGATCATGCACTGATCACGTGGCTATCATGCACTGATCACGTGACTGATCATGCACTGATCACGTGGCTGATCATGCACTGATCACGTGGCTGATCATGCACTGATCACGTGGCATCATGCACTGATCACGTGACTGATCATGCACTGATCACGTAACTGATCATGCACTGATCACGTGACTGATCATGCACTGATCACGTGGCTGATCATGCACTGATCACGTGACTGATCATGCACTGATCACGTGGCTATCATGCACTGATCACGTGGCTGATCATGCACTGATCACGTGTCTGATCATGCACTGATCACGTGGCTGATCATGCACTGATCACGTGACTGATCATGCACTGATCACGTGGCTATCATGCACTGATCACGTGGCTGATCATGCACTGATCACGTGGCTGATCATGCACTGATCACGTGACTGATCATGCACTGATCACGTGGCACTCATGCACTGATCACGTGGCTGATCATGCACTGATCACGTGACTGATCATGCACTGATCACGTGGCTATCATGCACTGATCACGTGGCTGATCATGCACTGATCACGTAGCTACCATGCACTGATCACGTGACTGATCATGCACTGATCACGTGGCTGATCATGCACTGATCACGTGGCTGATCATGCACTGATCACGTAGCTATCATGCACTGATCACGTGACTGATCATGCACTGATCACGTGACTGATCATGCACTGATCACGTGGCTATCATGCACTGATCACGTGGCTGATCATGCACTGATCACGTGGCTGATCATGCACTGATCACGTGACTGATCATGCACTGATCACGTGGCTATCATGCACTGATCACGTGGCTGATCATGCACTGATCACGTGGCTGATCATGCACTGATCACGTGGCTATCATGCACTGATCACGTGGCTGATCATGCACTGATACCGTGACTGAGCATGGACTGATCACATGACTATCATGTAGTGATCACGTGACTTAATGGCGCTGATCATGTGACTGATCATGCGCTGATCATGTTTGCTATCATACACTGATCATGTGCCTCTGGAGGCAATAAACAAAGAGCTGAGTAGGCATGAATCAAACAGTCAGCAGGCAATAATCATGGAACTCAGCTGTGAGGAATCATGCTGCTCAGCTGGCAATAATCAAGCAGCTGAGCAGGCAGGAATTACACAGCACAGCTGGCAATTGTCAAGCAGATGACAGGCAGGAATCATGCAGCTCAGCTGGCAATTGTCAAGCAGATGAGCAGACAGTAATCACGCAGCTCAGCAGGCCCTGATCACGTGACTGAGCATGCACTGTTCACGTGGCTGATCATACACTGATCACGTGACTGATCATGCACTGATCACGTGGATATCATGCACTGATCACGTGGCTGATCATACACTGTTCACGTGTCTGACCATGCACTGATCACGTGGCTGATCATGCACTGATCACGTAACTGATCATGCACTGATCACGTGGCTGATCATGCACTGATCACGTGGCTGATCATGCACTGATCATGTAGCTACCATGTACTGGTCACGTGACTGATCATGCACTGATCACGTGACTGATCATGCACTGATCACGTGGCTGATCATGCACTGATCACGTGACTGATCATGCACTGATCACGTGACTGATCATGCACTGATCACGTGGCTATCATGCACTGATCACGTGGCTGATCATGCATGATCACGCAGCTACCATGTACTGGTCACGTGACTGATCATGCACTGATCACGTAACTGATCATGCACTGATCACGTGGCTTATCATGCACTGATCATGTGACTGATCATGCACTGATCATGTTTGGTGTCATACACTGATCATGTGCCTCTGGAGGCAATGAACAAAGAGCTGAGTAGGCAGGAATCAGTCAGCAGGCTATAATCATGGAACTCAGCTCTGAGAAATCATGCTGCTCAGCTGGCAATAATCAAGTAGATGAGCAGGCAGGAATTATGCAGCACAGGTGGCAATTGTCAAGCAGATGACAGGCAGGAATCGTGCAGCTCAGCTGGCAATTGTCAAGCAGATGAGCAGACAGTAATCACGCAGCTCAGCAGGCCCTGATCACGTGACTGAGCATGCACTGTTCACGTGGCTGATCACACACTGATCACGTGAATGATCATGCACTGATCACGTGGCTATCATGCACTGATCACGTGACTGATCATGCACTGATCACGTAATTGTCATGCACTGATCACGTGGCTATCATGCACTGATCACGTGGCTGATCATGCACTGATCACGTGACTGATCATGCACTGATCACGTGGCTATCATGCACTGATCACGTGGCTGATCATGCACTGATCACGTGACTGATCATGCACTGATCACGGGCTATCATGCACTGATACATGACTGATCATGCACTGATCACGTGGCTGATCATGCACTGATCACGTGACTGATCATGCACTGATCACGTGACTGATCATGCACTGATCACGTGGCTATCATGCACTGATCACGTGGCTGATCATGCACTGATCACGTAGCTACCATGTACTGATCACGTGACTGATCATGCACTGATCACGTGACTGATCATGCACTGATCACGTGGCTGATCATGCACTGATCACGTGGCTGATCATGCACTGATCACGTGACTGATCATGCACTGATCACGTGACTGATCATGCACTGATCACGTGGCTATCATGCACTGATCACGTGGCTGATCATACTGATCACGTGACTGATCATGCACTGATCACGTGGCTGATCATGCACTGATCACGTGACTGATCATGCACTGATCACGTGGCTATCATGCACTGATCACGTGACTGATCATGCACTGATCACGTGACTGATCATGCACTGATCACGTGGCTATCATGCACTGATCACGTGGCTGATCATGCACTGATCACGTGACTGATCATGCACTGATCACGTGACTGATCATGCACTGATCACGTGGCTATCATGCACTGATCACGTGGCTGATCATGCACTGATCACGTGGCTATCATGCACTGATCACGTGGCTGATCATACTGATCACGTGCCTCGTCACGCACTGATCACGTGGCTGATCATGCACTGATCACGTGACTGATCATGCACTGATCACGTGGCTATCATGCACTGATCACGTGGCTATCATGCACTGATCACGTGGCTGATCATGCACTGATCACGTAGCTACCATGCACTGATCACGTGACTGATCATGCACTGATCACGTGGCTGATCATGCACTGATCACGTGACTGATCATGCACTGATCACGTGACTGATCATGCACTGATCACGTGGATATCATGCACTGATCACGTGGCTGATCATGCACTGATCACGTGTCTGACCATGCACTGATCACGTGGCTGATCATACACTGATCACGTAACTGATCATGCACTGATCACGTGGCTATCATGCACTGATCACGTGGCTGATCATGCACTGATCACGTGGCTGATCACACACCTGTCACGTGACTGATCATGCACTGATCACGTGGCACTCATGCACTGATCACGTGGCTGATCATACACTGCTCACGTAACTGATCATGCACACATCACGTGGCTATCATGCACTGCTCACGTGGCTGATCATGCAATGATCACGTAGCTACCATATACTGGTCACGTGACTGATCATGCACTGATCACGTAAATGATCATGCACTGTTCACGTGACTGATCATGCACTGATCACGTGACTGATCATGCACTGATCACGTGGCTATCATGCACTGCTCACGTGGCTGATCATGCAATGATCACGTAGCAACCATGTACTGGTCACGTGACTGATCATGCACTGATCACGTAATTGATCATGCACTGATCACGTGACTCATCATGCACTGATCACGTGGCTGATCACACACGTATCACGTGACTGATCATGCACTGATCACGTGGCTATCATGCACTGATCACGTGGCTATCATGCACTGATCACGTGGATATCATGCACTGATCACGTGGCTGATCACACACTATCACATGACTGATCATGCACTGATCACGTGGCTATCATGCACTGATCACGTAACTGATCATGCACTGATCACGTGGCTGATCATGCACTGATCACGTGACTGATCATGCACTGATCACGTGACTGATCATGCACTGATCACGTGGCTATCATGCACTGATCACGTGGCTGATCATGCACTGATCACGCAGCTACATGCACTGATCACGTGACTGATCATGCACTGATCACGTGATTGATCATGCACTGATCACGTGGCTGATCATGCACTGATCACGTGACTGATCATGCACTGATCACGTGACTGATCATGCACTGATCACGTGGCTATCATGCACTGATCACGTGGCTGATCATGCACTGATCACGCAGCTATCATGCACTGATCACGTGACTGATCATGCACTGATCACGTAACTGATCATGCACTGATCACGTGGCTGATCATGCACTGATCACGTGACTGATCATGCACTGATCACGTGGCTATCATGCACTGATCACGTGGCTGATCATGCACTGATCATGTAGCTACCATGTACTGGTCACGTGAATGATCATACACTGATCAGGTGACTGATCATGCACTGATCACGTGGCTATCATGCACTGATCACGTGACTGATCATGCACTGATCACGTCTATCATGCACTGATCACATGACTGATCATGCACTGATCACGTGGATGATCATGCACTGATCACGTGACTGATCATGCACTGATCACGTGGCTGATCATGCACTGATCACGTGACTGATCATGCACTGATCACGTGGCTATCATGCACTGATCACGTGGCTGATCATGCACTGATCACGGGACTGATCATGCACTGATCACGTGGCTGATCATGCACTGATCACGTGACTGATCATGCACTGATCACGTGGCTGATCATGCACTGATCACGTGGCTGATCATGCACTGATCACGTGACTGATCATGCACTGATCACGTGACTGATCATGCACTGATCAGTGGCTATCATGCACTGATCACGTGGCTGATCATGCACTGATCACGTGACTGATCATGCACTGATCACTGGCTATCATGCACTGATCACGTGGCTATCATGCACTGATCACGTGGCTGATCATGCACTGATCACGTGACTGATCATGCACTGATCACGTCTATATCATGCACTGATCACGTGACTGATCATGCACTGATCACGTGGCTGATCATGCACTGATCACGTGACTGATCATGCACTGATCACGTGGCTGATCATGCACTGATCACGTGACTGATCATGCACTGATCACGTCTATATCATGCACTGATCACGTGGCTGATCATGCACTGATCACGTGGATGATCATGCACTGATCACGTGACTGATCATGCACTGATCACGTGGCTATCATGCACTGATCACGTGGCTGATCATGCACTGATCACGTAGCTACATGCACTGATCACGTGACTGATCATGCACTGATCACGTAATGATCATGCACTGATCACGTGGCTGATCATGCACTGATCACGTGGCTGATCATGCACTGATCACGTGACTGATCATGCACTGATCACGTGACTGATCATGCACTGATCACGTGGCTATCATGCACTGATCACGTGGCTGATCATGCACTGATCACGCAGCTATCATGCACTGATCACGTGACTGATCATGCACTGATCACGTGGCTATCATGCACTGATCACGTGGCTGATCATGCACTGATCACGTAGCTATCATGCACTGATCACGTGACTGATCATGCACTGATCACGTGACTGATCATGCACTGATCACGTGGCTATCATGCACTGATCACGTGGCTATCATGCACTGATCACGTGACTGATCATGCACTGATCACGTAATTGTCATGCACTGATCACGTGGCTATCATGCACTGATCACGTGACTGATCATGCACTGATCACGTGACTGATCATGCACTGATCACGTGGCTGATCATGCACTGATCACGTGACTGATCATGCACTGATCACGTGACTGATCATGCACTGATCACGTGGATATCATGCACTGATCACGTGGCTGATCATACACTGATCACGTGTCTGATCATGCACTGATCACGTGGCTGATCATGCACTGATCACGTAACTGATCATGCACTGATCACGTGGCTATCATGCACTGATCACGTGGCTGATCATGCACTGATCACGTGGCTGATCACACACTGTCACGTGACTGATCATGCACTGATCACGTGGCACTCATGCACTGATCACGTGGCTGATCATACACTGATCACGTAACTGATCATGCACACAGCACGTGGCTATCATGCACTGATCACGTGGCTGATCATGCAATGATCACGTAGCTACCATATACTGGTCACGTGACTGATCATGCACAGATCACGTAAATGATCATGCACTGATCACGTGACTGATCATGCACTGATCACGTGACTGATCATGCACTGATCACGTGGCTATCATGCACTGCTCACGTGGCTGATCATGCAATGATCACGTAGCAACCATGTACTGGTCACGTGACTGATCATGCACTGATCACGTAATTGATCATGCACTGATCACGTGACTGATCATGCACTGATCACGTGGCTGATCATGCACTGATCACGTGGCTGATCATGCACTGATCACGTGGCTATCATGCACTGATCACGTGGCTATCATGCACTGATCACGTGGCTGATCACACACTGATCACGTGACTGATCATGCACTGATCACGTGGCTATCATGCACTGATCACGTGGCTATCATGCACTGATCACGTGGCTATCATGCACTGATCACGTGGCTGATCATGCACTGATCACGTGACTGATCATGCACTGATCACGTGGCTATCATGCACTGATCACGTAACTGATCATGCACTGATCACGTGGCTGATCATGCACTGATCACGTGACTGATCATGCACTGATCACGTGACTGATCATGCACTGATCACGTGGCTATCATGCACTGATCACGTGGCTGATCATGCACTGATCACGTAGCTACATGCACTGATCACGTGACTGATCATGCACTGATCACGTGATTGATCATGCACTGATCACGTGGCTGATCATGCACTGATCACGTGACTGATCATGCACTGATCACGTGACTGATCATGCACTGATCACGTGGCTATCATGCACTGATCACGTGGCTGATCATGCACTGATCACGCAGCTACCATGCACTGATCACGTGACTGATCATGCACTGATCACGTGACTGATCATGCACTGATCACGTGGCTGATCATGCACTGATCACGTGACTGATCATGCACTGATCACGTGGCTATCATGCACTGATCACGTGGCTGATCATGCACTGATCACGTAGCTATCATGCACTGATCACGTGACTGATCATGCACTGATCACGTGACTGATCATGCACTGATCACGTGGCTATCATGCACTGATCACGTGACTGATCATGCACTGATCACGTCTGATCATGCACTGATCACGTGACTGATCATGCACTGATCACGTGGCTGATCATGCACTGATCACGTGACTGATCATGCACTGATCACGTGGCTGATCATGCACTGATCACGTGACTGATCATGCACTGATCACGTGGCTATCATGCACTGATCACGTGGCTGATCATGCACTGATCACGGGACTGATCATGCACTGATCACGTGGCTGATCATGCACTGATCACGTGACTGATCATGCACTGATCACGTGGCTGATCATGCACTGATCACGTGGCTGATCATGCACTGATCACGTGACTGATCATGCACTGATCACGTGACTGATCATGCACTGATCACGTGGCTATCATGCACTGATCACGTGGCTGATCATGCACTGATCACGTGACTGATCATGCACTGATCACTGGCTATCATGCACTGATCACGTGGCTATCATGCACTGATCACGTGGCTGATCATGCACTGATCACGTGACTGATCATGCACTGATCACGTCTATATCATGCACTGATCACGTGACTGATCATGCACTGATCACGCGGATGATCATGCACTGATCACGTGACTGATCATGCACTGATCACGTGGCTATCATGCACTGATCACGTGGCTGATCATGCACTGATCACGTAGCTACCATGCACTGATCACGTGACTGATCATGCACTGATCACGTGATTGATCATGCACTGATCACGTGGCTGATCATGCACTGATCACGTGGCTGATCATGCACTGATCACGTGACTGATCATGCACTGATCACGTGGCTGATCATACACTGATCACGTAACTGATCATGCACTGATCACGTGGCTATCATGCACTGATCACGTGGCTGATCATGCACTGATCACGTGGCTGATCACACACTGTCACGTGACTGATCATGCACTGATCACGTGGCACTCATGCACTGATCACGTGGCTGATCATACACTGATCACGTAACTGATCATGCACACATCACGTGGCTATCATGCACTGATCACGTGGCTGATCATGCAATGATCACGTAGCTACCATATACTGGTCACGTGACTGATCATGCACTGATCACGTAAATGATCATGCACTGATCACGTGACTGATCATGCACTGATCACGTGACTGATCATGCACTGATCACGTGGCTATCATGCACTGATCACGTGGCTGATCATGCAATGATCACGTAGCAACCATGTACTGGTCACGTGACTGATCATGCACTGATCACGTAATTGATCATGCACTGATCACGTGGCTGATCATGCACTGATCACGTGGCTGATCATGCACTGATCACGTGGCTATCATGCACTGATCACGTGGCTATCATGCACTGATCACGTGGATATCATGCACTGATCACGTGGCTGATCACACACTGATCACGTGAATGATCATGCACTGATCACGTGGCTATCATGCACTGATCACGTGGCTGATCATGCACTGATCACGTGGCTGATCATGCACTGATCACGTGACTGATCATGCACTGATCACGTGACTGATCATGCACTGATCACGTGGCTATCATGCACTGATCACGTGGCTGATCATGCACTGATCATGTAGCTACCATGCACTGATCACGTGACTGATCATGCACTGATCACGTGACTGATCATGCACTGATCACGTGGCTATCATGCACTGATCACGTGGCTATCATGCACTGATCACGTGGCTGATCATGCACTGATCACGCAGCTATCATGCACTGGTCACGTGACTGATCATGCACTGATCACGTGGCTGATCATGCACTGATCACGTGACTGATCATGCACTGATCACGTGACTGATCATGCACTGATCACGTGGATATCATGCACTGATCACGTGGCTGATCATACACTGATCACGTGTCTGATCATGCACTGATCACGTGGCTGATCATACACTGATCACGTAACTGATCATGCACTGATCACGTGGCTATCATGCACTGATCACGTGGCTGATCATGCACTGATCACGTGGCTGATCACACACCTGTCACGTGACTGATCATGCACTGATCACGTGGCACTCATGCACTGATCACGTGGCTGATCATACACTGCTCTGGTAACTGATCATGCACTGATCACGTGGCTATCATGCACTGATCACGTGGCTGATCATGTAATGATCTCGTGACTACCATATACTGGTCACGTGACTGATCATGCACTGATCACGTAAATGATCATGCACTGATCACGTGACTGATCATGCACTGATCACGTGACTGATCATGCACTGATCACGTGGCTATCATGCACTGATCACGTGGCTGATCATGCACTGATCACGTAATTGATCATGCACTGATCACGTGACTGATCATGCACTGATCACGTGGCTGATCACACACTGATCACGTGACTGATCATGCACTGATCACGTGGCTATCATGCACTGATCACGTGGCTGATCATGCACTGATCACGTGGCTGATCATGCACTGATCACGTGGCTGATCATGCACTGATCACGTGACTGATCATGCACTGATCACGTGGCTATCATGCACTGATCACGTGGCTGATCATGCACTGATCACGTGGCTGATCATGCACTGATCACGTGACTGATCATGCACTGATCACGTGGCATCATGCACTGATCACGTGGCTGATCATGCACTGATCACGCAGCTATCATGCACTGATCACGTGACTGATCATGCACTGATCACGTGGCTGATCATGCACTGATCACGTGGCTGATCATGCACTGATCACGTGACTGATCATGCACTGATCACGTGACTGATCATGCACTGATCACGTGGCTATCATGCACTGATCACGTGGCTGATCATGCACTGATCACGTGCCTGATCATGCACTGATCACATGACTGATCATGCACTGATCACGTGACTGATCATGCACTGATCACGTGGCTATCATGCACTACTCACGTGGCTGATCATGCAATGATCATGTAGCTACCATGTACTGGTCACGTGACTGATCATACACCCATCAGGTGACTGATCATGCACTGATCACGTGGCTATCATGCACTGATCACGTGACTGATCATGCACTGATCACGTGCCTGATCATGCACTGATCACGTGACTGATCATGCACTGATCACGTGCAATCATGCACTGATCACGTGGCTGATCATGCACTGATCACGTGGCTATCATGCACTGATCACGTGGCTGATCATGCACTGATACCGTGACTGAGCATGGACTGATCACATGACTATCATGTAGTGATCACGTGACTTAATGGCGCTGATCATGTGACTGATCATGCGCTGATCATGTTTGCTATCATACACTGATCATGTGCCTCTGGAGGCAATAAACAAAGAGCTGAGTAGGCACGAATCAAACAGTCAGCAGGCAATAATCATGGAACTCAGCTGTGAGGAATCATGCTGCTCAGCTGGCAATAATCAAGCAGCTGAGCAGGCAGGAATTACGCAGCACAGCTGGCAATTGTCAAGCAGATGACAGGCAGGAATCGTGCAGCTCAGCTGCCAATTGTCAAGCAGATGAGCAGACAGTAATCACGCAGCTCAGCAGGCCCTGAACACGTGACTGAGCATGCACTGTTCACGTGGCTGATCATACACTGATCACGTGATGATCATGCACTGATCACGTGGCTATCATGCACTGATCACGTGGCTGATCATGCACTGATCACGTGTCTGTCATGCACTGATCACGTGGCTGATCATGCACTGATCACGTGGCTGATCATGCACTGATCACGTGACTGATCATGCACTGATCACGTGGCTGATCATGCACTGATCACGTGGCTGATCATGCACTGATCACGTGACTGATCATGCACTGATCACGTGGCTATCATGCACTGATCACGTGGCTGATCATACACTGATCACGTGACTGATCATGCACTGATCACGTGGCTGATCATGCACTGATCACGTAACTGATCATGCACTGATCACGTGGCTATCATGCACTGATCACGTGGCTGATCATGCACTGATCACGTGGCTGATCATGCACTGTCACGTGACTGATCATGCACTGATCACGTGGCACTCATGCACTGATCACGTGGCTGATCATGCACTGATCACGTAACTGATCATGCACTGATCACGTGGCTATCATGCACTGATCACGTGGCTGATCATGCAATGATCACGTAGCTACCATATACTGGTCACGTGACTGATCATGCACTGATCACGTAAATGATCATGCACTGATCACGTGACTGATCATGCACTGATCACGTGACTGATCATGCACTGATCACGTGGCTATCATGCACTGATCACGTGGCTGATCATGCAATGATCACGTAGCAACCATGTACTGGTCACGTGACTGATCATGCACTGATCACGTAATTGATCATGCACTGATCACGTGGCTGATCATGCACTGATCACGTGGCTGATCACACACTGATCACGTGACTGATCATGCACTGATCACGTGGCTATCATGCACTGATCACGTGGCTATCATGCACTGATCACGTGGCTATCATGCACTGATCACGTGGCTGATCACACTGATCACGTGACTGATCATGCACTGATCACGTGGCTATCATGCACTGATCACGTAACTGATCATGCACTGATCACGTGGCTGATCATGCACTGATCACGTGACTGATCATGCACTGATCACGTGACTGATCATGCACTGATCACGTGGCTATCATGCACTGATCACGTGGCTGATCATGCAATGATCACGTAGCTACATGCACTGATCACGTGACTGATCATGCACTGATCACGTGATTGATCATGCACTGATCACGTGGCTGATCATGCACTGATCACGTGACTGATCATGCACTGATCACGTGACTGATCATGCACTGATCACGTGGCTATCATGCACTGATCACGTGGCTGATCATGCACTGATCACGCAGCTATCATGCACTGATCACGTGACTGATCATGCACTGATCACGTAACTGATCATGCACTGATCACGTGGCTGATCATGCACTGATCACGTGACTGATCATGCACTGATCACGTGGCTATCATGCACTGATCACATGGCTGATCATGCACTGATCACGTAGCTACCATGCACTGATCACGTGACTGATCATGCACTGATCACGTGACTGATCATGCACTGATCACGTGGCTATCATGCACTGATCACGTGACTGATCATGCACTGATCACGTCTGATCATGCACTGATCACGTGACTGATCATGCACTGATCACGTGGCTGATCATGCACTGATCACGTGACTGATCATGCACTGATCACGTGGCTGATCATGCACTGATCACGTGACTGATCATGCACTGATCACGTGGCTATCATGCACTGATCACGTGGCTGATCATGCACTGATCACGGGACTGATCATGCACTGATCACGTGGCTGATCATGCACTGATCACGTAACTGATCATGCACTGATCACGTGGCTGATCATGCACTGATCACGTGGCTGATCATGCACTGATCACGTGACTGATCATGCACTGATCACGTGACTGATCATGCACTGATCACGTGGCTATCATGCACTGATCACGTGGCTGATCATGCACTGATCACGTGACTGATCATGCACTGATCACTGGCTATCATGCACTGATCACGTGGCTATCATGCACTGATCACGTGGCTGATCATGCACTGATCACGTGACTGATCATGCACTGATCACGTCTATATCATGCACTGATCACGTGACTGATCATGCACTGATCACGTGGATGATCATGCACTGATCACGTGACTGATCATGCACTGATCACGTGGCTATCATGCACTGATCACGTGGCTGATCATGCAATGATCACGTAGCTACCATGCACTGGTCACGTGACTGATCATGCACTGATCACGTGATTGATCATGCACTGATCACGTGGCTGATCATGCACTGATCACGTGGCTGATCATGCACTGATCACGTGACTGATCATGCACTGATCACGTGGCTGATCATGCACTGATCACGTGACTGATCATGCACTGATCACGTGGCTATCATGCACTGATCACGTGGCTGATCATGCACTGATCACGTGGCTGATCACACACTGTCACGTGACTGATCATGCACTGATCACGTGGCACTCATGCACTGATCACGTGGCTGATCATACTGATCACGTGACTGATCATGCACTGATCACGTGGCTATCATGCACTGATCACGTGGCTGATCATGCAATGATCACGTAGCTACCATATACTGATCACGTGACTGATCATGCACTGATCACGTAACTGATCATGCACTGATCACGTGACTGATCATGCACTGATCACGTGACTGATCATGCACTGATCACGTGGCTATCATGCACTGATCACGTGGCTGATCATGCACTGATCACGTAGCAACCATGTACTGGTCACGTGACTGATCATGCACTGATCACGTAATTGATCATGCACTGATCACGTGACTGATCATGCACTGATCACGTGGCTGATCATGCACTGATCACGTGGCTATCATGCACTGATCACGTGGCTATCATGCACTGATCACGTGGCTATCATGCACTGATCACGTGGCTGATCACACACTGATCACGTGACTGATCATGCACTGATCACGTGGCTATCATGCACTGATCACGTAACTGATCATGCACTGATCACGTGGCTGATCATGCACTGATCACGTGACTGATCATGCACTGATCACGTGACTGATCATGCACTGATCACGTGGCTATCATGCACTGATCACGTGGCTGATCATGCACTGATCACGTAGCTACCATGCACTGATCACGTGACTGATCATGCACTGATCACGTGACTGATCATGCACTGATCACGTGGCTATCATGCACTGATCACGTGGCTATCATGCACTGATCACGTGGCTGATCATGCACTGATCACGCAGCTATCATGCACTGGTCACGTGACTGATCATGCACTGATCACGTGGCTGATCATGCACTGATCACGTGACTGATCATGCACTGATCACGTGACTGATCATGCACTGATCACGTGGATATCATGCACTGATCACGTGGCTGATCATGCACTGATCACGTGTCTGATCATGCACTGATCACGTGGCTGATCATGCACTGATCACGTAACTGATCATGCACTGATCACGTGGCTATCATGCACTGATCACGTGGCTGATCATGCACTGATCACGTGGCTGATCACACACCTGTCACGTGACTGATCATGCACTGATCACGTGGCACTCATGCACTGATCACGTGGCTGATCATACACTGATCACGTAACTGATCATGCACTGATCACGTGGCTATCATGCACTGATCACGTGGCTGATCATGCAATGATCACGTGACTACCATATACTGGTCACGTGACTGATCATGCACTGATCACGTAAATGATCATGCACTGATCACGTGACTGATCATGCACTGATCACGTGACTGATCATGCACTGATCACGTGGCTATCATGCACTGATCACGTGGCTGATCATGCACTGATCACGTAATTGATCATGCACTGATCACGTGACTGATCATGCACTGATCACGTGGCTGATCACACACTGATCACGTGACTGATCATGCACTGATCACGTGGCTATCATGCACTGATCACGTGGCTGATCATGCACTGATCACGTGGCTGATCATGCACTGATCACGTGGCTGATCATGCACTGATCACGTGACTGATCATGCACTGATCACGTGGCTATCATGCACTGATCACGTGGCTGATCATGCACTGATCACGTGGCTGATCATGCACTGATCACGTGACTGATCATGCACTGATCACGTGGCATCATGCACTGATCACGTGGCTGATCATGCACTGATCACGCAGCTATCATGCACTGATCACGTGACTGATCATGCACTGATCACGTAACTGATCATGCACTGATCACGTGGCTGATCATGCACTGATCACGTGACTGATCATGCACTGATCACGTGACTGATCATGCACTGATCACGTGGCTATCATGCACTGATCACGTGGCTGATCATGCACTGATCACGTGCCTGATCATGCACTGATCACATGACTGATCATGCACTGATCACGTGACTGATCATGCACTGATCACGTGGCTATCATGCACTACTCACGTGGCTGATCATGCAATGATCATGTAGCTACCATGTACTGGTCACGTGACTGATCATACACCCATCAGGTGACTGATCATGCACTGATCACGTGGCTATCATGCACTGATCACGTGGCTGATCATGCACTGATCACGTGCCTGATCATGCACTGATCACGTGACTGATCATGCACTGATCACGTAGCAATCATGCACTGATCACCTGGGTGATCATGCACTGATCACGTGGCTTTCATGCACTGATCACGTGGCTGATCATGCACTGATACCGTGACTGAGCATGGACTGATCACATGACTATCATGTAGTGATCACGTGACTTAATGGCGCTGACCATGTGACTGATCATGCGCTGAGCATGTTTGCTATCATACACTGATCATGTGCCTCTGGAGGCAATTAACAAAGAGCTGAGTAGGCATGAATAAAACAGTCAGCAGACAATAATCATGGAACTCAGCTGTGAGGAATCATGCTGCTCAGCTGGCAATAATCAAGCAGCTGAGCAGGCACGAATTACACAGCACAGCTGGCAATTGTCAAACAGATGACAGGCAGGAATCATGCAGCTCAGCTGCCAATTGTCAAGCAGATGAGCAGACAGTAATCACGCAGCTCAGCAGGCCCTGAACACGTGACTGAGCATGCACTGTTCACGTTGCTGATCACACACCTATCACGTGAATGATCATGCACTGATCACGTGGCTCTCATGCACTGATCACGTGATTGCGCATGCACTGACCACGTAATTGTATGCACTGCTCACGTGGCTGATCATGCACTGATCACGTGGCTGATCATGCACTGATCACGTGACTGATCATGCACTGATCACGTGGCTATCATGCACTGTTAACTTGGCTGATCATGCAATGATCACGCAGCTACTATGTACTGGTCACGGGACTGATCATGCACTGATGACGTAATTGATCATGCACTGATCATGCGGCTGATCATGCACTGATCACGTGACTGATCATGCAATGATCACGTGACTTATCATGCACTGATCACGGGGCTATCATGCACTGATCAATTGGCTGGTCATACAGTGATCACGCAGCTACCATGTACTGGTCACGTGACTGATCATGCACTGATTACATAATTGATCATGCACTGATCATGTGGTTGATCATGCACTGATCACGTGACTGATCATGCACTGATCACGTGGCTATGATGCACTTATCACATTGCTGGTCATACACTGATCATATAGCTACCATGTACCGGTCACGTGAATGATCATACACCCATCAGGTGACTGATCATGCACTGATCACGTGGCTATCATGCACTGACCGCGAGACTGAAAATGCACTGATCACGTCTAATCATGCACTGATCACATGACTGCCCATGCACTGATCATGTGGATGATCATACACTAATCATGTGACAGATCATGCACTGATCACGTGGCTGATCATGCACTGATACCGTGGCTGATCATGCACTGATCACGTAGCTATCTTTCACTGATCACGTGGCTGATCATACACTCATCACGGGACTGATCATGCACTGATCACGTGGCTGATCATGCACTGATCAGGTAATTGATCATGCACTGATCATTTGGCTGATCATGCACTGAACACGTGGCTGATCATACACTGATCACGTGACTGATCATGCACTGATCACATGACTGATCATCCACTGATCAGTTGGCTATCATGCACTTATTACTTGGCTGATCATACACTGATCACGTGACTGATAATGCACTGATCATCTGGCTATCATGCACTCATTACCTGGCTATCGTGCACTGATCACGTGGTTGATCATACACTGATCACGAGACTGATCATGCACTGATCACGTCTATATCATGCACTGATCACATGACTGCCCATGCACTGATCACCCGGATGAACATACACTGATCATGTGACAGATCATGCACTGATCACGTGGCTATCATGCACTGATCACGTACTGATCATGCACTGATCACGTGGCTATCATGCACTGATCACTTGGCTGGTCATGCACTGATCACGCAGCTAACATGTACTGGTCACGTGACTGATCATGCAGTGATCACTTGGCTATCATGCACAGATCACATGGCTGATCATGCAATGATCACGTAGCTACCATATACTGGTCATGTGACTGATCATGCACTGATCACGTGACTGATCATGCAATGATCACGTGGCTATCATGCAGTGATCACCTGGCTATCATGCACTGATCACTTGGCTGGTCATATACTGATCACGCAGCTAACATGTACTGGTCACGTGACTGATCATGCACTGATCACGTGGCTGATCATGCACTGATCACGTGACTGATCATGCACTGTTCATGAGACTCATCATGCACTGATCACGTGGATATCATGCACTGATCACGTGTTTGATCATACACTGTTCACGTGTCTGACCATGCACTGCTCACATGGCTGATCATATACTGTTCACGTAACTGATCATGCACTGATCACGTGGATATCATGCACTGATCACGTGGCTGAACATGCACTGTTCACGTGGCTTACCACACACCTGTCACGTTACTGATCATGCTCTGATCACGAGGCACTCATGCACTGATCACGTGGCTGATCATACTCTGCTCTCGTAACTGATCATGCACACATCAGGTGGCTATCATGCACTTCTCACCTGGCTGGTCATGCAATGTTCACGTGGCTACCATATACTGGTCACGTGACTGATCATGCTCAAATCACGTAAATGATCATGCACTGTTCAGTTGACTGATCATGTACTGATCACGTGACTGATCATGCACTGATCACGTGGCTATCATGCACTGCTCACGTGGCTGATCATGCAATGATCACGTAGCATCCATGTACTCGTCACGTGACTGATCATGCACTGATCACGTAATTAATCCTGCACTGATCACCTGACTCATCATGCACTGATCACGTGGCTGATCACACACGTATCACGTGACTGATCATGCACTGATCACGTGGATATCATGCACTGATCACGTGTTTGATCATACATTGTTCACGTGT
The DNA here is from genome assembly GCF_032452875.1 of Bos javanicus. Lineage (NCBI taxonomy): Eukaryota > Metazoa > Chordata > Mammalia > Artiodactyla > Bovidae > Bos > Bos javanicus. Next base: position 309,712 of record NW_026893663.1, read on the forward strand.
CTGACCATGCACTGCTCACGTGGCTGATCATACACTGTTCACGTAACTGATCATGCACTGATCACGTGGATATCATGCACTGATCACGTGGCTGAACATGCACTGTTCACGTGGCTTATCACACACCTGTCACGTGACTGATCATGCACTGATCACGTGTCACTCATGCACTGATCACGTGGCTGATCATATTCTGCTCACGTAACTGATCATGCACACATCAGGTGGCTATCATGCACTTCTCACCTGGCTGGTCATGCAATGTTCATGTAGCTACCATACACTGGTCACGAGACTGATCATGCACAGATCACGTAAATGATCATGCACTGTTCACGTGACTGATCTTGTACTGATCACGTGACTGATCACGCACTGATCACGTGGCTATCATGCACTGCTAACGTGGCTGATCATGAAATGATCACGCAGCTACCATGTACTGGTCACGTGACAGATCATGCACTGATCACGTGGCTGATCATGCACTGATCACGTGACTGATCATGCACTGATCACGTCACTGATCATGCACTGATCACGTGGCTATCATGCACTGATCACTTGGCTGGTCATACACTGATCAGGCAGCTAACATGTACTGGTCACGTGACTGATCATGCACTGATGACGTAATTGATCATGCACTGATCATGTGGCTGATCATGCACTGATCACTTGACTGATCATGCACTGATTACGTGACTTATCATGCACTGATCACGTGGCTATCATACACTGATCACATGGCTGGTCATACACTGATCACGTGCCTGGTCATGCACAGATTACATGACTGATCATGCACTGATCACGTCACTGATCATGCACCGATCACGTGGCTATCATGCACTACTCACTTGGCTGATCATGCAATGATCATGTAGCTACCATGTACCGGTCACGTGACTGATCATACACCCATCAGGTGACTGATCATGCACTGATCACGTGCCTATCATGCACTGTTCATGTGCCTGATCATACACTGATCACCTGCCTGGTCATGCACAGATCACGTGACTAATCATGAACTGATCACGTAGCAATCATTCACTGATCACCTGGGTGATCATGCACTGATCACGTGGCTTTCATGCACTGATCACGTGGCTGATCATGCACTGATACCGTGACTGAGCATGGACTGATCACATGACTATCATGTAGTGATCACGTGACTTAATGGCGCTGACCATGTGACTGATCATGCGCTGAGCATGTTTGCTATCATACACTGATCATGTGCCTCTGGAGGCAATTAACAAAGAGCTGAGTAGGCATGAATCAAACAGTCAGCAGGCAATAATCATGGAACTCAGCTGTGAGGAATCATGCTGCTCAGCTGGCAATAATCAAGCAGCTGAGCAGGCACGAATTACACAGCACAGCTGGCAATTGTCAAGCAGATGACAGGCAGGAATCATGCAGCTCAGCTGCCAATTGTCAAGCAGATGAGCAGACAGTAATCACGCAGCTCAGCAGGCCCAGAACACGTGACTGAGCATGCACTGTTCACGTCGCTGATCACACACCTATCACGTGAATGATCATGCACTGATCACGTGGCTGTCATGCACTGATCACGTGATTGCGCATGCACTGACCACGTAATTGTATGCACTGCTCACGTGGCTATCATGCACTGATGACGTGGCTGATCATGCATTTATCATGTGATTGATCATGCACTGATCACGTGGCTGATCATGCACTGATCACGTGACTGATCATGCACTGTCCACGTGTCTGACCATGCACTGCTCACGTGGCTGTTCATACACTGTTCACGTAACTGATCATGCACTGATCACGTGGATATCATGCATTGATCACGTGGCTGAACATGCACTGTTCACGTGGCTTACCACACACCTGTCACGTGACTGATCATGCACTGATCACACAGCACTCATGCACTGATCACGTGGCTGATCATACTCTGCTCACGTAACTGATCATGCACACTGCACATGGCTATCATGCACTTCTCACGTGGCTGGTCATGCAATGTTCACGTAGCTACCATATACTGGTCAAGTGACTGATCATGCTCAGATCACGTAAATGATCATGCACTGTTCAGTTGACTGATCATGTACTGATCACGTGACTGATCATGCACTGATCATGTGGCTATCATGCACTGCTCACGTGGCTGATCATGCAATGATCACGTAGCATCCATGTACTGGTCACGTGACTGATCATGCACTGATCACGTAATTAATCCTGCACTGATCACCTGACTCATCATGCACTGATCACGTGGCTGATCACACACGTATCACGTGACTGATCATGCACTGATCACGTGGATATCATGCACTGATCACGTGTTTGATCATACATTGTTCACGTGTCTGACCATGCACTGCTCACGTGGCTGATCATACACTGTTCACGTAACTGATCATGCACTGATCACGTGGATATCATGCACTGATCACGTGGCTGAACATGCACTGTTCACGTGGCTTATCACACACCTGTCACGTGACTGATCATGCACTGATCACGTGTCACTCATGCACTGATCACTTGGCTGGTCATACACTGATCAGGCAGCTAACATGTACTGGTCACGTGACTGATCATGCACTGATGACGTAATTGATCATGCACTGATCATGTGGCTGATCATGCACTGATCACTTGACTGATCATGCACTGATCACGTGACTGATCATGCACTGATCACGTGGCTATCATACACTGATCACATGGCTGGTCATACACTGATCACGTGCCTGGTCATGCACAGATTACATGACTGATCATGCACTGATCACGTGACTGATCATGCACTGATCACGTGGCTCTCATGCACTGATCACGTGATTGCGCATGCACTGACCACGTAATTGTATGCACTGCTCACGTGGCTATCATGCACTGATGACGTGGCTGATCATGCACTTATCATGTGATTGATCATGCACTGATCACGTAGCTATCTTGCACTGATCACTTGGCTGCTAATACACTCATCACAGGACTGATCGTGCACTGATTATGGCGCTATCATGCATTGACTACATCACTCCACATGCACTGATCACGTGGATGATCATGCACTGATCACTTGACTGACCATGCACTGATCACGTGACTGATTATGCACTGATCACGTGGCTGGTCATACTGATCACCTGCCTCGTCATGCACTGATCACGTGGCTGATCATGCACTGATAACGTGACTGGTCATGCACTGATCACGTGGCTATCATGCAGTGATCACGTGACTGGTCATGCACTGATCACGTGGCTATCATGCAGTGATCACGTGGCTATCATGCACAGATCACATGGCTGATCATGAAATGATCACGCAGCTACCATGTACTGGTCACGTGACTGATCATGCACTGATCACGTGGCTGATCATGCACTGATCACGTGACTGATCATGCACTGATCACGTCACTGATCATGCACTGATCACGTGGCTATCATGCACTGATCACTTGGCTGGTCATACACTGATCACGCAGCTAACATGTACTGGTCACATGACTGATCATGCACTGATGACGTAATTGATCATGCACTGATCATGTGGCTGATCATGCACTGATCACTTGACTGATCATGCACTGATCACGTGACTTATCATGCACTGATCACGTGGCTATCATACACTGATCACATGGCTGGTCATACACTGATCACGTGCCTGGTCATGCACAGATTACATGACTGATCATGCACTGATCACGTCACTGATCATGCACTGAGCACGTGGCTATCATGCACTACTCACGTGGCTGATCATGCAATGATCATGGAGCTACCATGTCCCGGTCACGTGACTGATCATACACCCATCAGGTGACTGATCATGCGCTGAACACGTGGCTATCATGCACTGTTCACGTGGCTGATCATACACTGTTCACCTGCCTGGTCATGCACAGATCACGTGACTAATCATGAACTGATCACGTAGCAATCATTCACTGATCACCTGGCTGATCATGCACTGATCACGTGGCTATCATGCAATGATCACGTGGCTATCGTGCACTACTCACGTGGCTGAACATGCAATGATCATGTAGCTACCATGTACAAGTCACGTGAATGATCATACACACATCAGGTGACTGATCATGCACTGATCACGTGGCTATCATGCACTGATCACGAGACTGATTATGCACTGATCACGTCTATATCATGCACTTATCACATGACTGCCCATGCACCTATCACGTGGATGTTCATACACTAATCATGTGACAGATCATGCACTGATCACGTGGCTGATCATGCACTGATACCGTGACTGAGCATGGACTGATCACATGACTATCATGTAGTGATCACGTAACTTAATGGCGCTGATCATGTGACTGATCATGCGCTGATCATGTTTGCTATCATACACTGATCATGTGCCTCTGGAGGCAATAAACAAAGAGCTGAGTAGGCACGAATCATACAGTCAGCAGGCAATAATCATGGAACTCAGCTGTGAGGAATCATGCTGCTCAGCTGGCAATAATCAAGCAGCTGAGCAGGCAGGAATTACACAGCACAGCTGGCAATTGTCAAGCAGATGACAGGCAGGAATCATGCAGCTCAGCTGGCAATTGTCAAGCAGATGAGCAGACAGGAATCACGCAGCTCAGCAGGCCCTGATCACGTGACTGAGCATGCACTGTTCACCTGGCTGATCATACACTGATTACGTGATTGATAATGCACTGATCACTTGGATATAATGCACTGATCATGTTGCTGATCATACACTGTTCACGTGTCTGACCATACACTGATCACATGGCAGATCATACACTGCTCACCTAACTGATCTTGCACTGATCACATAATTGATCATGCCCTGATCACGTGGCTGATCATGCAATGATCATGTAGCTACCATGTACTGGTCCCGTGAGTGACCATGCACTGATCACGTAATTGATCATGCACTGATCACGTGGCTGATCATGCACTGAACACGTGACTGACCATGCACTGATCACGTGACTGATCATGCACTGATCACGTGGCTATCATGCACTGTTCACGTGGCTGATCATGCAATAATCACGCAGCTACCATGTACTGGTCACATGACTGATCATGCACTGTTCACGTAATTGATCATGCACTGATCACCTGGCTTATCATGCATTGATCATGTTACTGATCATGTGCTGATCAAGTTTGGTGTCACACACTGATCATGTGCATCTGCAGGCAATGAACAAAGAGCTGAGTAGGCAGAAATCAGTCAGCAGGCTATAATCATGGAACTCAGCTTTGAGAAATCATGCTGCTCAGCTGGCAATAATCAAGTAGATGAGCAGGCAGGAATTATGCAGCACAGGTGGCAATTGTCAAGGAGATGACAGGCAGGAATCGTACAGCTCAGCTGGCAATTGTCAAGCAGATGAGCAGACAGTAATCACGCAGCTCAGCAGGCCCTGATCACGTGACTGAGCATGCACTGTTCACGTGGCTGATCACACACCTATCACGTGAATAATCATGCACTGATCACGTGGCTCTCATGCACTGATCACGTGATTGCGCATGCACTGATCACGTAATTGTATGCACTGCTCACGTGGCTATCATGCACTGATGACGTGGCTGATCATGCACTGATCACGTAGCTATCTTGCACTGATCACTTGGCTGATCATACACTCATCACGGGACTGATCGTGCACTGATCACGGCGCTATCATGCATTGTCTACATGACTCCACATGCACTGATCACGTGGATGATCATGCAATGATCACGTGACTGACCATGCACTGATTACGTGACTGATCATGCACTGATCACGTGGCTGATCATGCACAGATCACATAATTGATCATGCACTGATCATTTGGCTGATCATGCACTGATCACTTGGCTGAACATACACTGATCACCTGACTGATCATGCACTGATCACGTGACTGATCATCCACTAATCAGTTGGCTATCATGCACTGATTACTTGGCTGATCATACACTGATCACGTGACTGATAATGCACTGATCATCTGGCTATCATGCACTCATTACCTGGCTATCGTTCACTGATCACGTGGTTGATCATACACTGATCACGAGACTGATCATGCACTGATCATGTCTATACCACGCACTGATCACAAGACTGCCCATGCAGTGATCACCCGGATGATCATACACTGATCATGTGACAGATCATGCACTGATCACGTGGCTATCATGCACTGCTCACGCGGCTGTTCATGCAATGATCACGTAGCTACCATGTACTGGTCACGTGAGTGATCATGCACTGATCACGTATTTGATCATGAACTGATCATGTGGCTGATCATGCACTGATCACGTGGCTGATCCTACACTGATCACGTAACTGATCATGCACTGATCACGTGACTGATCAAGCACTGATCACGTGGCTATTATGCACTGATCACTTGGCTGGACATACACTGATCACGTGCCTGGTCATGCACTGATCACTTGGCTGATCATGCACTGATCACATGACTGATCATACACTGATCTCGTGTCTGATCATGCACTGATCACGTGGCTATCATTCACTGCTCACGTGGCTGATCATGCGATGATCACCCAGCTACCATGTACTGGTCACATGACTGATCATGCACTGATCACGTGACTGATCATGCAGTGATCACGTGGCTATCGTGCACTACTCACGTGGCTGATCATGCAATGATCATGTAGCTATCATGTACAGGTCACGTGAATGATCATACACCCTTCAGGTGACTGATCATGCACTGTCACGTGGCTATCATGCACTGATCACGAGACTGATTATGCACTGATCACGTCTATATCATGCACTGATCACATGACTGCCCATGCACTGATCACGTGGATGTTCATAAACTAATCATGTGACAGATCATGCACTGATCACGTGGCTGATCATGCACTGATACCGTGACTGAGCATGGACTGATCACATGACTATCATGTAGTGATCACGTAACTTAATGGCGCTGATCATGTGACTGATCATGCACTGATCATGTTTGCTATCATACACTGATCATGTGCCTCTGGAGGCAATAAACAAAGAGCTGAGTAGGCACGAATCAAACAGTCAGCAGGCAATAATCCTGGAACTCAGCTGTGAGGAATCTGCTGCTCAGCTGGCAATAATCAAGCAGCTGAGCAGGCAGGAATTACGCAGCACAGCTGGCAATTGTCAATCAGATGACAGGCAGGAATCGTGCAGCTCAGCTGGCAATTGTCAAGCAGATGAGCAGACAGTAATCACGCAGCTCAGCAGGCCCTGATCATGTGACTGAGCATGCACTGTTCACGTGGCAGATCATACACTGATCACCTGATTGATCATGCACTGATCACTTGGATATCATGCACAGATCACGTGGCTGATCATACACTGTTCACATGTCTGACCATGCACTGATCACGTGGCTGATCATACACTGCTCAGGTAACTGAACATGCACTGATCACGTGGCTATCATGCACTGATCACGTGGCTGAACATGCACTGTTCACGTGGCTGAACACACACCTGTCACGTGACATATCATGCACTCATCACGTGGCACTCATGCACTGATCACGTGGCTGATCATACTCTGCTCACGTAACTCATCATGCACACATCATGTGGCTATCATGCACTGCTCACGTGGTTTGTCATGGAATGATCACGAAGCTACCATATACTGGTCACATGACTGATCATGCACAGATCACGTAAATGATCATGCACTGTTCACGTGACTGATCATGTACTGATAACGTGACTGATCATGCACTGATCACGTGGCTATCATGCTCTGCTCACGTGGCTGATCATGCAACAATCACGTAGCAACCATGTAATGGTCTGGTGACTGATCATGCACTGATCACGTAATTGATCCTGCACTGATCACGTGGCTCATCACGCACTGATCCGGTGGCTGATCACACACATATCACGTGACTGATCATGTACAGATCACGTGACTAATCATGCACTGATCACGTGGCTATCATGCACTGATATCATGCACTGGTCACGTGGCTGATCACACACGTAACACGTGTTTGATCATGCACTGATCACGTGGCTATCATGCACAGATCCCGTGACTGATCATGCAATGATCACGTAGCTACCATGTACTGGTCTCGTGACTGATCATGCACTGATCACGTGGCTGATCATGCACTGATCACGTGACTGATCATGCACTGATCACGTGGCTGATCATGCACTGATCACGTGGCTGATCATGCAATGATCACGCAGCTACAATGTACTGGTCACATGACTGATCATGCACTGATCACGTAATTGATCATGCATGATCACCTGGCTTATCATGCATTGATTATGTGATTCATCATGTGCTGATCATGTTTGGTGTCATACACTGATCATGTGCCTCTGGAGGCTATGAACAAAGAGCTGAGTAGGCAGGAATCAGTAGGCAATAATCATGGAACTCAGCTCTGAGAAATCATGCTGCTCATCTGGCAATAATCAGGTAGATGAGCAGGCAGGAATTATGCAGCACAGATGGCAATTGTAAAGGAGATGACAGGCAGGAATCGTACAGCTCAGCTGGCAATTGTCAAGCAGATGAGCTGACAGTAATCACGCAGCTCAGCAGGCCCTGATCACGTGACTGAGCATGCACTGTTCACGTGGATGATCACACACCTATCACGTGACTGATCATGCACTGTTCACGTCATTGATCACACACCTATCACGTCAATGACCATGCACTGATCACGTGGCTCTCATGCACAGATCACGTGATTGCGCATGCACTGATCACGTAATTGTATGCACTGCTCACGTGGCTATCATGCACTGATGACGTGGCTGATCATGCACTGATCATGTGACTGATCATGCACTGATCACGTAGCTAAATTGCACTGATCACTTGGCTGATCATACATCATCACGGGACAGATCGTGCACTGATTGCGGCGATATCATGCATTGACTACATGACTCCACATGCACTGATCACGTGGATGATCATGCACTGATCACGTGACTGAACATGCACTGATCACGTGACTGATCATGCACTGATCAAGTGGCTATCATGCACTGATCATTTGGCTGTCATACACTGATCATGTGCCTGGTCATGCACTGATCATGTGGCTGATCATGCACTGATCACGTGACTGATCATGCACTGATCACGTGGCTATCATACACTGATCACGTGGCTATCATTCACAGATCACGTGGCTGATCAAGCAATGATCACGGAGCTACCATGTACTGGTCACGTGACTGATCATGCACTGATCACGTGGCTGATCATGCACTGATCACGTGACTGATCATGCACTGATCACGTGGCTCATCAGGAACTGATCACGTGGCTATCATGCACTGCTCACGTGGCTGATCATGCATTGATCATGTGACTCATCATGTGCTGATCATGTTTGGTGTCAAACACTGATCATGTGCCTCTGGAGGCAATGAACACAGAGCTGAGTAGGCAGGAATCAGTCAGCAGGCAATAATCGTGGAACTCAGCTCTGAGAAATCATGCTGCTCAGCTGGCAATAATCAAGTAGATGAGCAGGCAGGAATTATGCAGCACAGGTGGCAAATGTCAAGGAGATGACAGGCAGGAATCGTGCAGCTCAGCTGGCAATTGTCAAGCAGATGAGCAGACAGTAATCACGCAGCTCAGCAGGCCCTGATCACGTGACTGAGCATGCACTGTTCACGTGGATGATCGCACACCTATCACGTGACTGATCATGCACTTATCACGTGGCTCTCATGCACTGATCACATAATTGTATGCACTGATTACGTGGCTGTCATGCACTGATGACGTGGCTGATCATGCACTGATCATGTGATTCATCATGCACTTATCACGTAGCTATCTTGCACTGATCACATGGCTGATCATACATTCATCTCGGGACTGATCATGCACTGATCACGGTGCTATCATGCATTGATTACATGATTCAACATGCACTGATCACCTGGATGATCATACACTGATCACGTGACTGATCATGCACTGATAACGTGACTGACAATGCTCTGATAACGTGACTGATCATGCACTGATGAGTTGGCAATCATGCACTGATTACTTGGCTGAGCATACACTGATCACATGACTGATAATGCACTGATCATCTGGCTATCGTGCACTCATTACCTGGCTATCGTGCACTGATCACGTGGTTGATCATACACTGATCACGAGACTGATCTTGCACTAATCACGTCTGTATCATGCACTGATCACCTGACTGCCCAGGCACTGATCACGTGGATAAACATACACTGATCATGTGACAGATCATGCAGTGATCACGCGGCTATCATGCACTGCTCACGTGGCTGATCATGCAATGATCTCGTAGCTAACATGTACTGGTCACGTGAGTGATCATGCACTGATCACGTAATTGATCATACACTGATCAGGTGACTTATCATGCACTGTTCACGTGACTGATCATGCACTGATCACGTGGCTGATCATACACTGATCACGTGACTGATCATGCACTGATCACGTGGCTGATCATGCACTGATCACGTGGCTATCATGCACTGATCACGTGGCTATCATTCACTGACCACGTGGATATCATGCACGTATCATGTGACTGATCATGCTGTGATCACGTGGCTATCATGCACTGATCACGTGGCTGATCATGCACTGATCACGTGACTGATCATGCACTGATCACGTGACTGATCATGCACTGATCACGTGGCTATCATGCACTGATCACTTGGCTGGTCATACACTGATCACGCAGCTACCATGTACTGGTCACGTGACTGATCATGCACTGATGACGTAATTGATCATGCACTGATCATGTGGCTGATCATGCACTGATCACTTGACTGATCATGCACTGATCACGTGACTTATCATGCACTGATCACGTGGCTATCATGCACTGATCACATGGCTGGCCATACACTGATCATGTGCCTGGTCATGCACAGATTTCATGACTGATCATGCACTGATCACGTCACTGATCATGCACTGATCACGTGGCTAACATGCACTACTCACGTGGCTGATCATGCACTGATCACGTGACTGATCATGCACTGTTCACGAGACTGATCATGCACTGATCACGTGGATATCATGCACTGATCACGTGTTTGATCATACACTGTTCACGTAACTGATCATGCACTGATCACGTGGATATCATGCACTGATCACGTGGCTGATCATGCACTGTTCACGTGGCTTACCACACACCTGTCACGTGACTGATCATGCACTGATCACGTGGCACTCATGCACTGATCACGTGGCTTATCATACTCTGCTCACGTAACTGATCATGCACACATCAGGTGGCTATCATGCACTTCTCACCTGGCTGGTCATGCAATGTTCACGTAGCTACCATATACTGGTCACGTGACTGATCATGCACAGATCACGTAAATGATCATGCACTGTTCACGTGACTGATCATGTACTGATCACGTGACTGATCACGCACTGATCACGTGGCTATCATGCACTGCTAACGTGGCTGATCATGAAATGATCACGCAGCTACCATGTACTGGTCACGTGACTGATCATGCACTGATCACGTGGCTGATCATGCACTGATCACGTGGCTGATCATGCACTGATCACGTCACTGATCATGCACTGATCACGTGGCTATCATGCACTGATCACTTGGCTGGTCATACACTGATCACGCAGCTAACATGTACTGGTCACATGACTGATCATGCACTGATGACGTAATTGATCATGCACTGATCATGTGGCTGATCATGCACTGATCACTTGACTGATCACGCACTGATCACGTGATTTATCATGCACTGATCACGTGGCTATCATACACTGATCACATGGCTGGTCATACACTGATCACGTGCCTGGTCATGCACAGATTACATGACTGATCATGCACTGATCACGTCACTGATCATGCACTGAGCACGTGGCTATCATGCACTGATCACTTGGCTGGTCATACACTGATCACATGGCTGATCATGCACTGTTCACGTGACTGATCATGTACAGATCACGTGAATAATCATGAAGTGATCACGTGGCTATCCTGCAATAATCACGTAGATATCATGCACTGATCACGTGGCTATCATGCACTGATCACGTGGCTGATCATGCAATGATCACGTAGCTACCATGCACTGGTCACGTGACTGATCATGCACTGATCACGTGACTGATCATGCACTGATCACGTGGCTATCATGCACTGATCACTTGGCTGGTCATACACTGATCACGCAGCTACCATGTACTGGTCACGTGACTGATCATGCACTGATGACGTAATTGATCATGCACTGTTCTTGTGGCTGATCATGCACTGATCACGTGACTGATCATGCACTGATCACGTGGTTATCATGCACTACTCACGTGGCTGATCATGCAATGATAATGTAGCTACCATGTACCGGTCACGTGACTGATCATACACCCATCAGGTGACTGATCATGCACTGATCACGTGGTTATCATGCACTGTTCACATGGCTGATCATACACTGATCACCTGGCTGATCATACACTGATCTCGTGGTTGATCACACACGTATCACGTGACTGATCATGCACTGATCACGTGGCTATCATGCACTGATCACATGACTGATCATGCACAGATCACGTGACTGATCATGCACAGATCACGTGACTGATCATGCACTGATCACGTTGCTATCATGCACTGCTCACGTGGCTGATCATGCAATGATCACACAGCTACCATGTACTGGTCACATGACTGATCATGCACTGATCACATAATTGATCATGCACTGATCACCTGGCTTATCATGCATTGATCATGTGACTGATCATGTGCTGATCATGTTTGGTGTCACACACTGATCATGTGCCTCCGGAGGCAATGAACATAGAGCTGAGTAGGCAGGAATCATTCAGAAGGCTATAATCATGAAACTCACCTCTGAGAATTCATGCTGCTCAGCTGGCAATAATCAAGTAGATGAGCAGGCAGGAATTACGCAGCACAGGTGGCAATTGTCAAGGAGATGACAGGATGAATGACAGGATGACAGGCAGGAATCATGCAGCTCAGCAGGCCCTGATTACGTGACTGATCATGCACTGATCACGTGACTGATCATGCACTGATCACGTGGCTATCATGCACTGAAGACTTGGCTGGTCATACACTGATCACGTGCCTTGTCATGCACAGATTACATGACTGATCATGCACTGAACACTGACTGATCATGCACTGATCACGTGGCTATCATGCACTACGCTCGTGGCTGATCATGCAATGATCATGTAGCTACAATGTACCGGTCAGGTGACTGATCATACACCCATCAGGTGACGGATCATGTACTGATCACGTGGCTATCATGCACTGTTCACGTGGCTGATCATACACTGATCACCTGCCTGGTCATGCACTGATCACGTGACAAATCATGAACTGATCACATAGCTATCATGAACTGCTCACCTGGCTGATCATGCACTGATCACGTGGCTGATCATGCACTGTAACGTGACTGAGCATGGACTGATCACATGACTATCATGTAGTGATCACGTGACTTAATGGCTCTGATCATGTGACTGATCATGCGCTGATATGTTTGCTATCATACACTGATCATGTGCCTCTGGAGGCAATAAACAAAGAGCTGAGTAGGCACGAAGCAAACAGTCAGCAGGCAATAATCATGGAACTCAGGTGTGAGGAATCATGCTTCTCAGCTGGCAAAAATCAAGCAGCTGAGCAGGCAGGAATTATGCAGCACACCTGGCAATTGTCAAGCAGATGAGCAGACAGTAATCACGCAGCTCAACAGGCCCTGATCACGTGACTGAGCATGCACTGTTCACGTGGCTGATCATACACTGATCACGTGATGATCATGCACTGATACTTGGATATCATGCACTGATCACATGGCTGATCATACACTGTTCACGTGTCTGACCATGCACTGATCACGTGGCTGATCATACTCTGCTCACGTAACTCATCATGCACACATCACGTGGCTATCATGCACTGCTCACGTGGCTCGTCATGGAATGATCACATAGCTACCATATACTGGTCACGTGACTGATCATGCACAGATCACGTAAATGATCATGCACTGTTCACGTGACTGATCATGTACTGATAACGTGACTGATCATGCACTGATCACGTGGCTATCATGCAATGATCACGTGGCTATCATGCACTGATCACGTGGCTGATCATTCACTGATACCGTGACTGAGCATGGACTGATCACATGACTATCATGTAGTGATCACGTGACTTAATGACGCTGATCATGTGACTGATCATGCGCTGATCATGTTTGCTATCATACACTGATCATGTGCCTCTGGAGGCAATAAACAAAGAGCTGAGTAGGCACGAATCAAACAGTCAGCAGGCAATAATCATGGAACTCAGGTGTGAGGAATCCTGCTGCTCAGCTGGCAATAATCAAGCAGCTGAGCAGGCAGGTATTATGCAGCACAGCTGGCAATTGTCAAGCAGATGACAGGCAGGAATCATGCAGCTCAGCTGGCAATTGTCAAGCAGATGAGCAGACAGTAATCACGCAGCTCAGCAGGCCCTGATCACGTGACTGAGCATGCACTGTTCACGTGGCTTATCATACACTGATCACGTGATTGATCATGCACTGATCACTTGAATATCATGCACTGATCACGTGGCTGATCATACACTGATCACGTGTCTGACCATGCACTGATCACGTGGCTGATCATAGACTGATCACGTGATGATCATGCACTGATACTTGGATATCATGCACTGATCACATGGCTGATCATACACTGTTCACGTGTCTGACCATGCACTTATCACGTGGCTGATCATACTCTGCTCACGTAACTCATCATGCACACATCACGTGGCTATCATGCACTGCTCACGTGGCTCGTCATGGAATGATCACATAGCTACCATATACTGGTCACGTGACTGATCATGCACAGATCACATAAATGATCATGCACTGTTCACGTGACTGATCATGTACTGATAACGTGACTGATCATGCACTGATCACGTGGCTATCATGCAATGATCACGTGGCTATCATGCACTGATCACGTGGCTGATCATTCACTGATACCGTGACTGAGCATGGACTGATCACATGACTATCATGTAGTGATCACGTGACTTAATGACGCTGATCATGTGACTGATCATGCGCTGATCATGTTTGCTATCATACACTGATCATGTGCCTCTGGAGGAAATAAACAAAGAGCTGAATAGGCACGAATCAAACAGTCAGCAGGCAATAATCATGGAACTCAGGTGTGAGGAATCCTGCTGCTCAGCTGGCAATAATCAAGCAGCTGAGCAGGCAGGTATTATGCAGCACAGCTGGCAATTGTCAAGCAGATGACAGGCAGGAATCATGCAGCTCAGCTGGCAATTGTCAAGCAGATGAGCAGACAGTAATCACCCAGCTCAGCAAGCCCTGATCACGTGACTGAGCATGCACTGTTCACGTGGCTTATCATACACTGATCACGTGATTGATCATGCACTGATCACTTCAATATCATGCACTGATCACGTGGCTGATCATACACTGATCACGTGTCTGACCATGCACTGATCACGTGGCTGATCATACACTGATCACGTGACTGATCATGCACTGATCACGTGGCCGATCATGCACTGATCACGTGGCTGATCATGCACTGATCACATGTCTATCATGCACTGCTTACGTGGCTGATCATACAATGTTCACATAGCTACCATGTACTGGTCACATGACTAATCAGCACTGATCACGTAATTGATCATGCACTGATCAAGCGGCTGATCATACACTGATCACGTGACTGATCATGCACTGTTCACGAGACTGATCATGCACTGATCACGTGGATATCATGCACTAATCACGTGTTTGATCATACACTGTTCACGTAACTGATCATGCACTGATCACGTGGATATCATGCACTGACCACGTGGCTGATCATGCACTGTTTACGTGGCTTACCACACACCTGTCACGTGACTGATCATGCACTGATCACGTGGCACTCATGCACTGATCACGTGGCTGATCATACTCTGCTCACGTAACTGATCATGCACACATCAGGTGGCTATCATGCACTTCTCACCTGGCTGGTCATGCAATGTTCACGTAGCTACCATATACTGGTCACGTGACTGATCATGCACAGATCACGTAAATGATCATGCACTGTTCACTTGACTGATCATGTACTGATCACGTGACTGATCATGCACTGATCACGTGGCTATCATGCAATGCTCACGTGGCTGATCATGCAATGATCACGTAGCAACCATGTACTGGTCACGTGACTGATCATGCACTGATCACGTAATTAATCCTCCACTGATCACCTGACTCATCCTGCACTGATCACGTGGCTGATCACACAAGTATTACATGACTGATCATGCACTGATCACGTGGCTATCATGCACTGATCACGTGGCTGATCATGCAATGATCACGTAGCTACCATGTACTGGTCACGTGACTGATCTTGCACTGATCACGTAATTCATCATGCACTGATCACGTGGCTGATCAAGCACTGATCACGTGGCTACCATGCACTGCTAACGTGGCTGAACATGCAATGTTCACGCAGCTACCATGTACTGGTCACGTGACTGATCATGCATTGATCATGTGTCTGATCATGCACTAATCACGTGACTGATCATGCACTGATCACGTGACTGATCATGCACTGATCACGTGGCTATCATGCACTGATAACTTGGCTGGTCATACACTGATCAGGCAGCTACCATGTACTGGTCACGTGACTGATCATGCACTGATGATGTAATTGATCATGCACTGTTCTTGTGGCTGATCATGCACTGATCACGTGACTGATCATACACTGATCACGTGACTGATCATGCACTGATCACGTGGCTGTCATGCATTGATCACATGGCTGGTCATGCACTGATCACATGGCTGTTCATACACTGATCACGTGCCTGGTCATGCACAGATTACATGACTGATCATGCACTGATCACCTCACTGATCATGCACTGATCACGTGGCTATCATGCACTACTCACGTGGCTGATCATGCAATGATAATGTAGCTACCATGTACCGGTCACGTGACTGATCATACACCCATCAGGTGACTGATCATGCACTGATCACGTGGCTATCATGCACTGTTCACGTGGCTGATCATACACTGATCACCTGGCTGATCATACACTGATCGCGTGGTTGATCACACACGTATCACGTGACTGATCATGCACTGATCACGTGGCTATCATGCACTGATCACATGACTGATCATGCACAGATCACGTGACTGATCATGCACAGATCACGTGACTGATCATGCACTGATCACGTGGCTATCATGCACTGCTCACGTGGCTGATCATGCAATGATCACACAGCTACCATGTACTGGTCACATGACTGATCATGCACTGATCACATAATTGATCATGCACTGATCACCTGGCTTATCATGCATTGATCATGTGACTGATCATGTGCTGATCATGTTTGGTGTCACACACTGATCATGTGCCTCCGGAGGCAATGAACATAGAGCAGAGTAGGCAGGAATCATTCAGAAGGCTATAATCATGGAACTCACCTCTGAGAATTGATGCTGCTCAGCTGGCAATAATCAAGTAGATGAGCAGGCAGGAATTACGCAGCACAGGTGGCAATTGTCAAGGAGATGACAGGATGAATGACAGGATGACAGGCAGGAATCATGCAGCTCAGCAGGCCCTGATCACGTGACTGATCATGCACTGATCACGTGACTGATCATGCACTGATCACGTGGCTATCATGCACTGAAGACTTGGCTGGTCATACACTGATCACGTGCCTGGTCATGCACAGATTACATGACTGATCATGCACTGAACACTGACTGATCATGCACTGATCACGTGGCTATCATGCACTACGCTCGTGGCTGATCATGCAATGATCATGTAGCTACAATGTACCGGTCAGGTGACTGATCATACACCCATCAGGTGACCGATCATGTACTGATCACGTGGCTATCATGCACTGTTCACGTGGCTGATCATACACTGATCACCTGCCTGGTCATGCACTGATCACGTGACAAATCATGAACTGATCACATAGCTATCATGAACTGCTCACCTGGCTGATCATGCACTGATCACGTGGCTGATCATGCACTGTAACGTGACTGAGCATGGACTGATCACATGACTATCATGTAGTGATCACGTGACTTAATGGCTCTGATCATGTGACTGATCATGCGCTGATATGTTTGCTATCATACACTGATCATGTGCCTCTGGAGGCAATAAACAAAGAGCTGAGTAGGCACGAAGCAAACAGTCAGCAGGCAATAATCATGGAACTCAGGTGTGAGGAATCATGCTTCTCAGCTGGCAAAAATCAAGCAGCTGAGCAGGCAGGAATTATGCAGCACACCTGGCAATTGTCAAGCAGATGAGCAGACAGTAATCACGCAGCTCAGCAGGCCCTGATCACGTGACTGAGCATGCACTGTTCACGTGGCTGATCATACACTGATCACGTGATGATCATGCACTGATACTTGGATATCATGCACTGATCACATGGCTGATCATACACTGTTCACGTGTCTGACCATGCACTGATCACGTGGCTGATCATACTCTGCTCACGTAACTCATCATGCACACATCACGTGGCTATCATGCACTGCTCACGTGGCTCGTCATGGAATGATCACATAGCTACCATATACTGGTCACGTGACTGATCATGCACAGATCACGTAAATGATCATGCACTGTTAACGTGACTGATCATGCACTGATCACGTGACTGATCATGCACTGATCACGTGGCTATCATGCAATGATCACGTGGCTATCATGCACTGATCACGTGGCTGATCATGCACTGATACTGTGACTGAGCATGGACTGATCACATGACTATCATGTAGTGATCACGTGACTTAATGACGCTGATCATGTGACTGATCATGCGCTGATCATGTTTGCTATCATACACTGATCATGTGCCTCTGGAGGAAATAAACAAAGAGCTGAATAGGCACGAATCAAACAGTCAGCAGGCAATAATCATGGAACTCAGGTGTGAGGAATCCTGCTGCTCAGCTGGCAATAATCAAGCAGCTGAGCAGGCAGGTATTACGCAGCACAGCTGGCAATTGTCAAGCAGATGACAGGCAGGAATCATGCAGCTCAGCTGGCAATTGTCAAGCAGATGAGCAGACAGTAATCAGGCAGCTCAGCAGGCCCTGATCACGTGACTGAGCATGCACTGTTCACGTGGCTTATCATACACTGATCACGTGATTGATCATGCACTGATCACTTGAATATCATGCACTGATCACGTGGCTGATCATACACTGATCACGTGTCTGACCATGCACTGATCACGTGGCTGATCATAGACTGATCACGTGATGATCATGCACTGATACTTGGATATCATGCACTGATCACATGGCTGATCATACACTGTTCACGTGTCTGACCATGCACTGATCACGTGGCTGATCATACTCTGCTCACGTAACTCATCATGCACACATCACGTGGCTATCATGCACTGCTCACGTGGCTCGTCATGGAATGATCACATAGCTACCATATACTGGTCACGTGACTGATCATGCACAGATCACATAAATGATCATGCACTGTTCACGTGACTGATCATGTACTGATAACGTGACTGATCATGCACTGATCACGTGGCTATCATGCAATGATCACGTGGCTATCATGCACTGATCACGTGGCTGATCATTCACTGATACCGTGACTGAGCATGGACTGATCACATGACTATCATGTAGTGATCACGTGACTTAATGACGCTGATCATGTGACTGATCATGCGCTGATCATGTTTGCTATCATACACTGATCATGTGCCTCTGGAGGAAATAAACAAAGAGCTGAATAGGCACGAATCAAACAGTCAGCAGGCAATAATCATGGAACTCAGGTGTGAGGAATCCTGCTGCTCAGCTGGCAATAATCAAGCAGCTGAGCAGGCAGGTATTATGCAGCACAGCTGGCAATTGTCAAGCAGATGACAGGCAGGAATCATGCAGCTCAGCTGGCAATTGTCAAGCAGATGAGCAGACAGTAATCACGCAGCTCAGCAAGCCCTGATCACGTGACTGAGCATGCACTGTTCACGTGGCTTATCATACACTGATCACGTGATTGATCATGCACTGATCACTTCAATATCATGCACTGATCACGTGGCTGATCATACACTGATCACGTGTCTGACCATGCACTGATCACGTGGCTGATCATACACTGATCACGTGACTGATCATGCACTGATCACGTGGCCGATCATGCACTGATCACGTGGCTGATCATGCACTGATCACATGTCTATCATGCACTGCTTACGTGGCTGATCATACAATGTTCACATAGCTACCATGTACTGGTCACATGACTAATCAGCACTGATCACGTAATTGATCATGCACTGATCAAGCGGCTGATCATACACTGATCACGTGACTGATCATGCACTGTTCACGAGACTGATCATGCACTGATCACGTGGATATCATGCACTAATCACGTGTTTGATCATACACTGTTCACGTAACTGATCATGCACTGATCACGTGGATATCATGCACTGACCACGTGGCTGATCATGCACTGTTTACGTGGCTTACCACACACCTGTCACGTGACTGATCATGCACTGATCACGTGGCACTCATGCACTGATCACGTGGCTGATCATACTCTGCTCACGTAACTGATCATGCACACATCAGGTGGCTATCATGCACTTCTCACCTGGCTGGTCATGCAATGTTCACGTAGCTACCATATACTGGTCACGTGACTGATCATGCACAGATCACGTAAATGATCATGCACTGTTCACTTGACTGATCATGTACTGATCACGTGACTGATCATGCACTGATCACGTGGCTATCATGCAATGCTCACGTGGCTGATCATGCAATGATCACGTAGCAACCATGTACTGGTCACGTGACTGATCATGCACTGATCACGTAATTAATCCTCCACTGATCACCTGACTCATCCTGCACTGATCACGTGGCTGATCACACAAGTATTACATGACTGATCATGCACTGATCACGTGGCTATCATGCACTGATCACGTGGCTGATCATGCAATGATCACGTAGCTACCATGTACTGGTCACGTGACTGATCTTGCACTGATCACGTAATTCATCATGCACTGATCACGTGGCTGATCAAGCACTGATCACGTGGCTACCATGCACTGCTAACGTGGCTGAACATGCAATGTTCACGCAGCTACCATGTACTGGTCACGTGACTGATCATGCATTGATCATGTGTCTGATCATGCACTAATCACGTGACTGATCATGCACTGATCACGTGACTGATCATGCACTGATCACGTGGCTATCATGCACTGATAACTTGGCTGGTCATACACTGATCAGGCAGCTACCATGTACTGGTCACGTGACTGATCATGCACTGATGATGTAATTGATCATGCACTGTTCTTGTGGCTGATCATGCACTGATCACGTGACTGATCATACACTGATCACGTGACTGATCATGCACTGATCACGTGGCTGTCATGCATTGATCACATGGCTGGTCATGCACTGATCACATGGCTGTTCATACACTGATCACGTGCCTGGTCATGCACAGATTACATGACTGATCATGCACTGATCACCTCACTGATCATGCACTGATCACGTGGCTATCATGCACTACTCACGTGGCTGATCATGCAATGATAATGTAGCTACCATGTACCGGTCACGTGACTGATCATACACCCATCAGGTGACTGATCATGCACTGATCACGTGGCTATCATGCACTGTTCACGTGGCTGATCATACACTGATCACCTGGCTGATCATACACTGATCGCGTGGTTGATCACACACGTATCACGTGACTGATCATGCACTGATCACGTGGCTATCATGCACTGATCACATGACTGATCATGCACAGATCACGTGACTGATCATGCACAGATCACGTGACTGATCATGCACTGATCACGTGGCTATCATGCACTGCTCACGTGGCTGATCATGCAATGATCACACAGCTACCATGTACTGGTCACATGACTGATCATGCACTGATCACATAATTGATCATGCACTGATCACCTGGCTTATCATGCATTGATCATGTGACTGATCATGTGCTGATCATGTTTGGTGTCACACACTGATCATGTGCCTCCGGAGGCAATGAACATAGAGCAGAGTAGGCAGGAATCATTCAGAAGGCTATAATCATGGAACTCACCTCTGAGAATTGATGCTGCTCAGCTGGCAATAATCAAGTAGATGAGCAGGCAGGAATTACGCAGCACAGGTGGCAATTGTCAAGGAGATGACAGGATGAATGACAGGATGACAGGCAGGAATCATGCAGCTCAGCAGGCCCTGATCACGTGACTGATCATGCACTGATCACGTGACTGATCATGCACTGATCACGTGGCTATCATGCACTGAAGACTTGGCTGGTCATACACTGATCACGTGCCTGGTCATGCACAGATTACATGACTGATCATGCACTGAACACTGACTGATCATGCACTGATCACGTGGCTATCATGCACTACGCTCGTGGCTGATCATGCAATGATCATGTAGCTACAATGTACCGGTCAGGTGACTGATCATACACCCATCAGGTGACCGATCATGTACTGATCACGTGGCTATCATGCACTGTTCACGTGGCTGATCATACACTGATCACCTGCCTGGTCATGCACTGATCACGTGACAAATCATGAACTGATCACATAGCTATCATGAACTGCTCACCTGGCTGATCATGCACTGATCACGTGGCTGATCATGCACTGTAACGTGACTGAGCATGGACTGATCACATGACTATCATGTAGTGATCACGTGACTTAATGGCTCTGATCATGTGACTGATCATGCGCTGATATGTTTGCTATCATACACTGATCATGTGCCTCTGGAGGCAATAAACAAAGAGCTGAGTAGGCACGAAGCAAACAGTCAGCAGGCAATAATCATGGAACTCAGGTGTGAGGAATCATGCTTCTCAGCTGGCAAAAATCAAGCAGCTGAGCAGGCAGGAATTATGCAGCACACCTGGCAATTGTCAAGCAGATGAGCAGACAGTAATCACGCAGCTCAGCAGGCCCTGATCACGTGACTGAGCATGCACTGTTCACGTGGCTGATCATACACTGATCACGTGATGATCATGCACTGATACTTGGATATCATGCACTGATCACATGGCTGATCATACACTGTTCACGTGTCTGACCATGCACTGATCACGTGGCTGATCATACTCTGCTCACGTAACTCATCATGCACACATCACGTGGCTATCATGCACTGCTCACGTGGCTCGTCATGGAATGATCACATAGCTACCATATACTGGTCACGTGACTGATCATGCACAGATCACGTAAATGATCATGCACTGTTCACGTGACTGATCATGTACTGATAACGTGACTGATCATGCACTGATCACGTGGCTATCATGCAATGATCACGTGGCTATCATGCACTGATCACGTGGCTGATCATTCACTGATACCGTGACTGAGCATGGACTGATCACATGACTATCATGTAGTGATCACGTGACTTAATGACGCTGATCATGTGACTGATCATGCGCTGATCATGTTTGCTATCATACACTGATCATGTGCCTCTGGAGGAAATAAACAAAGAGCTGACTAGGCACGAATCAAACAGTCAGCAGGCAATAATCATGGAACTCAGGTGTGAGGAATCCTGCTGCTCAGCTGGCAATAATCAAGCAGCTGAGCAGGCAGGTATTACGCAGCACAGCTGGCAATTGTCAAGCAGATGACAGGCAGGAATCATGCAGCTCAGCTGGCAATTGTCAAGCAGATGAGCAGACAGTAATCACGCAGCTCAGCAGGCCCTGATCACGTGACTGAGCATGCACTGTTCACGTGGCTTATCATACACTGATCACGTGATTGATCATGCACTGATCACTTGAATATCATGCACTGATCACGTGGCTGATCATACACTGATCACGTGTCTGACCATGCACTGATCACGTGGCTGATCATAGACTGATCACGTGATGATCATGCACTGATACTTGGATATCATGCACTGATCACATGGCTGATCATACACTGTTCACGTGTCTGACCATGCACTGATCACGTGGCTGATCATACTCTGCTCACGTAACTCATCATGCACACATCACGTGGCTATCATGCACTGCTCACGTGGCTCGTCATGGAATGATCACATAGCTACCATATACTGGTCACGTGACTGATCATGCACAGATCACGTAAATGATCATGCACTGTTCACGTGACTGATCATGTACTGATAACGTGACTGATCATGCACTGATCACGTGGCTATCATGCAATGATCACGTGGCTATCATGCACTGATCACGTGGCTGATCATTCACTGATACCGTGACTGAGCATGGACTGATCACATGACTATCATGTAGTGATCACGTGACTTAATGACGCTGATCATGTGACTGATCATGCGCTGATCATGTTTGCTATCATACACTGATCATGTGCCTCTGGAGGAAATAAACAAAGAGCTGAATAGGCACGAATCAAACAGTCAGCAGGCAATAATCATGGAACTCAGGTGTGAGGAATCCTGCTGCTCAGCTGGCAATAATCAAGCAGCTGAGCAGGCAGGTATTATGCAGCACAGCTGGCAATTGTCAAGCAGATGACAGGCAGGAATCATGCAGCTCAGCTGGCAATTGTCAAGCAGATGAGCAGACAGTAATCACGCAGCTCAGCAAGCCCTGATCACGTGACTGAGCATGCACTGTTCACGTGGCTTATCATACACTGATCACGTGATTGATCATGCACTGATCACTTGAATATCATGCACTGATCACGTGGCTTATCATACACTGATCACGTGTCTGACCATGCACTGATCACGTGGCTGATCATACACTGATCACGTGACTGATCATGCACTGATCACGTGGCCGATCATGCACTGATCACGTGGCTGATCATGCACTGATCACGTGTCTATCATGCACTGCTTACGTGGCTGATCATACAATGTTCACATAGCTACCATGTACTGGTCACATGACTAATCAGCACTGATCACGTAATTGATCATGCACTGATCAAGCGGCTGATCATACACTGATCACGTGACTGATCATGCACTGTTCACGAGACTGATCATGCACTGATCACGTGGATATCATGCACTAATCACGTGTTTGATCATTCACTGTTCACGTAACTGATCATGCACTGATCACGTGGATATCATGCACTGACCACGTGGCTGATCATGCACTGTTCACGTGGCTTACCACACACCTGTCACGTGACTGATCATGCACTGATCACGTGGCACTCATGCACTGATCACTTGGCTGATCATACTCTGCTCACGTAACTGATCATGCACACATCAGGTGGCTATCATGCACTTCTCACCTGGCTGGTAATGCAATGTTCACGTAGCTACCATATACTGGTCACGTGACTGATCATGCACAGATCACGTAAATGATCATGCACTGTTCACTTGACTGATCATGTACTGATCACGTGACTGATCATGCACTGATCACGTGGCTATCATGCAATGCTCACGTGGCTGATCATGCAATGATCATGTAGCAACCATGTACTGGTCACGTGACTGATCATGCACTGATCACGTAATTAATCCTCCACTGATCACCTGACTCATCCTGCACTGATCACGTGGCTGATCACACAAGTATTACATGACTGATCATGCACTGATCACGTGGCTATCATGAACTGATCACGTGGCTATCATGCACTGATCACGTGGCTATAATGCACTGATCACGTGGCTATCATGCACTGATCACGTGGCTGATCATGCAATGATCACGTAGCTACCATGTACTGGTCACGTGACTGATCTTGCACTGATCACGTAATTCATCATGCACTGATCACGTGGCTGATCAAGCACTGATCACGTGGCTACCATGCACTGCTAACGTGGCTGAACATGCAATGTTCACGCAGCTACCATGTACTGGTCACGTGACTGATCATGCATTGATCATGTGTCTGATCATGCACTAATCACGTGACTGATCATGCACTGATCACGTGACTGATCATGCACTGATCACGTGGCTATCATGCACTGATAACTTGGCTGGTCATACACTGATCACGCAGCTACCATGTACTGGTCACGTGACTGATCATGCACTGATGATGTAATTGATCATGCACTGTTCTTGTGGCTGATCATGCACTGATCACGTGACTGATCATACACTGATCACGTGACTGATCATGCACTGATCACGTGGCTGTCATGCATTGATCACATGCCTGGTCATGCACTGATCACATGGCTGTTCATACACTGATCACGTGCCTGGTCATGCACAGATTACATGACTGATCATGCACTGATCACGTGACTGATCATGCACTGATCACGTGGCTATCATGCACTACTCACGTGGCTGATCATGCAATGATAATGTAGCTACCATGTACCGGTCACGTGACTGATCATACACCCATCAGGTGACTGATCATGCACTGATCACGTGGCTATCATGCACTGTTCACGTGGCTGATCATACACTGATCACCTGGCTGATCATACACTGATCGCGTGGTTGATCACACACGTATAACGTGACTGATCATGCACTGATCACGTGGCTATCATGCACTGATCACATGACTGATCATGCACAGATCACGTGACTGATCATGCACAGATCACGTGACTGATCATGCACTGATCACGTGGCCATCATGCACTGCTCACGTGGCTGATCATGCAATGATCACACAGCTACCATGTACTGGTCACATGACTGATCATGCACTGATCACATAATTGATCATGCACTGATCACATGGCTTATCATGCATTGATCATGTGACTGATCATGTGCTGATCATGTTTGGTGTCACACACTGATCATGTGCCTCCGGAGGCAATGAACATAGAGCAGAGTAGGCAGGAATCATTCAGAAGGCTATAATCATGGAACTCACCTCTGAGAATTGATGCTGCTCAGCTGGCAATAATCAAGTAGATGAGCAGGCAGGAATTACGCAGCACAGGTGGCAATTGTCAAGGAGATGACAGGATGAATGACAGGATGACAGGCAGGAATCATGCAGCTCAGCAGGCCCTGATCACGTGACTGATCATGCACTGATCACGTGACTGATCATGCACTGATCACGTGGCTATCATGCACTGAAGACTTGGCTGGTCATACACTGATCACGTGCCTGGTCATGCACAGATTACATGACTGATCATGCACTGAACACTGACTGATCATGCACTGATCACGTGGCTATCATGCACTACGCACGTGTCTGATCATGCAATGATCATGTAGCTACAATGTACCGGTCAGGTGACTGATCATACACCCATCAGGTGACGGATCATGTACTGATCACGTGGCTATCATGCACTGTTCACGTGGCTGATCATACACTGATCACCTGCCTGGTCATGCACTGATCACGTGACAAATCATGAACTGATCACATAGCTATCATGAACTGATCACCTGGCTGATCATGCACTGATCACGTGGCTGATCATGCACTGTACCGTGACTGAGCATGGACTGATCACATGACTATCATGTAGTGATCACGTGACTTAATGGCTCTGATCATGTGACTTATTATGCACTGATCATGTTTGCTATCATACACTGATCATGTGCCTCTGGAGGCAATAAACAAAGAGCTGAGTAGGCACGAATCAAACAGTCAGCAGGCAATAATCATGGAACTCAGGTGTGAGGAATCATGCTGCTCAGCTGGCAAAAATCAAGCAGCTGAGCAGGCAGGAATTACGCAGCACACCTGGCAATTGTCAAGCAGATGACAGGCAGGAATCGTGCAGCTCAGCTGGCAATTGTCAAGCAGATGAGCAGACAGTAATCACGCAGCTCAGCAGGCCCTGATCACGTGACTGAGCATGCACTGTTCACGTGGCTGATCATACACTGATCACGTGATGATCATGCACTGATACTTGGATATCATGCACTGATCACATGGCTGATCATACACTGATCACGTGTCTGACCATGCACTGATCACGTGGCTGATCATACACTGCTCAGGTAACTGATCATGCACTGATCACGTGGCTATCATGGACTGATCAGGTGGCTGAACATGCACTATTCACGTGGCAGATCACACACCTGTCACGTGACATATCATGCACTGATCACGTGGCACTCATGCACTGATCACGTGGCTGATCATACTCTGCTCACGTAACTCATCATGCACACATCACGTGGCTATCATGCACTGCTCACGTGGCTCGCCATGGAATGATCACATAGCTACCATATACTGGTCACGTGACTGATCATGCACAGATCACGTAAATGATCATGCACTGTTCACGTGACTGATCATGTACTGATAACGTGACTGATCATGCACTGATCACGTGGCTATCATGCTCTGCTCACGTGGCTAATCATGCAACGGTCACGTAGCAACCATGTACTGGTCACGTGACTGATCATGCACTGATCACGTAATTGATCCTGCACTGATCTCGTGGCTCATCATGCACTGATCACTGGCTGATCACACATGTATCACGTGACTGATCATGCACTGATCACGTGGCTATCATGCACTGATCGCGTGGATATCATGCACTGATCACGTGGCTGATCACACACGTATACATGACTGATCATGCACTGATCACATGGCTATCATGCACTGATCGCGTGGCTATCATGCACTGATCACGTGGCTGATCATTCACTGATACCGTGACTGAGCATGGACTGATCACATGACTATCATGTAGTGATCACGTGACTTAATGACGCTGATCATGTGACTGATCATGCGCTGATCATGTTTGCTATCATACACTGATCATGTGCCTCTGGAGGAAATAAACAAAGAGCTGAATAGGCACGAATCAAACAGTCAGCAGGCAATAATCATGGAACTCAGGTGTGAGGAATCCTGCTGCTCAGCTGGCAATAATCAAGCAGCTGAGCAGGCAGGTATTATGCAGCACAGCTGGCAATTGTCAAGCAGATGACAGGCAGGAATCATGCAGCTCAGCTGGCAATTGTCAAGCAGATGAGCAGACAGTAATCACGCAGCTCAGCAAGCCCTGATCACGTGACTGAGCATGCACTGTTCACGTGGCTTATCATACACTGATCACGTGATTGATCATGCACTGATCACTTCAATATCATGCACTGATCACGTGGCTGATCATACACTGATCACGTGTCTGACCATGCACTGATCACGTGGCTGATCATACACTGATCACGTGACTGATCATGCACTGATCACGTGGCCGATCATGCACTGATCACGTGGCTGATCATGCACTGATCACGTGTCTATCATGCACTGCTTACGTGGCTGATCATACAATGTTCACATAGCTACCATGTACTGGTCACATGACTAATCAGCACTGATCACGTAATTGATCATGCACTGATCAAGCGGCTGATCATACACTGATCACGTGACTGATCATGCACTGTTCACGAGACTGATCATGCACTGATCACGTGGATATCATGCACTAATCACGTGTTTGATCATACAATGTTCACGTAACTGATCATGCACTGATCACGTGGATATCATGCACTGACCACGTGGCTGATCATGCACTGTTTACGTGGCTTACCACACACCTGTCACGTGACTGATCATGCACTGATCACGTGGCACTCATGCACTGATCACGTGGCTGATCATACTCTGCTCACGTAACTGATCATGCACACATCAGGTGGCTATCATGCACTTCTCACCTGGCTGGTAATGCAATGTTCACGTAGCTACCATATACTGGTCACGTGACTGATCATGCACAGATCACGTAAATGATCATGCACTGTTCACTTGACTGATCATGTACTGATCACGTGACTGATCATGCACTGATCACGTGGCTATCATGCAATGCTCACGTGGCTGATCATGCAATGATCATGTAGCAACCATGTACTGGTCACGTGACTGATCATGCACTGATCACGTAATTAATCCTCCACTGATCACCTGACTCATCCTGCACTGATCACGTGGCTGATCACACAAGTATTACATGACTGATCATGCACTGATCACGTGGCTATCATGAACTGATCACGTGGCTATCATGCACTGATCACGTGGCTATAATGCACTGATCACGTGGCTATCATGCACTGATCACGTGGCTGATCATGCAATGATCACGTAGCTACCATGTACTGGTCACGTGACTGATCTTGCACTGATCACGTAATTCATCATGCACTGATCACGTGGCTGATCAAGCACTGATCACGTGGCTACCATGCACTGCTAACGTGGCTGAACATGCAATGTTCACGCAGCTACCATGTACTGGTCACGTGACTGATCATGCATTGATCATGTGTCTGATCATGCACTAATCACGTGACTGATCATGCACTGATCACGTGACTGATCATGCACTGATCACGTGGCTATCATGCACTGATAACTTGGCTGGTCATACACTGATCACGCAGCTACCATGTACTGGTCACGTGACTGATCATGCACTGATGATGTAATTGATCATGCACTGTTCTTGTGGCTGATCATGCACTGATCACGTGACTGATCATACACTGATCACGTGACTGATCATGCACTGATCACGTGGCTGTCATGCATTGATCACATGCCTGGTCATGCACTGATCACATGGCTGTTCATACACTGATCACGTGCCTGGTCATGCACAGATTACATGACTGATCATGCACTGATCACGTGACTGATCATGCACTGATCACGTGGCTATCATGCACTACTCACGTGGCTGATCATGCAATGATAATGTAGCTACCATGTACCGGTCACGTGACTGATCATACACCCATCAGGTGACTGATCATGCACTGATCACGTGGCTATCATGCACTGTTCACGTGGCTGATCATACACTGATCACCTGGCTGATCATACACTGATCGCGTGGTTGATCACACACGTATAACGTGACTGATCATGCACTGATCACGTGGCTATCATGCACTGATCACATGACTGATCATGCACAGATCACGTGACTGATCATGCACAGATCACGTGACTGATCATGCACTGATCACGTGGCCATCATGCACTGCTCACGTGGCTGATCATGCAATGATCACACAGCTACCATGTACTGGTCACATGACTGATCATGCACTGATCACATAATTGATCATGCACTGATCACATGGCTTATCATGCATTGATCATGTGACTGATCATGTGCTGATCATGTTTGGTGTCACACACTGATCATGTGCCTCCGGAGGCAATGAACATAGAGCAGAGTAGGCAGGAATCATTCAGAAGGCTATAATCATGGAACTCACCTCTGAGAATTGATGCTGCTCAGCTGGCAATAATCAAGTAGATGAGCAGGCAGGAATTACGCAGCACAGGTGGCAATTGTCAAGGAGATGACAGGATGAATGACAGGATGACAGGCAGGAATCATGCAGCTCAGCAGGCCCTGATCACGTGACTGATCATGCACTGATCACGTGACTGATCATGCACTGATCACGTGGCTATCATGCACTGAAGACTTGGCTGGTCATACACTGATCACGTGCCTGGTCATGCACAGATTACATGACTGATCATGCACTGAACACTGACTGATCATGCACTGATCACGTGGCTATCATGCACTACGCACGTGTCTGATCATGCAATGATCATGTAGCTACAATGTACCGGTCAGGTGACTGATCATACACCCATCAGGTGACGGATCATGTACTGATCACGTGGCTATCATGCACTGTTCACGTGGCTGATCATACACTGATCACCTGCCTGGTCATGCACTGATCACGTGACAAATCATGAACTGATCACATAGCTATCATGAACTGATCACCTGGCTGATCATGCACTGATCACGTGGCTGATCATGCACTGTACCGTGACTGAGCATGGACTGATCACATGACTATCATGTAGTGATCACGTGACTTAATGGCTCTGATCATGTGACTTATTATGCACTGATCATGTTTGCTATCATACACTGATCATGTGCCTCTGGAGGCAATAAACAAAGAGCTGAGTAGGCACGAATCAAACAGTCAGCAGGCAATAATCATGGAACTCAGGTGTGAGGAATCATGCTGCTCAGCTGGCAAAAATCAAGCAGCTGAGCAGGCAGGAATTACGCAGCACACCTGGCAATTGTCAAGCAGATGACAGGCAGGAATCGTGCAGCTCAGCTGGCAATTGTCAAGCAGATGAGCAGACAGTAATCACGCAGCTCAGCAGGCCCTGATCACGTGACTGAGCATGCACTGTTCACGTGGCTGATCATACACTGATCACGTGATGATCATGCACTGATACTTGGATATCATGCACTGATCACATGGCTGATCATACACTGATCACGTGTCTGACCATGCACTGATCACGTGGCTGATCATACACTGCTCAGGTAACTGATCATGCACTGATCACGTGGCTATCATGGACTGATCAGGTGGCTGAACATGCACTATTCACGTGGCAGATCACACACCTGTCACGTGACATATCATGCACTGATCACGTGGCACTCATGCACTGATCACGTGGCTGATCATACTCTGCTCACGTAACTCATCATGCACACATCACGTGGCTATCATGCACTGCTCACGTGGCTCGCCATGGAATGATCACATAGCTACCATATACTGGTCACGTGACTGATCATGCACAGATCACGTAAATGATCATGCACTGTTCACGTGACTGATCATGTACTGATAACGTGACTGATCATGCACTGATCACGTGGCTATCATGCTCTGCTCACGTGGCTAATCATGCAACGGTCACGTAGCAACCATGTACTGGTCACGTGACTGATCATGCACTGATCACGTAATTGATCCTGCACTGATCACGTGGCTCATCATGCACTGATCACTGGCTGATCACACATGTATCACGTGACTGATCATGCACTGATCACGTGGCTATCATGCACTGATCGCGTGGATATCATGCACTGATCACGTGGCTGATCACACACGTATACATGACTGATCATGCACTGATCACATGGCTATCATGCACTGATCGCGTGGCTATCATGCACTGATCACGTGGCTGATCACTCAATGATCACGTAGCTACCATGTACTGGTCACGTGACTGATCATCCACTGATCACGTAATTGATCCTGCACTGATCACATGGCTCATCACGCACTGATTAGGTGGCTGATCACACACGTATCACGTGACTGATCATGTAAAGATCACGTGTATAATCATGAAGTGATCACGTGGCTATCCTGCACTGATCACGTGGATATCATGCACTGATCACGTGGCTGATCACACACGTATCACGTGACTGATCATGCACTGATCACGTGACTGATCATGCACTGCTCACGTGGCTGTTCATACACTGATCACGTGATTGATTATGCCCTGATCACTTGGATATCATGCACTGATCACGTGGATGATTATACAATGTTCACGTGTCTGACCATGCACTGCTCACATGGCTGATCATACGCTGCTCACGTAAATGATCATGCACTGATCACGTGGCTATCATGCACTGAATACGTGGCTGAACATGCACTGTTCACGTGGCTGATCACACACCTGTCATGTGACATATCATGCACTGATCACCTGGCACTCATGCACTGATCACGTGGCTGATCATACTCTGCTCACGAAACTCATCATGCACACATCACGTGGCTATCATGCAGTGCTCACGTGGTTCGCCATGGAATGATCACAAAGCTCCCATATACTGGTCACGTGACTGATCATGCACTGATCACGTAATTAATCCTCCACTGATCACCTGACTCATCCTGCACTGATCACTTGGCTGATCACACAAGTATCACATGACTTATCATGCACTGATCACGTGGCTATCATGCACTGATCACGTGGCTATCATGCACTGATCACGTGGCTATCATGCACTGATCACATGGCTATCATGCACTGATCACGTGGCTGATCATGCAATGATCACGTAGCTACCATGTACTGGTCACGTGACTGATCTTGCACTGATCACGTAATTGATCATGCACTGATCACGTGGCTGATCAAGCACTGATCACGTGGCTACCATGCACTGCTAACGTGGCTGAACATGCAATGTTCACGCAGCTACCATGTACTGGTCACGTGACTGATCATGCATTGATCACGTGTCTGATCATGCACTAATCACGTGACTGATCATGCACTGATCACGTGACTGATCATGCACTGATCACGTGGCTATCATGCACTGATAACTTTGCTGGTCATACACTGATCACGTAGCTACCATGTACTGGTCACATGACTGATCATGCACTGATGACGTAATTGATCATGCACTGTTCTTGTGGCTGATCATGCACTGATCAGGTGACTGATCATGCACTGATCACGTGGCTATCATGCACTACTCACGTGGCTGATCATACACTGATCACCTGGCTGATCATACACTGATCGCGTGGTTGATCACACACGTATCACGTGACTGATCATGCACTGATCACGTGGCTATCATGCACTGATCACATGACTGATCATGCACAGATCACGTGACTGATCATGCACAGATCACGTGACTGATCATGCACTGATCACGTGGCTATCATGCACTGCTCACGTGGCTGATCATGCAATGATCACACAGCTACCATGTACTGGTCACATGACTGATCATGCACTGATCACATAATTGATCATGCACTGATCACCTGGCTTATCATGCATTGATCATGTGACTGATCATGTGCTGATCATGTTTGGTGTCACACACTGATCATGTGCCTCCGTAGGCAATGAACATAGAGCTGAGTAGGCAGGAATCATTCAGAAGGCTATAATCATGGAACTCACCTCTGAGAATTCATGCTGCTCAGCTGGCAATAATCAAGTAGATGAGCAGGCAGGAATTACGCAGCACAGGTGGCAATTGTCAAGGAGATGACAGGATGAATGACAGGATGACAGGCAGGAATCATGCAGCTCAGCAGGCCCTGATCACATGACTGATCATGCACTGATCACGTGACTGATCATGCACTGATCACGTGGCTATCATGCACTGAAGACTTGGCTGGTCATACACTGATCACGTGCCTGGTCATGCACAGATTACATGACTGATCATGCACTGCACTGATCACGTGACGGATCATGTACTGATCACGTGGCTATCATGCACTGTTCACGTGGCTGATCATACACTGATCACCTGCCTGGTCATGCACTGATCACGTGACAAATCATGAACTGATCACATAGCTATCATGAACTGCTCACCTGGCTGATCATGCACTGATCACGTGGCTGATCATTCACTGATACCGTGACTGAGCATGGACTGATCACATGACTATCATGTAGTGATCACATGACTTAATGACGCTGATCATGTGACTGATCATGCGCTGATCATGTTTGCTATCATACACTGATCATGTGCCTCTGGAGGAAATAAACAAAGAGCTGAATAGGCACGAATCAAACAGTCAGCAGGCAATAATCATGGAACTCAGGTGTGAGGAATCCTGCTGCTCAGCTGGCAATAATCAAGCAGCTGAGCAGGCAGGTATTATGCAGCACAGCTGGCAATTGTCAAGCAGATGACAGGCAGGAATCATGCAGCTCAGCTGGCAATTGTCAAGCAGATGAGCAGACAGTAATCATGCAGCTCAGCAGGCCCTGATCACGTGACTGAGCATGCACTGTTCACGTGGCTTATCATACACTGATCACGTGATTGATCATGCACTGATCACTTGAATATCATGCACTGATCACGTGGCTGATCATACACTGATCACGTGTCTGACCATGCACTGATCACGTGGCTGATCATACACTGATCACGTGACTGATCATGCACTGATCACGTGGCCGATCATGCACTGATCACGTGGCTGATCATGCACTGATCACGTGTCTATCATGCCCTGCTTACGTGGCTGATCATACAATGTTCACATAGCTACCATGTACTGGTCACATGACTAATCAGCACTGATCACGTAATTGATCATGCACTGATCAAGCGGCTGATCATACACTGATCACGTGACTGATCATGCACTGATCACGTGGATATCATGCACTAATCACGTGTTTGATCATACACTGTTCACGAAACTGATCATGCACTGATCACGTGGATATCATGCCCTGATCACGTGGCTGATCATGCACTGTTTACGTGGCTTACCACACACCTGTCACGTGACTGATCATGCACTGATCACGTGGCACTCATGCACTGATCACGTGGCTGATCATACTCTGCTCACGTAACTGATCATGCACACATCAGGTGGCTATCATGCACTTCTCACCTGGCTGGTCATGCAATGTTCACGTAGCTACCATATACTGGTCACGTGACTGATCATGCACAGATCACGTAAATGATCATGCACTGTTCACTTGACTGATCATGTACTGATCACGTGACTGATCATGCACTGATCACGTGGCTATCATGCAATGCTCACGTGGCTGATCATGCAATGATCACGTAGCAACCATGTACTGGTCATGTGACTGATCATGCACTGATCACGTAATTAATCCTGAACTGATCACCTGACTCATCCTGCACTGATCACGTGGCTGATCACACAAGTATTACATGACTGATCATGCACTGATCACGTGGCTATCATGCACCGATCACGTGGCTATCATGCACTGATCACGTGGCTATAATGCACTGATCACGTGGCTATCATGCAATGATCACGTGGCTGATCATGCAATGATCACGTAGCTACCATGTACTGGTCACGTGACTGATCTTGCACTGATCACGTAATTCATCATGCACTGATCACGTGGCTGATCAAGCACTGATCACGTGGCTACCATGCACTGCTAACGTGGCTGAACATGCAATGTTCACGCAGCTACCATGTACTGGTCACGTGACTGATCATGCATTGATCATGTGTCTGATCATGCACTAATCACGTGACTGATCATGCACTGATCACGTGACTGATCATGCACTGATCACGTGGCTATCATGCACTGATAACTTGGCTGGTCATACACTGATCACGCAGCTACCATGTACTGGACACGTGACTGATCATGCACTGATTATGTAATTGATCATGCACTGTTCTTGTGGCTGATCATGCACTGATCACGTGACTGATCATACACTGATCACGTGACTGATCATGCACTGATCACGTGGCTATCATGCATTGATCACATGGCTGGTCATGCACTGATGACATGGCTGTTCATACACTGATCACGTGCCTGGTCATGCACAGATTACATGACTGATCATGCACTGATCACCTCACTGATCATGCACTGATCACGTGGCTATCATGCACTACTCACGTGGCTGATCATGCAATGATAATGTAGCTACCATGTACCGGTCACGTGACTGATCATACACCCATCAGGTGACTGATCATGCACTGATCACGTGGCTATCATGCACTGTTCACGTGGCTGATCATACACTGATCACCTGGCTGATCATACACTGATCGCGTGGTTGATCACACACGTATCACGTGACTGATCATGCACTGATCACGTGGCTATTGCACTGATCACATGACTGATCATGCACAGATCACGTGACTGATCATGCACAGATCACGTGACTGATCATGCACTGATCACGTGGCTATCATGCACTGCTCACGTGGCTGATCATGCAATGATCACACAGCTACCATGTACTGGTCACATGACTGATCATGCACTGATCACATAATTGATCATGCACTGATCACCTGGCTTATCATGCATTGATCATGTGACTGATCATGTGCTGATCATGTTTGGTGTCACACACTGATCATGTGCCTCCGGAGGCAATGAACATAGAGCAGAGTAGGCAGGAATCATTCAGAAGGCTATAATCATGGAACTCACCTCTGAGAATTGATGCTGCTCAGCTGGCAATAATCAAGTAGATGAGCAGGCAGGAATTACACAGCACATGTGGCAATTGTCAAGGAGATGACAGGATGAATGACAGGATGACAGGCAGGAATCATGCAGCTCAGCAGGCCCTGATCACGTGACTGATCATGCACTGATCACGTGACTGATCATGCACTGATCACGTGGCTATCATGCACTGAAGACTTGGCTGGTCATACACTGATCACGTGCCTGGTCATGCACAGATTACATGACTGATCATGCACTGAACACTGACTGATCATGCACTGATCACGTGGCTATCATGCACTACGCTCGTGGCTGATCATGCAATGATCATGTAGCTACAATGTACCGGTCAGGTGACTGATCATACACCCATCAGGTGACGGATCATGTACTGATCACGTGGCTATCATGCACTGTTCACGTGGCTGATCATACACTGATCACCTGCCTGGTCATGCACTGATCACGTGACAAATCATGAACTGATCACATAGCTATCATGAACTGATCACCTGGCTGATCATGCACTGATCACGAGGCTGATCATGCACTGTACCGTGACTGAGCATGGACTGATCACATGACTATCATGTAGTGATCACGTGACTTAATGGCTCTGATCATGTGACTGATCATGCACTGATCATGTTTGCTATCATACACTGATCATGTGCCTCTGGAGGCAATAAACAAAGAGCTGAGTAGGCACGAATCAAACAGTCAGCAGGCAATAATCATGGAACTCAGGTGTGAGGAATCATGCTGCTCAGCTGGCAAAAATCAAGCAGCTGAGCAGGCAGGAATTACGCAGCACACCTGGCAATTGTCAAGCAGATGACAGGCAGGAATCGTGCAGCTCAGCTGGCAATTGTCAAGCAGATGAGCAGACAGTAATCACGCAGCTCAGCAGGCCCTGATCACGTGACTGAGCATGCACTGTTCACGTGGCTGATCATACACTGATCACGTGATGATCATGCACTGATACTTGGATATCATGCACTGATCACATGGCTGATCATACACTGTTCACGTGTCTGACCATGCACTGATCACGTGGCTGATCATACACTGCTCAGGTAACTGATCATGCACTGATCACGTGGCTATCATGGACTGATCAGGTGGCTGAACATGCACTATTCACGTGGCAGATCACACACCTGTCACGTGACATATCATGCACTGATCACGTGGCACTCATGCACTGATCACGTGGCTGATCATACTCTGCTCACGTAACTCATCATGCACACATCACGTGGCTATCATGCACTGCTCACGTGGCTCGCCATGGAATGATCACATAGCTACCATATACTGGTCACGTGACTGATCATGCACAGATCACGTAAATGATCATGCACTGTTCACGTGACTGATCATGTACTGATAACGTGACTGATCATGCACTGATCACGTGGCTATCATGCTCTGCTCACGTGGCTAATCATGCAACGATCACGTAGCAACCATGTACTGGTCACGTGACTGATCATGCACTGATCACGTAATTGATCTTGCACTGATCACGTGGCTCATCATGCACTGATCACTGGCTGATCACACATGTATCACGTGACTGATCATGCACTGATCACGTGGCTATCATGCACTGATCGCGTGGATATCATGCACTGATCACGTGGCTGATCACACACGTATCACATGACTGATCATGCACTGATGACGTGGCTATCATGCACTGATCGCGTGGCTATCATACACTGATCACGTGGCTGATCACTCAATGATCACGTAGCTACCATGTACTGGTCACGTGACTGATCATCCACTGATCACGTAATTGATCCTGCACTGATCACATGGCTCATCACGCACTGATTAGGTGGCTGATCACACACGTATCACGTGACTGATCATGTAAAGATCACGTGTATAATCATGAAGTGATCACGTGGCTATCCTGCACTGATCACGTGGATATCATGCACTGATCACGTGGCTGATCACACACGTATCACGTGACTGATCATGCACTGATCACGTGACTGATCATGCACTGCTCACGTGGCTGATCATACACTGATCACGTGATTGATTATGCCCTGATCACTTGGATATCATGCACTGATCACGTGAATGATCATACAATGTTCATGTGTCTGACAATGCACTGCTCACATGGCTGATCATACACTGCTCACGTAAATGATCATGCACTGATCACGTGGCTATCATGCACTGAATACGTGGCTGAACATGCACTGTTCACGTGGCTGATCACACACCTGTCACGTGACATATCATGCACTGATCACCTGGCACTCATGCACTGATCACGTGGCTGATCATACTCTGCTCACGAAACTCATCATGCACACATCACGTGGCTATCATGCAGTGCTCACGTGGTTCGCCATGGAATGATCACAAAGCTCCCATATACTGGTCACGTGACTGATCATGCACAGATCACGTAAATGATCATGCACTGTTCACGTGACTGATCATCTACTGATCACGTGACTGATAATGCACTGATCACGTGGCTATCATGCTCTGCTCACGTGGCTGATCATGCAAGGATCACCTAGCAACCATGTACTGGTCTCGTGACTGAGCATGCACTGTTCACATGGCTGATCACACACCTATCACATGACTGATCATGCACTGATCATGTGACTGATCATGCACTGATCACGTAGCTATCTTGCAATGATCACTTGGCTGACATACACTCATCAC
This sequence comes from Bos javanicus, assembly GCF_032452875.1. Lineage (NCBI taxonomy): Eukaryota > Metazoa > Chordata > Mammalia > Artiodactyla > Bovidae > Bos > Bos javanicus. The sequence goes on from NW_026893663.1 coordinate 350,575, forward strand.
GGGACTGATCGTGCACTGATCACGGCGCTATCATGCATTGACTACATGACTCCACATGCACTGATGACGTGGATGATCATGCACTGATCACGTGACTGACCATGCACTGATCACGTGACTGATCAGGCACTGATCACATGGCTGATCATACACTGATCTCGTGGCTATCATGCACTGTTCACGTGGCTGATCATGCACTGATGACGTAATTGATCATGCACTGATCATGTGGCTGATCATGCACTGATCACGTGGCTATCATGCACTTATCACATGGCTGAACATACACTGATCTTATACCTACCATGTACCGGTCACGTGAATGATCATACACCCATCAGGTGACTGATCATGCAATGATCACGTGGCTATCATGCACTGACCACGAGAATGAAAATGCACTGATCACGTCTAATCATGCACTGATCACATGACTGCCCATGCACTGATCATGTGGATGATCATACAGTAATCATGTGACAGATCATGCACTGATCACGTGGCTGATCATGCACTGATACCATGACTGAGCATGGACTGATCACATGACTATCATGTAGTGATCACGTGACTTAATGGCGCTGATTATGTGACTGATCATGCGCTGATCATGTTTGCTATCATACACTGATCACGTGCCTCTGGAGGCAATAAACAAAGAGCTGAGTAGGCACGAATCAAACAGTCAGCAGGCAATAATCATGGAACTCAGGTGTGAGGAATCATGCTGCTCAGCTGGCAATAATCAAGCAGCTGAGCAGGCAGGAATTACGCAGCACAGCTGGCAATTGTCAAGCAGATGACATGCAGGAATCGTGCAGCTCAGCTGGCAATTGTCAAGCAGATGAGCAGACAGTAATCACGCAGCTCAGCAGGCCCTGATCACGTAACTGCGCATGCACTGTACACGTGGCTGATCATACACTTATCACGTGATTGATCATGCACTGATCACTTGGATATCATGCACTTATCACGTGGCTGATCATACACTGTTCACGTGTCTGACCATGCTCTGATCACGTGGCTGATCATACATTGCTCACGCAACTGATCATGCACTGATCACGTGGCTATCATGCACTGATCAGGTGACTGATCATGCACTGGTCACGTGTCTGATCATGCCCTGATCACGTGGCTATCATGCACTGAATACGTGGCTGAAAATGCACTGTTCACGTGGTTGATCACACACCTGTTCACGTGACATATCATGCACTGATCACGTGGCACTCATGCACTGATCACGTGGCTGATCATACTCTGCTCACGTAACTCATCATGCACACATCACGTTTCTATCATGCACTGCTCACGTGGTTCGTCATGCAATGATCATGAAGCTACCATGTACCAGTCACGTGACCGATCATACACCCATCAGGTGACTGATCATGCACTGATCACGTGGCTATATTGCACTGATCACGTGGCTATCATGCACTGATCACGTGGCTGATCATGCAATGATCACGTAGCTACCATGCACTGGTCACTTGACTGATCATGCACTGATCAGGTAACTGATCATGCACTGATCACGTGACTGATCATGCAATGATCACGTAGCAACCATGTACTGGTCACGTGACTGATCATGCACTGATCACGTAATTAATCCTGCACTGATCACCTGACTCATCATGCACTGATCACGTGGCTGATCACACTAGTATCACGTGACTGATCATGCACTGATCACGTGGCTATCATGCACTGATCACGTGGCTATCATGCACTGATCACGTGTCTGATCATGCAACGATCACGTAGCTACCATGTACTGGTCACGTGACTGATCATGCACTGATGACGTAATTGATCATGCACTGATCACGTGGCTGATCAAGCACTGATCACGTGGCTACCATGCAATGCCAATGTGGCTGATCATGCAATGATCACGCAGCTACCATGTACTGGTCACGTGACTGATCATGCACTGATGACGTAATTGATCATGCACTGATCATGTGGCTGATCATGCACTGATCACTTGACTGATCATGCACTGTTCACGTGACTGATCATGCACTGACCACGTGGCTCTCATGCACTGATCACATGGCTGGTCATACACTGATCACATGCCTGGTCATGCACAGATTACATGACTGATCATGCACTGATCACGTGACTGATCATGCACTGATCACTTGGCTATCATGCACTACTCAGGTGGCTGATCAGGCAATGGTCATGTAGCTACTATGTACCGGTCACATGACTGATCATACACCCATTAGGTGACTGATCATGCACTGATGACGTGGCTATCATGCACTGTTCACGTGGCTGATCATACACTGATCACCTGCCTGGTCATGCACAGATCACGTGACTAATCATGAACTGATCACGTAGCAATCATTCACTGATCCCCTGGCTGATCATGCACTGATCACGTGGCTATCATGCAATGATCACGTGGCTATCATGCAATGATCACGTGGCTGATCATGCACTGATACCGTGACTGAGCATGGACTGATCACATGATTATCATGTAGTGATCATGTGACTTAATGACGCTGATCATGTGACTGATCATGCGCTGATCATGTTTGCTATCATACACTGATCATGTGCCTCTGGAGGAAATAAACAAAGAGCTGATTAGGCACGAATCAAACAGTCAGCAGGCAATAATCATGGAACTCAGGTGTGAGGAATCATGCTGCTCAGCTGGCAATAATCAAGCAGCTGAGCAGGCAGGTATTACGCAGCACAGCTGGCAATTGTCAAGCAGATGACAGGCAGGAATCGTGCAGCTCAGCTGGCAATTGTCAAGCAGATGAGCAGACAGTAATCACGCAGCTCAGCAGGCCCTGATCACATGACTGAGCATGCACTGTTCACGTGGCTTATCATACACTGATCACGTGATTGATCATGCACTGATCACTTGGATATCATGCACTGATCACGTGGCTGATCATACACTGATCACGTGTCTGACCATGCACTCATCACGTGGCTGATCATACACTGATCACGTGACTGATCATGCACTGATCACGTGGCCAATCATGCACTGATCACGTGGCTGATCATGCACTGATCACGTGTCTATCATGCACTGCTTATGTGGCTGATCATACAATGTTTACATAGCTACCATGTACTGGTCACATGACTGATCAGCACTGATCACGTAATTGATCATGCACTGATCAAACGGCTGATCATACACTGATCACGTGACTGATCATGCACTCTTCACGAGACTCATCATGCACTGATCACCTGGCTATCATGCACTGAACACATGGCTGATCATACGCTGATCACGTGGCTGATCATACACTGCTCACGCAACTGATCATGCACTGATCACGTGGCTATCATGCACTGATCAGGTGACTGATCATGCACTGGTTACGTGTCTGATCATGCCCTGATCAAGTGGCTATCATGCACTGAATACGTGGCTGAAAATGCACTGTTCACGTGGCTGATCACACACCTGTCACGTGACATATCATGCACTGATCACGTGGCACTCATGCACTGATCACGTGGCTGATCATACTCTGCTCACGTAACTCATCATGCACACATCACGTTTCTATCATGCACTGCTCACGTGGTTCGTCATGCAATGATCATGAAGCTATCATGTACCAGTCACCTAACCGATCATACACCCATCAGGTGACTGATCATGCACTGATCACGTGGCTATATTGCACTGATCACGTGGCTATCATGCACTGATCACGTGGCTGATCATGCAATGATCACGTAGCTACCATGCACTGGTCACTTGACTGATCATGCGCAGATCACGTAAATGATCATGCACTGTTCACGTGACTGATCATGTACTGATCACGTGGCTGATCATGCACTGATCACGTAATTGATCATGCACTTATCATTTGGCTTTTCATGCACTGATCTTGTAACTGATCATACACTGATCACATGACTGATCATGCACTGATCACGTGACTGATCATGCACTGATCACGTGGCTATCATGCACTGATCACTTGGCTGGTCATACACTGATCACATGACTGATCATGCACTGTTCACGTGACTGATCATGTACAGATCACGTGAATAATCATGAAGTGATCACGTGGCTGTTCTGCAATGATCACGTAGATATCAGGCACTGATCACTTGGCTGGACATACACTGATCACGTGCCTGGTCATGCACTGATCACTTGGCTGAACATGCACTGATCTCGTGGCTGATCACAACGTATCACATGACTGATCATGCACTGATCACGTGGCTATCATGCACTGATCACGTGGCTGTCATGCAGTGATCACGTGGCTGATCACGCAATGATCACGTAGCTACCATGTACTGGTCACGTGACTGCTCATGCACTGATCACGTGACTGATCATGCACTGATCACGTGGCTATCATGCACTGATCACTTGGCTGGACATACACTGATCACGTGCCTGGTCATGCACTGATCACTTGGCTGAACATGCACTGATCTCGTGTCTGATCATGCACTGATCACGTGGCTATCATGCACTGCTCACGTGGTTGATCATGCCATGATCACGCAGCTACCATGTACTGGTCACATGACTGATCATGCACTGATCACGTGACTGATCATGCAGTGATCACTTGGCTATCATGCACTACTCACGTGACTGATCATGCAATGATCATGTAGCTACCATGTACAGGTCACGTGAATGATCATACACCCATCAGGTGTCACGTGACTGATCATGCACTGATCACGTGGCTATCATGCACTGCTCTCGTGGCTGATCATGCAATGATCACACAGCTACCATGTACTGGTCAAATGACTGATCATGCACTGATCACATAATTGATCATGCACTGATCACCTGGCTTATCATGCATTGATCATGTGACTGATCATGTGCTGATCATGTTTGGTGTCACACACTGGTCATGTGCCTCTGGAGGCAATGAACATAGAGCTGAGTAGGCAGGAATCAGTCAGCAGGCTATAATCATGGAACTCAGCTCTGAGAAATCATGCTGCTCAGCTGGCAATAATCAAGTAGATGAGCAGGCAGGAATTACGCAGCACAGGTGGCAATTGTCAAGGAGATGACAGGCAGGAATCGTGCAGCTCAGCTGGAAATTGTCAAGCAGATGAGCAGACAGTAATCACGCAGCTCAGCAGGCCCTGATCACGTGACTGAGCATGCACTGTTCACATGGCTGATCACACACATATAACGTGACTGATCATGCACTGATCATGTGACTCATCATGCACTGATCACGTAGCTATCTTGCACTGATCACTTGGCTGATCATACACTCATCAGGGGACTGATCGTGCACTGATCACGGCGCTATAATGCATTGACTACATGACTCCACATGCACTGATCACGTGGATGATCATACACTGATCACGTGACTGATCATGCACTGATCACGTGGCTATCATGCACTGATCACGTGGCAGTCATGCACTGATCACGTGGCTATCATGCACTGATCACTTGGCTGATCATGCACTGATCACAGGATTGATCATGCACTGATCATGTGACTGATCATGCACTGTTCACCTAATTGATCATGCACTGATCACCTGGCTTATCATGTACTGATCACGTGACTAATCATGAAGTGATCACGTGGCTATCCTGCACTGATCACGTGGATATCATGCACTGATGACGTGGCTGATCATGCAATGATCACGCAGCTACCATGTACTGGTCACATGAATGATCATGCACTGATCACGTAATTGATCATGCACTGATCACCTGGATTATCATGCATTGATCAAGTGACTGATCATGTGCTGATCATGTTTGGTGTCACACACTGATCATGTGCCTCTGGAGGCAATGAACATAGAGCTGAGTAGGCAGGAAACAGTCAGCAGGCTATAATCATGGAACTCAGCCTGTGAGGAATCATGCTGCTCAGCTGGCAATAATCAAATAGATGAGCAGGCAGGAATTACGCAGCACAGGTGGCAATTGTCAAGGACGTGGCAGGCAGGAATCGTGCAGCTCAGCTGGCAATTGTCAAGCAGATGAGCAGACAGTAATCACGCAACTCAGCAGGCCCTGATCACGTGACTGAGCATGCACTGTTCACATGGCTGATCACACACCTATCACGTGACTGATCATGCACTGATCACGTGGCTCTCATGCACTGATCACGTGATTGCACATGCATTGTTCACGTAATAGTATGCACTGATCACGTGGCTCTCATGCACTGATGACGTGGCTAATCATGCACTGATCATATGACTAATCATGCACTGATCACGTAGCTATCTTGCACTGATCACTTGGCTGATCATACACTCATCACGGGACTGATCGTGCACTGATAAAGGCGCTATCATGCATTGATTACATGACTCCACAGGCATTGATCACGTGGATGATCATGCAGTGATCACGTGGCTATCATGCACTGATCATTTGGCTGGTCATACACTGATCATGTGCCTGGTCATGCACTGATCATGTGGCTGATCATGCACTGATCACGTGACTGATCATGCACTGATAACATGTCTATCATGCACTGATCACGTGGCTATCATGCACAGATCACGTGGCTGATCATGCAATGATCACGTAGCTACCATGTACTGTTCACGTGACTGATCATGCACTGATCACGTGGCTGATCATGCAGTGATCACGTGGCTGATCATGCACTGATCACGTGGCTGATCATGCACTGATCACGTGGCTGATCATGCACTGATCACGTGACTGATCATGCACTGATCACGTGGCTGATCATGCACTGATCACGTGGCTGATCATGCAATGATCACGTACTTGATCATGCACTGATCACCTGGCTTATCATGCATTGATCATGTGACTCATCATATGCTGATCATGTTTGGTGTCATACACTGATCATGTGCCTCTGGAGGCAATGAACACAGAGCTGAGTAGGCAGGAATCAGTCAGCAGGCAATAATCGTGGAACTCAGCTCTGAGAAATCATGCTGCTCAGCTGGCAATAATCAACTAGATGAGCAGGCAGGAATTACGCTGCACAGGTGGCAAATGTCAAGGAGATGACAGGCAGGAATCGTGCAGCTCAGCTGGCAATTGTCAAGCAGATGAGCAGACAGTAATCACGCAGCTCAGCAGGCCCTGATCACGTAACTGCGCATGCACTGTACACGTGGCTGATCATACACTTATCACGTGATTGATCATGCACTGATCACTTGGATATCATGCACTTATCACGTGGCTGATCATACACTGTTCACGTGTCTGACCATGCTCTGATCACGTGGCTGATCATACATTGCTCACGCAACTGATCATGCACTGATCACGTGGCTATCATGCACTGATCAGGTGACTGATCATGCACTGGTCACGTGTCTGATCATGCCCTGATCACGTGGCTATCATTCACTGAATACGTGGCTGAAAATGCACTGTTCACGTGGTTGATCACACACCTGTCACGTGACATATCATGCACTGATCACGTGGCACTCATGCACTGATCACGTGGCTGATCATACTCTGCTCACGTAACTCATCATGCACACATCACGTTTCTATCATGCACTGCTCACGTGGTTCGTCATGCAATGATCATGAAGCTACCATGTACCAGTCACGTGACCGATCATACACCCATCAGGTGACTGATCATGCACTGATCACGTGGCTATATTGCACTGATCACGTGGCTATCATGCACTGATCACGTGGCTGATCATGCAATGATCACGTAGCTACCATGCACTGGTCACTTGACTGATCATGCACTGATCAGGTAACTGATCATGCACTGATCACGTGACTGATCATGCAATGATCACGTAGCAACCATGTACTGGTCACGTGACTGATCATGCAATGATCACGTAATTAATCCTGCACTGATCACCTGACTCATCATGCACTGATCACGTGGCTGATCACACAAGTATCACGTGACTGATCATGCACTGATCACGTGGCTATCATGCACTGATCACGTGGCTATCATGCACTGATCACGTGTCTGATCATGCAACGATCACGTAGCTACCATGTACTGGTCACGTGACTGATCATGCACTGATGACGTAATTGATCATGCACTGATCACGTGGCTGATCAAGCACTGATCACGTGGCTACCATGCAATGCCAATGTGGCTGATCATGCAATGATCACGCAGCTACCATGTACTGGTCACGTGACTGATCATGCACTGATGACGTAATTGATCATGCACTGATCATGTGGCTGATCATGCACTGATCACTTGACTGATCATGCACTGTTCACGTGACTGATCATGCACTGACCACGTGGCTCTCATGCACTGATCACATGGCTGGTCATACACTGATCACATGCCTGGTCATGCACAGATTACATGACTGATCATGCACTGATCACGTGACTGATCATGCACTGATCACTTGGCTATCATGCACTACTCAGGTGGCTGATCAGGCAATGGTCATGTAGCTACTATGTACCGGTCACATGACTGATCATACACCCATTAGGTGACTGATCATGCACTGATGACGTGGCTATCATGCACTGTTCACGTGGCTGATCATACAATGATCACCTGCCTGGTCATGCACAGATCACGTGACTAATCATGAACTGATCACGTAGCAATCATTCACTGATCCCCTGGCTGATCATGCACTGATCACGTGGCTATCATGCAATGATCACGTGGCTATCATGCAATGATCACGTGGCTGATCATGCACTGATACCGTGACTGAGCATGGACTGATCACATGATTATCATGTAGTGATCATGTGACTTAATGACGCTGATCATGTGACTGATCATGCGCTGATCATGTTTGCTATCATACACTGATCATGTGCCTCTGGAGGAAATAAACAAAGAGCTGATTAGGCACGAATCAAACAGTCAGCAGGCAATAATCATGGAACTCAGGTGTGAGGAATCATGCTGCTCAGCTGGCAATAATCAAGCAGCTGAGCAGGCAGGTATTACGCAGCACAGCTGGCAATTGTCAAGCAGATGACAGGCAGGAATCGTGCAGCTCAGCTGGCAATTGTCAAGCAGATGAGCAGACAGTAATCACGCAGCTCAGCAGGCCCTGATCACATGACTGAGCATGCACTGTTCACGTGGCTTATCATACACTGATCACGTGATTGATCATGCACTGATCACTTGGATATCATGCACTGATCACGTGGCTGATCATACACTGATCACGTGTCTGACCATGCACTCATCACGTGGCTGATCATACACTGATCACGTGACTGATCATGCACTGATCACGTGGCCAATCATGCACTGATCACGTGGCTGATCATGCACTGATCACGTGTCTATCATGCACTGCTTATGTGGCTGATCATACAATGTTTACATAGCTACCATGTACTGGTCACATGACTGATCAGCACTGATCACGTAATTGATCATGCACTGATCAAACGGCTGATCATACACTGATCACGTGACTGATCATGCACTCTTCACGAGACTCATCATGCACTGATCACCTGGCTATCATGCACTGAACACATGGCTGATCATACGCTGATCACGTGGCTGATCATACACTGCTCACGCAACTGATCATGCACTGATCACGTGGCTATCATGCACTGATCAGGTGACTGATCATGCACTGGTTACGTGTCTGATCATGCCCTGATCAAGTGGCTATCATGCACTGAATACGTGGCTGAAAATGCACTGTTCACGTGGCTGATCACACACCTGTCACGTGACATATCATGCACTGATCACGTGGCACTCATGCACTGATCACGTGGCTGATCATACTCTGCTCACGTAACTCATCATGCACACATCACGTTTCTATCATGCACTGCTCACGTGGTTCGTCATGCAATGATCATGAAGCTATCATGTACCAGTCACCTAACCGATCATACACCCATCAGGTGACTGATCATGCACTGATCACGTGGCTATATTGCACTGATCACGTGGCTATCATGCACTGATCACGTGGCTGATCATGCAATGATCACGTAGCTACCATGCACTGGTCACTTGACTGATCATGCGCAGATCACGTAAATGATCATGCACTGTTCACGTGACTGATCATGTACTGATCACGTGGCTGATCATGCACTGATCACGTAATTGATCATGCACTTATCATTTGGCTTTTCATGCACTGATCTTGTAACTGATCATACACTGATCACATGACTGATCATGCACTGATCACGTGACTGATCATGCACTGATCACGTGGCTATCATGCACTGATCACTTGGCTGGTCATACACTGATCACATGACTGATCATGCACTGTTCACGTGACTGATCATGTACAGATCACGTGAATAATCATGAAGTGATCACGTGGCTGTTCTGCAATGATCACGTAGATATCAGGCACTGATCACTTGGCTGGACATACACTGATCACGTGCCTGGTCATGCACTGATCACTTGGCTGAACATGCACTGATCTCGTGGCTGATCACAACGTATCACATGACTGATCATGCACTGATCACGTGGCTATCATGCACTGATCACGTGGCTGTCATGCAGTGATCACGTGGCTGATCACGCAATGATCACGTAGCTACCATGTACTGGTCACGTGACTGCTCATGCACTGATCACGTGACTGATCATGCACTGATCACGTGGCTATCATGCACTGATCACTTGGCTGGACATACACTGATCACGTGCCTGGTCATGCACTGATCACTTGGCTGAACATGCACTGATCTCGTGTCTGATCATGCACTGATCACGTGGCTATCATGCACTGCTCACGTGGTTGATCATGCCATGATCACGCAGCTACCATGTACTGGTCACATGACTGATCATGCACTGATCACGTGACTGATCATGCAGTGATCACTTGGCTATCATGCACTACTCACGTGACTGATCATGCAATGATCATGTAGCTACCATGTACAGGTCACGTGAATGATCATACACCCATCAGGTGTCACGTGACTGATCATGCACTGATCACGTGGCTATCATGCACTGCTCTCGTGGCTGATCATGCAATGATCACACAGCTACCATGTACTGGTCAAATGACTGATCATGCACTGATCACATAATTGATCATGCACTGATCACCTGGCTTATCATGCATTGATCATGTGACTGATCATGTGCTGATCATGTTTGGTGTCACACACTGGTCATGTGCCTCTGGAGGCAATGAACATAGAGCTGAGTAGGCAGGAATCAGTCAGCAGGCTATAATCATGGAACTCAGCTCTGAGAAATCATGCTGCTCAGCTGGCAATAATCAAGTAGATGAGCAGGCAGGAATTACGCAGCACAGGTGGCAATTGTCAAGGAGATGACAGGCAGGAATCGTGCAGCTCAGCTGGAAATTGTCAAGCAGATGAGCAGACAGTAATCACGCAGCTCAGCAGGCCCTGATCACGTGACTGAGCATGCACTGTTCACATGGCTGATCACACACATATAACGTGACTGATCATGCACTGATCATGTGACTCATCATGCACTGATCACGTAGCTATCTTGCACTGATCACTTGGCTGATCATACACTCATCAGGGGACTGATCGTGCACTGATCACGGTGCTATAATGCATTGACTACATGACTCCACATGCACTGATCACGTGGATGATCATACACTGATCACGTGACTGATCATGCACTGATCACGTGGCTATCATGCACTGATCACGTGGCAGTCATGCACTGATCACGTGGCTATCATGCACTGATCACTTGGCTGATCATGCACTGATCACAGGATTGATCATGCACTGATCATGTGACTGATCATGCACTGTTCACCTAATTGATCATGCACTGATCACCTGGCTTATCATGTACTGATCACGTGACTAATCATGAAGTGATCACGTGGCTATCCTGCACTGATCACGTGGATATCATGCACTGATGACGTGGCTGATCATGCAATGATCACGCAGCTACCATGTACTGGTCACATGAATGATCATGCACTGATCACGTAATTGATCATGCACTGATCACCTGGATTATCATGCATTGATCAAGTGACTGATCATGTGCTGATCATGTTTGGTGTCACACACTGATCATGTGCCTCTGGAGGCAATGAACATAGAGCTGAGTAGGCAGGAAACAGTCAGCAGGCTATAATCATGGAACTCAGCCTGTGAGGAATCATGCTGCTCAGCTGGCAATAATCAAATAGATGAGCAGGCAGGAATTACGCAGCACAGGTGGCAATTGTCAAGGACGTGGCAGGCAGGAATCGTGCAGCTCAGCTGGCAATTGTCAAGCAGATGAGCAGACAGTAATCACGCAACTCAGCAGGCCCTGATCACGTGACTGAGCATGCACTGTTCACATGGCTGATCACACACCTATCACGTGACTGATCATGCACTGATCACGTGGCTCTCATGCACTGATCACGTGATTGCACATGCATTGTTCACGTAATAGTATGCACTGATCACGTGGCTCTCATGCACTGATGACGTGGCTAATCATGCACTGATCATATGACTAATCATGCACTGATCACGTAGCTATCTTGCACTGATCACTTGGCTGATCATACACTCATCACGGGACTGATCGTGCACTGATAAAGGCGCTATCATGCATTGATTACATGACTCCACAGGCATTGATCACGTGGATGATCATGCAGTGATCACGTGGCTATCATGCACTGATCATTTGACTGGTTATACACTGATCATGTGCCTGGTCATGCACTGATCATGTGGCTGATCATGCACTGATCACGTGACTGATCATGCACTGATAACGTGTCTATCATGCACTGATCACGTGGCTATCATGCACAGATCACGTGGCTGATCATGCAATGATCACGTAGCTACCATGTACTGGTCACGTGACTGATCATGCACTGATCACGTGGCTGATCATGCAGTGATCACGTGACTGATCATGCACTGATCACGTGGCTGATCATGCACTGATCACGTGGCTGATCATGCACTGATCACGTGACTGATCATGCACTGATCACGTGGCTGATCATGCACTGATCACGTGGCTGATCATGCAATGATCACGTACTTGATCATGCACTGATCACCTGGCTTATCATGCACTGATCATGTGACTCATCATATGCTGATCATGTTTGGTGTCATACACTGATCATGTGCCTCTGGAGGCAATGAACACAGAGCTGAGTAGGCAGGAATCAGTCAGCAGGCAATAATCGTGGAACTCAGCTCTCAGAAATCATGCTGCTCAGCTGGCAATAATCAAGTAGATGAGCAGGCAGGAATTACGCTGCACAGGTGGCAAATGTCAAGGAGATGACAGGCAGGAATCGTGCAGCTCAGCTGGCAATTGTCAAGCAGATGAGCAGACAGTAATCACGCAGCTCAGCAGGCCCTGATCACGTGACTGAGCATGCACTGTTCACGTAGATGATCACACACCTATCACGTGACTGATCATGCACTGATCACGTGGCTCTCATGCACTCATCACGTGATTGCGCATGCATTGATCACATAATTGTATGCACTGATCACGTGGCTATCATGCACTGATGACGTGGCTGATCATGCACTGATCATGTGACTGATCATGCACTGAACACGTAGCTATCTTGCACTGATCACTTGGCTGGTCATACACTCATCCCGGGACTGATCATGCACTGATCACGGCGCTATCATTCATTGATTACATGACTCAACATGCACTGATCACCTGGATGATCATACACTGATCACGTGACTGATCATGCACTGATCACTTGACTAACCATGCACTGATCACGTGACTGATCATGAACTGATGACTTGGCAATCATGCACTGATTACTTGGCTGATCATACAGTGATCACATGACTGATAATGCACTGATCATCTGGCTATCGTGCACTCATTACCTGGCTATCGTGCACTGATCACGTGGTTGATCATACACTGATCACGAGACTGATCTTTCACTGATCACGTCTGTATCATGCACTGGTCACCTGACTGCCAATGCACTGATCACGTGGATAAATATACACTGATCATGTGACAGACCATGCTGTGAACACGCGGCTATCACGCACTGCTCACGTGGCTGATCATGCAATGATCACATAGCTACCATGTACTGGTCACGTGAGTGATCATGCACTGATCACGTAATTGATCGTACACTGATCAGGTGACTTATCATGCACTTTTCACGTGACTGATCATGCACTAATCACGTGGCTCTCATGCACTGATCACGTGATTGCGCATGCACTGACCACGTAATTGTATGCACTGCTCACGTGGCTATCATGCACTGATGACGTGGCTGATCATGCACTTATCATGTGATTGATCATGCACTGATCACGTAGCTATCTTGCACTGATCACTTGGCTGATCATACACTCATCACGGGAATGATCGTGCACTGATTAGGGCGCTATCATGCATTGACTACATGACTCCACATGCACTGATCACGTGGATGATCATGCACTGATCACGTGACTGACCATGCACTGATCACGTGACTGATTATGCACTGATCACGTGGCTGATCATGCACTGATCACGTGGCTATCATGCACTGCTCACGTGTCTGAGCATGCAATGATCACTTGGCTATCATGAACTGATCACTTTGCTGGTCATACTGATCACATGCCTCGTCATGCACTGATCACGTGGCTGATCATGCACTGATCACGTGACTGATCATGCACTGATCACTTGGCTATCATGCAGTGATCACGTGGCTATCATGCACAGATCACATGGCTGATCATGCAATGATCAGGTAGCTACCATATACTGGTCACGTGACTGATCATGCACTGATCACGTGACCGATCATGCACTGTTCACGAGACTCATCACGCACTGATCACGTGGATATCATGCACTGATCACGTGTTTGCTCATACACTGTTCACGTGTATGAACATGCACTGCTCACGTGGCTGATCATACACTGTTCACGTAACTGATCATGCACTGATCACGTGGCTATCATGCACTGATCACTTGGCTGGTCATACACTGATCACGCAGCTAACATGTACTGGTCACGTGACTGATCATGCAGTGATCACTTGGCTATAATGCACAGATCACTTGGCTGATCATGCAATGATCACGTAGCTACCATATACTGGTCACGTGGCTGATCATGCACTGATCACGTGACCGATCATGCACTGTTCACGAGACTCATCACGCACTGATCACGTGGATATCATGCACTGATCACGTGTTTGCTCATACACTGTTCACGTGTATGAACATGCACTGCTCACGTGGCTGATCATACACTGTTCACGTAACTGATCATGCACTGATCACGTAGATATCATGCACTGATCACGTGGCTGAACATGTACTGTTCACGTGGCTTACCACACACCTTTCACGTGACTGATCATGCTCTGATCACGTGACACTCATGCACTGATCACGTGGCTGATCATACTCTGCTCACGTAACTGATCATGCACACATCACGTGGCTATCATGCACTTCTCACCTGGCTGGTCATGCAATGTTCACGTAGCTACCATATACTGGTCATGTGACTGATCATGCTCAGATCACGTAAATGATCATGCACTGTTCAGTTGACTGATCATGTACTGATCACGTGACGGATCATGCACTGATCACGTGGCTATCATGCACTGCTCACGTGGCTGATCATGCAATGATCACGTAGCAACCATGTACTGGTCACGTGACTGATCATGCACTGATCACGTAATTAATCCTGCACTGATCACCTGACTCATCATGCACAGATCACGTGGCTGATCACACACGTATCACGTGACTGATCATGCACTGATCACGTGGATATCATGCACTGATCACGTGTTTGATCATACACTGTTCACGTGTCTGACCATGCACTGCTCACATGGCTGATCATACACTGTTCACGTAACTGATCATGCACTGATCACGTGGCTATCATGCACTGCTCACGTGGCTGATCATGCAATGATCACGTAGCAACCATGCACTGATCACGTGACTGATCATGCACTGATCACGTAATTGATCATGCACTGATCACGTGACTGATCATGCACTGATCACGTGGCTGATCATGCACTGATCACGTGACTGATCATGCACTGATCACGTGGCTATCATGCACTGATCACGTGGCTGATCATGCACTGATCACGTGGCTGATCATGCACTGATCACGTGGCTGATCATGCACTGATCACGTGACTGATCATGCACTGATCACGTGGCTATCATGCACTGATCACGTGGCTGATCATGCACTGATCACGTGGCTGATCATGCACTGATCACGTAACTGATCATGCACTGATCACGTGGCACTCATGCACTGATCACGTGACTGATCATGCACTGATCACGTGACTGATCATGCACTGATCACGTGGCTATCATGCACTGATCACGTGGCTGATCATGCACTGATCACGTGGCTATCATGCACTGATCACGTGACTGATCATGCACTGATCACGTGACTGATCATGCACTGATCACGTGACTGATCATGCACTGATCACGTGACTGATCATGCACTGATCACGTGGCTATCATGCACTGCTCACGTGGCTGATCATGCAATGATCACGTAGCTACCATGTACTGGTCACGTGACTGATCATGCACTGATCACGTGGCTATCATGCACTGATCACGTGGCTGATCATGCACTGATCACGTAGCTATCATGCACTGGTCACGTGACTGATCATGCACTGATCACGTGACTGATCATGCACTGATCACGTGGCTATCATGCACTGATCACGTGGCTGATCATGCACTGATACCGTGACTGAGCATGGACTGATCACATGACTATCATGTAGTGATCACGTGACTTAATGGCGCTGATCATGTGACTGATCATGCGCTGATCATGTTTGCTATCATACACTGATCATGTGCCTCTGGAGGCAATAAACAAAGAGCTGAGTAGGCACGAATCAAACAGTCAGCAGGCAATAATCATGGAACTCAGGTGTGAGGAATCATGCTGCTCAGCTGGCAATAATCAAGCAGCTGAGCAGGCAGGAATTACGCAGCACAGCTGGCAATTGTCAAGCAGATGACAGGCAGGAATCGTGCAGCTCAGCTGGCAATTGTCAAGCAGATGAGCAGACAGTAATCACGCAGCTCAGCAGGCCCTGATCACGTGACTGAGCATGCACTGTTCACGTGGCTGATCACACACTGATCACGTGACTGATCATGCACTGATCACGTGGCTATCATGCACTGATCACGTGGCTGATCATGCACTGATCACGTAATTGTATGCACTGATCACGTGGCTATCATGCACTGATCACGTGGCTGATCATGCACTGATCACGTGACTGATCATGCACTGATCACGTGGCTATCATGCACTGATCACGTGGCTGATCATGCACTGATCACGGGACTGATCATGCACTGATCACGTGGCTATCATGCACTGATACATGACTGATCATGCACTGATCACGTGGCTGATCATGCACTGATCACGTGACTGATCATGCACTGATCACGTGACTGATCATGCACTGATCACGTGGCTGATCATGCACTGATCACGTGGCTGATCATGCACTGATCACGTGGCTGATCATGCACTGATCACGTGGCTATCATGCACTGATCACGTGGCTGATCATACTGATCACGTGACTGATCATGCACTGATCACGTGGCTGATCATGCACTGATCACGTGACTGATCATGCACTGATCACGTGGCTATCATGCACTGATCACGTGGCTATCATGCACTGATCACGTGGCTGATCATGCACTGATCACGTGGCTATCATGCACTGATCACGTGACTGATCATGCACTGATCACGTGGCTGATCATGCACTGATCACGTGACTGATCATGCACTGATCACGTGACTGATCATGCACTGATCACGTGGCTATCATGCACTGATCACGTGGCTGATCATGCACTGATCACGTGGCTGATCATGCACTGATCACGTGGCTGATCATGCACTGATCACGTAACTGATCATGCACTGATCACGTGGCTATCATGCACTGATCACGTGGCTGATCATGCACTGATCACGTGGCTGATCATGCACTGATCACGTGACTGATCATGCACTGATCACGTGGCATCATGCACTGATCACGTGGCTGATCATGCACTGATCACGTAGCTATCATGCACTGATCACGTGACTGATCATGCACTGATCACGTGACTGATCATGCACTGATCACGTGGCTGATCATGCACTGATCACGTGGCTATCATGCACTGATCACGTGGCTGATCATGCACTGATCACGTGGCTGCCATGCACTGATCACGTGGCTGATCATGCACTGATCACGTGGCACTCATGCACTGATCACGTGGCTGATCATGCACTGATCACGTGACTGATCATGCACTGATCACGTGGCTATCATGCACTGATCACGTGGCTGATCATGCACTGATCACGTGGCTATCATGCACTGATCACGTGACTGATCATGCACTGATCACGTAAATGATCATGCACTGATCAGTGACTGATCATGCACTGATCACGTGACTGATCATGCACTGATCACGTGGCTATCATGCACTGATCACGTGGCTGATCATGCAATGATCACGTAGCATCATGTACTGGTCACGTGACTGATCATGCACTGATCACGTAATTGATCATGCACTGATCACGTGACTGATCATGCACTGATCACGTGGCTGATCACACACTGATCACGTGACTGATCATGCACTGATCACGTGGATATCATGCACTGATCACGTGGCTGATCATACACTGATCACGTGTCTGATCATGCACTGATCACGTGGCTGATCATACACTGATCACGTAACTGATCATGCACTGATCACGTGGCTATCATGCACTGATCACGTGGCTGATCATGCACTGATCACGTGGCTGATCACACACCTGTCACGTGACTGATCATGCACTGATCACGTGGCACTCATGCACTGATCACGTGGCTGATCATACACTGATCACGTAACTGATCATGCACTGATCACGTGGCTATCATGCACTGATCACGTGGCTGATCATGCAATGATCACGTAGCTACCATGCACTGATCACGTGACTGATCATGCACTGATCACGTAAATGATCATGCACTGATCACGTGACTGATCATGCACTGATCACGTGACTGATCATGCACTGATCACGTGGCTATCATGCACTGCTCACGTGGCTGATCATGCAATGATCACGCAGCTACCATGTACTGATCACGTGACTGATCATGCACTGATCACGTGGCTGATCATGCACTGATCACGTGGCATCATGCACTGATCACGTGACTGATCATGCACTGATCACGTAACTGATCATGCACTGATCACGTGACTGATCATGCACTGATCACGTGGCTGATCACACACTGATCACGTGACTGATCATGCACTGATCACGTGGCTATCATGCACTGATCACGTGGCTGATCATGCACTGATCACGTGGCTGATCATGCACTGATCACGTGGCTGATCATGCACTGATCACGTGACTGATCATGCACTGATCACGTGGCTATCATGCACTGATCACGTGGCTGATCATGCACTGATCACGTGGCTGATCATGCACTGATCACGTGACTGATCATGCACTGATCACGTGGCATCATGCACTGATCACGTGGCTGATCATGCACTGATCAGACAGCTAACATGCACTGATCACGTGACTGATCATGCACTGATCACGTGGCTGATCATGCACTGATCACGTGGCTGATCATGCACTGATCACGTGACTGATCATGCACTGATCACGTGACTGATCATGCACTGATCACGTGGCTATCATGCACTGATCACGTGGCTGATCATGCACTGATCACGTGACTGATCATGCACTGATCACGTGACTGATCATGCACTGATCACGTGGCTATCATGCACTGATCACGTGACTGATCATGCACTGATCACGTGACTGATCATGCACTGATCACGTGGCTATCATGCACTGATCACGTGGCTATCATGCACTGATCACGTGGCTGATCATGCACTGATCACGTGACTGATCATGCACTGATCACGTCTATATCATGCACTGATCACGTGACTGATCATGCACTGATCACGTGGCTGATCATGCACTGATCACGTGACTGATCATGCACTGATCACGTGGCTATCATGCACTGATCACGTGGCTGATCATGCACTGATCACGTAGCTATCATGCACTGATCACGTGACTGATCATGCACTGATCACGTGACTGATCATGCACTGATCACGTGGCTGATCATGCACTGATCACGTGGCTGATCATGCACTGATCACGTGACTGATCATGCACTGATCACGTGACTGATCATGCACTGATCACGTGGCTATCATGCACTGATCACGTGGCTGATCATGCACTGATCACGCAGATATCATGCACTGATCACGTGACTGATCATGCACTGATCACGTGGCTATCATGCACTGATCACGTGGCTGATCATGCACTGATCACGTAGCTATCATGCACTGATCACGTGACTGATCATGCACTGATCACGTGACTGATCATGCACTGATCACGTGGCTATCATGCACTGATCACGTGGCTATCATGCACTGATCACGTGGCTGATCATGCACTGATCACGCAGCTGATCATGCACTGATCACGTGACTGATCATGCACTGATCACGTGGCTGATCATGCACTGATCACGTGACTGATCATGCACTGATCACGTGACTGATCATGCACTGATCACGTGGCTATCATGCACTGATCACGTGGCTGATCATGCACTGATCACGTGTCTGACCATGCACTGATCACGTGGCTGATCATGCACTGATCACGTAACTGATCATGCACTGATCACGTGGCTATCATGCACTGATCACGTGGCTGATCATGCACTGATCACGTGGCTGATCACACACCTGTCACGTGACTGATCATGCACTGATCACGTGGCACTCATGCACTGATCACGTGGCTGATCATACACTGATCACGTAACTGATCATGCACTGATCACGTGGCTATCATGCACTGCTCACGTGGCTGATCATGCAATGTTCACGTGACTACCATATACTGGTCACGTGACTGATCATGCACTGATCACGTAAATGATCATGCACTGATCACGTGACTGATCATGCACTGATCACGTGACTGATCATGCACTGATCACGTGGCATCATGCACTGATCACGTGACTGATCATGCACTGATCACGTAATTGATCATGCACTGATCACGTGACTGATCATGCACTGATCACGTGGCTGATCACACACTGATCACGTGACTGATCATGCACTGATCACGTGGCTATCATGCACTGATCACGTGGCTGATCATGCACTGATCACGTGGCTGATCATGCACTGATCACGTGGCTGATCATGCACTGATCACGTGACTGATCATGCACTGATCACGTGGCTATCATGCACTGATCACGTGGCTGATCATGCACTGATCACGTGGCTGATCATGCACTGATCACGTGACTGATCATGCACTGATCACGTGGCATCATGCACTGATCACGTGGCTGATCATGCACTGATCACGCAGCTATCATGCACTGATCACGTGACTGATCATGCACTGATCACGTAATGATCATGCACTGATCACGTGGCTGATCATGCACTGATCACGTGACTGATCATGCACTGATCACGTGACTGATCATGCACTGATCACGTGGCTATCATGCACTGATCACGTGGCTGATCATGCACTGATCACGTGCCTGATCATGCACTGATCACATGACTGATCATGCACTGATCACGTGACTGATCATGCACTGATCACGTGGCTATCATGCACTACTCACGTGGCTGATCATGCAATGATCATGTAGCTACCATGTACTGGTCACGTGACTGATCATACACCCATCAGGTGACTGATCATGCACTGATCACGTGGCTATCATGCACTGATCACGTGCCTGATCATGCACTGATCACGTGCCTGATCATGCACTGATCACGTGACTGATCATGCACTGATCACGTGCAATCATGCACTGATCACGTGGCTGATCATGCACTGATCACGTGGCTATCATGCACTGATCACGTGGCTGATCATGCACTGATACCGTGACTGAGCATGGACTGATCACATGACTATCATGTAGTGATCACGTGACTTAATGGCGCTGATCATGTGACTGATCATGCGCTGATCATGTTTGCTATCATACACTGATCATGTGCCTCTGGAGGCAATTAACAAAGAGCTGAGTAGGCACGAATCAAACAGTCAGCAGGCAATAATCATGGAACTCAGCTGTGAGGAATCATGCTGCTCAGCTGGCAATAATCAAGCAGCTGAGCAGGCAGGAATTACGCAGCACAGCTGGCAATTGTCAAGCAGATGACAGGCAGGAATCGTGCAGCTCAGCTGCCAATTGTCAAGCAGATGAGCAGACAGTAATCACGCAGCTCAGCAGGCCCTGAACACGTGACTGAGCATGCACTGTTCACGTGGCTGATCACACACTGATCACGTGACTGATCATGCACTGATCACGTGGCTATCATGCACTGATCACGTGGCTGATCATGCACTGATCACGTAATTGTCATGCACTGATCACGTGGCTGATCATGCACTGATCACGTGGCTGATCATGCACTGATCACGTGACTGATCATGCACTGATCACGTGGCTATCATGCACTGATCACGTGGCTGATCATGCACTGATCACAGCTACATGCACTGATCACGGGACTGATCATGCACTGATCACGTGACTGATCATGCACTGATCACGTGGCTGATCATGCACTGATCACGTGACTGATCATGCACTGATCACGTGACTGATCATGCACTGATCACGTGGCTATCATGCACTGATCACGTGGCTGATCATGCACTGATCACGTAGCTATCATGCACTGATCACGTGACTGATCATGCACTGATCACGTAACTGATCATGCACTGATCACGTGGCTGATCATGCACTGATCACGTGACTGATCATGCACTGATCACGTGGCTATCATGCACTGATCACGTGGCTGATCATGCACTGATCACGTAGCTACCATGTACTGTCACGTGACTGATCATGCACTGATCACGTGACTGATCATGCACTGATCACGTGGCTATCATGCACTGATCACGTGACTGATCATGCACTGATCACGTCTGATCATGCACTGATCACGTGACTGATCATGCACTGATCACGTGGCTGATCATGCACTGATCACGTGACTGATCATGCACTGATCACGTGGCTGATCATGCACTGATCACGTGACTGATCATGCACTGATCACGTGGCTATCATGCACTGATCACGTGGCTGATCATGCACTGATCACGGGACTGATCATGCACTGATCACGTGGCTGATCATGCACTGATCACGTGACTGATCATGCACTGATCACGTGGCTGATCATGCACTGATCACGTGGCTGATCATGCACTGATCACGTGACTGATCATGCACTGATCACGTGACTGATCATGCACTGATCACGTGGCTATCATGCACTGATCACGTGGCTGATCATGCACTGATCACGTGACTGATCATGCACTGATCACGTGGCTATCATGCACTGATCACGTGGCTATCATGCACTGATCACGTGGCTGATCATGCACTGATCACGTGACTGATCATGCACTGATCACGTCTATATCATGCACTGATCACGTGACTGATCATGCACTGATCACGTGGCTGATCATGCACTGATCACGTGACTGATCATGCACTGATCACGTGGCTATCATGCACTGATCACGTGGCTGATCATGCACTGATCACGTAGCTACCATGCACTGGTCACGTGACTGATCATGCACTGATCACGTAATTGATCATGCACTGATCACGTGGCTGATCATGCACTGATCACGTGGCTGATCATGCACTGATCACGTGACTGATCATGCACTGATCACGTGACTGATCATGCACTGATCACGTGGCTATCATGCACTGATCACGTGGCTGATCATGCACTGATCACGTGGCTGATCATGCACTGATCACGTGACTGATCATGCACTGATCACGTGGCTATCATGCACTGATCACGTGGCTGATCATGCACTGATCACGTGGCTATCATGCACTGATCACGTGACTGATCATGCACTGATCACGTGACTGATCATGCACTGATCACGTGGCTATCATGCACTGATCACGTGGCTATCATGCACTGATCACGTGGCTGATCATGCACTGATCACGCAGGTATCATGCACTGATCACGTGACTGATCATGCACTGATCACGTGGCTGATCATGCACTGATCACGTGACTGATCATGCACTGATCACGTGACTGATCATGCACTGATCACGTGGCTATCATGCACTGATCACGTGGCTGATCATGCACTGATCACGTGTCTGATCATGCACTGATCACGTGGCTGATCATGCACTGATCACGTGACTGATCATGCACTGATCACGTGGCTATCATGCACTGATCACGTGGCTGAT
The DNA here is from genome assembly GCF_032452875.1 of Bos javanicus. Classification (NCBI taxonomy): domain Eukaryota; kingdom Metazoa; phylum Chordata; class Mammalia; order Artiodactyla; family Bovidae; genus Bos; species Bos javanicus. The sequence goes on from NW_026893663.1 coordinate 375,044, forward strand.
CATGCACTGATCACGTGGCTGATCACACACCTGTCACGTGACTGATCATGCACTGATCACGTGGCACTCATGCACTGATCACGTGGCTGATCATACACTGATCACGTGACTGATCATGCACTGATCACGTGGCTATCATGCACTGATCACGTGGCTGATCATGCAATGATCACGTGGCTACCATATACTGATCACGTGACTGATCATGCACTGATCACGTAAATGATCATGCACTGATCAGTGACTGATCATGCACTGATCACGTGACTGATCATGCACTGATCACGTGGCTATCATGCACTGATCACGTGGCTGATCATGCAATGATCACGTAGCATCCATGTACTCGTCACGTGACTGATCATGCACTGATCACGTAATTGATCATGCACTGATCACGTGACTGATCATGCACTGATCACGTGGCTGATCACACACTGATCACGTGACTGATCATGCACTGATCACGTGGATATCATGCACTGATCACGTGGCTGATCATGCACTGATCACGTGTCTGATCATGCACTGATCACGTGGCTGATCATACACTGATCACGTAACTGATCATGCACTGATCACGTGGCTATCATGCACTGATCACGTGGCTGATCATGCACTGATCACGTGGCTGATCACACACCTGTCACGTGACTGATCATGCACTGATCACGTGGCACTCATGCACTGATCACGTGGCTGATCATACACTGATCACGTAACTGATCATGCACTGATCACGTGGCTATCATGCACTGATCACGTGGCTGATCATGCAATGATCACGTAGCTACCATGCACTGATCACGTGACTGATCATGCACTGATCACGTAAATGATCATGCACTGATCACGTGACTGATCATGCACTGATCACGTGACTGATCATGCACTGATCACGTGGCTATCATGCACTGATCACGTGGCTGATCATGCAATGATCACGTAGCTACCATGTACTGGTCACGTGACTGATCATGCACTGATCACGTGGCTGATCATGCACTGATCACGTGACTGATCATGCACTGATCACGTGACTGATCATGCACTGATCACGTGGCTATCATGCACTGATCACGTGGCTGATCATGCACTGATCACGCAGCTATCATGCACTGGTCACGTGACTGATCATGCACTGATCACGTGATTGATCATGCACTGATCACGTGGCTGATCATGCACTGATCACGTGACTGATCATGCACTGATCACGTGACTGATCATGCACTGATCACGTGGCTATCATGCACTGATCACGTGGCTGATCATGCACTGATCACGTGCCTGATCATGCACTGATCACATGACTGATCATGCACTGATCACGTGACTGATCATGCACTGATCACGTGGCTATCATGCACTACTCACGTGGCTGATCATGCAATGATCATGTAGCTACCATGTACTGGTCACGTGACTGATCATACACCCATCAGGTGACTGATCATGCACTGATCACGTGGCTATCATGCACTGATCACGTGCCTGATCATGCACTGATCACGTGCCTGATCATGCACTGATCACGTGACTGATCATGCACTGATCACGTGCAATCATGCACTGATCACGTGGCTGATCATGCACTGATCACGTGGCTGATCATGCACTGATCACGTGGCTGATCATGCACTGATACCGTGACTGAGCATGGACTGATCACATGACTATCATGTAGTGATCACGTGACTTAATGGCGCTGATCATGTGACTGATCATGCGCTGATCATGTTTGCTATCATACACTGATCATGTGCCTCTGGAGGCAATTAACAAAGAGCTGAGTAGGCACGAATCAAACAGTCAGCAGGCAATAATCATGGAACTCAGCTGTGAGGAATCATGCTGCTCAGCTGGCAATAATCAAGCAGCTGAGCAGGCAGGAATTACGCAGCACAGCTGGCAATTGTCAAGCAGATGACAGGCAGGAATCGTGCAGCTCAGCTGCCAATTGTCAAGCAGATGAGCAGACAGTAATCACGCAGCTCAGCAGGCCCAGAACACGTGACTGAGCATGCACTGTTCACGTGGCTGATCATACACTGATCACGTGACTGATCATGCACTGATCACGTGGCTATCATGCACTGATCACGTGGCTGATCATGCACTGATCACGTGGCTGTATGCACTGATCACGTGGCTGATCATGCACTGATCACGTGGCTGATCATGCACTGATCACGTGACTGATCATGCACTGATCACGTGGCTGATCATGCACTGATCACGTGACTGATCATGCACTGATCACGTGGCTGATCATGCACTGATCACGTGGCTGATCATGCACTGATCACGTAACTGATCATGCACTGATCACGTGGCTATCATGCACTGATCACGTGGCTGATCATGCACTGATCACGTGGCTGATCATGCACTGTCACGTGACTGATCATGCACTGATCACGTGGCATCATGCACTGATCACGTGGCTGATCATACACTGATCACGTGACTGATCATGCACTGCACGTGGCTATCATGCACTGATCACGTGGCTGATCATGCAATGATCACGTAGCTACCATGTACTGGTCACGTGACTGATCATGCACTGATCACGTAAATGATCATGCACTGATCACGTGACTGATCATGCACTGATCACGTGACTGATCATGCACTGATCACGTGGCTATCATGCACTGATCACGTGGCTGATCATGCACTGATCACGTAGCATCCATGTACTGATCACGTGACTGATCATGCACTGATCACGTAATTGATCATGCACTGATCACGTGACTGATCATGCACTGATCACGTGGCTGATCACACACGTATCACGTGACTGATCATGCACTGATCACGTGGCTATCATGCACTGATCACGTGGCTGATCATGCACTGATCACGTGGCTGATCATGCACTGATCACGTGGCTGATCATGCACTGATCACGTGACTGATCATGCACTGATCACGTGGCTATCATGCACTGATCACGTGGCTGATCATGCACTGATCACGTGGCTGATCATGCACTGATCACGTGACTGATCATGCACTGATCACGTGGCATCATGCACTGATCACGTGGCTGATCATGCACTGATCACGCAGCTATCATGCACTGATCACGTGACTGATCATGCACTGATCACGTGGCTGATCATGCACTGATCACGTGGCTGATCATGCACTGATCACGTGACTGATCATGCACTGATCACGTGACTGATCATGCACTGATCACGTGGCTATCATGCACTGATCACGTGGCTGATCATGCACTGATCACGTGCCTGATCATGCACTGATCACATGACTGATCATGCACTGATCACGTGACTGATCATGCACTGATCACGTGGCTATCATGCACTACTCACGTGGCTGATCATGCAATGATCATGTAGCTACCATGTACTGGTCACGTGACTGATCATACACCCATCAGGTGACTGATCATGCACTGATCACGTGGCTATCATGCACTGATCACGTGGCTGATCATGCACTGATCACGTGCCTGATCATGCACTGATCACGTGACTGATCATGCACTGATCACGTGCAATCATGCACTGATCACGTGGCTGATCATGCACTGATCACGTGGCTATCATGCACTGATCACGTGGCTGATCATGCACTGATACCGTGACTGAGCATGGACTGATCACATGACTATCATGTAGTGATCACGTGACTTAATGGCGCTGATCATGTGACTGATCATGCGCTGATCATGTTTGCTATCATACACTGATCATGTGCCTCTGGAGGCAATTAACAAAGAGCTGAGTAGGCACGAATCAAACAGTCAGCAGGCAATAATCATGGAACTCAGCTGTGAGGAATCATGCTGCTCAGCTGGCAATAATCAAGCAGCTGAGCAGGCAGGAATTACGCAGCACAGCTGGCAATTGTCAAGCAGATGACAGGCAGGAATCATGCAGCTCAGCTGCCAATTGTCAAGCAGATGAGCAGACAGTAATCACGCAGCTCAGCAGGCCCTGAACACGTGACTGAGCATGCACTGTTCACGTGGCTGATCATACACTGATCACGTGACTGATCATGCACTGATCACGTGGCTATCATGCACTGATCACGTGGCTGATCATGCACTGATCACGTGGCTGTCATGCACTGATCACGTGGCTGATCATGCACTGATCACGTGGCTGATCATGCACTGATCACGTGACTGATCATGCACTGATCACGTGGCTGATCATGCACTGATCACGTGGCTGATCATGCACTGATCACGTGACTGATCATGCACTGATCACGTGGCTATCATGCACTGATCACGTGGCTGATCATGCACTGATCACGTGACTGATCATGCACTGATCACGTGGCTGATCATGCACTGATCACGTGACTGATCATGCACTGATCACGTGGCTATCATGCACTGATCACGTGGCTGATCATGCACTGATCACGTGGCTGATCATGCACTGATCACGTGACTGATCATGCACTGATCACGTGGCACTCATGCACTGATCACGTGGCTGATCATGCACTGATCACGTGACTGATCATGCACTGATCACGTGGCTATCATGCACTGATCACGTGGCTGATCATGCACTGATCACGTAGCTACCATGCACTGATCACGTGACTGATCATGCACTGATCACGTGGCTGATCATGCACTGATCACGTGACTGATCATGCACTGATCACGTGACTGATCATGCACTGATCACGTGGCTATCATGCACTGATCACGTGGCTGATCATGCACTGATCACGTAGCTACCATGTACTGATCACGTGACTGATCATGCACTGATCACGTAATTGATCATGCACTGATCACGTGACTGATCATGCACTGATCACGTGGCTGATCATGCACTGATCACGTGGCTATCATGCACTGATCACGTGGCTGATCATGCACTGATCACGTGACTGATCATGCACTGATCACGTGGCTGATCATGCACTGATCACGTGGCTGATCATGCACTGATCACGTGACTGATCATGCACTGATCACGTGACTGATCATGCACTGATCACGTGGCTATCATGCACTGATCACGTGGCTGATCATGCACTGATCACGTAGCTACATGCACTGATCACGTGACTGATCATGCACTGATCACGTAATTGATCATGCACTGATCACGTGGCTGATCATGCACTGATCACGTGACTGATCATGCACTGATCACGTGACTGATCATGCACTGATCACGTGGCTATCATGCACTGATCACGTGGCTGATCATGCACTGATCACGCAGCTACCATGCACTGATCACGTGACTGATCATGCACTGATCACGTAACTGATCATGCACTGATCACGTGGCTGATCATGCACTGATCACGTGACTGATCATGCACTGATCACGTGGCTATCATGCACTGATCACATTGCTGGTCATACACTGATCATATAGCTACCATGTACCGGTCACGTGAATGATCATACACCCATCAGGTGACTGATCATGCACTGATCACGTGGCTATCATGCACTGACCGCGAGACTGAAAAGGCACTGATCACGTCTAATCATGCACTGATCACATGACTGCCCATGCACTGATCATGTGGATGATCATACACTAATCATGTGACAGATCATGCACTGATCACGTGGCTGATCATGCACTGATACCGTGACTGATCATGCACTGATCACGTAGCTATCTTTCACTGATCACTTGGCTGATCATACACTCATCACGGGACTGATCATGCACTGATCACGTGGCTGATCATGCACTGATCAGGTAATTGATCATGCACTGATCATTTGGCTGATCATGCACTGAACACGTGGCTGATCATACACTGATCACGTGACTGATCATGCACTGATCACATGACTGATCATCCACTGATCAGTTGGCTATCATGCACTGATTACTTGGCTGATCATACACTGATCACGTGACTGATAATGCACTGATCATCTGGCTATCATGCACTCATTACCTGGCTATCGTGCACTGATCACGTGGTTGATCATACACTGATCACGAGACTGATCATGCACTGATCACGTCTATATCATGCACTGATCACATGACTGCCCATGCACTGATCACTCGGATGATCATACACTGATCATGTGACAGATCATGCACTGATCACGTTGCTATCATGCACTGCTCACGCGGCTGTTCATGCAATGATCACGTAGCTACCATATACAGGTCATGTGACTGATCATGCACTGATCACGTGACTGATCATGCAATGATCACGTGGCTATCATGCAGTGATCACGTGGCTATCATGCACTGATCACTTGGCTGGACATACACTGATCACGCAGCTAACATGTACTGGTCACGTGAATGATCATGAACTGATCACGTGGCTGATCATGCACTGATCACGTGACTGATCATGCACTGTTCATGAGACTCATCATGCACTGATCACGTGGATATCATGCACTGATCACATGTTTGATCATACACTGTTCACGTGTCTGACCATGCACTGCTCACGTGGCTGATCATACACGGTTCACGTAACTGATCATGCACTGATCACGTGGATATCATGCACTGATCACGTGGCTGAACATGCACTGTTCACGTGGCTTATCACACACCTGTCACGTGACTGATCATGCACTGATCACGTGGCACTCATGCACTGATCACGTGGCTGATCATATTATGCTCACGTAAATGATCATGCACACATCAGGTGGCTATCATGCACTTCTCACCTGGCTGGTCATGCAATGTTCATGTAGCTACCATACACTGGTCACGAGACTGATCATGCACAGATCACGTAAATGATCATGCACTGTTCACGTGACTGATCTTATACTGATCACGTGACTGATCACGGACTGATCACGTGGCTATCATGCACTGCTAACGTGGCTGATCATGAAATGATCACGCAGCTACCATGTACTGGTCACGTGACTGATCATGCACTGATCGCGTGGCTGATCATGCACTGATCACGTGACTGATAATGCACTGATCACGTCACTGATCATGCACTGATCACGTGGCTATCATGCACTGATCACTTGGCTGGTCATACACTGATCAGGCAGCTAACATGTACTGGTCACGTGACTGATCATGCACTGATGGCGTAATTGATCATGCACTGATCATGTGGCTGATCATGCACTGATCACTTGACTGATCATGCACTGATCACGTGACTTATCATGCACTGATCACGTGGCTATCATACACTGATCACATGGCTGGTCATACACTGATCACGTGCCTGGTCATGCACAGATTACATGACTGATCATGCACTGATCACGTCACTAATCGTGCACTGATCACGTGGCTATCATGCACTAGTCATGTGGCTGATCATGCAATGATCATGTAGCTACCATGTACCGGTCACGTGACTGATCATACACCCATCAAGTGACTGATCATGCACTGATCACGTGGCTATCATGCACTGTTCACGTGGCTGATCATACACTGATCACCTGCCTGGTCATGCACAGATCACGTGACTAATCATGAACTGATCACGTAGCAATCATTCACTGATCACCTGGTTGATCATGCACTGATCACGTGGCTGATCATGCACTGATACCGTGACTGAGCATTGACTGATCACATGACTATCATGTAGTGATCACGTGACTTAATGGCGCTGACCATGTGACTGATCATGCGCTGAGCATGTTTGCTATCATAGACTGATCATGTGCCTCTGGAGGCAATTAACAAAGAGCTGAGTAGACATGAATCAAACAGTCAGCAGGCAATAATCATGGAACTCAGCTGTGAGGAATCATCCTGCTCAGCTGGCAATAATCAAGCAGCTGAGCAGGCAGGAATTACACAGCACAGCTGGCAATTGTCAAGCAGATGACAGGCAGGAATCATGCAGCTCAGCTGCCAATTGTCAAGCAGATGAGCAGACAGTAATCACGCAGCTCAGCAGGCCCTGAACACGTGACTGAGCATGCACTGTTCACGTTGCTGATCACACACCTATCACGTGAATGATCATGCACTGATCACGTGGCTCTCATGCACTGATCACGTGATTGCGCATGCACTGACCACGTAATTGTATGCACTGCTCACGTGGCTATCATGCACTGATGACGTGGCTGATCATGCACTTATCATGTGATTGATCATGCACTGATCACGTAGCTATCTTGCACTGATCACTTGGCTGCTCATACACTCATCACAGGACTGATCGTGCACTGATTATGGCGCTATCATGCATTGACTACATCACTCCACATGCACTGATCACGTGGATGATCATGCACTGATCACTTGACTGACCATGCACTGATCACGTGACTGATTATGCACTGATCACGTGGCTGGTCATACTGATCACCTGCCTCGTCATGCACTGATCACGTGGCTGATCATGCACTGATAACGTGACTGGTCATGCACTGATCACGTGGCTATCATGCAGTGATCACGTGACTGGTCATGCACTGATCACGTGGCTGATCATGCAGTGATCACGTGGCTATCATGCACAGATCACATGGCTGATCATGAAATGATCACGCAGCTACCATGTACTGGTCACGTGACTGATCATGCACTGATCACGTGGCTGATCATGCACTGATCACGTGACTGATCATGCACTGATCACGTCACTGATCATGCACTGATCACGTGGCTATCATGCACTGATCACTTGGCTGGTCATACACTGATCACGCAGCTAACATGTACTGGTCACATGACTGATCATGCACTGATGACGTAATTGATCATGCACTGATCATGTGGCTGATCATGCACTGATCACTTGACTGATCATGCACTGATCACGTGACTTATCATGCACTGATCACGTGGCTATCATACACTGATCACATGGCTGGTCATACACTGATCACGTGCCTGGTCATGCACAGATTACATGACTGATCATGCACTGATCACGTCACTGATCATGCACTGAGCACGTGGCTATCATGCACTACTCACGTGGCTGATCATGCAATGATCATGTAGCTACCATGTCCCGGTCACGTGACTGATCATACACCCATCAGGTGACTGATCATGCGCTGAACACGTGGCTATCATGCACTGTTCACGTGGCTGATCATACACTGTTCACCTGCCTGGTCATGCACAGATCACGTGACTAATCATGAACTGATCACGTAGCAATCATTCACTGATCACCTGGCTGATCATGCACTGATCACGTGGCTATCATGCAATGATCATGTGGCTATCGTGCACTACTCACGTGGCTGATCATGCAATGATCATGTAGCTAACATGTACAAGTCACGTGAATGATCATACACCCATCAGGTGACTGATCATGCACTGATCACGTGGCTATCATGCACTGATCACGAGACTGATTATGCACTGATCACGTCTATATCATGCACTTATCACATGACTGCCCATGCACCTATCACGTGGATGTTCATACACTAATCATGTGACAGATCATGCACTGATCACGTGGCTGATCATGCACTGATACCGTGACTGAGCATGGACTGATCACATGACTATCATGTAGTGATCACGTAACTTAATGGCGCTGATCATGTGACTGATCATGCGCTGATCATGTTTGCTATCATACACTGATCATGTGCCTCTGGAGGCAATAAACAAAGAGCTGAGTAGGCACGAATCATACAGTCAGCAGGCAATAATCATGGAACTCAGCTGTGAGGAATCATGCTGCTCAGCTGGCAATAATCAAGCAGCTGAGCAGGCAGGAATTACACAGCACAGCTGGCAATTGTCAAGCAGATGACAGGCAGGAATCATGCAGCTCAGCTGGCAATTGTCAAGCAGATGAGCAGACAGGAATCACGCAGCTCAGCAGGCCCTGATCACGTGACTGAGCATGCACTGTTCACCTGGCTGATCATACACTGATTACGTGATTGATCATGCACTGATCACTTGGATATAATGCACTGATCATGTTGCTGATCATACACTGTTCACGTGTCTGACCATACACTGATCACATGGCAGATCATACACTGCTCACCTAACTGATCTTGCACTGATCACATAATTGATCATGCCCTGATCAGGTGGCTGATCATGCAATGATCATGTAGCTACCATGTACTGGTCCCGTGAGTGACCATGCACTGATCACGTAATTGATCATGCACTGATCACGTGGCTGATCATGCACTGAACACGTGACTGACCATGCACTGATCACGTGACTGATCATGCACTGATCACGTGGCTATCATGCACTGTTCACGTGGCTGATCATGCAATAATCACGCAGCTACCATGTACTGGTCACATGACTGATCATGCACTGATCACGTAATTGATCATGCACTGATCACCTGGCTTATCATGCATTGATCATGTTACTGATCATGTGCTGATCAAGTTTGGTGTCACACACTGATCATGTGCATCTGCAGGCAAAGAACAAAGAGCTGAGTAGGCAGAAATCAGTCAGCAGGCTATAATCATGGAACTCAGCTTTGAGAAATCATGCTGCTCAGCTGGCAATAATCAAGTAGATGAGCAGGCAGGAATTATGCAGCACAGGTGGCAATTGTCAAGGAGATGACAGGCAGGAATCGTACAGCTCAGCTGGCAATTGTCAAGCAGATGAGCAGACAGTAATCACGCAGCTCAGCAGGCCCTGATCACGTGACTGAGCATGCACTGTTCACGTGGCTGATCACACACCTATCACGTGAATAATCATGCACTGATCACGTGGCTCTCATGCACTGATCACGTGATTGCGCATGCACTGATCACGTAATTGTATACACTGCTCACGTGGCTATCATGCACTGATGACGTGGCTGATCATGCACTGATCACGTAGCTATCTTGCACTGATCACTTGGCTGATCATACACTCATCACGGGACTGATCGTGCACTGATCACGGCGCTATCATGCATTGTCTACATGACTCCACATGCACTGATCACGTGGATGATCATGCAATGATCACGTGACTGACCATGCACTGATTACGTGACTGATCATGCACTGATCACGTGGCTGATCATGCACAGATCACATAATTGATCATGCACTGATCATTTGGCTGATCATGCACTGATCACTTGGCTGAACATACACTGATCACCTGACTGATCATGCACTGATCACGTGACTGATCATCCACTAATCAGTTGGCTATCATGCACTGATTACTTGGCTGATCATACACTGATCACGTGACTGATAATGCACTGATCATCTGGCTATCATGCACTCATTACCTGGCTATCGTTCACTGATCACGTGGTTGATCATACACTGATCACGAGACTGATCATGCACTGATCATGTCTATACCATGCACTGATCACAAGACTGCCCATGCAGTGATCACCCGGATGATCATACACTGATCATGTGACAGATCATGCACTGATCACGTGGCTATCATGCACTGCTCACGCGGCTGTTCATGCAATGATCACGTAGCTACCATGTACTGGTCACGTGAGTGATCATGCACTGATCACGTATTTGATCATGAACTGATCATGTGGCTGATCATGCACTGATCACGTGGCTGATCCTACACTGATCACGTAACTGATCATGCACTGATCACGTGACTGATCAAGCACTGATCACGTGGCTATTATGCACTGATCACTTGGCTGGACATACACTGATCACGTGCCTGGTCATGCACTGATCACTTGGCTGATCATGCACTGATCACATGACTGATCATACACTGATCTCGTGTCTGATCATGCACTGATCACGTGGCTATCATTCACTGCTCACGTGGCTGATCATGCGATGATCACCCAGCTACCATGTACTGGTCACATGACTGATCATGCACTGATCACGTGACTGATCATGCAGTGGTCACGTGGCTATCGTGCACTACTCACGTGGCTGATCATGCAATGATCATGTAGCTATCATGTACAGGTCACGTGAATGATCATACACCCATCAGGTGACTGATCATGCACTGTCACGTGGCTATCATGCACTGATCACGAGACTGATTATGCACTGATCACGTCTATATCATGCACTGATCACATGACTGCCCATGCACTGATCACGTGGATGTTCATACACTAATCATGTGACAGATCATGCACTGATCACGTGGCTGATCATGCACTGATACCGTGACTGAGCATGGACTGATCACATGACTATCATGTAGTGATCACGTAACTTAATGGCGCTGATCATGTGACTGATCATGCACTGATCATGTTTGCTATCATACACTGATCATGTGCCTCTGGAGGCAATAAACAAAGAGCTGAGTAGGCACGAATCAAACAGTCAGCAGGCAATAATCATGGAACTCAGCTGTGAGGAATCTGCTGCTCAGCTGGCAATAATCAAGCAGCTGAGCAGGCAGGAATTACGCAGCACAGCTGGCAATTGTCAATCAGATGACAGGCAGGAATCGTGCAGCTCAGCTGGCAATTGTCAAGCAGATGAGCAGACAGTAATCACGCAGCTCAGCAGGCCCTGATCACGTGACTGAGCATGCAGTGTTCACGTGGCAGATCATACACTGATCACCTGATTGATCATGCACTGATCACTTGGATATCATGCACAGATCACGTGGCTGATCATACACTGTTCACATGTCTGACCATGCACTGATCACGTGGCTGATCATACACTGCTCAGGTAACTGAACATGCACTGATCACGTGGCTATCATGCACTGATCACGTGGCTGAACATGCACTGTTCACGTGGCTGAACACACACTTGTCACGTGACATATCATGCACTCATCACGTGGCACTCATGCACTGATCACGTGGCTGATCATACTCTGCTCACGTAACTCATCATGCACACATCATGTGGCTATCATGCACTGCTCACGTGGTTTGTCATGGAATGATCACGAAGCTACCATATACTGGTCACATGACTGATCATGCACAGATCACGTAAATGATCATGCACTGTTCACGTGACTGATCATGTACTGATAACGTGACTGATCATGCACTGATCACGTGGCTATCATGCTCTGCTCACGTGGCTGATCATGCAACAATCACGTAGCAACCATGTAATGGTCTGGTGACTGATCATGCACTGATCACGTAATTGATCCTGCACTGATCACGTGGCTCATCACGCACTGATCCGGTGGCTGATCACACACATATCACGTGACTGATCATGTACAGATCACGTGACTAATCATGCACTGATCACGTGGCTATCATGCACTGATATCATGCACTGGTCACGTGGCTGATCACACACGTAACACGTGTTTGATCATGCACTGATCACGTGGCTATCATGCACAGATCCCGTGGCTGATCATGCAATGATCACGTAGCCACCATGTACTGGTCACGTGACTGATCATGCACTGATCACGTGGCTGATCATGCACTGATCACGTGACTGATCATGCACTGATCACGTGGCTGATCATGCACTGATCACGTGGCTGATCATGCAATGATCACGCAGCTACAATGTACTGGTCACATGACTGATCATGCACTGATCACGTAATTGATCATGCACTGATCACCTGGCTTATCATGCATTGATCATGTGATTCATCATGTGCTGATCATGTTTGGTGTCATACACTGATCATGTGCCTCTGGAGGCAATGAACAAAGAGCTGAGTAGGCAGGAATCAGTAGGCAATAATCATGGAACTCAGCTCTGAGAAATCATGCTGCTCATCTGGCAATAATCAGGTAGATGAGCAGGCAGGAATTATGCAGCACAGATGGCAATTGTAAAGGAGATGACAGGCAGGAATCGTACAGCTCAGCTGGCAATTGTCAAGCAGATGAGCAGACAGTAATCACGCAGCTCAGCAGGCCCTGATCACGTGACTGAGCATGCACTGTTCACGTGGATGATCACACACCTATCACGTGACTGATCATGCACTGTTCACGTCATTGATCACACACCTATCACGTCAATGACCATGCACTGATCACGTGGCTCTCATGCACAGATCACGTGATTGCGCATGCACTGATCACGTAATTGTATGCACTGCTCACGTGGCTATCATGCACTGATGACGTGGCTGATCATGCACTGATCATGTGACTGATCATGCACTGATCACGTAGCTAAATTGCACTGATCACTTGACTGATCATACATCATCACGGGACAGATCGTGCACTGATTGCGGCGCTATCATGCATTGACTACATGACTCCACATGCACTGATCACGTGGATGATCATGCACTGATCACGTGACTGAACATGCACTGATCACGTGACTGATCATGCACTGATCAAGTGGCTATCATGCACTGATCATTTGGCTGTCATACACTGATCATGTGCCTGGTCATGCACTGATCATGTGGCTGATCATGCACTGATCACGTGACTGATCATGCACTGATCACGTGGCTATCATACACTGATCACGTGGCTATCATTCACAGATCACATGGCTGATCAAGCAATGATCACGGAGCTACCATGTACTGGTCACGTGACTGATCATGCACTGATCACGTGGCTGATCATGCACTGATCACGTGACTGATCATGCACTGATCACGTGGCTCATCAGGAACTGATCACGTGGCTATCATGCACTGCTCACGTGGCTGATCATGCATTGATCATGTGACTCATCATGTGCTGATCATGTTTGGTGTCAAACACTGATCATGTGCCTCTGGAGGCAATGAACACAGAGCTGAGTAGGCAGGAATCAGTCAGCAGGCAATAATCGTGGAACTCAGCTCTGAGAAATCATGCTGCTCAGCTGGCAATAATCAAGTAGATGAGCAGGCAGGAATTATGCAGCACAGGTGGCAAATGTCAAGGAGATGACAGGCAGGAATCGTGCAGCTCAGCTGGCAATTGTCAAGCAGATGAGCAGACAGTAATCACGCAGCTCAGCAGGCCCTGATCACGTGACTGAGCATGCACTGTTCACGTGGATGATCGCACACCTATCACGTGACTGATCATGCACTTATCACGTGGCTCTCATGCACTGATCACATAATTGTATGCACTGATTACGTGGCTGTCATGCACTGATGACGTGGCTGATCATGCACTGATCATGTGATTCATCATGCACTTATCACGTAGCTATCTTGCACTGATCACATGGCTGATCATACATTCATCTCGGGACTGATCATGCACTGATCACGGTGCTATCATGCATTGATTACATGATTCAACATGCACTGATCACCTGGATGATCATACACTGATCACGTGACTGATCATGCACTGATAACGTGACTGACAATGCTCTGATAACGTGACTGATCATGCACTGATGAGTTGGCAATCATGCACTGATTACTTGGCTGAGCATACACTGATCACATGACTGATAATGCACTGATCATCTGGCTATCGGGCACTCATTACCTGGCTATCGTGCACTGATCACGTGGTTGATCATACACTGATCACGAGACTGATCTTGCACTGATCACGTCTGTATCATGCACTGATCACCTGACTGCCCAGGCACTGATCACGTGGATAAACATACACTGATCATGTGACAGATCATGCAGTGATCACGCGGCTATCATGCACTGCTCACGTGGCTGATCATGCAATGATCACGTAGCTACCATGTTCTGGCCACGTGAGTGATCATGCACTGATCACGTAATTGATCATACACTGATCAGGTGACTTATCATGCACTGTTCACGTGACTGATAATGCACTGATCACGTGGCTGATCATGCACTGATCACGTGGCTGATCATGCACTGATCACGTGGCTGATCATGCACTGATCACGTCACTGATCATGCACTGATCACGTGGCTATCATGCACTGATCACTTGGCTGGTCATACACTGATCACGCAGCTAACATGTACTGGTCACATGACTGATCGTGCACTGATGACGTAATTGATCATGCACTGATCATGTGGCTGATCATGCACTGATCACTTGACTGATCACGCACTGATCACGTGATTTATCATGCACTGATCACGTGGCTATCATACACTGATCACATGGCTGGTCATACACTGATCACGTGCCTGGTCATGCACAGATTACTTGACTGATCATGCACTGATCACGTCACTGATCATGCACTGAGCACGTGGCTATCATGCACTGATCACTTGGCTGGTCATACACTGATCACATGACTGATCATGCACTGTTCACGTGACTGATCATGTACAGATCACGTGAATAATCATGAAGTGATCACGTGGCTATCCTGCAATAATCACGTAGATATCATGCACTGATCACGTGGCTATCATGCACTGATCACGTGGCTGATCATGCAATGATCACGTAGCTACCATGCACTGGTCACGTGACTGATCATGCACTGATCACGTGACTGATCATGCACTGATCACGTGGCTATCATGCACTGATCACTTGGCTGGTCATACACTGATCACGCAGCTACCATGTACTGGTCACGTGACTGATCATGCACTGATGACGTAATTGATCATGCACTGTTCTTGTGGCTGATCATGCACTGATCACGTGACTGATCATGCACTGATCACGTGGCTATCATGCACTACTCACGTGGCTGATCATGCAATGATAATATAGCTACCATGTACCGGTCACGTGACTGATCATACACCCATCAGGTGACTGATCATGCACTGATCACGTGGTTATCATGCACTGTTCACATGGCTGATCATACACTGATCACCTGGCTGATCATGCACTGATCGCGTGGTTGATCACACACGTATCACGTGACTGATCATGCACTGATCACGTGGCTATCATGCACTGATCACGTGACTGATCATGCACAGATCACGTGACTGATCATGCACAGATCACGTGACTGATCATGCACTGATCACGTTGCTATCATGCACTTCTCACGTGGCTGATCATGCAATGATCACACAGCTACCATGTACTGGTCACATGAGTGATCATGCACTGATCACATAATTGATCATGCACTGATCACCTTGCTTATCATGCATTGATCATGTGACTGATCATGTGCTGATCATGTTTGGTGTCACACACTGATCATGTGCCTCCGGAGGCAATGAACATAGAGCTGAGTAGGCAGGAATCATTCAGAAGGCTATAATCATGGAACTCACCTCTGAGAATTCATGCTGCTCAGCTGGCAATAATCAAGTAGATGAGCAGGCAGGAATTACGCAGCACAGGTGGCAATTGTCAAGGAGATGACAGGATGAATGACAGGATGACAGGCAGGAATCATGCAGCTCAGCAGGCCCTGATCACGTGACTGATCATGCACTGATCACGTGACTGATCATGCACTGATCACGTGGCTATCATGCACTGAAGACTTGGCTGGTCATACACTGATCACGTGCCTTGTCATGCACAGATTACATGACTGATCATGCACTGAACACTGACTGATCATGCACTGATCACGTGGCTATCATGCACTACGCTCGTGGCTGATCATGCAATGATCATGTAGCTACAATGTACCGGTCAGGTGACTGATCATACACCCATCAGGTGACGGATCATGTACTGATCACGTGGCTATCATGCACTGTTCACGTGGCTGATCATACACTGATCACCTGCCTGGTCATGCACTGATCACGTGACAAATCATGAACTGATCACATAGCTATCATGAACTGCTCACCTGGCTGATCATGCACTGATCACGTGGCTGATCATGCACTGTAACGTGACTGAGCATGGACTGATCACATGACTATCATGTAGTGATCACGTGACTTAATGGCTCTGATCATGTGACTGATCATGCGCTGATATGTTTGCTATCATACACTGATCATGTGCCTCTGGAGGCAATAAACAAAGAGCTGAGTAGGCACGAAGCAAACAGTCAGCAGGCAATAATCATGGAACTCAGGTGTGAGGAATCATGCTTCTCAGCTGGCAAAAATCAAGCAGCTGAGCAGGCAGGAATTATGCAGCACACCTGGCAATTGTCAAGCAGATGAGCAGACAGTAATCACGCAGCTCAGCAGGCCCTGATCACGTGACTGAGCATGCACTGTTCACGTGGCTGATCATACACTGATCACGTGATGATCATGCACTGATACTTGGATATCATGCACTGATCACATGGCTCATCATACACTGTTCACGTGTCTGACCATGCACTGATCACGTGGCTGATCATACTCTGCTCACGTAACTCATCATGCACACATCACGTGGCTATCATGCACTGCTCACGTGGCTCGTCATGGAATGATCACATAGCTACCATATACTGGTCACGTGACTGATCATGCACAGATCACGTAAATGATCATGCACTGTTCACGTGACTGATCATGTACTGATAACGTGACTGATCATGCACTGATCACGTGGCTATCATGCACTGATCACGTGGCTATCATGCACTGATCACGTGGCTGATCATTCACTGATACCGTGACTGAGCATGGACTGATCACATGACTATCATGTAGTGATCACGTGACTTAATGACGCTGATCATGTGACTGATCATGCGCTGATCATGTTTGCTATCATACACTGATCATGTGCCTCTGGAGGAAATAAACAAAGAGCTGAATAGGCACGAATCAAACAGTCAGCAGGCAATAATCATGGAACTCAGGTGTGAGGAATCCTGCTGCTCAGCTGGCAATAATCAAGCAGCTGAGCAGGCAGGTATTATGCAGCACAGCTGGCAATTGTCAAGCAGATGACAGGCAGGAATCATGCAGCTCAGCTGGCAATTGTCAAGCAGATGAGCAGACAGTAATCACGCAGCTCAGCAGGCCCTGATCACGTGACTGAGCATGCACTGTTCACGTGGCTTATCATACACTGATCACGTGATTGATCATGCACTGATCACTTGAATATCATGCACTGATCACGTGGCTGATCATACACTGATCACGTGTCTGACCATGCACTGATCACGTGGCTGATCATAGACTGATCACGTGATGATCATGCACTGATACTTGGATATCATGCACTGATCACATGGCTGATCATACACTGTTAACGTGTCTGACCATGCACTGATCACGTGGCTGATCATACTCTGCTCACGTAACTCATCATGCACACATCACGTGGCTATCATGCACTGCTCACGTGGCTCGTCATGGAATGATCACATAGCTACCATATACTGGTCACGTGACTGATCATGCACAGATCACGTAAATGATCATGCACTGTTCACGTGACTGATCATGTACTGATCACGTGGCCTATCATGCACTGATCACGTGGCTGATCATGCACTGATCACGTGTCTATCATGCACTGCTTACGTGGCTGATCATACAATGTTCACATAGCTACCATGTACTGGTCACATGACTAATCAGCACTGATCACGTAATTGATCATGCACTGATCAAGCGGCTGATCATACACTGATCACGTGACTGATCATGCACTGTTCACGAGACTGATCATGCACTGATCACGTGGATATCATGCACTAATCACGTGTTTGATCATACACTGTTCACGTAACTGATCATGCACTGATCACGTGGATATCATGCACTGACCACGTGGCTGATCATGCACTGTTTACGTGGCTTACCACACACCTGTCACGTGACTGATCATGCACTGATCACGTGGCACTCATGCACTGATCACGTGGCTGATCATACTCTGCTCACGTAACTGATCATGCACACATCAGGTGGCTATCATGCACTTCTCACCTGGCTGGTCATGCAATGTTCACGTAGCTACCATATACTGGTCACGTGACTGATCATGCACAGATCACGTAAATGATCATGCACTGTTCACTTGACTGATCATGTACTGATCACGTGACTGATCATGCACTGATCACGTGGCTATCATGCAATGCTCACGTGGCTGATCATGCAATGATCACGTAGCAACCATGTACTGGTCACGTGACTGATCATGCACTGATCACGTAATTAATCCTCCACTGATCACCTGACTCATCCTGCACTGATCACCTGGCTGATCACACAAGTATTACATGACTGATCATGCACTGATCACGTGGCTATCATGAACTGATCACGTGGCTATCATGCACTGATCACATGGCTATAATGCACTGATCACGTGGCTATCATGCACTGATCACGTGGCTGATCATGCAATGATCACGTAGCTACCATGTACTGGTCACGTGACTGATCTTGCACTGATCACGTAATTCATCATGCACTGATCACGTGGCTGATCAAGCACTGATCACGTGGCTACCATGCACTGCTAACGTGGCTGAACATGCAATGTTCACGCAGCTACCATGTACTGGTCACGTGACTGATCATGCATTGATCGTGTGTCTGATCATGCACTAATCACGTGACTGATCATGCACTGATCACGTGACTGATCATGCACTGATCACGTGGCTATCATGCACTGATAACTTGGCTGGTCATACACTGATCACGCAGCTACCATGTACTGGTCACGTGACTGATCATGCACTGATGATGTAATTGATCATGCACTGTTCTTGTGGCTGATCATGCACTGATCACGTGACTGATCATACACTGATCACGTGACTGATCATGCACTGATCACGTGGCTGTCATGCATTGATCACATGGCTGGTCATGCACTGATCACATGGCTGTTCATACACTGATCACGTGCCTGGTCATGCACAGATTACATGACTGATCATGCACTGATCACCTCACTGATCATGCACTGATCACGTGGCTATCATGCACTACTCACGTGGCTGATCATGCAATGATAATGTAGCTACCATGTACCGGTCACGTGACTGATCATACACTCATCAGGTGACTGATCATGCACTGATCACGTGGCTATCATGCACTGTTCACGTGGCTGATCATACACTGATCACCTGGCTGATCATACACTGATCGCGTGGTTGATCACACACGTATCACGTGACTGATCATGCACTGATCACGTGGCTATCATGCACTGATCACATGACTGATCATGCACAGATCACGTGACTGATCATGCACAGATCACGTGACTGATCATGCACTGATCACGTGGCTATCATGCACTGCTCACGTGGCTGATCATGCAATGATCACACAGCTACCATGTACTGGTCACATGACTGATCATGCACTGATCACATAATTGATCATGCACTGATCACCTGGCTTATCATGCATTGATCATGTGACTGATCATGTGCTGATCATGTTTGGTGTCACACACTGATCATGTGCCTCCGGAGGCAATGAACATAGAGCAGAGTAGGCAGGAATCATTCAGAAGGCTATAATCATGGAACTCACCTCTGAGAATTGATGCTGCTCAGCTGGCAATAATCAAGTAGATGAGCAGGCAGGAATTACGCAGCACAGGTGGCAATTGTCAAGGAGATGACAGGATGAATGACAGGATGACAGGCAGGAATCATGCAGCTCAGCAGGCCCTGATCACGTGACTGATCATGCACTGATCACGTGACTGATCATGCACTGATCACGTGGCTATCATGCACTGAAGACTTGGCTGGTCATACACTGATCACGTGCCTGGTCATGCACAGATTACATGACTGATCATGCACTGAACACTGACTGATCATGCACTGATCACGTGGCTATCATGCACTACGCACGTGGCTGATCATGCAATGATCATGTAGCTACAATGTACCGGTCAGGTGACTGATCATACACCCATCAGGTGACGGATCATGTACTGATCACGTGGCTATCATGCACTGTTCACGTGGCTGATCATACACTGATCACCTGCCTGGTCATGCACTGATCACGTGACAAATCATGAACTGATCACATAGCTATCATGAACTGATCACCTGGCTGATCATGCACTGATCACGTGGCTGATCATGCACTGTACCGTGACTGAGCATGGACTGATCACATGACTATCATGTAGTGATCACGTGACTTAATGGCTCTGATCATGTGACTGATTATGCACTGATCATGTTTGCTATCATACACTGATCATGTGCCTCTGGAGGCAATAAACAAAGAGCTGAGTAGGCACGAATCAAACAGTCAGCAGGCAATAATCATGGAACTCAGGTGTGAGGAATCATGCTGCTCAGCTGGCAAAAATCAAGCAGCTGAGCAGGCAGGAATTACGCAGCACACCTGGCAATTGTCAAGCAGATGACAGGCAGGAATCGTGCAGCTCAGCTGGCAATTGTCAAGCAGATGAGCAGACAGTAATCACGCAGCTCAGCAGGCCCTGATCACGTGACTGAGCATGCACTGTTCACGTGGCTGATCATACACTGATCACGTGATGATCATGCACTGATACTTGGATATCATGCACTGATCACATGGCTGATCATACACTGTTCACGTGTCTGACCATGCACTGATCACGTGGCTGATCATACACTGCTCACGTAAATGATCATGCACTGATCACGTGGCTATCATGGACTGATCAGGTGGCTGAACATGCACTATTCACGTGGCAGATCACACACCTGTCACGTGACATATCATGCACTGATCACGTGGCACTCATGCACTGATCACGTGGCTGATCATACTCTGCTCACGTAACTCATCATGCACACATCACGTGGCTATCATGCACTGCTCACGTGGCTCGCCATGGAATGATCACATAGCTACCATATACTGGTCACGTGACTGATCATGCACAGATCACGTAAATGATCATGCACTGTTCACGTGACTGATCATGTACTGATAACGTGACTGATCATGCACTGATCATGTGGCTATCCTGCTCTGCTCACGTGGCTAATCATGCAACGGTCACGTAGCAACCATGTACTGGTCACGTGACTGATCATGCACTGATCACGTAATTGATCCTGCACTGATCACGTGGCTCATCATGCACTGATCACTGGCTGATCACACATGTATCACGTGACTGATCATGCACTGATCACGTGGCTATCATGCACTGATCGCGTGGATATCATGCACTGATCACGTGGCTGATCACACACGTATCACATGACTGATCATGCACTGATCACGTGGCTATCATGCACTGATCGCGTGGCTATCATGCACTGATCACGTGGCTGATCACTCAATGATCACGTAGCTACCATGTACTGGTCACGTGACTGATCATCCACTGATCACGTAATTGATCCTGCACTGATCACATGGCTCATCACGCACTGATTAGGTGGCTGATCACACACGTATCACGTGACTGATCATGTAAAGATCACGTGTATAATCATGAAGTGATCACGTGGCTATCCTGCACTGATCACGTGGATATCATGCACTGATCACGTGGCTGATCACACACGTATCACGTGACTGATCATGCACTGATCACGTGACTGATCATGCACTGCTCACGTGGCTGTTCATACACTGATCACGTGATTGATTATGCCCTGATCACTTGGATATCATGCACTGATCACGTGGATGATTATACAATGTTCACGTGTCTGACCATGCACTGCTCACATGGCTGATCATACACTGCTCACGTAAATGATCATGCACTGATCACGTGGCTATCATGCACTGAATACGTGGCTGAACATGCACTGTTCACGTGGCTGATCACACACCTGTCATGTGACATATCATGCACTGATCACCTGGCACTCATGCACTGATCACGTGGCTGATCATACTCTGCTCACGAAACTCATCATGCACACATCACGTGGCTATCATGCAGTGCTCACGTGGTTCGCCATGGAATGATCACAAAGCTCCCATATACTGGTTACGTGACTGATCATGCACTGATCACGTAATTAATCCTCCACTGATCACCTGACTCATCCTGCACTGATCACTTGGCTGATCACACAAGTATCACATGACTTATCATGCACTGATCACGTGGCTATCATGCACTGATCACGTGGCTATCATGCACTGATCACGTGGCTATCATGCACTGATCACATGGCTATCATGCACTGATCACGTGGCTGATCATGCAATGATCACGTAGCTACCATGTACTGGTCACGTGACTGATCTTGCACTGATCACGTAATTGATCATGCACTGATCACGTGGCTGATCAAGCACTGATCACGTGGCTACCATGCACTGCTAACGTGGCTGAACATGCAATGTTCACGCAGCTACCATGTACTGGTCACGTGACTGATCATGCATTGATCATGTGTCTGATCATGCACTAATCACGTGACTGATCATGCACTGATCACGTGACTGATCATGCACTGATCACGTGGCTATCATGCACTGATAACTTTGCTGGTCATACACTGATCACGTAGCTACCATGTACTGGTCACATGACTGATCATGCACTGATGACGTAATTGATCATGCACTGTTCTTGTGGCTGATCATGCACTGATCACGTGACTGATCATGCACTGATCACGTGGCTATCATGCACTACTCACGTGGCTGATCATGCAATGATAATGTAGCTACCATGTACCGGTCACGTGACTGATCATACACCCATCAGGTGACTGATCATGCACTGATCACGTGGCTATCATGCACTGTTCACGTGGCTGATCATACACTGATCACCTGGCTGATCATACACTGATCGCGTGGTTGATCACACACGTATCACGTGACTGATCATGCACTGATCACGTGGCTATCATGCACTGATCACATGACTGATCATGCACAGATCACGTGACTGATCATGCACAGATCACGTGACTGATCATGCACTGATCACGTGGCTATCATGCACTGCTCACGTGGCTGATCATGCAATGATCACACAGCTACCATGTACTGGTCACATGACTGATCATGCACTGATCACATAATTGATCATGAACTGATCACCTGGCTTATCATGCATTGATCATGTGACTGATCATGTGCTGATCATCTTTGGAGTCACACACTGATCATGTGCCTCCGTAGGCAATGAACATAGAGCTGAGTAGGCAGGAATCATTCAGAAGGCTATAATCATGGAACTCACCTCTGAGAATTCATGCTGCTCAGCTGGCAATAATCAAGTAGATGAGCAGGCAGGAATTACGCAGCACAGGTGGAAATTGTCAAGGAGATGACAGGATGAATGACAGGATGACAGGCAGGAATCATGCAGCTCAGCAGGCCCTGATCACGTGACTGATCATGCACTGATCACGTGACTGATCATGCACTGATCACGTGGCTATCATGCACTGAAGACTTGGCTGGTCATACACTGATCTCGTGCCTGGTCATGCACAGATTACATGACTGATCATGCACTGAACACTGACTGATCATGCACTGATCACGTGGCTATCATGCACTACGCACGTGGCTGATCATGCAATGATCATGTAGCAACAATGTACCGGTCAGGTGACTGATCATACACCCATCAGGTGACGGATCATGTACTGATCACGTGGCTATCATGCACTGTTCACGTGGCTGATCATACACTGATCACCTGCCTGGTCATGCACTGATCACGTGACAAATCATGAACTGATCACATAGCTATCATGAACTGCTCACCTGGCTGATCATGCACTGATCACGTGGCTGATCATTCACTGATACCGTGACTGAGCATGGACTGATCACATGACTATCATGTAGTGATCACATGACTTAATGACGCTGATCATGTGACTGATCATGCGCTGATCATGTTTGCTATCATACACTGATCATGTGCCTCTGGAGGAAATAAACAAAGAGCTGAATAGGCACGAATCAAACAGTCAGCAGGCAATAATCATGGAACTCAGGTGTGAGGAATCCTGCTGCTCAGCTGGCAATAATCAAGCAGCTGAGCAGGCAGGTATTATGCAGCACAGCTGGCAATTGTCAAGCAGATGACAGGCAGGAATCATGCAGCTCAGCTGGCAATTGTCAAGCAGATGAGCAGACAGTAATCATGCAGCTCAGCAGGCCCTGATCACGTGACTGAGCATGCACTGTTCACGTGGCTTATCATACACTGATCACGTGATTGATCATGCACTGATCACTTGAATATCATGCACTGATCACGTGGCTGATCATACACTGATCACGTGTCTGACCATGCACTGATCACGTGGCTGATCATACACTGATCACGTGACTGATCATGCACTGATCACGTGGCCGATCATGCACTGATCACGTGGCTGATCATGCACTGATCACGTGTCTATCATGCCCTGCTTACGTGGCTGATCATACAATGTTCACATAGCTACCATGTACTGGTCACATGACTAATCAGCACTGATCACGTAATTGATCATGCACTGATCAAGCGGCTGATCATACACTGATCACGTGACTGATCATGCACTGATCACGTGGATATCATGCACTAATCACGTGTATGATCATACACTGTTCACGTAACTGATCATGCACTGATCACGTGGATATCATGCCCTGATCACGTGGCTGATCATGCACTGTTTACGTGGCTTACCACACACCTGTCACGTGACTGATCATGCACTGATCACGTGGCACTCATGCACTGATCACGTGGCTGATCATACTCTGCTCACGTAACTGATCATGCACACATCAGGTGGCTATCATGCACTTCTCACCTGGCTGGTCATGCAATGTTCACGTAGCTACCATATACTGGTCACGTGACTGATCATGCACAGATCACATAAATGATCATGCACTGTTCACTTGACTGATCATGTACTGATCACGTGACTGATCATGCACTGATCACGTGGCTATCATGCAATGCTCACGTGGCTGATCATGCAATGATCACGTAGCAACCATGTACTGGTCACGTGACTGATCATGCACTGATCACGTAATTAATCCTGAACTGATCACCTGACTCATCCTGCACTGATCACGTGGCTGATCACACAAGTATTACATGACTGATCATGCACTGATCACGTGGCTATCATGCACCGATCACGTGGCTATCATGCACTGATCACGTGGCTATAATGCACTGATCACGTGGCTATCATGCAATGATCACGTGGCTGATCATGCAATGATCACGTAGCTACCATGTACTGGTCACGTGACTGATCTTGCACTGATCACGTAATTCATCATGCACTGATCACGTGGCTGATCAAGCACTGATCACGTGGCTACCATGCACTGCTAACGTGGCTGAACATGCAATGTTCACGCAGCTACCATGTACTGGTCACGTGACTGATCATGCATTGATCATGTGTCTGATCATGCACTAATCACGTGACTGATCATGCACTGATCACGTGACTGATCATGCACTGATCACGTGGCTATCATGCACTGATAACTTGGCTGGTCATACACTGATCACGAAGCTACCATGTACTGGACACGTGACTGATCATGCACTGATTATGTAATTGATCATGCACTGTTCTTGTGGCTGATCATGCACTGATCACGTGACTGATCATACACTGATCACGTGACTGATCATGCACTGATCACGTGGCTATCATGCATTGATCACATGGCTGGTCATGCACTGATCACATGGCTGTTCATACACTGATCACGTGCCTGGTCATGCACAGATTACATGACTGATCATGCACTGATCACCTCACTGATCATGCACTGATCACGTGGCTATCATGCACTACTCACGTGGCTGATCATGCAATGATAATGTAGCTACCATGTACCGGTCACGTGACTGATCATACACCCATCAGGTGTCTGATCATGCACTGATCACGTGGCTATCATGCACTGTTCACGTGGCTGATCATACACTGATCACCTGGCTGATCATACACTGATCGCGTGGTTGATCACACACGTATCACGTGACTGATCATGCACTGATCACGTGGCTATCATGCACTGATCACATGACTGATCATGCACAGATCACGTGACTGATCATGCACAGATCACGTGACTGATCATGCACTGATCACGTGGCTATCATGCACTGCTCACGTGGCTGATCATGCAATGATCACACAGCTACCATGTACTGGTCACATGACTGATCATGCACTGATCACATAATTGATCATGCACTGATCACCTGGCTTATCATGCATTGATCATGTGACTGATCATGTGCTGATCATGTTTGGTGTCACACACTGATCATGTGCCTCCGGAGGCAATGAACATAGAGCAGAGTAGGCAGGAATCATTCAGAAGGCTATAATCATGGAACTCACCTCTGAGAATTGATGCTGCTCAGCTGGCAATAATCAAGTAGATGAGCAGGCAGGAATTACACAGCACATGTGGCAATTGTCAAGGAGATGACAGGATGAATGACAGGATGACAGGCAGGAATCATGCAGCTCAGCAGGCCCTGATCACGTGACTGATCATGCACTGATCACGTGACTGATCATGCACTGATCACGTGGCTATCATGCACTGAAGACTTGGCTGGTCATACACTGATCACGTGCCTGGTCATGCACAGATTACATGACTGATCATGCACTGAACACTGACTGATCATGCACTGATCACGTGGCTATCATGCACTACGCTCGTGGCTGATGATGCAATGGTCATGTAGCTACAATGTACCGGTCAGGTGACTGATCATACACCCATCAGGTGACGGATCATGTACTGATCACGTGGCTATCATGCACTGTTCACGTGGCTGATCATACATTGATCACCTGCCTGGTCATGCACTGATCACGTGACAAATCATGAACTGATCACATAGCTATCATGAACTGATCACCTGGCTGATCATGCACTGATCACGAGGCTGATCATGCACTGTACCGTGACTGAGCATGGACTGATCACATGACTATCATGTAGTGATCACGTGACTTAATGGCTCTGATCATGTGACTGATCATGCACTGATCATGTTTGCTATCATACACTGATCATGTGCCTCTGGAGGCAATAAACAAAGAGCTGAGTAGGCACGAATCAAACAGTCAGCAGGCAATAATCATGGAACTCAGGTGTGAGGAATCATGCTGCTCAGCTGGCAAAAATCAAGCAGCTGAGCAGGCAGGAATTACGCAGCACACCTGGCAATTGTCAAGCAGATGACAGGCAGGAATCGTGCAGCTCAGCTGGCAATTGTCAAGCAGATGAGCAGACAGTAATCACGCAGCTCAGCAGGCCCTGATCACGTGACTGAGCATGCACTGTTCACGTGGCTGATCATACACTGATCACGTGATGATCATGCACTGATACTTGGATATCATGCACTGATCACATGGCTGATCATACACTGTTCACGTGTCTGACCATGCACTGATCACGTGGCTGATCATACACTGCTCAGGTAACTGATCATGCACTGATCACGTGGCTATCATGGACTGATCAGGTGGCTGAACATGCACTATTCACGTGGCAGATCACACACCTGTCACGTGACATATCATGCACTGATCACGTGGCACTCATGCACTGATCACGTGGCTGATCATACTCTGCTCACGTAACTCATCATGCACACATCACGTGGCTATCATGCACTGCTCACGTGGCTCGCCATGGAATGATCACATAGCTACCATATACTGGTCACGTGACTGATCATGCACAGATCACATAAATGATCATGCACTGTTCACGTGACTGATCATGTACTGATAACGTGACTGATCATGCACTGATCACGTGGCTATCATGCTCTGCTCACGTGGCTAATCATGCAACGATCACGTAGCAACCATGTACTGGTCACGTGACTGATCATGCACTGATCACGTAATTGATCTTGCACTGATCACGTGGCTCATCATGCACTGATCACTGGCTGATCACACATGTATCACGTGACTGATCATGCACTGATCACGTGGCTATCATGCACTGATCGCGTGGATATCATGCACTGATCACGTGGCTGATCACACACGTATCACATGACTGATCATGCACTGATCACGTGGCTATCATGCACTGATCGCGTGGCTATCATGCACTGATCACGTGGCTGATCACTCAATGATCACGTAGCTACCATGTACTGGTCACGTGACTGATCATCCACTGATCACGTAATTGATCCTGCACTGATCACATGGCTCATCACGCACTGATTAGGTGGCTGATCACACACGTATAACGTGACTGATCATGTAAAGATCACGTGTATAATCATGAAGTGATCACGTGGCTATCCTGCACTGATCACGTGGATATCATGCACTGATCACGTGGCTGATCACACACGTATCACGTGACTGATCATGCACTGATCACGTGACTGATCATGCACTGCTCACGTGGCTGATCATACACTGATCACGTGATTGATTATGCCCTGATCACTTGGATATCATGCACTGATCACGTGAATGATCATACAATGTTCATGTGTCTGACCATGCACTGCTCACGTGGCTGATCATACACTGCTCACGTAAATGATCATGCACTGATCACGTGGCTATCATGCACTGAATACGTGGCTGAACATGCACTGTTCACGTGGCTGATCACACACCTGTCACGTGACATATCATGCACTGATCACCTGGCACTCATGCACTGATCACGTGGCTGATCATACTCTGCTCACGAAACTCATCATGCACACATCACGTGGCTATCATGCAGTGCTCACGTGGTTCGCCATGGAATGATCACAAAGCTCCCATATACTGGTCACGTGACTGATCATGCACAGATCACGTAAATGATCATGCACTGTTCACGAGACTGATCATCTACTGATCACGTGACTGATAATGCACTGATCACGTGGCTATCATGCTCTGCTCACGTGGCTGATCATGCAAGGATCACCTAGCAACCATGTACTGGTCTCGTGACTGAGCATGCACTGTTCACATGGCTGATCACACACCTATCACATGACTGATCATGCACTGATCATGTGACTGATCATGCACTGATCACGTAGCTATCTTGCAATGATCACTTGGCTGATCATACACTCATCACGGGACTGATCGTGCACTGATCACGGCGCTATCATGCATTGACTACATGACTCCACATGCACTGATGACGTGGATGATCATGCACTGATCACGTGACTGACCATGCACTGATCACGTGACTGATCAGGCACTGATCACATGGCTGATCATACACTGATCTCGTGGCTATCATGCACTGTTCACGTGGCTGATCATGCACTGATGACGTAATTGATCATGCACTGATCATGTGGCTGATCATGCACTGATCACTTGACTTATCATGCACTGATCACGTGACTGTTCATGCACTGATCACGTGGCTATCATGCACTGATCACTTGGCTGGTCATACACTGATCACGCAGCTACCATGTACTGGTCACGTGACTGATCATGCACTGATGACGTAATTGATCATGCACTGATCATGTGGCTGATCATGCACTGATCACGTGGCTATCATGCACTTATCACATGGCTGATCATACACTGATCTAATACCTACCAGGTACCGGTCACGTGAATGATCATACACCCATCAGGTGACTGATCATGCAATGATCACGTGGCTATCATGCACTGACCACGAGACTGAAAATGCACCGATCACGTCTAATCATGCACTGATCACATGACTGCCCATGCACTGATCATGTGGATGATCATACAGTAATCATGTGACAGATCATGCACTGATCACGTGGCTGATCATGCACTGATACCATGACTGAGCATGGACTGATCACATGACTATCATGTAGTGATCACGTGACTTAATGGCGCTGATCATGTGACTGATCATGCGCTGATCATGTTTGCTATCATACACTGATCACGTGCCTCTGGAGGCAATAAACAAAGAGCTGAGTAGGCACGAATCAAACAGTCAGCAGGCAATAATCATGGAACTCAGGTGTGAGGAATCATGCTGCTCAGCTGGCAATAATCAAGCAGCTGAGCAGGCAGGAATTACGCAGCACAGCTGGCAATTGTCAAGCAGATGACATGCAGGAATCGTGCAGCTCAGCTGGCAATTGTCAAGCAGATGAGCAGACAGTAATCACGCAGCTCAGCAGGCCCTGATCACGTAACTGCGCATGCACTGTACACGTGGCTGATCATACACTTATCACGTGATTGATCATGCACTGATCACTTGGATATCATGCACTTATCACGTGGCTGATCATACACTGTTCACGTGTCTGACCATGCTCTGATCACGTGGCTGATCACACATTGCTCACACAACTGATCATGCACTGATCACGTGGCTATCATGCACTGATCAGGTGACTGATCATGCACTGGTCACGTGTCTGATCATGCCCTGATCAAGTGGCTATCATGCACTGAATACGTGGCTGAAAATGCACTGTTCACGTGGTTGATCACACACCTGTTCACGTGACATATCATGCACTGATCACGTGGCACTCATGCACTGATCACGTGGCTGATCATACTCTGCTCACGTAACTCATCATGCACACATCACGTTTCTATCATGCACTGCTCACGTGGTTCGTCATGCAATGATCATGAAGCTACCATGTACCAGTCACGTGACTGATCATGCACTGATCACGTGGCTATATTGCACTGATCACGTGGCTATCATGCACTGATCACGTGGCTGATCATGCAATGATCACGTAGCTACCATGTACTGGTCACGTGACTGATCATGCACTGATCACGTAATTAATCCTGCACTGATCACCTGACTCATCATGCACTGATCACGTGGCTGATCACACAAGTATCACGTGACTGATCATGCACTGATCACGTGGCTATCATGCACTGATCACGTGGCTATCATGCACTGATCACGTGGCTATCATGCACTGATCACGTGTCTGATCATGCAATGATCACGTAGCTACCATGTACTGGTCACGTGACTGATCTTGCACTGATCACGTAGTTGGTCATGCACTGATCACGTGGCTGATCAAGCACTGATCACGTGGCTACCATGCACTGCTAATGTGGCTGATCATGCAATGATCACGCAGCTACCATGTACTGGTCACGTGACTGATCATGCACTGATGACGTAATTGATCATGCACTGATCATGTGGCTGATCATGCACTGATCACTTGACTGATCATGCACTGTTCACGTGACTGATCATGCACTGACCACGTGGCTCTCATGCACTGATCACATGGCTGGTCATACACTGATCACATGCCTGGTCATGCACAGATTACATGACTGATCATGCACTGATCACGTGACTGATCATGCACTGATCACTTGGCTATCATGCACTACTCAGGTGGCTGATCAGGCAATGGTCATGTAGCTACTATGTACCGGTCACATGACTGATCATACACCCATTAGGTGACTGATCATGCACTGATCACGTGGCTATCATGCACTGATCACGTGGCTGATCATGCACTGATCACGTGCCTGATCATGCACTGATCACGTGACTGATCATGCACTGATCACGTGCAATCATGCACTGATCACGTGGCTGATCATGCACTGATCACGTGGCTGATCATGCACTGATCACGTGGCTGATCATGCACTGATCACGTGGCTGATCATGCACTGATACCGTGACTGAGCATGGACTGATCACATGACTATCATGTAGTGATCACGTGACTTAATGGCGCTGATCATGTGACTGATCATGCGCTGATCATGTTTGCTATCATACACTGATCATGTGCCTCTGGAGGCAATAAACAAAGAGCTGAGTAGGCACGAATCAAACAGTCAGCAGGCAATAATCATGGAACTCAGGTGTGAGGAATCATGCTGCTCAGCTGGCAAAAATCAAGCAGCTGAGCAGGCAGGAATTACGCAGCACACCTGGCAATTGTCAAGCAGATGACAGGCAGGAATCGTGCAGCTCAGCTGGCAATTGTCAAGCAGATGAGCAGACAGTAATCACGCAGCTCAGCAGGCCCTGATCACGTGACTGAGCATGCACTGTTCACGTGGCTGATCATACACTGATCACGTGACTGATCATGCACTGATCACGTGGATATCATGCACTGATCACGTGGCTGATCATACACTGATCACGTGTCTGACCATGCACTGATCACGTGGCTGATCATGCACTGATCACGTGACTGATCATGCACTGATCACGTGGCTGATCATGCACTGATCACGTGGCTGATCATGCACTGATCACGTGGCTATCATGCACTGATCACGTGGCTGATCATGCACTGATCACGTGGCTACCATGCACTGATCACGTGACTGATCATGCACTGATCACGTAACTGATCATGCACTGATCACGTGGCTGATCATGCACTGATCACGTGACTGATCATGCACTGATCACGTGACTGATCATGCACTGATCACGTGGCTGATCATGCACTGATCACGTGGCTGATCATGCACTGATCACGTGGCTGATCATGCACTGATCACGTGACTGATCATGCACTGATCACGTGGCTATCATGCACTGATCACGTGACTGATCATGCACTGATCACGTGACTGATCATGCACTGATCACGTGGCTATCATGCACTGATCACGTGGCTGATCATGCACTGATCACGTGGCTGATCATGCACTGATCACGTGACTATCATGCACTGATCACGTGGCATCATGCACTGATCACGTGGCTGATCATGCACTGATCACGTGACTGATCATGCACTGATCACGTGGCTATCATGCACTGATCACGTGGCTGTCATGCACTGATCACGTGGCTATCATGCACTGTCACGTGACTGATCATGCACTGATCACGTGACTGATCATGCACTGATCACGTGGCTATCATGCACTGATCACGTGGCTATCATGCACTGATCACGTGGCTGATCATGCACTGATCACGTAGCTACCATGCACTGATCACGTGACTGATCATGCACTGATCACGTGGCTGATCATGCACTGATCACGTGACTGATCATGCACTGATCACGTGGCTGATCATGCACTGATCACGTGACTGATCATGCACTGATCACGTGGCTGATCATGCACTGATCACGTGGCTGATCATGCACTGATCACGTGACTGATCATGCACTGATCACGTGACTGATCATGCACTGATCACGTGGCTATCATGCACTGATCACGTGGCTGATCATGCACTGATCACGTGACTGATCATGCACTGATCACGTGACTGATCATGCACTGATCACGTGGCTGATCATGCACTGATCACGTGGCTGATCATGCACTGATCACGTGCTATCATGCACTGATCACGTGGCTGATCATGCACTGATCACGTGACTGATCATGCACTGATCACGTGGCTGATCATGCACTGATCACGTGGCTGATCACACTGATCACGTGACTGATCATGCACTGATCACGTGGCTATCATGCACTGATCACGTGGCTGATCATGCACTGATCACGTGGCTGATCATGCACTGATCACGTGGCTATCATGCACTGATCACGTGACTGATCATGCACTGATCACGTGACTGATCATGCACTGATCACGTGGCTATCATGCACTGATCACGTGGCTGATCATGCACTGATCACGTGACTGATCATGCACTGATCACGTGGCTGATCATGCACTGATCACGTGACTGATCATGCACTGATCACGTGGCTATCATGCACTGATCACGTGGCTGATCATGCATGATCACGCAGCTACCATGTACTGGTCACGTGACTGATCATGCACTGATCACGTGACTGATCATGCACTGATCACGTGGCTATCATGCACTATCACGTGGCTGATCATGCACTGATCATGTAGCTACCATGCACTGGTCACGTGACTGATCATACACCCATCAGGTGTCACGTGACTGATCATGCACTGATCACGTGGCTATCATGCACTGATCACGTGGCTGATCATGCACTGATCACACAGCTACCATGCACTGGTCACGTGACTGATCATGCACTGATCACATGACTGATCATGCACTGATCACGTGGCTTATCATGCACTGATCATGTGACTGATCATGCACTGATCATGTTTGGTATCATACACTGATCATGTGCCTCTGGAGGCAATGAACAAAGAGCTGAGTAGGCACGAATCAGTCAGCAGGCAATAATCATGGAACTCAGCTGTGAGAAATCATGCTGCTCAGCTGGCAATAATCAAGTAGCTGAGCAGGCAGGAATTACGCAGCACAGCTGGCAATTGTCAAGCAGATGACAGGCAGGAATCGTGCAGCTCAGCTGGCAATTGTCAAGCAGATGAGCAGACAGTAATCACGCAGCTCAGCAGGCCCTGATCACGTGACTGAGCATGCACTGTTCACGTGGCTGATCATACACTGATCACGTGACTGATCATGCACTGATCACGTGACTGATCATGCACTGATCACGTGGCTGATCATGCACTGATCACGTGGCTGATCATGCACTGATCACGGGACTGATCATGCACTGATCACGGGCTATCATGCACTGATACATGACTGACATGCACTGATCACGTGGCTGATCATGCACTGATCACGTGACTGATCATGCACTGATCACGTGGCTATCATGCACTGATCACGTGGCTGATCATGCACTGATCACGTGGCTATCATGCACTGATCACGTGGCTGATCATGCACTGATCACGGACTGATCATGCACTGATCACGTGACTGATCATGCACTGATCACGTGACTGATCATGCACTGATCACGTGGCTGATCATGCACTGATCACGTGACTGATCATGCACTGATCACGTGACTGATCATGCACTGATCACGTGGCTATCATGCACTGATCACGTGGCTGATCATGCACTGATCACGTAGCTACCATGTACTGGTCACGTGACTGATCATGCACTGATCACGTAATTGATCATGCACTGATCACGTGGCTTATCATGCACTGATCATGTGACTGATCATGTGCTGATCATGTTTGGTGTCATACACTGATCATGTGCCTCTGGAGGCAATGAACATAGAGCTGAGTAGGCATGAAACAGTCAGCAGGCTATAATCATGGAACTCAGCTGTGAGGAATCATGCTGCTCAGCTGGCAATAATCAAGTAGATGAGCAGGCAGGAATTACGCAGCACAGGTGGCAATTGTCAAGCAGATGACAGGCAGGAATCGTGCAGCTCAGCTGGCAATTGTCAAGCAGATGAGCAGACAGTAATCACGCAGCTCAGCAGGCCCTGATCACGTGACTGAGCATGCACTGTTCACGTGGCTGATCACACACTGATCACGTGACTGATCATGCACTGATCACGTGGCTATCATGCACTGATCACGTGACTGATCATGCACTGATCACGTAATATCATGCACTGATCACGTGGCTGATCATGCACTGATCACGTGGCTGATCATGCACTGATCACGTGACTGATCATGCACTGATCACGTGGCTATCATGCACTGATCACGTGGCTGATCATGCACTGATCACGTGACTGATCATGCACTGATCACGGGCTATCATGCACTGATCACATGACTGATCATGCACTGATCACGTGGCTGATCATGCACTGATCACGTGGCTATCATGCACTGATCACGTGACTGATCATGCACTGATCACGTGACTGATCATGCACTGATCACGTGGCTGATCATGCACTGATCACGTGACTGATCATGCACTGATCACGTGACTATCATGCACTGATCACGTGGCTATCATGCACTGATCACGTGGCTGATCATGCAATGATCACGTAGCTACCATGTACTGATCACGTGACTGATCATGCACTGATCACGTGGCTGATCATGCACTGATCACGTGACTGATCATGCACTGATCACGTGGCTGATCATGCACTGATCACGTGGCTGATCATGCACTGATCACGTGGCTGATCATGCACTGATCACGTGGCTGATCATGCACTGATCACGTGGCTGATCATGCACTGATCACGTACTGATCATGCACTGATCACGTGGCTTATCATGCACTGATCATGTGACTGATCATGTGCTGATCATGTTTGCTATCATACACTGATCATGTGCCTCTGGAGGCAATGAACAAAGAGCTGAGTAGGCACGAATCAGTCAGCAGGCAATAATCATGGAACTCAGCTGTGAGAAATCATGCTGCTCAGCTGGCAATAATCAAGTAGCTGAGCAGGCAGGAATTACGCAGCACAGCTGGCAAATGTCAAGCAGATGACAGGCAGGAATCGTGCAGCTCAGCTGGCAATTGTCAAGCAGATGAGCAGACAGTAATCACGCAGCTCAGCAGGCCCTGATCACGTGACTGAGCATGCACTGTTCACGTGGCTGATCATACACTGATCACGTGACTGATCATGCACTGATCACGTGGCTATCATGCACTGATCACGTGACTGATCATGCACTGATCACGTAACTGTCATGCACTGATCACGTGGCTGATCATGCACTGATCACGTGGCTGATCATGCACTGATCACGTGACTGATCATGCACTGATCACGTGGCTATCATGCACTGATCACGTGGCTGATCATGCACTGATCACGTGACTGATCATGCACTGATCACGTGCTATCATGCACTGATCACGTGACTGATCATGCACTGATCACGTGGCTGATCATGCACTGATCACGTGACTGATCATGCACTGATCACGTGACTGATCATGCACTGATCACGTGACTGATCATGCACTGATCACGTGGCTATCATGCACTGATCACGTGGCTGATCATGCACTGATCACGTGACTGATCATGCACTGATCACGTGGCTATCATGCACTGATCACGTGGCTGATCATGCACTGATCACGTGGCTGATCATGCACTGATCACGTGACTGATCATGCACTGATCACGTCTGATCATGCACTGATCACGTGACTGTCATGCACTGATCACGTGGATGATCATGCACTGATCACGTGACTGATCATGCACTGATCACGTGGCTATCATGCACTGATCACGTGGCTGATCATGCACTGATCACGTAGCTATCATGCACTGATCACGTGACTGATCATGCACTGATCACGTAACTGATCATGCACTGATCACGTGACTGATCATGCACTGATCACGTGACTGATCATGCACTGATCACGTGGCTGATCATGCACTGATCACGTGACTGATCATGCACTGATCACGTGGCTGATCATGCACTGATCACGTGGCTGATCATGCACTGATCACGTGGCTGATCATGCACTGATCACGTGACTGATCATGCACTGATCACGTGGCTATCATGCACTGATCACGTGGCTGATCATGCACTGATCACGGGACTGATCATGCACTGATCACGTGGCTATCATGCACTGACACGTGACTGATCATGCACTGATCACGTGGCTGATCATGCACTGATCACGTGACTGATCATGCACTGATCACGTGACTGATCATGCACTGATCACGTGGCTGATCATGCACTGATCACGTGGCTATCATGCACTGATCACGTGGCTGATCATGCACTGATCACGTGGCTATCATGCACTGATCACGTGGCTGATCATACTGATCACGTGACTGATCATGCACTGATCACGTGGCTGATCATGCACTGATCACGTGACTGATCATGCACTGATCACGTGGCTATCATGCACTGATCACGTGGCTATCATGCACTGATCACGTGGCTGATCATGCACTGATCACGTAGCTATCATGCACTGATCACGTGACTGATCATGCACTGATCACGTGACTGATCATGCACTGATCACGTGACTGATCATGCACTGATCACGTGGCTATCATGCACTGATCACGTGGCTGATCATGCACTGATCACGTGATGATCATGCACTGATCACGTGGCTGATCATGCACTGATCACGTGACTGATCATGCACTGATCACGTGGCTATCATGCACTGATCACGTGGCTGATCATGCACTGATCACGCAGCTATCATGCACTGATCACGTGACTGATCATGCACTGATCACGTGGCTATCATGCACTGATCACGTGGCTGATCATGCACTGATCACGTAGCTACCATGCACTGATCACGTGACTGATCATGCACTGATCACGTGACTGATCATGCACTGATCACGTGACTGATCATGCACTGATCACGTGGATATCATGCACTGATCACGTGGCTGATCATGCACTGATCACGTGTCTGATCATGCACTGATCACGTGGCTGATCATGCACTGATCACGTGACTGATCATGCACTGATCACGTGGCTATCATGCACTGATCACGTGGCTGATCATGCACTGATCACGTGGCTGATCACACACTGATCACGTGACTGATCATGCACTGATCACGTGACACTCATGCACTGATCACGTGGCTGATCATACACTGATCACGTAACTGATCATGCACTGATCACGTGGCTATCATGCACTGATCACGTGGCTGATCATGCAATGATCACGTAGCTACCATATACTGGTCACGTGACTGATCATGCACTGATCACGTAAATGATCATGCACTGATCAGTGACTGATCATGCACTGATCACGTGACTGATCATGCACTGATCACGTGGCTATCATGCACTGCTCACGTGGCTGATCATGCAATGATCACGTAGCAACCATGTACTGGTCACGTGACTGATCATGCACTGATCACGTAATTGATCATGCACTGATCACGTGACTGATCATGCACTGATCACGTGGCTGATCACACACGATCACGTGACTGATCATGCACTGATCACGTGGCTATCATGCACTGATCACGTGGCTGATCATGCACTGATCACGTGGCTGATCATGCACTGATCACGTGGCTGATCATGCACTGATCACGTGACTGATCATGCACTGATCACGTGGCTATCATGCACTGATCACGTGGCTGATCATGCACTGATCACGTGGCTATCATGCACTGATCACGTGACTGATCATGCACTGATCACGTAATTGATCATGCACTGATCACGTGACTGATCATGCACTGATCACGTGGCTGATCATGCACTGATCACGTGACTGATCATGCACTGATCACGTGGCTATCATGCACTGATCACGTGGCTGATCATGCACTGATCACGTGGCTGATCATGCACTGATCACGTGGCTGATCATGCACTGATCACGTGACTGATCATGCACTGATCACGTGGCTATCATGCACTGATCACGTGGCTGATCATGCACTGATCACGTGGCTGATCACACACTGATCACGTGACTGATCATGCACTGATCACGTGGCATCATGCACTGATCACGTGGCTGATCATGCACTGATCACGTGACTGATCATGCACTGATCACGTGGCTATCATGCACTGATCACGTGGCTGATCATGCACTGATCACGTGGCTATCATGCACTGATCACGTGACTGATCATGCACTGATCACGTGACTGATCATGCACTGATCACGTGACTGATCATGCACTGATCACGTGACTGATCATGCACTGATCACGTGGCTATCATGCACTGCTCACGTGGCTGATCATGCAATGATCACGTAGCTACCATGTACTGGTCACGTGACTGATCATGCACTGATCACGTGGCTATCATGCACTGATCACGTGGCTGATCATGCACTGATCACGTAGCTATCATGCACTGATCACGTGACTGATCATGCACTGATCACGTGACTGATCATGCACTGATCACGTGGCTATCATGCACTGATCACGTGGCTGATCATGCACTGATACCGTGACTGAGCATGGACTGATCACATGACTATCATGTAGTGATCACGTGACTTAATGGCGCTGATCATGTGACTGATCATGCGCTGATCATGTTTGCTATCATACACTGATCATGTGCCTCTGGAGGCAATAAACAAAGAGCTGAGTAGGCACGAATCAAACAGTCAGCAGGCAATAATCATGGAACTCAGGTGTGAGGAATCATGCTGCTCAGCTGGCAATAATCAAGCAGCTGAGCAGGCAGGAATTACGCAGCACAGCTGGCAATTGTCAAGCAGATGACAGGCAGGAATCGTGCAGCTCAGCTGGCAATTGTCAAGCAGATGAGCAGACAGTAATCACGCAGCTCAGCAGGCCCTGAACACGTGACTGAGCATGCACTGTTCACGTGGCTGATCACACACTGATCACGTGACTGATCATGCACTGATCACGTGGCTATCATGCACTGATCACGTGGCTGATCATGCACTGATCACGTGGCTGTCATGCACTGATCACGTGGCTGATCATGCACTGATCACGTGGCTGATCATGCACTGATCACGTGACTGATCATGCACTGATCACGTGGCTATCATGCACTGATCACGTGGCTGATCATGCACTGATCACGTGACTGATCATGCACTGATCACGTGGCTATCATGCACTGATCACATGACTCACGCACTGATCACGTGGCTGATCATGCACTGATCACGTGACTGATCATGCACTGATCACGTGGCTGATCATGCACTGATCACGTGGCTGATCATGCACTGATCACGTGGCTATCATGCACTGATCACGTGGCTGATCATGCACTGATCATGCACTGATCACGTGGCTGATCATGCACTGATCACGTGACTGATCATGCACTGATCACGTGGCTGATCATGCACTGATCACGTGGCTGATCATGCACTGATCACGTGCATCACACTGATCACGTGATCATGCACTGATCACGTGGCTGATCATGCACTGATCACGTGGCTGATCATGCACTGATCACGTGGCTGATCATGCACTGATCATGGCTGATCATGCACTGATCACGTGGCTGATCATGCACTGATCAC
Organism: Bos javanicus; assembly: GCF_032452875.1. Taxonomy (NCBI): domain Eukaryota; kingdom Metazoa; phylum Chordata; class Mammalia; order Artiodactyla; family Bovidae; genus Bos; species Bos javanicus. The sequence continues at coordinate 417,453 of NW_026893663.1, forward strand.
GTGACTGATCATGCACTGATCACGTGGCTATCATGCACTGATCACGTGGCTGATCATGCACTGATCACGTGGCTGATCATGCACTGATCACGTGACTGATCATGCACTGATCTGATCATGCACTGATCACGTGGCTGATCATGCACTCACGCACATGCACTGATCACGTGGCTGATCATGCACTGATCACGTGGCTGATCATGCACTGATCACGTGCATGATCACGTGACTGATCATGCACTGATCACGTGACTGATCATGCACTGATCACGTGGCTGATCATGCACTGATCACGTGGCTGATCATGCACTGATCACGTGGCTGATCATGCACTGATCACGTGGCTGATCATGCACTGATCACGTGGCACTCATGCACTGATCACGTGGCTGATCATGCACTGATCACGTGACTGATCATGCACTGATCACGTGGCTATCATGCACTGATCACGTGGCTGATCATGCACTGATCACGTGGCTATCATGCACTGATCACGTGACTGATCATGCACTGATCACGTGACTGATCATGCACTGATCAGTGACTGATCATGCACTGATCACGTGACTGATCATGCACTGATCACGTGGCTATCATGCACTGATCACGTGGCTGATCATGCACTGATCACGTAGCATCCATGCACTGGTCACGTGACTGATCATGCACTGATCACGTAATTGATCATGCACTGATCACGTGACTGATCATGCACTGATCACGTGGCTGATCATACACTGATCACGTGACTGATCATGCACTGATCACGTGGATATCATGCACTGATCACGTGGCTGATCATACACTGATCACGTGTCTGATCATGCACTGATCACGTGGCTGATCATACACTGATCACGTAACTGATCATGCACTGATCACGTGGCTATCATGCACTGATCACGTGGCTGATCATGCACTGATCACGTGGCTGATCACACACCTGTCACGTGACTGATCATGCACTGATCACGTGGCACTCATGCACTGATCACGTGGCTGATCATACACTGCTCACGTAACTGATCATGCACTGATCACGTGGCTATCATGCACTGCTCACGTGGCTGATCATGCAATGATCACGTAGCTACCATGCACTGGTCACGTGACTGATCATGCACTGATCACGTAAATGATCATGCACTGATCACGTGACTGATCATGCACTGATCACGTGACTGATCATGCACTGATCACGTGGCTATCATGCACTGCTCACGTGGCTGATCATGCAATGATCACGTAGCTACCATGTACTGATCACGTGACTGATCATGCACTGATCACGTGGCTGATCATGCACTGATCACGTGACTGATCATGCACTGATCACGTGACTGATCATGCACTGATCACGTGGCTATCATGCACTGATCACGTGGCTGATCATGCACTGATCACGCAGCTATCATGCACTGATCACGTGACTGATCATGCACTGATCACGTAATTGATCATGCACTGATCACGTGGCTGATCATGCACTGATCACGTGACTGATCATGCACTGATCACGTGACTTCATGCACTGATCACGTGGCTATCATGCACTGATCACGTGGCTGATCATGCACTGATCACGTGCCTGATCATGCACTGATCACATGACTGATCATGCACTGATCACGTGACTGATCATGCACTGATCACGTGGCTATCATGCACTACTCACGTGGCTGATCATGCAATGATCATGTAGCTACCATGTACTGGTCACGTGACTGATCATACACCCATCAGGTGACTGATCATGCACTGATCACGTGGCTATCATGCACTGATCACGTGACTGATCATGCACTGATCACGTGCCTGATCATGCACTGATCACGTGACTGATCATGCACTGATCACGTGGAATGATGCACTGATCACGTGGCTGATCATGCACTGATCACGTGGCTATCATGCACTGATCACGTGGCTGATCATGCACTGATACCGTGACTGAGCATGGACTGATCACATGACTATCATGTAGTGATCACGTGACTTAATGGCGCTGATCATGTGACTGATCATGCACTGATCATGTTTGCTATCATACACTGATCATGTGCCTCTGGAGGCAATAAACAAAGAGCTGAGTAGGCATGAATCAAACAGTCAGCAGGCAATAATCATGGAACTCAGCTGTGAGGAATCATGCTGCTCAGCTGGCAATAATCAAGCAGCTGAGCAGGCATGAATTACGCAGCACAGCTGGCAATTGTCAAGCAGATGACAGGCAGGAATCATGCAGCTCAGCTGCCAATTGTCAAGCAGATGAGCAGACAGTAATCACGCAGCTCAGCAGGCCCTGAACACGTGACTGAGCATGCACTGTTCACGTCGCTGATCATACACTGATCACGTGACTGATCATGCACTGATCACGTGACTGATCATGCACTGATCACGTGGCTGATCATGCACTGATCACGTGGCTGATCATGCACTGATCACGTGGCTGATCATGCACTGATCACGTGGCTGATCATGCACTGATCACGTGGCTGATCATGCACTGATACGTGACTGATCATGCACTGATCACATGACTATCATGCACTGATCACGTGACTTAATGGCACTGATCATGTGACTGATCATGCGCTGATCATGTTTGCTATCATACACTGATCATGTGCCTCTGGAGGCACTAAACAAAGAGCTGAGTAGGCATGAATCAAACAGTCAGCAGGCAATAATCATGGAACTCAGCTGTGAGGAATCATGCTGCTCAGCTGGCAATAATCAAGCAGCTGAGCAGGCAGGAATTACACAGCACAGCTGGCAATTGTCAAGCAGATGACAGGCAGGAATCATGCAGCTCAGCTGGCAATTGTCAAGCAGATGAGCAGACAGTAATCACGCAGCTCAGCAGGCCCTGATCACGTGACTGAGCATGCACTGATCACGTGGCTGATCATACACTGATCACGTGACTGATCATGCACTGATCACGTGGCTATCATGCACTGATCACGTGACTGATCATGCACTGATCACGTGACTGTCATGCACTGATCACGTGGCTGATCATGCACTGATCACGTGGCTGATCATGCACTGATCACGTGACTGATCATGCACTGATCACGTGGCTATCATGCACTGATCACGTGGCTGATCATGCACTGATCACGTGACTGATCATGCACTGATCATGGGCTATCATGCACTGACACACTGATCATGCACTGATCACGTGGATGATCATGCACTGATCACGTGACTGATCATGCACTGATCACGTGACTGATCATGCACTGATCACGTGGCTGATCATACTGATCACGTGACTGATCATGCACTGATCACGTGGCTGATCATGCACTGATCACGTGACTGATCATGCACTGATCACGTGGCTATCATGCACTGATCACGTGGCTATCATGCACTGATCACGTGGCTGATCATGCACTGATCACGTAGCTACCATGCACTGATCACGTGACTGATCATGCACTGATCACGTGGCTGATCATGCACTGATCACGTGACTGATCATGCACTGATCACGTGACTGATCATGCACTGATCACGTGGATATCATGCACTGATCACGTGGCTGATCATGCACTGATCACGTGTCTGATCATGCACTGATCACGTGGCTGATCATGCACTGATCACGTAACTGATCATGCACTGATCACGTGGCTATCATGCACTGATCACGTGGCTGATCATGCACTGATCACGTGGCTGATCATGCACTGTCACGTGACTGATCATGCACTGATCACGTGGCACTCATGCACTGATCACGTGGCTGATCATACACTGATCACGTAACTGATCATGCACTGATCACGTGGCTATCATGCACTGATCACGTGGCTGATCATGCAATGATCACGTAGCTACCATATACTGGTCACGTGACTGATCATGCACTGATCACGTAAATGATCATGCACTGATCACGTGACTGATCATGCACTGATCACGTGACTGATCATGCACTGATCACGTGGCTATCATGCACTGCTCACGTGGCTGATCATGCAATGATCACGTAGCTACCATGTACTGGTCACGTGACTGATCATGCACTGATCACGTGGCTGATCATGCACTGATCACGTGACTGATCATGCACTGATCACGTGGCTATCATGCACTGATCACGTGGCTGATCATGCACTGATCACGCAGCTATCATGTACTGATCACGTGACTGATCATGCACTGATCACGTAATTGATCATGCACTGATCACGTGGCTGATCATGCACTGATCACGTGACTGATCATGCACTGATCACGTGACTGATCATGCACTGATCACGTGGCTATCATGCACTGATCACGTGGCTGATCATGCACTGATCACGTGGCTGATCATGCACTGATCACGTGACTGATCATGCACTGATCACGTGACTGATCATGCACTGATCACGTGGCTATCATGCACTGATCACGTGGCTGATCATGCAATGATCACGTAGCTACCATGTACTGGTCACGTGACTGATCATGCACTGATCACGTGACTGATCATGCACTGATCACGTGGCTATCATGCACTGATCACGTGGCTGATCATGCACTGATCACGTGCCTGATCATGCACTGATCACGTGACTGATCATGCACTGATCACGTGCTATCATGCACTGATCACGTGACTGATCATGCACTGATCACGTGGCTGATCATGCACTGATCACGTGGCTATCATGCACTGATCACGTGGCTGATCATGCACTGATACCGTGACTGAGCATGGACTGATCACATGACTATCATGTAGTGATCACGTGACTTAATGGCGCTGATCATGTGACTGATCATGCGCTGATCATGTTTGCTATCATACACTGATCATGTGCCTCTGGAGGCAATAAACAAAGAGCTGAGTAGGCACGAATCAAACAGTCAGCAGGCAATAATCATGGAACTCAGCTGTGAGGAATCATGCTGCTCAGCTGGCAATAATCAAGCAGCTGAGCAGGCAGGAATTACGCAGCACAGCTGGCGATTGTCAAGCAGATGACAGGCAGGAATCGTGCAGCTCAGCTGCCAATTGTCAAGCAGATGAGCAGACAGTAATCACGCAGCTCAGCAGGCCCTGATCACGTGACTGAGCATGCACTGTTCACGTGGCTGATCACACACTGATCACGTGACTGATCATGCACTGATCACGTGGCTATCATGCACTGATCACGTGGCTGATCATGCACTGATCACGTAATTGTATGCACTGATCACGTGGCTGATCATGCACTGATCACGTGGCTGATCATGCACTGATCACGTGACTGATCATGCACTGATCACGTGGCTATCATGCACTGATCACGTGGCTGATCATGCACTGATCACGTGGACTGATCATGCACTGATCATGGGCTATCATGCACTGATACATGACTCACATGCACTGATCACGTGGCTGATCATGCACTGATCACGTGACTGATCATGCACTGATCACGTGACTGATCATGCACTGATCACGTGACTGATCATGCACTGATCACGTGACTGATCATGCACTGATCACGTGGCTATCATGCACTGATCACGTGGCTGATCATGCACTGATCACGCAGCTATCATGCACTGGTCACGTGACTGATCATGCACTGATCACGTAATTGATCATGCACTGATCACGTGGCTGATCATGCACTGATCACGTGACTGATCATGCACTGATCACGTGACTGATCATGCACTGATCACGTGGCTATCATGCACTGATCACGTGGCTGATCATGCACTGATCACGTGACTGATCATGCACTGATCACATGACTGATCATGCACTGATCACGTGACTGATCATGCACTGATCACGTGGCTATCATGCACTGATCACGTGGCTGATCATGCACTGATCACGTAGCTATCATGCACTGATCACGTGACTGATCATGCACTGATCACGTGACTGATCATGCACTGATCACGTGGCTATCATGCACTGATCACGTGGCTGATCATGCACTGATCACGTGGCTGATCATGCACTGATCACGTGACTGATCATGCACTGATCACGTGGCTATCATGCACTGATCACGTGGCTGATCATGCACTGATCACGTGACTGATCATGCACTGATCACGTGGCTATCATGCACTACTCACGTGGCTGATCATGCAATGATCATGTAGCTACCATGTACAGGTCACGTGAATGATCATACACCCATCAGGTGACTGATCATGCACTGATCACGTGGCTATCATGCACTGATCACGTGACTGATCATGCACTGATCACGTCTATATCATGCACTGATCACATGACTGCCCATGCACCGGTCACGTGGATGATCATACACTAATCATGTGACAGATCATGCACTGATCACGTGGCTGATCATGCACTGATACCGTGACTGAGCATGGACTGATCACATGACTATCATGTAGTGATCACGTGACTTAATGGCGCTGATCATGTGACTGATCATGCGCTGATCATGTTTGCTATCATACACTGATCATGTGCCTCTGGAGGCAATAAACAAAGAGCTGAGTAGGCACGAATCAAACAGTCAGCAGGCAATAATCATGGAACTCAGCTGTGAGGAATCATGCTGCTCAGCTGGCAATAATCAAGCAGCTGAGCAGGCAGGAATTACGCAGCACAGCTGGCAATTGTCAAGCAGATGACAGGCAGGAATCATGCAGCTCAGCTGGCAATTGTCAAGCAGATGAGCAGACAGTAATCACGCAGCTCAGCAGGCCCTGATCACGTGACTGAGCATGCACTGTTCACGTGGCTGATCATACACTGATCACGTGATTGATCATGCACTGATCACTTGGATATCATGCACTGATCACGTGGCTGATCATACACTGTTCACGTGTCTGACCATGCACTGATCACGTGGCTGATCATACACTGCTCACGTAACTGATCATGCACTGATCACGTGGCTGATCATGCACTGATCACGTGGCTGATCATGCACTGATCACGTAGCTATCATGCACTGATCACGTGACTGATCATGCACTGATCACGTGACTGATCATGCACTGATCACGTGGCTGATCATGCACTGATCACGTGACTGATCATGCACTGATCACGTGACTGATCATGCACTGATCACGTGGCTATCATGCACTGATCACGTGGCTGATCATGCACTGATCACGTAGCTACCATGTACTGGTCACGTGACTGATCATGCACTGATCACGTAACTGATCATGCACTGATCACGTGGCTTATCATGCACTGATCATGTGACTGATCATGTGCTGATCATGTTTGGTGTCATACACTGATCATGTGCATCTGCAGGCAATGAACAAAGAGCTGAGTAGGCAGAAATCAGTCAGCAGGCTATAATCATGGAACTCAGATGTGAGAAATCATGCTGCTCAGCTGGCAATAATCAAGTAGATGAGCAGGCAGGAATTATGCAGCACAGGTGGCAATTGTCAAGCAGATGACAGGCAGGAATCGTGCAGCTCAGCTGGCAATTGTCAAGCAGATGAGCAGACAGTAATCACGCAGCTCAGCAGGCACTGATCACGTGACTGAGCATGCACTGTTCACGTGGCTGATCACACACTGATCACGTGACTAATCATGCACTGATCACGTGGCATCATGCACTGATCACGTGACTGATCATGCACTGATCACGTAATTGTCATGCACTGATCACGTGGCTGATCATGCACTGATCACGTGGCTGATCATGCACTGATCACGTAGCTATCATGCACTGATCACGTGGCTGATCATGCACTGATCACGGGACTGATCATGCACTGATCACGGCTATCATGCACTGATCACATGACTGACATGCACTGATCACGTGGCTGATCATGCACTGATCACGTGACTGATCATGCACTGATCACGTGACTGATCATGCACTGATCACGTGGCTGATCATGCACTGATCACGTAACTGATCATGCACTGATCACGTGGCTGATCATGCACTGATCACGTGGCTGATCATGCACTGATCACGTGACTGATCATGCACTGATCACGTGACTGATCATGCACTGATCACGTGGCTATCATGCACTGATCACGTGGCTGATCATGCACTGATCACGTGACTGATCATGCACTGATCACCTGGCTATCATGCACTCATCACGTGGCTATCATGCACTGATCACGTGGCTGATCATGCACTGATCACGTGACTGATCATGCACTGATCACGTCTATCATGCACTGATCACGTGACTGATCATGCACTGATCACGTGGCTGATCATGCACTGATCACGTGACTGATCATGCACTGATCACGTGGCTATCATGCACTGATCACGTGGCTGATCATGCACTGATCACGTAGCTACCATGTACTGATCACGTGACTGATCATGCACTGATCACGTAATTGATCATGCACTGATCACGTGGCTGATCATGCACTGATCACGTGGCTGATCATGCACTGATCACGTGACTGATCATGCACTGATCACGTGACTGATCATGCACTGATCACGTGGCTATCATGCACTGATCACGTGGCTGACATACACTGATCACGTGCCTGATCATGCACTGATCACGTGGCTGATCATGCACTGATCACGTGACTGATCATGCACTGATCACGTGACTGATCATGCACTGATCACGTGGCTATCATGCACTGCTCACGTGGCTGATCATGCATGATCACGCAGCTACCATGTACTGGTCACATGACTGATCATGCACTGATCACGTGACTGATCATGCAGTGATCACGTGGCTATCATGCACTACTCACGTGGCTGATCATGCAATGATCATGTAGCTATCATGTACAGGTCACGTGAATGATCATACACCCATCAGGTGACTGATCATGCACTGATCACGTGGCTATCATGCACTGATCACGAGACTGATCATGCACTGATCACGTCTATATCATGCACTGATCACATGACTGCCCATGCACTGATCACGTGGATGATCATACACTAATCATGTGACAGATCATGCACTGATCACGTGGCTGATCATGCACTGATACCGTGACTGAGCATGGACTGATCACATGACTATCATGTAGTGATCACGTGACTTAATGGCGCTGATCATGTGACTGATCATGCGCTGATCATGTTTGCTATCATACACTGATCATGTGCCTCTGGAGGCAATAAACAAAGAGCTGAGTAGGCACGAATCAAACAGTCAGCAGGCAATAATCATGGAACTCAGCTGTGAGGAATCATGCTGCTCAGCTGGCAATAATCAAGCAGCTGAGCAGGCAGGAATTACGCAGCACAGCTGGCAATTGTCAAGCAGATGACAGGCAGGAATCGTGCAGCTCAGCTGGCAATTGTCAAGCAGATGAGCAGACAGTAATCACGCAGCTCAGCAGGCCCTGATCACGTGACTGAGCATGCACTGTTCACGTGGCTGATCATACACTGATCACGTGATTGATCATGCACTGATCACTTGGACATCATGCACTGATCACGTGGCTGATCATACACTGTTCATGTGTCTGACCATGCACTGATCACGTGGCTGATCATACACTGCTCACGTAACTGATCATGCACTGATCACGTGGCTATCATGCACTGATCACGTGCCTGAACATGCACTGTTCACGTGGCTGATCACACACCTGTCACGTGACATATCATGCACTGATCACGTGGCACTCATGCACTGATCACGTGGCTGATCATACTCTGCTCACGTAACTCATCATGCACACATCATGTGGCTATCATGCACTGCTCACGTGGTTTGTCATGGAATGATCACGTAGCTACCATATACTGGTCACGTGACTGATCATGCACAGATCACGTAAATGATCATGCACTGTTCACGTGACTGATCATGTACTGATCACGTGACTGATCATGCACTGATCACGTGGCTATCATGCTCTGCTCACGTGGCTGATCATGCAACAATCACGTAGCAACCATGTAATGGTCACGTGACTGATCATGCACTGATCACGTAGCAATCATGCACTGATCACGTGGCTGATCATGCACTGATCACGTGGCTGATCATGCACTGATCACGTGGCTATCATGCACTGATCGCGTGGCTGATCATGCACTGATCACGTAGCTATCATGTACTGATCACGTGACTGATCATGCACTGATCACGTGACTGATCATGCACTGATCACGTGGCTGATCATGCACTGATCACGTGGCTGATCATGCACTGATCACGTGACTGATCATGCACTGATCACGTGACTGATCATGCACTGATCACGTGGCTGATCATGCACTGATCACGTGGCTGATCATGCACTGATCACGTGGCTGATCACACACTGATCACGTGACTGATCATGCACTGATCACGTGGCTATCATGCACTGATCACGTGGCTGATCATGCACTGATCACGTGCCTGATCATGCACTGATCACGTGGCTGATCATGCACTGATCACGTGACTGATCATGCACTGATCACGTGGCTATCATGCACTGATCACGTGGCTGATCATGCACTGATCACGTGGATATCATGCACTGATCACGTGGCTGATCATGCACTGATCACGTGACTGATCATGCACTGATCACGTGGCTATCATGCACTGATCACGTGGCTGATCATGCACTGATCACGTAGCTACCATGCACTGATCACGTGACTGATCATGCACTGATCACGTGACTGATCATGCACTGATCACGTGGCTGATCATGCACTGATCACGTGGCTATCATGCACTGATCACGTGGCTGATCATGCACTGATCACGCAGCTACCATGCACTGATCACGTGACTGATCATGCACTGATCACGTGGCTGATCATGCACTGATCACGTGACTGATCATGCACTGATCACGTGGCTATCATGCACTGATCACGTGGCTGATCATGCACTGATCACGTGCTGCCATGCACTGGTCACGTGACTGATCATGCACTGATCACGTAACTGATCATGCACTGATCACGTGGCTATCATGCACTGATCACGTGGCTGATCATGCACTGATCACGTGACTGATCATGCACTGATCACGTGGCTGATCATGCACTGATCACGTGACTGATCATGCACTGATCACGTGACTGATCATGCACTGATCACGTGGCTATCATGCACTGATCACGTGGCTGATCATGCACTGATCACGCAGCTACCATGCACTGATCACGTGACTGATCATGCACTGATCACGTAACTGATCATGCACTGATCACGTGGCTTATCATGCACTGATCATGTGACTGATCATGCGCTGATCATGTTTGGTGTCATACACTGATCATGTGCCTCTGGAGGCAATGAACAAAGAGCTGAGTAGGCACGAATCAGTCAGCAGGCTATAATCATGGAACTCAGCTCTGAGAAATCATGCTGCTCAGCTGGCAATAATCAAGTAGATGAGCAGGCAGGAATTATGCAGCACAGGTGGCAATTGTCAAGCAGATGACAGGCAGGAATCGTGCAGCTCAGCTGGCAATTGTCAAGCAGATGAGCAGACAGTAATCACGCAGCTCAGCAGGCCCTGATCACGTGACTGAGCATGCACTGTTCACGTGGCTGATCACACACTGATCACGTGACTGATCATGCACTGATCACGTGGCTATCATGCACTGATCACGTGACTGATCATGCACTGATCACGTGACTGTCATGCACTGATCACGTGGCTATCATGCACTGATCACGTGACTGATCATGCACTGATCACGTAGCTATCATGCACTGATCACGTGGCTGATCATGCACTGATCACGGACTGATCATGCACTGATCACGGGCTATCATGCACTGATACATGACTGACATGCACTGATCACGTGGCTGATCATGCACTGATCACGTGACTGATCATGCACTGATCACGTGACTGATCATGCACTGATCACGTGGCTGATCATGCACTGATCACGTGGCTATCATGCACTGATCACGTGGCTGATCATGCACTGATCACGTGGCTATCATGCACTGATCACGTGGCTGATCATGCAATGATCACGTAGCTACCATGCACTGGTCACGTGACTGATCATGCACTGATCACGTAATGATCATGCACTGATCACGTGACTGATCATGCACTGATCACGTGACTGATCATGCACTGATCACGTGGCTATCATGCACTGATCACGTGGCTGATCATGCACTGATCACGTAGCATGCACTGATCACGTGACTGATCATGCACTGATCACGTAATTGATCATGCACTGATCACGTGGCTGATCATGCACTGATCACGTGGCTGATCACACACTATCACGTGACTGATCATGCACTGATCACGTGGCTATCATGCACTGATCACGTGGCTATCATGCACTGATCACGTGGATATCATGCACTGATCACGTGGCTGATCACACGGATCACGTGACTGATCATGCACTGATCACGTGGCTATCATGCACTGATCACGTGGCTGATCATGCAATGATCACGTAGCTACATGTACTGGTCACGTGACTGATCATGCACTGATCACGTAATTGATCATGCACTGATCACGTGGCTGATCATGCACTGATCACGTGGCTATCATGCACTGATCACGTGGCTGATCATGCACTGATCACGCAGCTACCATGCACTGATCACGTGACTGATCATGCACTGATCACGTGGCTGATCATGCACTGATCACGTGACTGATCATGCACTGATCACGTGGCTATCATGCACTGATCACGTGGCTGATCATGCACTGATCACGCAGCTCCATGCACTGATCACGTGACTGATCATGCACTGATCACGTGACTGATCATGCACTGATCACGTGGCTGATCATGCACTGATCACGTGACTGATCATGCACTGATCACGTGGCTATCATGCACTGATCACGTGGCTGATCATGCACTGATCACGTGCCTGATCATGCACTGATCACGTGGCTATCATGCACTGATCACGGCTGATCATGCACTGATCACGTGCCTGATCATGCACTGATCACGTGGCTATCATGCACTGATCACGTGGCTGATCATGCACTGATCACGTGACTGATCATGCACTGATCACGTGACTATCATGCACTGATCACGTGGCTATCATGCACTGATCACGTGGCTGATCATGCACTGATCACGTGGCTATCATGCACTGATCACGTGACTGATCATGCACTGATCACGTAACTGATCATGCACTGATCACGTGGCTTATCATGCACTGATCATGTGACTGATCATGCGCTGATCATGTTTGCTATCATACACTGATCATGTGCATCTGGAGGCAATGAACAAAGAGCTGAGTAGGCACGAATCAGTCAGCAGGCTATAATCATGGAACTCAGCTCTGAGGAATCATGCTGCTCAGCTGGCAATAATCAAGCAGCTGAGCAGGCAGGAATTACGCAGCACAGGTGGCAATAGTCAAGCAGATGACAGGCAGGAATCGTGCAGCTCAGCTGGCAATTGTCAAGCAGATGAGCAGACAGTAATCACGCAGCTCAGCAGGCCCTGATCACGTGACTGAGCATGCACTGTTCACGTGGCTGATCATGCACTGATCACGTGACTGATCATGCACTGATCACGTGGCTATCATGCACTGATCACGTGGCTGATCATACACTGATCACGTGACTGATCATGCACTGATCACGGGCTATCATGCATTGACTACATGACTGATCATGCACTGATCACGTGGCTGATCATGCACTGATCACGTGGCTGATCATGCACTGATCACGTGACTGATCATGCACTGATCACGTGGCTGATCATGCACTGATCACGTGGCTGATCATGCACTGATCACGTGGCTGATCATGCACTGATCACGTGGCTATCATGCACTGATCACGTGGCTGATCATGCAATGATCACGTAGCTACCATATACTGGTCACGTGACTGATCATGCACTGATCACGTAATGATCATGCACTGATCACGTGACTGATCATGCACTGATCACGTGACTGATCATGCACTGATCACGTGACTGATCATGCACTGATCACGTGGCTGATCATGCACTGATCACGTGGCTATCATGCACTGATCACGTGGCTGATCATGCACTGATCACGTGACTGATCATGCACTGATCACGTGGCTATCATGCACTGATCACGTGGCTGATCATGCACTGATCACGTGCCTGATCATGCACTGATCACGTGACTGATCATGCACTGATCACGTGACTGATCATGCACTGATCACGTGGCTATCATGCACTACACGTGGCTGATCATGCAATGATCACGTAGCTACCATGTACTGGTCACGTGACTGATCATGCACTGATCACGTGACTGATCATGCACTGATCACGTGGCTATCATGCACTGATCACGTGGCTGATCATGCACTGATCACGTGCCTGATCATGCACTGATCACGTGACTGATCATGCACTGATCACGTGGCTATCATGCACTGATCACGTGGCTGATCATGCACTGATCACGTGGCTGATCATGCACTGATCACGTGGCTGATCATGCACTGATCACGTGGCTGATCATGCACTGATACCGTGACTGAGCATGGACTGATCACATGACTATCATGTAGTGATCACGTGACTTAATGGCGCTGATCATGTGACTGATCATGCGCTGATCATGTTTGCTATCATACACTGATCATGTGCCTCTGGAGGCAATAAACAAAGAGCTGAGTAGGCACGAATCAAACAGTCAGCAGGCAATAATCATGGAACTCAGCTGTGAGGAATCATGCTGCTCAGCTGGCAATAATCAAGCAGCTGAGCAGGCAGGAATTACGCAGCACAGCTGGCAATTGTCAAGCAGATGACAGGCAGGAATCGTGCAGCTCAGCTGGCAATTGTCAAGCAGATGAGCAGACAGTAATCACGCAGCTCAGCAGGCCCTGATCACGTGACTGAGCATGCACTGTTCACGTGGCTGATCACACACTGATCACGTGACTGATCATGCACTGATCACGTGGCTGATCATGCACTGATCACGTGGCTGATCATGCACTGATCACGTGGCTGATCATGCACTGATCACGTGGCTGATCATGCACTGATCACGTGGCTGATCATGCACTGATCACGTGACTGATCATGCACTGATCACGTGGCTGATCATGCACTGATCACGTGGCTGATCATGCACTGATCACGTGGCTGATCATGCACTGATCACGTGGCTATCATGCACTGATCACGTGGCTGATCATGCAATGATCACGTAGCTACCATATACTGGTCACGTGACTGATCATGCACTGATCACGTAATGATCATGCACTGATCACGTGACTGATCATGCACTGATCACGTGACTGATCATGCACTGATCACGTGACTGATCATGCACTGATCACGTGGCTGATCATGCACTGATCACGTGGCTATCATGCACTGATCACGTGGCTGATCATGCACTGATCACGTGCCTGATCATGCACTGATCACGTGGCTATCATGCACTGATCACGTGGCTGATCATGCATGATCACGTGCCTGATCATGCACTGATCACGTGACTGATCATGCACTGATCACGTGACTGATCATGCACTGATCACGTGGCTATCATGCACTGATCACGTGGCTGATCATGCAATGATCACGTAGCTACCATGTACTGGTCACGTGACTGATCATGCACTGATCACGTGACTGATCATGCACTGATCACGTGGCTATCATGCACTGATCACGTGGCTGATCATGCACTGATCACGTGACTGATCATGCACTGATCACGTGACTGATCATGCACTGATCACGTAGCAATCATGCACTGATCACGTGGCTGATCATGCACTGATCACGTGGCTGATCATGCACTGATCACGTGGCTATCATGCACTGATCACGTGGCTGATCATGCACTGATACCGTGACTGAGCATGGACTGATCACATGACTATCATGTAGTGATCACGTGACTTAATGGCGCTGATCATGTGACTGATCATGCGCTGATCATGTTTGCTATCATACACTGATCATGTGCCTCTGGAGGCAATAAACAAAGAGCTGAGTAGGCACGAATCAAACAGTCAGCAGGCAATAATCATGGAACTCAGCTGTGAGGAATCATGCTGCTCAGCTGGCAATAATCAAGCAGCTGAGCAGGCAGGAATTACGCAGCACAGCTGGCAATTGTCAAGCAGATGACAGGCAGGAATCGTGCAGCTCAGCTGGCAATTGTCAAGCAGATGAGCAGACAGTAATCACGCAGCTCAGCAGGCCCTGATCACGTGACTGAGCATGCACTGTTCACGTGGCTGATCACACACTGATCACGTGACTGATCATGCACTGATCACGTGACTGATCATGCACTGATCACGTGGCTGATCATGCACTGATCACGTGGCTGATCATGCACTGATCACGTGGCTGATCATGCACTGATCACGTGGCTGATCATGCACTGATCACGTGACTGATCATGCACTGATCACGTGGCTGATCATGCACTGATCACGTGGCTATCATGCACTGATCACGTGGCTGATCATGCATGATCACGCAGCTACCATGCACTGATCACGTGACTGATCATGCACTGATCACGTGACTGATCATGCACTGATCACGTGGCTGATCATGCACTGATCACGTGACTGATCATGCACTGATCACGTGGCTGATCATGCACTGATCACGTGGCTGATCATGCACTGATCACGTAGCTACCATGCACTGGTCACGTGACTGATCATGCACTGATCACGTAATTGATCATGCACTGATCACGTGACTGATCATGCACTGATCACGTGACTGATCATGCACTGATCACGTGGCTATCATGCACTGATCACGTGGCTGATCATGCATGATCACGCAGCTACCATGTACTGATCACGTGACTGATCATGCACTGATCACGTGGCTGATCATGCACTGATCACGTGGCTGATCATGCACTGATCACGTGACTGATCATGCACTGATCACGTGGCTGATCATGCACTGATCACGTGGCTGATCATGCACTGATCACGTGGCTATCATGCACTGATCACGTGACTGATCATGCACTGATCACGTGGCTGATCATGCACTGATCACGTGACTGATCATGCACTGATCACGTGGCTGATCATACACTGATCACGTGACTGATCATGCACTGATCACGTGGCTATCATGCACTGATCACGTGGCTGATCATGCACTGATCACGTGGCTGATCATGCACTGATCACGTGGCTATCATGCACTGATCGCGTGGCTGATCATGCACTGATCACGTGACTGATCATGCACTGATCACGTGGCTATCATGCACTGATCACGTGGCTGATCATGCAATGATCACGTAGCTACATGCACTGATCACGTGACTGATCATGCACTGATCACGTGACTGATCATGCACTGATCACGTGGCTGATCATGCACTGATCACGTGGCTATCATGCACTGATCACGTGGCTGATCATGCACTGATCACGCAGCTACCATGCACTGATCACGTGACTGATCATGCACTGATCACGTGGCTGATCATGCACTGATCACGTGACTGATCATGCACTGATCACGTGGCTATCATGCACTGATCACGTGGCTGATCATGCACTGATCACGTGGCTGATCATGCACTGATCACGTGACTGATCATGCACTGATCACGTGGCTATCATGCACTGATCACGTGGCTGATCATGCACTGATCACGTGGCTGATCATGCACTGAT
Organism: Bos javanicus; assembly: GCF_032452875.1. NCBI lineage: Eukaryota > Metazoa > Chordata > Mammalia > Artiodactyla > Bovidae > Bos > Bos javanicus. Next base: position 435,061 of record NW_026893663.1, read on the forward strand.
CACGTGGCTATCATGCACTGATCACGTGGCTGATCATGCACTGATACCGTGACTGAGCATGGACTGATCACATGACTATCATGTAGTGATCACGTGACTTAATGGCGCTGATCATGTGACTGATCATGCGCTGATCATGTTTGCTATCATACACTGATCATGTGCCTCTGGAGGCAATAAACAAAGAGCTGAGTAGGCATGAATCAAACAGTCAGCAGGCAATAATCATGGAACTCAGCTGTGAGGAATCATGCTGCTCAGCTGGCAATAATCAAGCAGCTGAGCAGGCAGGAATTACACAGCACAGCTGGCAATTGTCAAGCAGATGACAGGCAGGAATCATGCAGCTCAGCTGGCAATTGTCAAGCAGATGAGCAGACAGTAATCACGCAGCTCAGCAGGCCCTGATCACGTGACTGAGCATGCACTGTTCGCGTGGCTGATCATACACTGATCACGTGGCTGATCATGCACTGATCACGTGGCTGATCATGCACTGATCACGTGACTGATCATGCACTGATCACGTAACTGATCATGCACTGATCACGTGGCTGATCATGCACTGATCACGTGACTGATCATGCACTGATCACGTGGCTGATCATGCACTGATCACGTGGCTATCATGCACTGATCACGTGGCTGATCATGCACTGATCACGCAGCTATCATGCACTGGTCACATGACTGATCATGCACTGATCACGTAACTGATCATGCACTGATCACGTGGCTTATCATGCACTGATCATGTGACTGATCATGTGCTGATCATGTTTGGTGTCATACACTGATCATGTGCATCTGGAGGCAATGAACAAAGAGCTGAGTAGGCACGAATCAGTCAGCAGGCTATAATCATGGAACTCAGCTGTGAGAAATCATGCTGCTCAGCTGGCAATAATCAAGCAGCTGAGCAGGCAGGAATTATGCAGCACAGGTGGCAATAGTCAAGCAGATGACAGGCAGGAATCGTGCAGCTCAGCTGGCAATTGTCAAGCAGATGAGCAGACAGTAATCACGCAGCTCAGCAGGCCCTGATCACGTGACTGAGCATGCACTGTTCACGTGGCTGATCATGCACTGATCACGTGACTGATCATGCACTGATCACGTGGCTATCATGCACTGATCACGTGGCTGATCATACACTGATCACGTGACTGATCATGCACTGATCACGGGCTATCATGCACTGACACATGACTGATCATGCACTGATCACGTGGCTGATCATGCACTGATCACGTGGCTGATCATGCACTGATCACGTGACTGATCATGCACTGATCACGTGGCTGATCATGCACTGATCACGTGGCTGATCATGCACTGATCACGTGGCTGATCATGCACACATCACGTGGCTATCATGCACTGATCACGTGGCTGATCATGCAATGATCACGTAGCTACCATATACTGGTCACGTGACTGATCATGCACTGATCACGTAAATGATCATGCACTGATCACGTGACTGATCATGCACTGATCACGTGACTGATCATGCACTGATCACGTGGCTATCATGCACTGCTCACGTGGCTGATCATGCAATGATCACGTAGCAACCATGTACTGGTCACGTGACTGATCATGCACTGATCACGTAATTGATCATGCACTGATCACGTGGCTCATCATGCACTGATCACGTGGCTGATCACACACTATCACGTGACTGATCATGCACTGATCACGTGGCTATCATGCACTGATCACGTGGCTATCATGCACTGATCACGTGGATATCATGCACTGATCACGTGGCTGATCACACTATCACGTGACTGATCATGCACTGATCACGTGGCTATCATGCACTGATCACGTGGCTGATCATGCACTGATCACGTGCTACATGCACTGATCACGTGACTGATCATGCACTGATCACGTGACTGATCATGCACTGATCACGTGGCTGATCATGCACTGATCACGTGGCTATCATGCACTGATCACGTGGCTGATCATGCAATGATCACGTAGCTACCATGTACTGGTCACGTGACTGATCATGCACTGATCACGTGGCTGATCATGCACTGATCACGTGACTGATCATGCACTGATCACGTGGCTATCATGCACTGATCACGTGGCTGATCATGCACTGATCACGCAGCTCCCATGTACTGATCACGTGACTGATCATGCACTGATCACGTAACTGATCATGCACTGATCACGTGGCTGATCATGCACTGATCACGTGGCTATCATGCACTGATCACGTGGCTGATCATGCACTGATACCGTGACTGAGCATGGACTGATCACATGACTATCATGTAGTGATCACGTGACTTAATGGCGCTGATCATGTGACTGATCATGCGCTGATCATGTTTGCTATCATACACTGATCATGTGCCTCTGGAGGCAATAAACAAAGAGCTGAGTAGGCACGAATCAAACAGTCAGCAGGCAATAATCATGGAACTCAGCTGTGAGGAATCATGCTGCTCAGCTGGCAATAATCAAGCAGCTGAGCAGGCAGGAATTACGCAGCACAGCTGGCAATTGTCAAGCAGATGACAGGCAGGAATCGTGCAGCTCAGCTGGCAATTGTCAAGCAGATGAGCAGACAGTAATCACGCAGCTCAGCAGGCCCTGATCACGTGACTGAGCATGCACTGTTCACGTGGCTGATCACACACTGATCACGTGACTGATCATGCACTGATCACGTGACTGATCATGCACTGATCACGTGGCTGATCATGCACTGATCACGTGGCTGATCATGCACTGATCACGTGGCTGATCATGCACTGATCACGTGGCTGATCATGCACTGATCACGTGACTGATCATGCACTGATCACGTGGCTGATCATGCACTGATCACGTGGCTATCATGCACTGATCACGTGGCTGATCATGCATGATCACGCAGCTACCATGCACTGATCACGTGACTGATCATGCACTGATCACGTGGCTGATCATGCACTGATCACGTGGCTGATCATGCACTGATCACGTGACTGATCATGCACTGATCACGTGGCTGATCATGCACTGATCACGTGGCTGATCATGCACTGATCACGTAGCTATCATGTACTGATCACGTGACTGATCATGCACTGATCACGTAATTGATCATGCACTGATCACGTGACTGATCATGCACTGATCACGTGACTGATCATGCACTGATCACGTGGCTATCATGCACTGATCACGTGGCTGATCATGCATGATCACGCAGCTACCATGTACTGGTCACGTGACTGATCATGCACTGATCACGTGGCTGATCATGCACTGATCACGTGGCTGATCATGCACTGATCACGTGACTGATCATGCACTGATCACGTGGCTGATCATGCACTGATCACGTGGCTGATCATGCACTGATCACGTAGCTATCATGTACTGATCACGTGACTGATCATGCACTGATCACGTAATTGATCATGCACTGATCACGTGACTGATCATGCACTGATCACGTGGCTGATCATGCACTGATCACGTGACTGATCATGCACTGATCACGTGGCTATCATGCACTGATCACGTGGCTGATCATGCACTGATCACGTGGCTGATCATGCACTGATCACGTGGCTATCATGCACTGATCACGTGGCTGATCATGCACTGATCACGTGACTGATCATGCACTGATCACGTGGCTATCATGCACTGATCACGTGGCTGATCATGCAATGATCACGTAGCTACATGTACTGATCACGTGACTGATCATGCACTGATCACGTAACTGATCATGCACTGATCACGTGGCTGATCATGCACTGATCACGTGGCTATCATGCACTGATCACGTGGCTGATCATGCACTGATCACGCAGCTACCATGTACTGATCACGTGACTGATCATGCACTGATCACGTGGCTGATCATGCACTGATCACGTGACTGATCATGCACTGATCACGTGGCTATCATGCACTGATCACGTGGCTGATCATGCACTGATCACGTGACTGATCATGCACTGATCACGTGACTGATCATGCACTGATCACGTGGCTATCATGCACTGATCACGTGGCTGATCATGCACTGATCACGTGGCTGATCATGCACTGATCACGTGGCTATCATGCACTGATCACGTGGCTGATCATGCACTGATACCGTGACTGAGCATGGACTGATCACATGACTATCATGTAGTGATCACGTGACTTAATGGCGCTGATCATGTGACTGATCATGCGCTGATCATGTTTGCTATCATACACTGATCATGTGCCTCTGGAGGCAATAAACAAAGAGCTGAGTAGGCATGAATCAAACAGTCAGCAGGCAATAATCATGGAACTCAGCTGTGAGGAATCATGCTGCTCAGCTGGCAATAATCAAGCAGCTGAGCAGGCAGGAATTACACAGCACAGCTGGCAATTGTCAAGCAGATGACAGGCAGGAATCATGCAGCTCAGCTGGCAATTGTCAAGCAGATGAGCAGACAGTAATCACGCAGCTCAGCAGGCCCTGATCACGTGACTGAGCATGCACTGTTCACGTGGCTGATCATACACTGATCACGTGACTGATCATGCACTGATCACGTGGCTGATCATGCACTGATCACGTGGCTGATCATGCACTGATCACGTGGCTGATCATGCACTGATCACGTGGCTGATCATGCACTGATCACGTGACTGATCATGCACTGATCACGTGGCTGATCATGCACTGATCACGTGGCTATCATGCACTGATCACGTGGCTGATCATGCACTGATCACGCAGCTATCATGCACTGGTCACGTGACTGATCATGCACTGATCACGTAACTGATCATGCACTGATCACGTGGCTTATCATGCACTGATCATGTGACTGATCATGCACTGATCATGTTTGGTGTCATACACTGATCATGTGCCTCTGGAGGCAATGAACAAAGAGCTGAGTAGGCACGAATCAGTCAGCAGGCTATAATCATGGAACTCAGCTCTGAGAAATCATGCTGCTCAGCTGGCAATAATCAAGCAGATGAGCAGGCAGGAATTATGCAGCACAGGTGGCAATTGTCAAGCAGATGACAGGCAGGAATCGTGCAGCTCAGCTGGCAATTGTCAAGCAGATGAGCAGACAGTAATCACGCAGCTCAGCAGGCCCTGATCACGTGACTGAGCATGCACTGATCACGTGGCTGATCATGCACTGATCACGTGACTGATCATGCACTGATCACGTGGCTATCATGCACTGATCACGTGGCTGATCATACACTGATCACGTGACTGATCATGCACTGATCACGGGCTATCATGCACTGACACATGACTGATCATGCACTGATCACGTGGCTGATCATGCACTGATCACGTGACTGATCATGCACTGATCACGTGACTGATCATGCACTGATCACGTGGCTGATCATGCACTGATCACGTGGCTGATCATGCACTGATCACGTGGCTGATCATGCACTGATCACGTGGCTATCATGCACTGATCACGTGGCTGATCATGCACTGATCACGTAGCTACCATATACTGGTCACGTGACTGATCATGCACTGATCACGTATGATCATGCACTGATCACGTGACTGATCATGCACTGATCACGTGACTGATCATGCACTGATCACGTGGCTATCATGCACTGATCACGTGGCTGATCATGCAATGATCACGTAGCAACCATGTACTGGTCACGTGACTGATCATGCACTGATCACGTAATTGATCATGCACTGATCACGTGGCTCATCATGCACTGATCACGTGGCTGATCACACACGATCACGTGACTGATCATGCACTGATCACGTGGCTATCATGCACTGATCACGTGGCTATCATGCACTGATCACGTGGATATCATGCACTGATCACGTGGCTGATCACACACGTATCACGTGACTGATCATGCACTGATCACGTGGCTATCATGCACTGATCACGTGGCTGATCATGCACTGATCACGTAGCTACCATGCACTGATCACGTGACTGATCATGCACTGATCACGTGACTGATCATGCACTGATCACGTGGCTGATCATGCACTGATCACGTGGCTGATCATGCACTGATCACGTGGCTGATCATGCACTGATCACGCAGCTATCATGCACTGGTCACGTGACTGATCATGCACTGATCACGTGGCTGATCATGCACTGATCACGTGACTGATCATGCACTGATCACGTGGCTATCATGCACTGATCACGTGGCTGATCATGCACTGATCACGCAGCTCCATGTACTGGTCACGTGACTGATCATGCACTGATCACGTGACTGATCATGCACTGATCACGTGGCTGATCATGCACTGATCACGTGGCTATCATGCACTGATCACGTGGCTGATCATGCACTGATCACGCAGCTCCCATGTACTGATCACGTGACTGATCATGCACTGATCACGTGACTGATCATGCACTGATCACGTGGCTGATCATGCACTGATCACGTGACTGATCATGCACTGATCACGTGGCTATCATGCACTGATCACGTGGCTGATCATGCACTGATCACGTGACTGATCATGCACTGATCACGTGGCTATCATGCACTGATCACGTGGCTGATCATGCACTGATCACGTGACTGATCATGCACTGATCACGTGACTGATCATGCACTGATCACGTGACTGATCATGCACTGATCACGTGGCTATCATGCACTATCACGTGGCTGATCATGCAATGATCACGTAGCTACCATGTACTGGTCACGTGACTGATCATACACCGATCACGTGACTGATCATGCACTGATCACGTGGCTATCATGCACTGATCACGTGGCTGATCATGCACTGATCACGTGCCTGATCATGCACTGATCACGTGACTGATCATGCACTGATCACGTAGCAATCATGCACTGATCACGTGGCTGATCATGCACTGATCACGTGGCTGATCATGCACTGATCACGTGGCTGATCATGCACTGATCACGTGGCTGATCATGCACTGATACCGTGACTGAGCATGGACTGATCACATGACTATCATGTAGTGATCACGTGACTTAATGGCGCTGATCATGTGACTGATCATGCGCTGATCATGTTTGCTATCATACACTGATCATGTGCCTCTGGAGGCAATAAACAAAGAGCTGAGTAGGCATGAATCAAACAGTCAGCAGGCAATAATCATGGAACTCAGCTGTGAGGAATCATGCTGCTCAGCTGGCAATAATCAAGCAGCTGAGCAGGCAGGAATTACGCAGCACAGCTGGCAATTGTCAAGCAGATGACAGGCAGGAATCATGCAGCTCAGCTGGCAATTGTCAAGCAGATGAGCAGACAGTAATCACGCAGCTCAGCAGGCCCTGATCACGTGACTGAGCATGCACTGTTCACGTGGCTGATCACACACTGATCACGTGACTGATCATGCACTGATCACGTGACTGATCATGCACTGATCACGTGGCTATCATGCACTGATCACGTGGCTGATCATACACTGATCACGTGGCTGATCATGCACTGATCACGTGGCTGATCATGCACTGATCACGTGACTGATCATGCACTGATCACGTGGCTGATCATGCACTGATCACGTGGCTATCATGCACTGATCACGTGGCTGATCATGCATGATCACGCAGCTACCATGCACTGGTCACGTGACTGATCATGCACTGATCACGTGACTGATCATGCACTGATCACGTGGCTGATCATGCACTGATCACGTGACTGATCATGCACTGATCACGTGGCTGATCATGCACTGATCACGTGGCTGATCATGCAATGATCACGTAGCTACCATGTACTGGTCACGTGACTGATCATGCACTGATCACGTAATGATCATGCACTGATCACGTGGCTGATCATGCACTGATCACGTGACTGATCATGCACTGATCACGTGACTGATCATGCACTGATCACGTGGCTATCATGCACTGATCACGTGGCTGATCATGCACTGATCACGTGGCTACCATGTACTGATCACGTGACTGATCATGCACTGATCACGTGACTGATCATGCACTGATCACGTGGCTTATCATGCACTGATCATGTGACTGATCATGCTGATCATGTTTGGTGTCATACACTGATCATGTGCATCTGGAGGCAATGAACAAAGAGCTGAGTAGGCACGAATCAGTCAGCAGGCTATAATCATGGAACTCAGCTCTGAGAAATCATGCTGCTCAGCTGGCAATAATCAAGCAGATGAGCAGGCAGGAATTATGCAGCACAGGTGGCAATTGTCAAGAGATGACAGGCAGGAATCGTGCAGCTCAGCTGGCAATTGTCAAGCAGATGAGCAGACAGTAATCACGCAGCTCAGCAGGCCCTGATCACGTGACTGAGCATGCACTGTTCACGTGGCTGATCACACACTGATCACGTGACTGATCATGCACTGATCACGTGGCTATCATGCACTGATCACGTGACTGATCATGCACTGATCACGTGGCTGTCATGCACTGATCACGTGGCTATCATGCACTGATCACGTGACTGATCATGCACTGATCACGTGGCTGATCATGCACTGATCACGTGACTGATCATGCACTGATCACGTGGCTGATCATGCACTGATCACGTGGCTGATCATGCACTGATCACGTGGCTATCATGTACTGGTCACGTGACTGATCATGCACTGATCACGTAATTGATCATGCACTGATCACGTGACTGATCATGCACTGATCACGTGACTGATCATGCACTGATCACGTGGCTATCATGCACTGATCACGTGGCTGATCATGCATGATCACGTAGCTATCATGTACTGGTCACGTGACTGATCATGCACTGATCACGTGACTGATCATGCACTGATCACGTGGCTGATCATGCACTGATCACGTGACTGATCATGCACTGATCACGTGGCTGATCATGCACTGATCACGTGGCTGATCATGCACTGATCACGTAGCTATCATGCACTGATCACGTGACTGATCATGCACTGATCACGTAATTGATCATGCACTGATCACGTGACTGATCATGCACTGATCACGTGGCTGATCACACACTGATCACGTGACTGATCATGCACTGATCACGTGGCTATCATGCACTGATCACGTGGCTGATCATGCACTGATCACGTGGCTGATCATGCACTGATCACGTGGCTATCATGCACTGATCACGTGGCTGATCATGCACTGATCACGTGACTGATCATGCACTGATCACGTGGCTATCATGCACTGATCACGTGGCTGATCATGCACTGATCACGTAGCTACATGTACTGGTCACGTGACTGATCATGCACTGATCACGTAACTGATCATGCACTGATCACGTGGCTGATCATGCACTGATCACGTGGCTATCATGCACTGCTCACGTGGCTGATCATGCACTGATCACGCAGCTACCATGCACTGATCACGTGACTGATCATGCACTGATCACGTGGCTGATCATGCACTGATCACGTGACTGATCATGCACTGATCACGTGGCTATCATGCACTGATCACGTGGCTGATCATGCACTGATCACGTGGCTGATCATGCACTGATCACGTGACTGATCATGCACTGATCACGTGGCTATCATGCACTGATCACGTGGCTGATCATGCACTGATCACGTGGCTGATCATGCACTGATCACGTGGCTATCATGCACTGATCACGTGGCTGATCATGCACTGATACCGTGACTGAGCATGGACTGATCACATGACTATCATGTAGTGATCACGTGACTTAATGGCGCTGATCATGTGACTGATCATGCGCTGATCATGTTTGCTATCATACACTGATCATGTGCCTCTGGAGGCAATAAACAAAGAGCTGAGTAGGCATGAATCAAACAGTCAGCAGGCAATAATCATGGAACTCAGCTGTGAGGAATCATGCTGCTCAGCTGGCAATAATCAAGCAGCTGAGCAGGCAGGAATTACACAGCACAGCTGGCAATTGTCAAGCAGATGACAGGCAGGAATCATGCAGCTCAGCTGGCAATTGTCAAGCAGATGAGCAGACAGTAATCACGCAGCTCAGCAGGCCCTGATCACGTGACTGAGCATGCACTGTTCACGTGGCTGATCATACACTGATCACGTGGCTGATCATGCACTGATCACGTGGCTGATCATGCACTGATCACGTGGCTGATCATGCACTGATCACGTGGCTGATCATGCACTGATCACGTGGCTGATCATGCACTGATCACGTGACTGATCATGCACTGATCACGTGGCTGATCATGCACTGATCACGTGGCTATCATGCACTGATCACGTGGCTGATCATGCACTGATCACGCAGCTATCATGCACTGGTCACATGACTGATCATGCACTGATCACGTGACTGATCATGCACTGATCACGTGGCTTATCATGCATTGATCATGTGACTGATCATGTGCTGATCATGTTTGGTGTCATACACTGATCATGTGCATCTGGAGGCAATGAACAAAGAGCTGAGTAGGCACGAATCAGTCAGCAGGCTATAATCATGGAACTCAGCCTGAGAAATCATGCTGCTCAGCTGGCAATAATCAAGCAGCTGAGCAGGCAGGAATTATGCAGCACAGGTGGCAATAGTCAAGCAGATGACAGGCAGGAATCGTGCAGCTCAGCTGGCAATTGTCAAGCAGATGAGCAGACAGTAATCACGCAGCTCAGCAGGCCCTGATCACGTGACTGAGCATGCACTGATCACGTGGCTGATCATGCACTGATCACGTGACTGATCATGCACTGATCACGTAGCTATCATGCACTGATCACGTGGCTGATCATACACTGATCACGTGACTGATCATGCACTGATCACGGGCTATCATGCACTGACTACATGACTGATCATGCACTGATCACGTGGCTGATCATGCACTGATCACGTGGCTGATCATGCACTGATCACGTGACTGATCATGCACTGATCACGTGGCTGATCATGCACTGATCACGTGGCTGATCATGCACTGATCACGTGGCTGATCATGCACACATCACGTGGCTATCATGCACTGATCACGTGGCTGATCATGCAATGATCACGTAGCTACCATATACTGGTCTCGTGACTGATCATGCACAGATCACGTATATGATCATGCACTGTTCACGTGACTGATCATGCACTGATCACGTGACTGATCATGCACTGATCACGTGGCTATCATGCACTGATCACGTGGCTGATCATGCAATGATCACGTAGCAACCATGTACTGGTCACGTGACTGATCATGCACTGATCACGTAATTGATCATGCACTGATCACGTGGCTCATCATGCACTGATCACGTGGCTGATCACACACGTATCACGTGACTGATCATGCACTGATCACGTGGCTATCATGCACTGATCACGTGGCTATCATGCACTGATCACGTGGATATCATGCACTGATCACGTGGCTGATCACAGCGATCACGTGACTGATCATGCACTGATCACGTGGCTATCATGCACTGATCACGTGGCTGATCATGCACTGATCACGTGGCTACCATGTACTGATCACGTGACTGATCATGCACTGATCACGTGACTGATCATGCACTGATCACGTGGCTATCATGCACTATCACGTGGCTGATCATGCAATGATCATGTAGCTACCATGTACTGGTCACGTGACTGATCATGCACTGATCAGGTGACTGATCATGCACTGATCACGTGGCTATCATGCACTGATCACGTGGCTGATCATGCACTGATCACGTGCCTGATCATGCACTGATCACGTGACTGATCATGCACTGATCACGTGCAATCATGCACTGATCACGTGGCTGATCATGCACTGATCACGTGGCTATCATGCACTGATCACGTGGCTATCATGCACTGATCACGTGGCTGATCATGCACTGATACCGTGACTGAGCATGGACTGATCACATGACTATCATGTAGTGATCACGTGACTTAATGGCGCTGATCATGTGACTGATCATGCGCTGATCATGTTTGCTATCATACACTGATCATGTGCCTCTGGAGGCAATAAACAAAGAGCTGAGTAGGCATGAATCAAACAGTCAGCAGGCAATAATCATGGAACTCAGCTGTGAGGAATCATGCTGCTCAGCTGGCAATAATCAAGCAGCTGAGCAGGCAGGAATTACGCAGCACAGCTGGCAATTGTCAAGCAGATGACAGGCAGGAATCATGCAGCTCAGCTGGCAATTGTCAAGCAGATGAGCAGACAGTAATCACGCAGCTCAGCAGGCCCTGATCACGTGACTGAGCATGCACTGTTCACGTGGCTGATCATACACCGATCACGTGACTGATCATGCACTGATCACGTGACTGATCATGCACTGATCACGTGGCTATCATGCACTGATCACGTGGCTGACATGCACTGATCACGTGGCTGATCATGCACTGATCACGTGGCTGATCATGCACTGATCACGTGACTGATCATGCACTGATCACGTGGCTGATCATGCACTGATCACGTGGCTATCATGCACTGATCACGTGGCTGATCATGCATGATCACGCAGCTACCATGCACTGGTCACGTGACTGATCATGCACTGATCACGTGACTGATCATGCACTGATCACGTGGCTGATCATGCACTGATCACGTGACTGATCATGCACTGATCACGTGGCTGATCATGCACTGATCACGTGGCTGATCATGCAATGATCACGTAGCTACCATGTACTGGTCACGTGACTATCATGCACTGATCACGTAATTGATCATGCACTGATCACGTGGCTGATCATGCACTGATCACGTGACTGATCATGCACTGATCACGTGACTGATCATGCACTGATCACGTGGCTATCATGCACTGATCACGTGGCTGATCATGCACTGATCACGTGGCTATCATGCACTGATCACATGACTGATCATGCACTGATCACGTGATTGATCATGCACTGATCACGTGGCTTATCATGCACTGATCATGTGACTGATCATGCGCTGATCATGTTTGGTATCATACACTGATCATGTGCCTCTGGAGGCAATGAACAAAGAGCTGAGTAGGCACGAATCAGTCAGCAGGCTATAATCATGGAACTCAGCTCTGAGAAATCATGCTGCTCAGCTTGCAATAATCAAGTAGCTGAGCAGGCAGGAATTATGCAGCACAGGTGGCAATTGTCAAGAGATGACAGGCAGGAATCGTGCAGCTCAGCTGGCAATTGTCAAGCAGATGAGCAGACAGTAATCACGCAGCTCAGCAGGCCCTGATCACGTGACTGAGCATGCACTGTTCACGTGGCTGATCATACACTGATCACGTGACTGATCATGCACTGATCACGTGGCTATCATGCACTGATCACGTGACTGATCATGCACTGATCACGTGACTGTCATGCACTGATCACGTGGCTATCATGCACTGATCACGTGACTGATCATGCACTGATCACGTGGCTGATCATGCACTGATCACGTGACTGATCATGCACTGATCACGTGGCTGATCATGCACTGATCACGTGGCTGATCATGCACTGATCACGTAGCTATCATGCACTGATCACGTGACTGATCATGCACTGATCACGTAATTGATCATGCACTGATCACGTGACTGATCATGCACTGATCACGTGACTGATCATGCACTGATCACGTGGCTATCATGCACTGATCACGTGGCTGATCATGCATGATCACGCAGCTACCATGTACTGATCACGTGACTGATCATGCACTGATCACGTGGCTGATCATGCACTGATCACGTGGCTGATCATGCACTGATCACGTGACTGATCATGCACTGATCACGTGGCTGATCATGCACTGATCACGTGGCTGATCATGCACTGATCACGTGCTATCATGCACTGATCACGTGACTGATCATGCACTGATCACGTAATTGATCATGCACTGATCACGTGACTGATCATGCACTGATCACGTGGCTGATCACACACTGATCACGTGACTGATCATGCACTGATCACGTGGCTATCATGCACTGATCACGTGGCTGATCATGCACTGATCACGTGGCTGATCATGCACTGATCACGTGGCTATCATGCACTGATCACGTGGCTGATCATGCACTGATCACGTGACTGATCATGCACTGATCACGTGGCTATCATGCACTGATCACGTGGCTGATCATGCACTGATCACGTAGCTACGATGTACTGATCACGTGACTGATCATGCACTGATCACGTAACTGATCATGCACTGATCACGTGGCTGATCATGCACTGATCACGTGGCTATCATGCACTGCTCACGTGGCTGATCATGCACTGATCACGCAGCTACCATGTACTGGTCACGTGACTGATCATGCACTGATCACGTGGCTGATCATGCACTGATCACGTGACTGATCATGCACTGATCACGTGGCTATCATGCACTGATCACGTGGCTGATCATGCACTGATCACGTGACTGATCATGCACTGATCACGTGACTGATCATGCACTGATCACGTGGCTATCATGCACTGATCACGTGGCTGATCATGCACTGATCACGTGGCTATCATGCACTGATCACGTGGCTATCATGCACTGATCACGTGGCTGATCATGCACTGATACCGTGACTGAGCATGGACTGATCACATGACTATCATGTAGTGATCACGTGACTTAATGGCGCTGATCATGTGACTGATCATGCGCTGATCATGTTTGCTATCATACACTGATCATGTGCCTCTGGAGGCAATAAACAAAGAGCTGAGTAGGCATGAATCAAACAGTCAGCAGGCAATAATCATGGAACTCAGCTGTGAGGAATCATGCTGCTCAGCTGGCAATAATCAAGCAGCTGAGCAGGCAGGAATTACGCAGCACAGCTGGCAATTGTCAAGCAGATGACAGGCAGGAATCATGCAGCTCAGCTGGCAATTGTCAAGCAGATGAGCAGACAGTAATCACGCAGCTCAGCAGGCCCTGATCACGTGACTGAGCATGCACTGTTCACGTGGCTGATCATACACTGATCACGTGACTGATCATGCACTGATCACGTGGCTGATCATGCACTGATCACGTAACTGATCATGCACTGATCACGTAACTGATCATGCACTGATCACGTGGCTGATCATGCACTGATCACGTGACTGATCATGCACTGATCACGTGGCTGATCATGCACTGATCACGTGGCTATCATGCACTGATCACGTGGCTGATCATGCACTGATCACGCAGCTATCATGCACTGATCACGTGACTGATCATGCACTGATCACGTAACTGATCATGCACTGATCACGTGGCTTATCATGCACTGATCATGTGACTGATCATGCACTGATCATGTTTGGTGTCATACACTGATCATGTGCATCTGGAGGCAATGAACAAAGAGCTGAGTAGGCAGGAATCAGTCAGCAGGCTATAATCATGGAACTCAGCTCTGAGAAATCATGCTGCTCAGCTGGCAATAATCAAGTAGATGAGCAGGCAGGAATTATGCAGCACAGGTGGCAATTGTCAAGCAGATGACAGGCAGGAATCGTGCAGCTCAGCTGGCAATTGTCAAGCAGATGAGCAGACAGTAATCACGCAGCTCAGCAGGCCCTGATCACGTGACTGATCATGCACTGATCACGTGGCTGATCATGCACTGATCACGTGACTGATCATGCACTGATCACGTGGCTATCATGCACTGATCACGTGGCTGATCATGCACTGATCACGGACTGATCATGCACTGATCACGGGCTATCATGCACTGATCACATGACTGATCATGCACTGATCACGTGGCTGATCATGCACTGATCACGTGACTGATCATGCACTGATCACGTGACTGATCATGCACTGATCACGTGGCTGATCATGCACTGATCACGTGGCTATCATGCACTGATCACGTGGCTGATCATGCACTGATCACGTGGCTATCATGCACTGATCACGTGGCTGATCATGCACTGATCACGTAGCTATCATGCACTGATCACGTGACTGATCATGCACTGATCACGTATGATCATGCACTGATCACGTGACTGATCATGCACTGATCACGTGACTGATCATGCACTGATCACGTGGCTATCATGCACTGATCACGTGGCTGATCATGCACTGATCACGTAGCAACCATGTACTGGTCACGTGACTGATCATGCACTGATCACGTAATTGATCATGCACTGATCACGTGGCTCATCATGCACTGATCACGTGGCTGATCACACACGTATCACGTGACTGATCATGCACTGATCACGTGGCTATCATGCACTGATCACGTGGCTATCATGCACTGATCACGTGGATATCATGCACTGATCACGTGGCTGATCACACACTGATCACGTGACTGATCATGCACTGATCACGTGGCTATCATGCACTGATCACGTGGCTGATCATGCACTGATCACGTAGCTATCATGCACTGGTCACGTGACTGATCATGCACTGATCACGTAACTGATCATGCACTGATCACGTGGCTGATCATGCACTGATCACGTGGCTATCATGCACTGATCACGTGGCTGATCATGCACTGATCACGCAGCTATCATGCACTGGTCACGTGACTGATCATGCACTGATCACGTGGCTGATCATGCACTGATCACGTGACTGATCATGCACTGATCACGTGGCTATCATGCACTGATCACGTGGCTGATCATGCACTGATCACGCAGCTACCATGCACTGATCACGTGACTGATCATGCACTGATCACGTGACTGATCATGCACTGATCACGTGGCTGATCATGCACTGATCACGTGGCTATCATGCACTGATCACGTGGCTGATCATGCACTGATCACGTAGCTCCCATGCACTGATCACGTGACTGATCATGCACTGATCACGTGACTGATCATGCACTGATCACGTGGCTGATCATGCACTGATCACGTGACTGATCATGCACTGATCACGTGGCTATCATGCACTGATCACGTGGCTGATCATGCACTGATCACGTGGCTGATCATGCACTGATCACGTGGCTATCATGCACTGATCACGTGGCTGATCATGCACTGATCACGTGACTGATCATGCACTGATCACGTGACTGATCATGCACTGATCACGTGACTGATCATGCACTGATCACGTGGCTATCATGCACTGATCACGTGGCTGATCATGCAATGATCATGTAGCTACCATGTACTGGTCACGTGACTGATCATGCACTGATCACGTGACTGATCATGCACTGATCACGTGGCTATCATGCACTGATCACGTGGCTGATCATGCACTGATCACGTGCCTGATCATGCACTGATCACGTGACTGATCATGCACTGATCACGTAGCAATCATGCACTGATCACGTGACTGATCATGCACTGATCACGTGGCTGATCATGCACTGATCACGTGGCTATCATGCACTGATCACGTGGCTGATCATGCACTGATACCGTGACTGAGCATGGACTGATCACATGACTATCATGTAGTGATCACGTGACTTAATGGCGCTGATCATGTGACTGATCATGCGCTGATCATGTTTGCTATCATACACTGATCATGTGCCTCTGGAGGCAATAAACAAAGAGCTGAGTAGGCACGAATCAAACAGTCAGCAGGCAATAATCATGGAACTCAGCTGTGAGGAATCATGCTGCTCAGCTGGCAATAATCAAGCAGCTGAGCAGGCAGGAATTACGCAGCACAGCTGGCAATTGTCAAGCAGATGACAGGCAGGAATCATGCAGCTCAGCTGGCAATTGTCAAGCAGATGAGCAGACAGTAATCACGCAGCTCAGCAGGCCCTGATCACGTGACTGAGCATGCACTGTTCACGTGGCTGATCACACACTGATCACGTGACTGATCATGCACTGATCACGTGACTGATCATGCACTGATCACGTGGCTATCATGCACTGATCACGTGGCTGATCATGCACTGATCACGTGGCTGATCATGCACTGATCACGTGGCTGATCATGCACTGATCACGTGACTGATCATGCACTGATCACGTGGCTGATCATGCACTGATCACGTGGCTATCATGCACTGATCACGTGGCTGATCATGCATGATCACGCAGCTACCATGCACTGGTCACGTGACTGATCATGCACTGATCACGTGACTGATCATGCACTGATCACGTGGCTGATCATGCACTGATCACGTGACTGATCATGCACTGATCACGTGGCTGATCATGCACTGATCACGTGGCTGATCATGCAATGATCACGTAGCTACCATGTACTGGTCCCGAGACTGATCATGCACTGATCACGTAACTGATCATGCACTGATCACGTGGCTGATCATGCACTGATCACGTGACTGATCATGCACTGATCACGTGACTGATCATGCACTGATCACGTGGCTATCATGCACTGATCACGTGGCTGATCATGCACTGATCACGCAGCTATCATGCACTGATCACGTGACTGATCATGCACTGATCACGTGACTGATCATGCACTGATCACGTGGCTTATCATGCACTGATCATGTGACTGATCATGCGCTGATCATGTTTGGTATCATACACTGATCATGTGCCTCTGGAGGCAATGAACAAAGAGCTGAGTAGGCACGAATCAGTCAGCAGGCTATAATCATGGAACTCAGCTCTGAGAAATCATGCTGCTCAGCTGGCAATAATCAAGCAGATGAGCAGGCAGGAATTATGCAGCACAGGTGGCAATTGTCAAGAGATGACAGGCAGGAATCGTGCAGCTCAGCTGGCAATTGTCAAGCAGATGAGCAGACAGTAATCACGCAGCTCAGCAGGCCCTGATCACGTGACTGAGCATGCACTGTTCACGTGGCTGATCACACACTGATCACGTGACTGATCATGCACTGATCACGTGGCTATCATGCACTGATCACGTGATTGATCATGCACTGATCACGTGACTGTCATGCACTGATCACGTGGCTATCATGCACTGATCACGTGACTGATCATGCACTGATCACGTGGCTGATCATGCACTGATCACGTGACTGATCATGCACTGATCACGTGGCTGATCATGCACTGATCACGTGGCTGATCATGCACTGATCACGTGCTATCATGCACTGATCACGTGACTGATCATGCACTGATCACGTAATTGATCATGCACTGATCACGTGACTGATCATGCACTGATCACGTGACTGATCATGCACTGATCACGTGGCTATCATGCACTGATCACGTGGCTGATCATGCATGATCACGC
This sequence comes from Bos javanicus, assembly GCF_032452875.1. Taxonomy (NCBI): domain Eukaryota; kingdom Metazoa; phylum Chordata; class Mammalia; order Artiodactyla; family Bovidae; genus Bos; species Bos javanicus. Next base: position 454,245 of record NW_026893663.1, read on the forward strand.
AGCTACCATGTACTGATCACGTGACTGATCATGCACTGATCACGTGGCTGATCATGCACTGATCACGTGGCTGATCATGCACTGATCACGTGACTGATCATGCACTGATCACGTGGCTGATCATGCACTGATCACGTGGCTGATCATGCACTGATCACGTGGCCATCATGCACTGATCACGTGACTGATCATGCACTGATCACGTAATTGATCATGCACTGATCACGTGACTGATCATGCACTGATCACGTGGCTGATCACACACTGATCACGTGACTGATCATGCACTGATCACGTGGCTATCATGCACTGATCACGTGGCTGATCATGCACTGATCACGTGGCTGATCATGCACTGATCACGTGGCTATCATGCACTGATCACGTGGCTGATCATGCACTGATCACGTGACTGATCATGCACTGATCACGTGGCTATCATGCACTGATCACGTGGCTGATCATGCAATGATCACGTAGCTACATGTACTGGTCACGTGACTGATCATGCACTGATCACGTAACTGATCATGCACTGATCACGTGGCTGATCATGCACTGATCACGTGGCTATCATGCACTGCTCACGTGGCTGATCATGCAATGATCACGCAGCTACCATGTACTGGTCACGTGACTGATCATGCACTGATCACGTGGCTGATCATGCACTGATCACGTGACTGATCATGCACTGATCACGTGGCTATCATGCACTGATCACGTGGCTGATCATGCACTGATCACGTGACTGATCATGCACTGATCACGTGACTGATCATGCACTGATCACGTGGCAATCATGCACTGATCACGTGACTGATCATGCACTGATCACGTGGCTGATCATGCACTGATCACGTGGCTATCATGCACTGATCACGTGGCTGATCATGCACTGATACCGTGACTGAGCATGGACTGATCACATGACTATCATGTAGTGATCACGTGACTTAATGGCGCTGATCATGTGACTGATCATGCGCTGATCATGTTTGCTATCATACACTGATCATGTGCCTCTGGAGGCAATAAACAAAGAGCTGAGTAGGCATGAATCAAACAGTCAGCAGGCAATAATCATGGAACTCAGCTGTGAGGAATCATGCTGCTCAGCTGGCAATAATCAAGCAGCTGAGCAGGCAGGAATTACACAGCACAGCTGGCAATTGTCAAGCAGATGACAGGCAGGAATCATGCAGCTCAGCTGGCAATTGTCAAGCAGATGAGCAGACAGTAATCACGCAGCTCAGCAGGCCCTGATCACGTGACTGAGCATGCACTGTTCACGTGGCTGATCATACACTGATCACGTGACTGATCATGCACTGATCACGTGGCTGATCATGCACTGATCACGTAACTGATCATGCACTGATCACGTAACTGATCATGCACTGATCACGTGGCTGATCATGCACTGATCACGTGACTGATCATGCACTGATCACGTGGCTGATCATGCACTGATCACGTGGCTATCATGCACTGATCACGTGGCTGATCATGCACTGATCACGCAGCTATCATGCACTGGTCACGTGACTGATCATGCACTGATCACGTAACTGATCATGCACTGATCACGTGGCTTATCATGCACTGATCATGTGACTGATCATGCACTGATCATGTTTGGTGTCATACACTGATCATGTGCATCTGGAGGCAATGAACAAAGAGCTGAGTAGGCAGGAATCAGTCAGCAGGCTATAATCATGGAACTCAGCTCTGAGAAATCATGCTGCTCAGCTGGCAATAATCAAGTAGATGAGCAGGCAGGAATTATGCAGCACAGGTGGCAATTGTCAAGCAGATGACAGGCAGGAATCGTGCAGCTCAGCTGGCAATTGTCAAGCAGATGAGCAGACAGTAATCACGCAGCTCAGCAGGCCCTGATCACGTGACTGATCATGCACTGCTCACGTGGCTGTCATGCACTGATCACGTGACTGATCATGCACTGATCACGTAGCTATCATGCACTGATCACGTGGCTGATCATACACTGATCACGTGACTGATCATGCACTGATCACGGGCTATCATGCACTGATACATGACTGATCATGCACTGATCACGTGGCTGATCATGCACTGATCACGTGACTGATCATGCACTGATCACGTGACTGATCATGCACTGATCACGTGGCTGATCATGCACTGATCACGTGGCTATCATGCACTGATCACGTGGCTGATCATGCACTGATCACGTGGCTATCATGCACTGATCACGTGGCTGATCATGCAATGATCACGTAGCTACCATATACTGATCACGTGACTGATCATGCACTGATCACGTATATGATCATGCACTGATCACGTGACTGATCATGCACTGATCACGTGACTGATCATGCACTGATCACGTGGCTATCATGCACTGATCACGTGGCTGATCATGCAATGATCACGTAGCAACCATGTACTGGTCACGTGACTGATCATGCACTGATCACGTAATTGATCATGCACTGATCACGTGGCTCATCATGCACTGATCACGTGGCTGATCACACACGTATCACGTGACTGATCATGCACTGATCACGTGGCTATCATGCACTGATCACGTGGCTATCATGCACTGATCACGTGGATATCATGCACTGATCACGTGGCTGATCACACACGTATCACGTGACTGATCATGCACTGATCACGTGGCTATCATGCACTGATCACGTGGCTGATCATGCACTGATCACGTAGCTACCATGCACTGATCACGTGACTGATCATGCACTGATCACGTAACTGATCATGCACTGATCACGTGGCTGATCATGCACTGATCACGTGGCTATCATGCACTGATCACGTGGCTGATCATGCACTGATCACGCTCCCATGTACTGGTCACGTGACTGATCATGCACTGATCACGTGGCTGATCATGCACTGATCACGTGACTGATCATGCACTGATCACGTGGCTATCATGCACTGATCACGTGGCTGATCATGCACTGATCACGCAGCTACCATGCACTGATCACGTGACTGATCATGCACTGATCACGTGACTGATCATGCACTGATCACGTGGCTGATCATGCACTGATCACGTGGCTATCATGCACTGATCACGTGGCTGATCATGCACTGATCACGCAGCTACCATGCACTGATCACGTGACTGATCATGCACTGATCACGTGACTGATCATGCACTGATCACGTGGCTGATCATGCACTGATCACGTGACTGATCATGCACTGATCACGTGGCTATCATGCACTGATCACGTGGCTGATCATGCACTGATCACGTGACTGATCATGCACTGATCACGTGGCTATCATGCACTGATCACGTGGCTGATCATGCACTGATCACGTGGCTGATCATGCACTGATCACGTGACTGATCATGCACTGATCACGTGACTGATCATGCACTGATCACGTGGCTATCATGCACTGATCACGTGGCTGATCATGCAATGATCATGTAGCTACCATGTACTGGTCACGTGACTGATCATGCACTGATCACGTGACTGATCATGCACTGATCACGTGGCTATCATGCACTGATCACGTGGCTGATCATGCACTGATCACGTGCCTGATCATGCACTGATCACGTGACTGATCATGCACTGATCACGTGGCAATCATGCACTGATCACGTGGCTGATCATGCACTGATCACGTGGCTGATCATGCACTGATCACGTGGCTATCATGCACTGATCACGTGGCTGATCATGCACTGATACCGTGACTGAGCATGGACTGATCACATGACTATCATGTAGTGATCACGTGACTTAATGGCGCTGATCATGTGACTGATCATGCGCTGATCATGTTTGCTATCATACACTGATCATGTGCCTCTGGAGGCAATAAACAAAGAGCTGAGTAGGCACGAATCAAACAGTCAGCAGGCAATAATCATGGAACTCAGCTGTGAGGAATCATGCTGCTCAGCTGGCAATAATCAAGCAGCTGAGCAGGCAGGAATTACGCAGCACAGCTGGCAATTGTCAAGCAGATGACAGGCAGGAATCATGCAGCTCAGCTGGCAATTGTCAAGCAGATGAGCAGACAGTAATCACGCAGCTCAGCAGGCCCTGATCACGTGACTGAGCATGCACTGTTCACGTGGCTGATCACACACTGATCACGTGACTGATCATGCACTGATCACGTGACTGATCATGCACTGATCACGTGGCTGATCATGCACTGATCACGTGGCTGATCATGCACTGATCACGTGGCTGATCATGCACTGATCACGTGGCTGATCATGCACTGATCACGTGACTGATCATGCACTGATCACGTGGCTGATCATGCACTGATCACGTGGCTATCATGCACTGATCACGTGGCTGATCATGCATGATCACGCAGCTACCATGCACTGATCACGTGACTGATCATGCACTGATCACGTGACTGATCATGCACTGATCACGTGGCTGATCATGCACTGATCACGTAACTGATCATGCACTGATCACGTGGCTGATCATGCACTGATCACGTGGCTGATCATGCAATGATCACGTAGCTACCATGTACTGGTCACGTGACTGATCATGCACTGATCACGTGACTGATCATGCACTGATCACGTGGCTGATCATGCACTGATCACGTGACTGATCATGCACTGATCACGTGACTGATCATGCACTGATCACGTGGCTATCATGCACTGATCACGTGGCTGATCATGCACTGATCACGTGCTATCATGCACTGATCACGTGACTGATCATGCACTGATCACGTGACTGATCATGCACTGATCACGTGGCTTATCATGCACTGATCATGTGACTGATCATGTGCTGATCATGTTTGGTGTCATACACTGATCATGTGCCTCTGGAGGCAATGAACAAAGAGCTGAGTAGGCACGAATCAGTCAGCAGGCTATAATCATGGAACTCAGCTCTGAGAAATCATGCTGCTCAGCTGGCAATAATCAAGCAGCTGAGCAGGCAGGAATTATGCAGCACAGGTGGCAATTGTCAAGAGATGACAGGCAGGAATCGTGCAGCTCAGCTGGCAATTGTCAAGCAGATGAGCAGACAGTAATCACGCAGCTCAGCAGGCCCTGATCACGTGACTGAGCATGCACTGTTCACGTGGCTGATCACACACTGATCACGTGACTGATCATGCACTGATCACGTGGCTATCATGCACTGATCACGTGATTGATCATGCACTGATCACGTGACTGTCATGCACTGATCACGTGGCTGATCATGCACTGATCACGTGACTGATCATGCACTGATCACGTGGCTATCATGCACTGATCACGTGGCTGATCATGCACTGATCACGGGACTGATCATGCACTGATCACGGGCTATCATGCACTGACACATGACTGACATGCACTGATCACGTGGCTGATCATGCACTGATCACGTGACTGATCATGCACTGATCACGTGACTGATCATGCACTGATCACGTGGCTGATCATGCACTGATCACGTGGCTGATCATGCACTGATCACGTGGCTGATCATGCACTGATCACGTGGCTATCATGCACTGATCACGTGGCTGATCATGCACTGATCACGTAGCTACCATGCACTGGTCACGTGACTGATCATGCACTGATCACGTAAATGATCATGCACTGATCACGTGACTGATCATGCACTGATCACGTGACTGATCATGCACTGATCACGTGGCTATCATGCACTGATCACGTGGCTGATCATGCAATGATCACGTAGCTACCATGTACTGGTCACGTGACTGATCATGCACTGATCACGTAATTGATCATGCACTGATCACGTGCTGATCATGCACTGATCACGTGGCTGATCACACTGATCACGTGACTGATCATGCACTGATCACGTGGCTATCATGCACTGATCACGTGGCTGATCATGCACTGATCACGTGGCTGATCATGCACTGATCACGTGGCTATCATGCACGATCACGTGGCTGATCACACATGATCACGTGACTGATCATGCACTGATCACGTGGCTATCATGCACTGATCACGTGGCTGATCATGCACTGATCACATAGCTACCATGCACTGATCACGTGACTGATCATGCACTGATCACGTAACTGATCATGCACTGATCACGTGGCTGATCATGCACTGATCACGTGGCTATCATGCACTGATCACGTGGCTGATCATGCAATGATCACGCAGCTACCATGTACTGGTCACGTGACTGATCATGCACTGATCACGTGGCTATCATGCACTGATCACGTGGCTGATCATGCACTGATCACGTGGCTGATCATGCACTGATCACGTGACTGATCATGCACTGATCACGTGGCTATCATGCACTGATCACGTGGCTGATCATGCACTGATCACGTGGCTGATCATGCACTGATCACGTGGCTATCATGCACTGATCACGTGGCTGATCATGCACTGATACCGTGACTGAGCATGGACTGATCACATGACTATCATGTAGTGATCACGTGACTTAATGGCGCTGATCATGTGACTGATCATGCGCTGATCATGTTTGCTATCATACACTGATCATGTGCCTCTGGAGGCAATAAACAAAGAGCTGAGTAGGCACGAATCAAACAGTCAGCAGGCAATAATCATGGAACTCAGCTGTGAGGAATCATGCTGCTCAGCTGGCAATAATCAAGCAGCTGAGCAGGCAGGAATTACGCAGCACAGCTGGCAATTGTCAAGCAGATGACAGGCAGGAATCATGCAGCTCAGCTGGCAATTGTCAAGCAGATGAGCAGACAGTAATCACGCAGCTCAGCAGGCCCTGATCACGTGACTGAGCATGCACTGTTCACGTGGCTGATCATACACTGATCACGTGTCTGATCATGCACTGATCACGTGGCTGATCATGCACTGATCACGTAACTGATCATGCACTGATCACGTAACTGATCATGCACTGATCACGTGGCTGATCATGCACTGATCACGTGACTGATCATGCACTGATCACGTGACTGATCATGCACTGATCACGTGGCTATCATGCACTGATCACGTGGCTGATCATGCACTGATCACGCAGCTATCATGCACTGGTCACGTGACTGATCATGCACTGATCACGTAACTGATCATGCACTGATCACGTGGCTTATCATGCACTGATCATGTGACTGATCATGTGCTGATCATGTTTGGTGTCATACACTGATCATGTGCATCTGGAGGCAATGAAAAAAGAGCTGAGTAGGCAGGAATCAGTCAGCAGGCTATAATCATGGAACTCAGCTCTGAGAAATCATGCTGCTCAGCTGGCAATAATCAAGTAGATGAGCAGGCAGGAATTATGCAGCACAGGTGGCAATTGTCAAGGAGATGACAGGCAGGAATCGTACAGCTCAGCTGGCAATTGTCAAGCAGATGAGCAGACAGTAATCACGCAGCTCAGCAGGCCCTGATCACGTGACTGATCATGCACTGATCACGTGGCTGATCATGCACTGATCACGTGACTGATCATGCACTGATCACGTGGCTATCATGCACTGATCACGTGGCTGATCATGCACTGATCACGGGACTGATCATGCACTGATCATGGGCTATCATGCACTGACACATGACTGATCATGCACTGATCACGTGGCTGATCATGCACTGATCACGTGACTGATCATGCACTGATCACGTGGCTGATCATGCACTGATCACGTGACTGATCATGCACTGATCACGTGACTGATCATGCACTGATCACGTGGCTATCATGCACTGATCACGTGGCTGATCATGCATGATCACGCAGCTACCATGTACTGGTCACGTGACTGATCATGCACTGATCACGTGACTGATCATGCACTGATCACGTGGCTGATCATGCACTGATCACGTGACTGATCATGCACTGATCACGTGGCTGATCATGCACTGATCACGTGGCTGATCATGCAATGATCACGTAGCTACCATGTACTGGTCACGTGACTGATCATGCACTGATCACGTAACTGATCATGCACTGATCACGTGGCTGATCATGCACTGATCACGTGACTGATCATGCACTGATCACGTGACTGATCATGCACTGATCACGTGGCTATCATGCACTGATCACGTGGCTGATCATGCACTGATCACGCAGCTATCATGCACTGATCACATGACTGATCATGCACTGATCACGTAACTGATCATGCACTGATCACGTGGCTTATCATGCACTGATCATGTGACTGATCATGCGCTGATCATGTTTGGTATCATACACTGATCATGTGCATCTGGAGGCAATGAACAAAGAGCTGAGTAGGCACGAATCAGTCAGCAGGCTATAATCATGGAACTCAGCTGTGAGAAATCATGCTGCTCAGCTGGCAAAAATCAAGCAGATGAGCAGGCAGGAATTATGCAGCACAGGTGGCAATTGTCAAGCAGATGACAGGCAGGAATCGTGCAGCTCAGCTGGCAATTGTCAAGCAGATGAGCAGACAGTAATCACGCAGCTCAGCAGGCCCTGATCACGTGACTGAGCATGCACTGTTCACGTGGCTGATCATACACCGATCACGTGACTGATCATGCACTGATCACGTGGCTATCATGCACTGATCACGTGGCTGATCATGCACTGATCACGTGTTGTATGCACTGCTCACGTGGCTATCATGCACTGATCATGTGACTGATCATGCACTGATCACGGAGCTATCTTGCACTGATCGCTTGGCTGATCATACACTCATCAGGGGACTGATCGTGCACTGATCACGTGACTGATTATGCACTGATCACGTGGCTGATCATGCACTGATCATGTGGCTGATAATGCACTGCTCACGTGGCTGATCAAGCAAACATCACGTGGCTATCATGCACTTCTCACCTGGCTGGTCATGCAATGTTCACGTAGCTACCATATACTGGTCACGTGACTGATCATGCACAGATCACGTAAATGATCATGCACTCTTCACGTGACTGATCATGTACTTATCACGTGACTGATCACGCACTGATCACGTGGCTATCATGCACTGCTCACGTGGCTGATCATGCAATGATCACGTAGCAACCATGTACTGGCAACGTGACTGATCATGCACTGATCACGTAATTAATCCTGCACTGATCCCCTGACTCATCATGCACTGATCACGTGGCTGATCACACACGTCACGTGACTGATCATGCACTGATCACGTGGTTATCATGCACTGATCACGTGGCTAACATTCACTGATCACGTGGCTATCATTCACTGATCACGTGGATATCATGCACGGGTCACGTGGCTGATCACACACGTATCACGTGACTGATCATGCCCTGATCACGTGGCTATCATGCACTGATCACGTGGCTGATCATGCAATGATCACATAGCTACCATGTACTGGTCATGTGACTGATCTTGCACTGATCATGTAATTGATCATGCACTGATCACGTGGCTGATCATGCACTGATCATGTGGCTGATCATGCACTGATCACATGACTGACCATGCACTGATCACGTGGCTATCATGCACTGATCACGTGGCTGGTCATACACTGATCACCTGCCTGGTCATGCACAGATCACGTCACTAATCATGAACTGATCACGTAGCAATCATTCACTGATCACCTGGCTGATCATGCACTGATCACGTGGCTGATCATGCAATGATCACGTGGCTATCATGCACTGATCACGTGGCTGATCATGCACTGATACCGTGACTGAGCATGGACTGATCACATGACTATCATGTAGTGATCACGTGACTTAATGGCGCTGACCATGTGACTGATCATGCGCTGAGCATGTTTGTTATCATACACTGATCATGTGCCTCTGGAGGCAATAAACAAAGAGCTGAGTAGGCATGAATCAAACAGTCAGCAGGCAATAATCATGGAACTCAGCTGTGAGGAATCATGCTGCTCAGCTGGCAATAATCAAGCAGCTGAGCAGGCAGGAATTACACAGCACAGCTGGCAATTGTCAAGCAGATGACAGGCAGGAAACATGCAGCTCAGCTGGCAATTGTCAAGCAGATGAGCAGACAGTAATCACGCAGCTCAGCAGGCCCTGATCACGTGACTGAGCATGCACTGTTCACGTGGCTGATCATACACTGTTCACGTGTCTGACCATGCACTGATCACATGGCTGATCATACACTGCTCACGTAACTGATCATGCACTGATCACGTAATTGATCATGCACTGATCACGTGGCTGATCATGCACTGAACACATGACTGATCATGCACTGATCACGTGGCTGATCATGCACTGATCACGTGGCTATCATGCACTGCTCACGTGGCTGATCATGCAGTGATCACGCAGCTAACATGTACTGGTCACATGACTGATCATGCACTGATCACGTAATTGATCATGCACTGATCACCTGGCTTATCATGCATTCATCATGTGACTGATCATGCACTGATCATGTTTGGTGTCACACACTGATCATGTGCATCTGGAGGCAATGAACAAAGAGCTGAGTAGGCAGGAATCAGTCAGCAGGCTATAATCATGGAACTCAGCTCTGAGAAATCATGCTGCTCAGCTGGAAATAATCAAGTAGATGAGCAGGCAGTAATTATGCAGCACAGGTGGCAATAGTCAAGGAGATGACAGGCAGGAATCGTACAGCTCAGCTGGCAATTGTCAAGCAGATGAGCAGACAGTAATCACGCAGCTCAGCAGGCCCTGATCACGTGACTGAGCATGCACTGCTCACGTGGCTGTCATGCACTGATCATGTGACTGATCATGCACTGATCACGTAGCTATCTTGCACTGATAACTTGGCTGATCATACATTCATCACGGGACTGATCGTGCACTGATTATGGCGCTATCATGCATTGACTACATGACTCCACATGCACTGATCACGTGGATGATCATGCACTGATCACGTGACTGATTATGCACTGATCACGTGGCTGATCATGCACTGATCACGTGGCTGATCACGCACTGCTCACGTGGCTGATCATGCAAACATCAGGTTGCTATCATGCACTTCTCACCTGGCTGGTCATGCAATGTTCACGTAGCTACCATATACTGGTCTCGTGACTGATCATGCACAGATCACGTATATGATCATGCACTGTTCACGTGACTGATCATGTACTGATCATGTGACTGATCACGCACTGATCACGTGGCTATCATGCACTGCTCACGTGGCTGATCATGCAATGATCACGTAGCAACCATGTACTGGTCACGTGACTGATCATGCACTGATCACGTAATTAATCCTGCACTGACCACCTGACTCATCATACACTGATCACGTGGCTGATCACACACGTATCACGTGACTGATCATGCACTGATCACGTGGTTATCATGCACTGATCACGTGGCTAACATTCACTGATCACGTGGATATCATGCACGGGTCACGTGTCTGAACACAAACGTATCACGTGACTGATCATGCACTGATCACGTGGCTATCATGCACTGATCACGTGGCTGATCATGCAATGATCACGTGGCTACCATGTACTGGTCACGTGACTGATCTTGCACTGATCACGTAATTGATCATGCACTGATCACGTGGCTGATCAAGCACTGATCACGTGGATATCATGCACTGCTAACGTGGCTGATCATGAAATGATCACGCAGCTCCCATGTACTGGTCACGTGACTGATCATGCACTGATCATGTGGCTGATCATGCACTGATCACGTGACTGATCATGCACTGATCACGTGGCTATCATGCACTGATCACGTGGCTGATCATGCAATGATCACATAGCTACCATGTACTGGTCACGTGACTGATCTTGCACTGATCACGTAATTGATCATGCACTGATCACGTGGCTGGTCATACACTGATCACCTGCCTGGTCATGCACAGATTACATGACTGATCATGCACTGATCACCTCACGGATCATGCACTGATTACGTGGCTATCATGCACTACTCACGCGGGTGATCATGCCATGATCATGTATCTGCCATGTACCGGTCACGTGACTGATCATACACCCATCAGGTGACTGATCATGCACTGATCACGTGGCTATCATGCACTGCTCACGTGGCTGTTCATGCAATGATCACGTAGCAACCATGTACTGGTCACGTGACTGATCATGCACTGATCACGTAATTAATCCTGCACTGATCCCCTGACTCATCATGCACTGATCACGTGGCTGATCACACACGTATCACGTGACTGATCATGCACTGATCACGTGGTTATCATGCACTGATCACGTGGCTATCATTCACTGATCACGTGGATATCATGCACGGGTCAAGTGGCTGATCACACACGTATCACGTGACTGATCATGCACTGATCACGTGGCTATCATGCACTGATCACGTGGCTGATCATGCAATGATCACATAGCTACGATGTACTGGTCAAGTGACTGATCTTGCACTGATCACGTAATTGATCATGCACTGATCACGTGGCTGATTAAGCACTGATCACGTGGCTATCATGCACTGCTAACGTGGCTGATCATGAAATGATCACACAGCTCCCATGTACTGGTCACGTGACTGATCATGCACTGATCATGTGGCTGAACATGCACTGATCACATGACTGACCATGCACTGATCACGTGGCTATCATGCACTGATCACGTGGCTATCATGCACTGATCATGTGGCTGATCATACACTGATCACCTGCCTGGTCATGCACAGATCACGTGACTAATCATGAACTGATCACGTAGCAATCATTCACTGATCACCTGGCTGATCATGCACTGATCACGTGGCTGTCATGCAATGATCACGTGCCTATCATGCACTGATCACGTGGCTGATCATGCACTGATACCGTGACTGAGCATGGACTGATCACATGACTATCATGTAGTGATCACGTGACTTAATGGCGCTGACCATGTGACTGATCATGCGCTGAGCATATTTGCTATCATACACTGATCATGTGCCTCTGGAGGCAATAAACAAAGAGCTGAGTAGGCATGAATCAAACAGTCAGCAGGCAATAATCATGGAACTCAGCTGTGAGGAATCATGCTGCTCAGCTGGCAATAATCAAGCAGCTGAGCAGGCAGGAATTACACAGCACAGCTGGCAATTGTCAAGCAGATGACAGGCAGGAAACATGCAGCTCAGCTGGCAATTGTCAAGCAGATGAGCAGACAGTAATCACGCAGCTCAGCAGGCCTGATCACGTGACTGAGCATGCACTGTTCACGTTGCTGATCACACACCTATCACGTGACTGATCATGCACTGATCATGTGACTGATCATGCACTGATCACGTGGCTATCATGCACTGATCACTTGGCTGGACATACACTGATCACGTGCCTGGTCATGCACTGATCTCGTGTCTGATCATGCACTGATCATGTGGCTATCATGCACTGCTCACGTGGCTGAACATGCGATGATCACGCAGCTACCATGTACTGGTCACATGACTGATCATGCACTGATCACGTAATTGATCATGCACTGATCACCTGGCTTATCATGCATTCATCATGTGACTGATCATGTGCTGATCATGTTTGGTGTCACACACTGATCATGTGCATCTGGAGGCAATGAACAAAGAGCTGAGTAGGCAGGAATCAGTCAGCAGGCTATAATCATGGAACTCAGCTCTGAAAAATCATGCTGCTCAGCTGGAAATAATCAAGTAGATGAGCAGGCAGGAATTATGCAGCACAGGTGGCAATAGTTAAAGAGATGACAGGCAGGAATCGTACAGCTCAGCTGGCAATTGTCAAGCAGATGAGCAGACAGTAATCACGCAGCTCAGCAGGCCCTGATCACGTGATTGACCATGCACTGTTCACGTCGCTGATCACACACCTATCACGTGACTGATCATGCACTGATCACGTGGCTCTCATGCACTGATCACGTGATTGCGCATGCACTGACCACGTAATTGTATGCACTGCTCACGTGGCTATCATGCACTGATCATGTGACTGATCATGCACTGATCACGTAGCTATCTTGCACTGATCGCTTGGCTGATCATACACTCATCAGGGGACTGATCGTGCACTGATTACGGCGCTATCATGCATTGACTACATGACTCCACATGCACTGATCACGTGACTGATTATGCACTGATCACGTGGCTGATCATGCACTGATCATGTGGCTATAATGCACTGCTCACGTGGCTGATCATGCAAACATCACGTGGCTATCATACACTTCTCACCTGGCTGGTCATGCAATGTTCACGTAGCTACGATATACTGGTCACGTGACTGAACATGCACAGATCACGTAAATGATCATGCACTGTTCACGTGACTGATCATGTACTGATTACGTGATTGATCATGCACTGATCACTTGGATATCATGCACTGATCACGTGGCTGATCATGCAATGATCACGTAGCAACCATGTACTGGTCACGTGACTGATCTTGCACTGATCACGTGGCTATCATGCACTGATCACGTGGCTATCATGCACTGATCACGTGGCTGATCATGCAATGATCACGTAGCAACCATGTACTGGTCACGTGACTGATCTTGCACTGATCACGTAATTGATCATGCACTGATCACGTGGCTGATCAAGCACTGATCACGTGGCTATCATGCACTGCTAACGTGGCTGATCATGAAATGATTACGCAGCTCCCATGTACTGGTCACGTGACTGATCATGCACTGATCATGTGGCTGATCATGCACTGATCACGTGACTGATCATGCACTGATCACATGGCTATCATGCACTGATCACTTGGCTGGTCATACACTGATCACGCAGCTCCCATGTACTGGTCACGTGACTGATCATGCACTGATGACGTAATTGATCATGCACTGATCACGTGGCTATCATGCACTGATCACATGGCTGTTCATACACTGATCACGTGACTGATCATGCACTGATCACGTGGCTATCATGCACTGATCACATGCCTGGTCATACACTGATCACGTGCCTGGTCAGGCACTGATCACGTGGCTATCATGCACTGATCACATGGCTGGTCATACACTGATCACGTGCCTGGTCATGCACAGATTACATGACTGATCATGCACTGATCACTTCACTGATCATGCACTGATCACGTGGCTATCATGCACTACTCATGTGGCTGATCATGCAATGATCACGCAGCTACCATGTACTGGTCACGTGACTGATCTTGCACTGATCACGTAAATGATCATGCACTGTTCACGTGGCTATCATGCACTGATCACGTGGCTGATCATGCAATGATCATGTAGCTACCATGTACTGGTCTCATGACTGATCTTGCACTGATCACGTGGCTGATCATGCACTGCTCACGTGGCTGATCATGCAAACATCAGGTGGATATTATGCACTTCTCACCTGGCTGGTCATGCAATGTTCACGTAGCTACCATATACTGGTCACGTGACTGATCATGCACAGATCACGTAAATGATCATGCACTGTTCACGTGGCTATCATGCACTGATCACGTGGCTGATCATGCAATGATCACGTAGCTACCATGTACTGGTCTCATGACTGATCTTGCACTGATCACGTGGCTGGTCATACACTGATCACGTGACTGATCATGCACTGATCACGTGGCTATCATGCACTGATCACATGGCTGGTCATACACTGATCACGTGCCTGGTCATGCACTGATCACGTGGCTATCATGCACTGATCACATGGCTGGTCATACACTGATCACGTGCCTGGTCATGCACAGATTACATGACTGATCATGCACTGATCACTTCACTGATCATACACTGATCACGTGGCTATCATGCACTGATCACGTGGCTGATCATGCAATGATCACATAGCTACCATGTACTGGTCAAGTGACTGATCTTGCACTGATCACGTAATTGATCATGCACTGATCACGTGGCTGATTAAGCACTGATCACGTGGCTATCATGCACTGCTAACGTGGCTGATCATGAAATGATCACACAGCTCCCATGTACTGGTCACGTGACTGATCATGCACTGATCATGTGGCTGAACATGCACTGATCACATGACTGACCATGCACTGATCACGTGGCTATCATGCACTGATCACGTGGCTATCATGCACTGATCATGTGGCTGATCATACACTGATCACCTGCCTGGTCATGCACAGATCACGTGACTAATCATGAACTGATCACGTAGCAATCATTCACTGATCACCTGGCTGATCATGCACTGATCACGTGGCTATCATGCAATGATCACGTGCCTATCATGCACTGATCACGTGGCTGATCATGCACTGATACCGTGACTGAGCATGGACTGATCACATGACTATCATGTAGTGATCACGTGACTTAATGGCGCTGACCATGTGACTGATCATGCGCTGAGCATATTTGCTATCATACACTGATCATGTGCCTCTGGAGGCAATAAACAAAGAGCTGAGTAGGCATGAATCAAACAGTCAGCAGGCAATAATCATGGAACTCAGCTGTGAGGAATCATGCTGCTCAGCTGGCAATAATCAAGCAGCTGAGCAGGCAGGAATTACACAGCACAGCTGGCAATTGTCAAGCAGATGACAGGCAGGAAACATGCAGCTCAGCTGGCAATTGTCAAGCAGATGAGCAGACAGTAATCACGCAGCTCAGCAGGCCTGATCACGTGACTGAGCATGCACTGTTCACGTTGCTGATCACACACCTATCACGTGACTGATCATGCACTGATCATGTGACTGATCATGCACTGATCACGTGGCTATCATGCACTGATCACTTGGCTGGACATACACTGATCACGTGCCTGGTCATGCACTGATCTCGTGTCTGATCATGCACTGATCATGTGGCTATCATGCACTGCTCACGTGGCTGAACATGCGATGATCACGCAGCTACCATGTACTGGTCACATGACTGATCATGCACTGATCACGTAATTGATCATGCACTGATCACCTGGCTTATCATGCATTCATCATGTGACTGATCATGTGCTGATCATGTTTGGTGTCACACACTGATCATGTGCATCTGGAGGCAATGAACAAAGAGCTGAGTAGGCAGGAATCAGTCAGCAGGCTATAATCATGGAACTCAGCTCTGAAAAATCATGCTGCTCAGCTGGAAATAATCAAGTAGATGAGCAGGCAGGAATTATGCAGCACAGGTGGCAATAGTTAAAGAGATGACAGGCAGGAATCGTACAGCTCAGCTGGCAATTGTCAAGCAGATGAGCAGACAGTAATCACGCAGCTCAGCAGGCCCTGATCACGTGATTGACCATGCACTGTTCACGTCGCTGATCACACACCTATCACGTGACTGATCATGCACTGATCACGTGGCTCTCATGCACTGATCACGTGATTGCGCATGCACTGACCACGTAATTGTATGCACTGCTCACGTGGCTATCATGCACTGATCATGTGACTGATCATGCACTGATCACGTAGCTATCTTGCACTGATCGCTTGGCTGATCATACACTCATCAGGGGACTGATCGTGCACTGATTACGGCGCTATCATGCATTGACTACATGACTCCACATGCACTGATCACGTGACTGATTATGCACTGATCACGTGGCTGATCATGCACTGATCATGTGGCTATAATGCACTGCTCACGTGGCTGATCATGCAAACATCACGTGGCTATCATGCACTTCTCACCTGGCTGGTCATGCAATGTTCACGTAGCTACGATATACTGGTCACGTGACTGAACATGCACAGATCACGTAAATGATCATGCACTGTTCACGTGACTGATCATGTACTGATTACGTGATTGATCATGCACTGATCACTTGGATATCATGCACTGATCACGTGGCTGATCATGCAATGATCACGTAGCAACCATGTACTGGTCACGTGACTGATCTTGCACTGATCACGTGGCTATCATGCACTGATCACGTGGCTATCATGCACTGATCACGTGGCTGATCATGCAATGATCACGTAGCAACCATGTACTGGTCACGTGACTGATCTTGCACTGATCACGTAATTGATCATGCACTGATCACGTGGCTGATCAAGCACTGATCACGTGGCTATCATGCACTGCTAACGTGGCTGATCATGAAATGATTACGCAGCTCCCATGTACTGGTCACGTGACTGATCATGCACTGATCATGTGGCTGATCATGCACTGATCACGTGACTGATCATGCACTGATCACATGGCTATCATGCACTGATCACTTGGCTGGTCATACACTGATCACGCAGCTCCCATGTACTGGTCACGTGACTGATCATGCACTGATGACGTAATTGATCATGCACTGATCACGTGGCTATCATGCACTGATCACATGGCTGTTCATACACTGATCACGTGACTGATCATGCACTGATCACGTGGCTATCATGCACTGATCACATGCCTGGTCATACACTGATCACGTGCCTGGTCAGGCACTGATCACGTGGCTATCATGCACTGATCACATGGCTGGTCATACACTGATCACGTGCCTGGTCATGCACAGATTACATGACTGATCATGCACTGATCACTTCACTGATCATGCACTGATCACGTGGCTATCATGCACTACTCATGTGGCTGATCATGCAATGATCACGCAGCTACCATGTACTGGTCACGTGACTGATCTTGCACTGATCACGTAAATGATCATGCACTGTTCACGTGGCTATCATGCACTGATCACGTGGCTGATCATGCAATGATCATGTAGCTACCATGTACTGGTCTCATGACTGATCTTGCACTGATCACGTGGCTGATCATGCACTGCTCACGTGGCTGATCATGCAAACATCAGGTGGATATTATGCACTTCTCACCTGGCTGGTCATGCAATGTTCACGTAGCTACCATATACTGGTCACGTGACTGATCATGCACAGATCACGTAAATGATCATGCACTGTTCACGTGGCTATCATGCACTGATCACGTGGCTGATCATGCAATGATCGCGTAGCTACCATGTACTGGTCTCATGACTGATCTTGCACTGATCACGTGGCTGGTCATACACTGATCACGTGACTGATCATGCACTGATCACGTGGCTATCATGCACTGATCACATGGCTGGTCATACACTGATCACGTGCCTGGTCATGCACTGATCACGTGGCTATCATGCACTGATCACATGGCTGGTCATACACTGATCACGTGCCTGGTCATGCACAGATTACATGACTGATCATGCACTGATCACTTCACTGATCATACACTGATCACGTGGCTATCATGCACTACTCACGTGACTGATCATGCAATGATCACGCAGCTACCATGTACTGGTCACATGACTGATCATGCACTGATCACGTAATTGATCATGCACTGATCACCTGGCTTATCATGCATTGATCATGTGACTGATCATGTGCTGATCATGTTTGGTGTCACACACTGATCATGTGCCTCTGGAGGCAATGAACATAGAGCTGAGTAGGCAGGAAACAGTCAGCAGGCTATAATCATGGAACTCAGCTCTGAGAAATCATGCTGCTCAGCTGGCAATAATCAAATAGATGAGCAGGCAGGAATTACACAGCACAGGTGGCAATTGTCAAGGACGTGGCAGGCAGGAATCGTGCAGCTCAGCTGGCAATTGTCAAGCAGATGAGCAGACAGTAAATACGCAGCTCAGCAGGCCCTGATCACGTGACTGAGCATGCACTGTTCACATGGCTCAGCACACACCTATCACGTGACTAATCATGCACTGATCACGTGGCTCTCATGCACTGATCACGTGATTGCGCATGCATTGTTCACGTAATAGTATGCACTGATCACGTGGCTATCATGCACTGATGACGTGGCTAATCATGCACTGATCATATGACTGATCATGCACTGATCACGTAGCTATCTTGCACTGATCACTTGGCTGATCATACACTCATCACGGGACTGATCGTGCACTGATCAAGGCGCTATCATGCATTGATTACAGAACTCCACATGCATTGATCACGTGGATGATCATGCAGTGATCACGTGACTGACCATGCACTGATCACGTGACTGATCATGCACTGATCAGGTGGCTATCATGCACTGATCACCTGGCTATCATGCACTGATCACGTGACTATTCATGCACTCATCACGTGACTCATCATGCACTGATCACGTGTCTATCATGCACTGATCACTTGGCTGAACATACATTGATCACGTGCCTGGTCATGCACTGATCACGTGGCTGATCATGCACTGATCACGTGATTGATCATGCACTGATCACCTGGCTATCATGCACAGATCACGTGACTGATCATGCACTGATCACGTGACTGATCATGCACTGATCACGTGGCTATCATGCACTGATCACTTTGCTGGACATACACTGATCACGTGCCTGGTCGTGCACTGATCACGTGGCTGATCATGCACTGATCACGTGACTGATCATGCACTGATCTCGTGTCTGATCATGCACTGGCTATCATACACTGCTCACGTGGCTGATCAAGCGATGATCACGCAGCTACCATGTACTGGTCACATGACTGATCATGCACTGATCACGTGACTGATCATGCAGTGATCACGTGGCTATCATGCACTACTCACGTGGCTGATCATGCAATGATCATGTAGCTACCATGTACAGGGCACGTGAATGATCATACACCCATCAGGTGACTGATCATGCACTGATCACGTGGCTATCATGCACTGATCACGAGACTGATCATGCACTAATCACGTCTATATCATTCACTGATCACATGACTGCCCATGCACTGATAACATGGATGATCATAGACTAATCATGTGATAGATCATGCATTGATCACGTGGCTGATCATGCACTGATACCGTGACTGAGCATGGACTGATCACATGACTATCATGTAGTGATCACGTGACTTAATGACGCTGATCATGTGACTGATCATGAGCTGAACATGTTTGCTATCATACACTGATCATGTGCCTCTGGAGGAAATAAACAAAGAGCTGAGTAGGCACGAATCAAACAGTCAGCAGGCAATAATCATGGAACTCAGGTGTGAGGAATCATGCTGCTCAGCTGGCAATAATCAAGCACGTGATCAGGCAGGAATTACGCAGCACAGCTGGCAATTGTCAAGCAGATGACAGGCAGGAATCGTGCAGCTCAGCTGGCAATTGTCAAGCAGATGAGCAGACAGTAATCACGCAGCTCAGCAGGCCCTGATCACGTTACTGAGCATGCACTGTTCACGTGGCTGATCATACACTGATCACGTGATTGATCATGCACTGATCACTTGGATATCATGCACTGATCACGTGGCTGATCATACACTGTTCACGTGTCTGACCATGCACTGATCACGTGGCTGATAATGCACTGATCACGTGACTGATAATGCACTGTTCACGTGACTGATCATGTACTGATCACGTGACTGATCATGCACTGATCACGTGGCTATCATGCACTGCTCACGTAGCTGATCATGCAATGATCACGTAGCAACCATGTACTGGTCACGTGACTGATCATGCAGTGATCACGTAATTAATCCTGCACTGATCACCTGACTCATCATGCACTGATCACGTGGCTTATCACACAAGTATCACGTGACTGATCATGCACTGATCATGTGGCTATCATGCACTGATCACGTGGCAATCATGCACTGATCACGTGGCTATCATGCACTGATCACGTGGCTATCATGCACTGATCACGTGGCTATCATGCACTGATCACGTGGCTATCATGCACTGATCACGTGGCTGATCATGAAATGATCACGCAGCTCCCAATTACTAGTCACGTGACTGATCATGCACTGATCATGTGGCTGATCATGCACTGATCACGTGACTGATCATGCACTGATCACGTGGCTATCATGCACTGATCACGTGGCTGGTCATACACTGATCACGTGCCTGGTCATGCACTGATCACGTGGCTATCATGCACTGATCACATGGCTGGTCGTACACTGATCACGTGCCTGGTCATGCACAGATTACATGACTGATCATGCACTGATCACTTCACTGATCATGCACTGATCACGTGGCTATCATGCATTACTCACGTGGCTGATCATGCAATGATCATGTAGCTACCATATACCAGTCACGTGACTGATCATACACCCATCAGGTGATGATCATGCACTGATCACGTGGCTACCATGCACTGATCATGTGGCTGATCATACACTGATCACCTGCCTGGTCATTCACAGATCACGTGACTAATCATGAACTGATCACGTAGCAATCATTCACTGATCACGTGGCTATCATGCAATGATCATGTGGCTATCATGCACTGATCACGTGGCTGATCATGCACTGATACCGTGACTGAGCATGGACTGATCACATGACTATCATGTAGTGATCACGTGACTTAATGGCGCTGACCATGTGACTGATCATGCGCTGAGCATGTTTGCTATCATACACTGATCATGTGCCTCTGGAGGCAATAAACAAAGAGCTGAGTAGGCATGAATCAAACAGTCAGCAGGCAATAATCATGGAACTCAGCTGTGAGGAATCATGCTGCTCAGCTGGCAATAATCAAGCAGCTGAGCAGGCAGGAATTACACAGCACAGCTGGCAATTGTCAAGCAGATGACAGGCAGGAATCATGCAGCTCAGCTGGCAATTGTCAAGCAGATGAGCAGACAGGAATCACGCAGCTCAGCAGGCCCTGATCACGTGACTGAGCATGCACTGTTCACGTGGCAGATCATACACTGATTACGTGATTGATCATGCACTGATCACTTGGATATCATGCACTGATCACGTGGCTGATCATACAATGTTCACGTGTCTGACCATGCATTGATCACGTGGCTGATCATACACTGCTCACGTAACTGATCATGCACTGATCACGTAATTGATCATGCACTGATCACGTGGCTGATCATGCACTGATCACGTGGCTGATCATGCACTGATTACGTGTCTATCATGCACTGCTTACGTGGCTGATCATACAATGTTCACATAGCTGCCATGTACTGGTCACATGACTGATCAGCACTGATCACGTAATTGATCATGCACTGATCAAGCGGCTGATCATACACTGATCACGGGACTGATCATGCACTCTTCACGAGACTCATCATGCACTGATCACGTGGCTATCATGCACTGATCACGTGTTTGATCATACACTGTTCACGTGTCTGAACATGCACTGCTCACGTGGCTGATCATACACAGTTCACGTAACTGATCATGCACTGATCACGTGGATATCATGCACTGATCACGTGGCTGAACATGCACTGTTCACGTGGCTTAGCACACACCTGTCACGTGACTGATCATGCACTGATCACGTGGCACTCATGCACTGATCACGTGGCTGATCATACTCTGCTCACGTAACTGATCATGCACACATCAGGTGGCTCTCATGCACTTCTCACCTGGCTGGTCATGCAATGTTCACGTAGCTACCATATACTGGTCACGTGACTGATCATGCACAGATCACGTAAATGATCATGCACTGTTCACGTGACTGATCATGTACTGATCACGTGACTGATCATGCACTGATCACGTGACTGACCATGCACTCATCACGTGACTGATCATGCACTGATCACATGGCTGATCATGCACTGATCACGTGGCTATCATGCACTGCTCACGTGGCTGATCATGCAATGATCACGTAGTAACCATGTACTGGTCACGTGACTGATCATGCAGTGATCACGTAATTAATCCTGCACTGATGACCTGAATCATCATGCACTGATCACGTGGCTTATCACACAAGTATCACGTGACTGATCATGCACTGATCACGTGGCTATCATGCACTGATCACGTGGCTATCATGCACTGATCACGTGGCTATCATGCACTGATCACGTGGCTATCATGCACTGATCACGTGGCTGATCATGAAATGATCACGCAGCTCCCAATTACTAGTCACGTGACTGATCATGCACTGATCATGTGGCTGATCATGCACTGATCACGTGACTGATCATGCACTGATCACGTGGCTATCATGCACTGATCACTTGGCTGGTCATACACTGATCACGCAGCTCCCATGTACTGGTCACGTGACTGATCATGCACTGATGACGTAATTGATCATGCACTGATTACGTGGCTATCATGCACTGATCACATGGCTGGTCATACACTGATCACGTGACTGATCATGCACTGATCACGTGGCTATCATGCACTGATCACATGGCTGGTCATACACTGATCACGTGCCTGGTCTTGCACTGATCACGTGGCTATCATGCACTGATCACATGGCTGGTCGTACACTGATCACGTGCCTGGTCATGCACAGATTACATGACTGATCATGCACTGATCACTTCACTGATCATGCACTGATCACGTGGCTATCATGGATTACTCACGTGGCTGATCATGCAATGATCACGTAGCTACCATGTACCGGTCACGTGACTGATCATACACCCATCAGGTGATGATCATGCACTGATCACGTGGCTATCATGCACTGATCATCTGGCTGATCATACACTGATCACCTGCCTGGTCATGCACAGATCACGTGACTAATCATGAATTGATCACGTAGCAATCATTCACTGATCACGTGGCTATCATGCAATGATCATGTGGCTATCATGCACTGATCACGTGGCTGATCATGCACTGATACCGTGACTGAGCATGGACTGATCACATGACTATCATGTAGTGATCACGTGACTTAATGGCGCTGTCCATGTGACTGATCATGCGCTGAGCATGTTTGCTATCATACACTGATCATGTGCCTCTGGAGGCAATAAACAAAGAGCTGAGTAGGCATGAATCAAACAGTCAGCAGGCAATAATCATGGAACTCAGCTGTGAGGGATCATGCTGCTCAGCTGGCAATAATCAAGCAGCTGAGCAGGCAGGAATTACGCAGCACAGCTGGCAATTGTCAAGCAGATGACAGGCAGGAATCATGCAGCTCAGCTGGCAATCGTCAAGCAGATGAGCAGACAGGAATCACGCAGCTCAGCAGGCCCTGATCACGTGACTGAGCATGCACTGTTCACGTGGCAGATCATACACTGATTACGTGATTGATCATGCACTGATCACTTGGATATCATGCACTGATCACGTGGCTGATCATACAATGTTCACGTGTCTGACCATGCATTGATCACGTGGCTGATCATACACTGCTCACGTAACTGATCATGCACTGATCACGTAATTGATCATGCACTGATCACGTGGCTATCATGCTCTGCTCTCGTGTCTGATCATGCAGTGATCACACAGCTACCATGTACTGGTCACATGACTGATCATGCACTGGTCACGTAATTGATCATGCACTGATCACCTGGCTTATCATGCTTTCATCATGTGACTGATCATGTGCTGATCATGTTTGGTGTCACACACTGATCATGTGCATCTGGAGGCAATGAACAAAGAGCTGAGTAGGCAGGAATCAGTCAGCAGGCTATAATCATGGAACTCAGCTCTGAGAAATCATGCTGCTCAGCTGGCAATAATCAAGTAGATGAGCAGGCAGGAATTATGCAGCACAGGTGGCAATAGTCAAGGAGATGACATGCAGGAATCGTACAGCTCAGCTGGCAATTGTCAAGCAGATGAGCAGACAGTAATCACGCAGCTCAGCAGGCCCTGATCACGTGACTGACCGTGCACTGTTCATGTCGCTGATCACACACCGATCACGTGACTGATCATGCACTGATCACGTGGCTCTCATGCACTGATCACGTGGTTGCGCATGCACTGATCACGTAATTGTATGCACTGCTCACGTGGCTATCATGCACTGATCATGTGACTGATCATGCACTGATCACGTAGCTATCTTGCACTGATCACTTGGCTGATCATACACTCATCACGGGACTGATCGTGCACTGATTACGGCGCTATCATGCATTGACTACATGACTCCAAATGCACTGATCACGTGGATGATCATGCACTGATCACGTGACTGACCATGCACTGATCACGTGATTGATTATGCACTGATCACGTGGCTGATCATGCACTGCTCACGTGGCTGATCATGCAAACATCAGGTGGATATTATGCACTTCTCACCTGGCTGGTCATGCAATGTTCACGTAGCTACCATATACTGGTCACGTGACTGATCATGCACAGATCACGTAAATGATCATGCACTGTTCACGTGGCTATCATGCACTGATCACGTGGCTGATCATGCAATGATCACGTAGCTACCATGTACTGGTCTCATGACTGATCTTGCACTGATCACGTGGCTGGTCATACACTGATCACGTGACTGATCATGCACTGATCACGTGGCTATCATGCACTGATCACATGGCTGGTTATACACTGATCACGTGCCTGGTCATGCACTGATCACGTGGCTATCATGCACTGATCACATGGCTGGTCATACACTGATCACGTGCCTGGTCATGCACAGAGTACATGACTGATCATGCACTGATCACTTCACTGATCATGCACTGATCACGTGGCTATCATGCACTACTCACGTGACTGATCATGCAATGATCACGCAGCTACCATGTACTGGTCACATGACTGATCATGCACTGATCACGTAATTGATCATACACTGATCACCTGGCTTATCATGCATTGATCATATGACTGATCATGTGCTGATCATGTTTGGTGTCACACACTGATCATGTGCCTCTGGAGGCAATGAACATAGAGCTGAGTAGGCAGGAAACAGTCAGCAGGCTATAATCATGGAACTCAGCTCTGAGAAATCATGCTGCTCAGCTGGCAATAATCAAATAGATGAGCAGGCAGGAATTACGCAGCACAGGTGGCAATTGTCAAGGACGTGGCAGGCAGGAATCGTGCAGCTCAGCTGGCAATTGTCAAGCAGATGAGCAGACAGTAAATACGCAGCTCAGCAGGCCCTGATCACGTGACTGAGCATGCACTGTTCACATGGCTCAGCACACACCTATCACGTGACTAATCATGCACTGATCACGTGGCTCTCATGCACTGATCACGTGATTGCGCATGCATTGTTCACGTAATAGTATGCACTGATCACGTGGCTATCATGCACTGATGACGTGGCTAATCATGCACTGATCATATGACTGATCATGCACTGATCACGTAGCTATCTTGTACTGATCACTTGGCTGATCATACACTCATCACGGGACTGATCGTGCACTGATCAAGGCGCTATCATGCATTGATTACAGAACTCCACATGCATTGATCACGTGGATGATCATGCAGTGATCACGTGACTGACCATGCACTGATCACGTGACTGATCATGCACTGATCAGGTGGCTATCATGCACTGATCACCTGGCTATCATGCACTGATCACGTGACTATTCATGCACTCATCACGTGACTCATCATGCACTGATCACGTGTCTATCATGCACTGATCACTTGGCTGAACATACACTGATCACGTGCCTGGACATGCACTGATCACGTGGCTGATCATGCACTGATCACCTGGCTCTCATGCACAGATCACGTGACTGATCATGCACTGATCACGTGAATGATCATGCACTGATCACGTAATTAATCCTGCACTGATCACCTGACTCATCATGCACTGATCACGTGGCTGATCACACACGTATCACGTGACTGATCATGCACTGATCACGTGGTTATCATGCACTGATCACGTGGCTATCATTCACTGATCACGTGGATATCATGCACGGGTCACGTGGCTGATCACACACATATCACGTGACTGATCATGCACTGATCACGTGGCTATCATGCACTGATCACGTGGCTGATCATGCAATGATCACGTAGCTACCATGTACTGGTCACGTGACTGATCTTGCACTGATCACATAATTGATCATGCAGTGATCATGTGGCTGATCAAGCACTGATCAAGTGGCTATCATGCACTGCTAACGTGGCTGATCATGAAATGATCACGCAGCTCCCATGTACTGGTCACGTGACTGATCATGCACTGATCATGTGGCTGATCATGCACTGATCACGTGACTGATCATGCACTGATCACATGGCTATCATGCACTGACCACTTGGCTGGTCATACACTGATCACGCAGCTCCCATGTACTGGTCACGTGACTGATCATGCACTGATGACGTAATTGATCATGCACTGATCACGTGGCTATCATGCACTGATCACATGGCTGGTCATACACTGATCACGTGACTGATCATGCACTGATCACGTGGCTATCATGCACTGATCACATGGCTGGTCATACACTGATCACGTACCTGGTCATGCACTGATCACGTGGCTATCATGCACTGATCACATGGCTGGTCATACACTGATCACGTGCCTGGTCATGCACAGATTACATGACTGATCATGCACTGATCACTTCACTGATCATGCACTGATCACATGGCTGGTCATACACTGATCACGTGCCTGGTCATGCACAGAGTACATGACTGATCATGCACTGATCACTTCACTTATCATGCACTGATCACGTGGCTATCATGCACTACTCACGTGGCTGATCATGCAATGATCACGAAGCTACCATGTACTGGTCACATGACTGATCATGCACTGATCACGTAATTGATCATGCACTGATCACCTGGCTTATCATGCATTGATCATGTGACTGATCATGTGCTGATCATGTTTGGTGTCACACACTGATCATGTGCCTCTGGAGGCAATGAACATAGAGCTGAGTAGGCAGGAAACAGTCAGCAGGCTATAATCATGGAACTCAGCTCTGAGAAATCATGCTGCTCAGCTGGCAATAATCAAATAGATGAGCAGGCAGGAATTACGCAGCACAGGTGGCAATTGTCAAGGACGTGGCAGGCAGGAATCGTGCAGCTCAGCTGGCAATTGTCAAGCAGATGAGCAGACAGTAAATACGCAGCTCAGCAGGCCCTGATCACGTGACTGAGCATGCACTGTTCACATGGCTCAGCACACACCTATCACGTGACTAATCATGCACTGATCACGTGGCTCTCATGCACTGATCACGTGATTGCGCATGCATTGTTCACGTAATAGTATGCACTGATCACGTGGCTATCATGCACTGATGACGTGGCTAATCATGCACTGATCATATGACTGATCATGCACTGATCACGTAGCTATCTTGCACTGATCACTTGGCTGATCATACACTCATCACGGGACTGATCGTGCACTGATCAAGGCGCTATCATGCATTGATTACATAACTCCACATGCATTGATCACGTGGATGATCATGCAGTGATCACGTGACTGACCATGCACTGATCACGTGACTGATCATGCACTGATCAGGTGGCTATCATGCACTGATCACCTGGCTATCATGCACTGATCACGTGACTATTCATGCACTCATCACGTGACTCATCATGCACTGATCACGTGTCTATCATGCACTGATCACTTGGCTGAACATACACTGATCACGTGCCTGGTCATGCACTGATCACGTGGCTGATCATGCACTGATCACGTGACTGATCATGCACTGATCACGTGGCTATCATGCACTGATCACCTGGCTATCATGCACAGATCACGTGCCTGATCATGCACTGATCACGTGGCTGATCATGCACTGATCACGTGACTGATCATGCACTGATCACGTGACTGATCATGCACTGATCACGTAATTAATCCTGCACTGATCACCTGACTCATCATGCACTGATCACGTGGCTGATCACTCACGTATCACGTGACTGATCATGCACTGATCACGTTGTTATCATGCACTGATCACGTGGCTATCATTCACTGATCACGTGGATATCATGCACGGGTCACGTGGCTGATCACAGACGTATCACGTGACTGATCATGCACTGATCACGTGGCTATCATGCACTGATCACGTGGCTGATCATGCAATGATCACGTAGCTACCATGTACTGGTCACGTGACTGATCTTGCACTGATCACGTAATTGATCATGCACTGATCACGTGGCTGATCAAGCACTGATCACGTGGCTATCATGCACTGCTAACGTGGCTGATCATGAAATGATCACGCAGCTCCCATGTACTGGTCACGTGACTGATCATGCACTGATCATGTGGCTGATCATGCACTGATCACGTGACTGATCATGCACTGATCACGTGGCTATCATGCACTGATCACTTGGCTGGTCATACAGTGATCACGCAGCTCCCATGTACTGGTCACGTGACTGATCATGCACTGATGACGTAATTGATCATGCACTGATCACGTGGCTATCATGCACTGATCACATGGCTGGTCATACACTGATCACGTGACTGATCATGCACTGATCACGTGGCTATCATGCACTGATCACATGGCTGGTCATACACTGATCACGTGCCTGGTCATGCACTGATCACGTGGCTATCATGCACTGATCACATGGCTGGTCATACACTGATCATGTGCCTGGTCATGCACAGATTACATGACTGATCATGCACTGATCACTTCACTGATCATGCACTGATCACATGGCTGGTCATACACTGAACACGTGCCTGGTCATGCACTGATCACGTGGCTATCATGCACTGATCACATGGCTGGTCATACACTGATCATGTGCCTGGTCATGCACAGATTACATGACTGATCATGCACTGATCACTTCACTGATCATGCACTGATCACGTGGCTATCGTGCACTACTCACGTGGCTGATCATGCAATGATCACGAAGCTACCATGTACTGGTCACATGACTGATCATGCACTGATCACATAATTGATCATGCACTGATCACCTGGCTTATCATGCATTGATCATGTGACTGATCATGTGCTGATCATGTTTGGTGTCACACACTGATCATGTGCCTCTGGAGGCAATGAACATAGAGCTGAGTAGGCCGGAAACAGTCAGCAGGCTATAATCATGGAACTCAGCTCTAAGAAATCATGCTGCTCAGCTGGCAATAATCAAATAGATGAGCAGGCAGGAATTACACAGCACAGGTGGCAATTGTCAAGGATATGGCAGGCAGGAATCTTGCAGCTCAGCTGGCAATTGTCAAGCAGATGAGCAGACAGTAAATACGCAGTTCAGCAGGCCCTGATCACGTGACTGAGCATGCTCTGTTCACATGGCTCAGCACACACCTATCACGTGACTAATCATGCACTGATCACGTGGCTCTCATGCACTGATCACGTGATTGCGCATGCATTGTTCACGTAATAGTATGCACTGATCACGTGGCTATCATGCACTGATGACGTGGCTAATCATGCACTGATCATATGACTGATCATGCACTGATCACGTAGCTATCTTGCACTGATCACTTGGCTGATCATACACTCATCACGGGACTGATCGTGCACTGATCAAGGCGCTATCATGCATTGATTACATAACTCCACATGCATTGATCACGTGGATGATCATGCAGTGATCACGTGACTGACCATGCACTGATCACGTGACTGATCATGCACTGATCAGGTGGCTATCATGCACTGATCACCTGGCTATCATGCACTGATCACGTGACTATTCATGCACTCATCACGTGACTCATCATGCACTGATCACGTGTCTATCATGCACTGATCACTTGGCTGAACATACACTGATCACGTGCCTGGTCATGCACTGATCACGTGGCTGATCATGCACTGATCACGTGACTGATCATGCACTGATCACGTGGCTATCATGCACTGATCACCTGGCTATCATGCACAGATCACGTGACTGATCATGCACTGATCACGTGACTGATCATGCACTGATCACGTGGCTATCATGCACTGATCACTTGGCTGGACATACACTGATCACGTGCCTGGTCTTGCACTGATCACGTGGCTGATCATGCACTGATCACGTGACTGATCATGCACTGATCTCGTGTCTGATCATGCACTGGCTATCATACACTGCTCACGTGGCTGATCAAGCGATGATCACGCAGCTACCATGTACTGGTCACATGACTGATCATGCACTGATCACATGACTGATCATGCAGTGATCACGTGGCTATCATGCACTACTCACGTGGCTGATCATGCAATGATCATGTAACTACCATGTACAGGGCACGTGAATGATCATACACCCATCAGGTGACTGATCATGCACTGATCACGTGGCTATCATGCACCGATCACGAGACTGATCATACACTGATCATGTCTATATCATTCACTGATCACATGACTGCCCATGCACTGATAACATGGATGATCATGACTAATCATGTGATAGATCATGCATTGATCACGTGGCTGATCATGCACTGATACCGTAACTGAGCATGGACTGATCACATGACTATCATGTAGTGATCACGTGACTTAATGACGCTGATCATGTGACTGATCATGAGCTGAACATGTTTGCTATCATACACTGATCATGTGCCTCTGGAGGAAATAAACAAAGAGCTGAGTAGGCACGAATCAAACAGTCAGCAGGCAATAATCATGGAACTCAGGTGTGAGGAATCATGCTGCTCAGCTGGCAATAATCAAGCACGTGATCAGGCAGGAACTACGCAGCACAGCTGGCAATTGTCAAGCAGATGACAGGCAGGAATCGTGCAGCTCAGCTGGCAATTGTCAAGCAGATGAGCAGACAGTAATCACGCAGCTCAGGAGGCCCTGATCACGTGACTGAGCATGCACTGTTCACGTGGCTTATCATACACTGATCACGTGATTGATCATGCACTGATCACTTGGATATCATGCACTGATCACGTGGCTGATCATACACTGTTCACGTGTCTGACCATGCACTGATCACGTGGCTGATCATACACTGATCACGTGACTGATAATGCACTGATCACGTGGCTGATCATGCACTGATCACGTGGCTGATCATGCACTGATTACGTGTCTATCATGCACTGCTTACGTGGCTGATCAAACAATGTTCACATAGCTGCCATGTACTGGTCACATGACTGATCAGCACTGATCACGTAATTGATCATGCACTGATCAAGCGGCTGATCATACACTGATCACGGGACTGATCATGCACTCTTCACGAGACTCATCATGCACTGATCACGTGGCTATCATGCACTGATCACGTGTTTAGTCATACACTGTTCACGTGTCTGAACATGCACTACTCACGTGGCTGATCATACACAGTTCACGTAACTGATCATGCACTGATCACGTGGATATCAGGCACTGATCACGTGGCTGAACATGCACTGTTCACGTGGCTTACCACACACTTGTCACGTGACTGATCATGCACTGATCACGTGGCACTCATGCACTGATCACGTGGCTGATCATACTCTGCTCACGTAACTGATCATGCACACATCAGGTGGCTATCATGCACTTCTCACGTGGCTGGTCATGCAATGTTCACGTAGCTACCATATACTGGTCACGTGACTGATCATGCACAGATCACGTAAATGATCATGCACTGTTCACGTGACTGATCATGTACTGATCACGTGACTGATCATGCACTGATCACGTGGCTATCATGCAATGCTCACGTGGCTGATCATGCAATGATCACGTAGCAACCATGTACTGGTCACGTGACTGATCATGCAGTGATCACGTAATTAATCCTGCACTGATCACCTGACTCATCATGCACTGATCACGTGGCTTATCACACAAGTATCACGTGACTGATCATGCACTGATCACGTGGCTATCATGCACTGATCACGTGGCTATCATGCACTGATCACGTGGCTATCATGCACTGATCACGTGGCTATCATGCACTGATCACGTGGCTGATCATGAAATGATCACGCAGCTCCCAATTACTAGTCAAGTGTCTGATCATGCACTGATCATGTGGCTGATCATGCACTGATCACGTGACTGATCATGCACTGGTCACATGGCTATCATGCACTGATCACTTGGCTGGTCATACACCGATCACGCAGCTCCCATGTACTGGTCACGTGACTGATCATGCACTGATGACGTAATTGATCATGCACTGATTACGTGGCTATCATGCACTGATCACATGGCTGGTCATACACTGATCACGTGCCTGGTCATGCACTGATCACGTGGCTATCATGCACTGATCACATGGCTTGTCGTACACTGATCACGTGCCTGGTCATGCACATATTACATGACTGATCATGCACTGATCACTTCACTGATCATGCACTGATCACGTGGCTATCATGCACTATTCACGTGGCTGATCATGCAATGATCACGTAGCTACCATGTACCGGTCACGTGACTGATCATACACCCATCAGGTGACTGATCATGCACTGATCACTTGGCTATCATGCACTGATCATGTGGCTGATCATACACTGATCACCTGCCTGGTCATGCACAGATCACGTGACTAATCATGAACTGATCACGTAGCAATCATTCACTGATCACGTGGCTATCATGTAATGATCACGTGGCTATCATGCACTGATCACGTGGCTGATCATGCACTGATACCGTGACTGAGCATGGACTGTTCACATGACTATCATGTAGTGATCACGTGACTTAATGGCGCTGACCATGTGACTGATCATGCGCTGAGCATGTTTGCTATCATACACTGATCATGTGCCTCTGGAGGCAATAAACAAAGAGCTGAGTAGGCATGAATCAAACAGTCAGCAGGCAATAATCATGGAACTCAGCTGTGAGGAATCATGCTGCTCAGCTGGCAATAATCAAGCAGCTGAGCAGGCAGGAATTACACAGCACAGCTGGCAATTGTCAAGCAGATGACAGGCAGGAATCATGCAGCTCAGCTGGCAATTGTCAAGCAGATTAGCAGACAGGAATCACGCAGCTCAGCAGGCCCTGATCACGTGACTGAGCATGCACTGTTCACGTGGCAGATCATACACTGATTACGTGATTGATCATGCACTGATCACTTGGATATCATGCACTGATCACGTGGCTGATCATACACTGTTCACGTGTCTGACCATGCATTGATCACGTGGCTGATCATACACTGCTCACGTAACTGATCATGCACTGATCACGTAATTGATCATGCACTGATCACGTGGCTATCATGCACTGCTCACGTGTCTGATCATGCAGTGATCACACAGCTACCATGTACTGGTCACATGACTGATCATGCACTGGTCACGTAATTGATCATGCACTGATCACCTGGCTTATCATGCATTCATCATGTGACTGATCATGTGCTGATCATGTTTGGTGTCACACACTGATCATGTGCATCTGCAGGCAATGAACAAAGAGCTGAGTAGGCACGAATCAGTCAGCAGGCTATAATCATGGAACTCAGCTCTGAGAAATCATGCTGCTCAGCTGGCAATAATCAAGTAGATGAGCAGGCAGGAATTATGCAGCACAGGTGGCAATAGTCAAGGAGATGACATGCAGGAATCGTACAGCTCAGCTGGCAATTGTCAAGCAGATGAGCAGACAGTAATCACGCAGCTCAGCAGGCCCTGATCACGTGACTGACCGTGCACTGTTCACATGGCTGATCACACACCTATCACGTGACTGATCATGCACTGATCACGTGGCTCTCATGCACTGATCACGTGATTGCGCATGCATTGTTCACGTAATAGTATGCACTGATCACGTGGCTATCATGCACTGATGACGTGGCTAATCATGCACTGATCATATGACTGATCATGCACTGATCACGAAGCTATCTTGCACTGATCACTTGGCTGATCATACACTCATCACGGGACTGATCGTGCACTGATCAAGGCGCTATCATGCATTGACTACATGACTACATGCACTGATCACGTGGATGATCATGCACTGATCACGTGACTGACCATGCACTGATAACGTGACTGATCATGCACTGATCAAATGGCTGATCATGCACTGATCACGTGTCTTTCATGCACTGATCACTTGGCTGGACATACACTGATCACGTGCCTGGTCATGCACTGATCACGTGGCTGATCATGCACTGATCACGTGACTGATCATGCACTGATCACGTGGCTATCATGCACTGATCACCTGGCTACCATGCACAGATCACGTGACTGATCATGCATTGATCACGTGACTGATCATACACTGATCACGTGGCTATCATTCACTGATCACTTGGCTGGGCATACACTGATCACGTGCCTGGTCATGCACTGATCACGTGGCTGATCATGCACTGATCACGTGACTGATCATGCACTGATCTCGTGTCTGGTCATGCACTGGCTATCATGCACTGCTCACGTGGCTGATCAAGCGATGATCACGCAGCTACCATGTACTGGTCACATGACTGATCATGCACTGATCACGTGACTGATCATGCAGTGATCACTTGGCTATCATGCACTACTCACGTGGCTGATCATGCAATGATCATGTAGCTACCATGTACATGTCACGTGAATGATCATACACCCATCAGGTGACTGATCATGCACTGATCACGTGGCTATCGTGCACTGATCACGTGGATATCATGCACTGATCACCAGAATAATCATGCACTGATCACGTCTATATCATTCACTGATCACATGACTGCCCATGCACTGATCACGTGGATGATCATACACTAATCATGTGACAGATCATGCACTGATCACGTGGCTGATCATGCACTGATACCTTGACTGAGCATGGACTGATCACATGACTATCATGTAGTGATCACGTGACTTAATGACGCTGATCATGTGACTGATCATGCACTGATCACTTGAATATCATGCACTGATCACTTGGCCAATCATGCACTGATCACGTGGCTGAATATGCACTGATCACGTGTCTATCATGCACTGCTTACGTGGCTGATCATACAATGTTCACATAGCTACCATGTACTGGTCACATGACTAATCCGCACTGATCACGTAATTGATCATGCACTGATCAAGCGGCTGATCATACACTGATCACTTGACTGATCATGCACTCTTCACGAGACTCATCATGCACTGATCACCTGGCTATCATGCACTGAACACGTGGCTGATCATACACTGATCACGTGACTGATCATGCACTGTTCACGAGACTGATCATGCACTGATCACGTGGATATCATGCACTAATCACGTGTTTGATCATACACTCTTCACGTGTCTGACCATGCACTGCTCACGTGGCTGATCATACACTGTTCACGTAACTGATCATGCACTGATCACGTGGATATCATGCACTGATCACGTGGCTGATCATGCACTGTTCACGTGGCTTACCACACACCTGTCACGTGACTGATCATGCACTGATCACGTGGCACTCATGCACTGATCACGTGGCTGATCATACTCTGCTCACGTAACTGATCATGCACACATCAGGTGGCTATCATGCACTTCTCACCTGGCTGGTCATGCAATGTTCACGTAGCTACCATATACTGGTCACGTGACTGATCATGCACAGATCACGTAAATGATCATGCACTGATCACCTGGCTTATCATGCATTGATCATGTGACTGATCATGTGCTGATCATGTTTGGTGTCACACACTGATCATGTGCCTCCGGAGGCAATGAACATAGAGCTGAGTAGGCAGGAATCATTCAGAAGGCTATAATCATGGAACTCACCTCTGAGAAATCATGCTGCTCATCTGGCAATAATCAAGTAGATGAGCAGGCAGGAATTACGCAGCACAGGTGGCAATTGTCAAGGAGATGACAGGATGAATGACAGGATGACAGGCAGGAATCATGCAGCTCAGCAGGCCCTGATCACGTGACTGATCATGCACTGATCACGTGACTGATCATGCACTGATCACGTGGCTATCATGCACTGAAGACTTGGCTGGTCATACACTGATCACGTGCCTGGTCATGCAGAGATTACATGACTGATCATGCACTGAACACGTGACTGATCATGCACTGATCACGTGGCTATCATGCACTACGCACGTGGCTGATCATGCAATGATCATGTAGCTACAATATACCGGTCAGGTGACTGATCATACACCCATCAGGTGACGGATCATGTACTGATCACGTGGCTATCATGCACTGTTCACGTGGCTGATCATACACTGATCACCTGCCTGGTCATGCACAGATCACGTGACAAATCATGAACTGATCACATAGCTATCATGAACTGATCACCTGGCTGATCATGCACTGATCACGTGGCTGAGCATGCACTGTACCGTGACTGAGCATGGACTGATCACATGACTATCGTGTACTGATCACGTGACTTAATGGTTCTGATCATGTGACTGATCATGCGCTGATCATGTTTGCTATCATACACTGATCATGTGCCTCTGGAGGCAATAAACAAAGAGCTGAGTAGGCACGAATCAAACAGTCAGCAGGCAATAATCATGGAACTCAGGTGTGAGGAATCATGCTTCTCAGCTGGCAAAAATCAAGCAGCTGAGCAGGCAGGAATTACGCAGCACACCTGGCAATTGTCAAGCAGATGACAGGCAGGAATCGTGCAGCTCAGCTGGCAATTGTCAAGCAGATGAGCAGACAGTAATCACGCAGCTCAGCAGGCCCTGATCACGTGACTGAGCATGCACTGTTCACGTGGCTGATCATACACTGATCACGTGATGATCATGCACTGATACTTGGATATCATGCACTGATCACATGGCTGATCATACACTGTTCACGTGTCTGACCATGCACTGATCACGTGGCTGATCATACACTGCTCAGGTAACTGATCATGCACTGATCACGTGGCTATCATGGACTGATCAGGTGGCTGAACATGCACTATTCACGTGGCTGATCACACACCTGTCACCTTACATATCATGCACTGATCACGTGGCACTCCTGCACTGATCACGTGGCTGATCACACATGTATCACGTGACTGATGATGCACTGATCACGTTGCTCTCATGGACCGATCACGTGGCTATCATGCACTGATCACGTGGATATCATGCACTGATCACGTGGCTGATCACACACGTATCACATGACTGATCATGCACTGATCACGTGGCTATCATGCACTGATCGCGTCGCTATCATGCACTGATGACGTGGCTGATCACTCAATGATCACGTAGCTACCATGTACTGGTCACGTGACTGATCATCCACTGATCACGTAATTGATCCTGCACTGATCACAAGGCTCATCACGCACTGATTATGTGGCTGATCACACACGTATCACGTGACTGATCATGCACTGATCACGTGACTGATCATCCACTGCTCACGTGGCTGATCATACATTGATCACGTGATTGATTATGCCCTGATCACTTGGATATCATGCACTGATCACGTGGATGATCATACACTGTTCACGGGTCTGACCATGCACTGCTCACGTGGCTGATCATACACTGCTCACGTAAATGATCATGCACTGATCACGTGGCTATCATGCACTGAATACGTGGCTGAACATGCACTGTTCACATGGCTGATCACACACCTGTCACGTGACATATCATGCACTGATCACCTGGCACTCATTCACTGATCACGTGACTGATCATACTCTGCTCACGAAACTCATCATGCACACATCACGTGGCTATCATGCACTGCTCACGTGGTTCGTCATGGAATGATCACGAAGCTCCCATATACTGGTCACGTGACTGATATTGCACAGATCACGTAAATGATCACGCACTGTTCACGTGACTGATCATCTACTGATCACGTGACTGATAATGCACTGATCACGTGGCTATCATGCTCTGCTCACGTGGCTGATCATGCAATGATCACGTAGCAACCATGTACTGGTCTCGAGACTGATCATGCACTGATCACGTAATTGATCCTGCACTGATCACGTGGCTCATCACGCACTGATCCGGTGGCTGATCACACACGTATCACGTGACTGATCATGTACAGATCACGTGACTAATCATGAAGAGATCACGTGGTTATCCTCTACTGATCACGTGGATATCATGAAGTGATCACGTGGCTGATCACATACGTATAACGTGACTGATAATGCACTGATCACGTGGCTATCATGCACTGATCACGTGGCTGATCATGCAATGATCACGTGACTGATCATGCACAGATCACGTGACTGATCATGCACTGATCACGTGGCTATCATGCACTGCTCACGTGGCTGATCATGCAATGACCACACAGCTACCATGTACTGGTCACATGACTGATCATGCACTGATCACATAATTGATCATGCACTGATCACCTGGCTTATCATGCATTGATCATGTGACTGATCATGTGCTGATCATATTTGGTGTCACACACTGGTCATGTGCCTCTGGAGGCAGTGAATATAGAGCTGAGTAGGCAGGAATCAGTCAGCAGGCTATAATCATGGAACTCAGCTCTGAGAAATCATGCTGCTCAGCTGGCAATAATCAAGTAGATGAGCAGGCAGGAATTACGCAGCACAGGTGGCAATTGTCAAGGAGATGACAGGCAGGAATCGTGCAGCTCAGCTGGAAATTGTCAAGCAGATGAGCAGACAGTAATCACGCAGCTCAGCAGGCCCTGATCACGTGACTGAGCATGCACTGTTCACCTGGCTGATCACACACCTATCACGTGACTGATCATGCACTGATCATG
Source organism: Bos javanicus (assembly GCF_032452875.1). Taxonomy (NCBI): domain Eukaryota; kingdom Metazoa; phylum Chordata; class Mammalia; order Artiodactyla; family Bovidae; genus Bos; species Bos javanicus. The sequence continues at coordinate 494,761 of NW_026893663.1, forward strand.
TGACTGATCATGCACTGATCACGTAGCTATCTTGCACTGATCACTTGGCTGATCATACACTCATCACGGGACTGATCGTGCACTGATCACGGCGCTATCATGCATTGACTACATGACTACATGCACTGATCACGTGGATGATCATGCACTGATCACGTGACTGACCATGCACTGATAACGTGACTGATCATGCACTGATCAAATGGCTGATCATGCACTGATCACGTGTCTTTCATGCACTGATCACTTGGCTGGACATACACTGATCACGTGCCTGGTCATGCACTGATCACGTGGCTGATCATGCACTGATCACGTGACTGATCATGCACTGATCACGTGGCTATCATGCACTGATCACCTGGCTACCATGCACAGATCACGTGACTGATCATGCATTGATCACGTGACTGATCATACACTGATCACGTGGCTATCATTCACTGATCACTTGGCTGGGCATACACTGATCACGTGCCTGGTCATGCACTGATCACGTGGCTGATCATGCACTGATCACGTGACTGATCATGCACTGATCTCGTGTCTGGTCATGCACTGGCTATCATGCACTGCTCACGTGGCTGATCAAGCGATGATCACGCAGCTACCATGTACTGGTCACATGACTGATCATGCACTGATCACGTGACTGATCATGCAGTGATCACTTGGCTATCATGCACTACTCACGTGGCTGATCATGCAATGATCATGTAGCTACCATGTACATGTCACGTGAATGATCATACACCCATCAGGTGACTGATCATGCACTGATCACGTGGCTATCGTGCACTGATCACGTGGATATCATGCACTGATCACCAGAATAATCATGCACTGATCACGTCTATATCATTCACTGATCACATGACTGCCCATGCACTGATCACGTGGATGATCATACACTAATCATGTGACAGATCATGCACTGATCACGTGGCTGATCATGCACTGATACCTTGACTGAGCATGGACTGATCACATGACTATCATGTAGTGATCACGTGACTTAATGACGCTGATCATGTGACTGATCATGCACTGATCACTTGAATATCATGCACTGATCACTTGGCCAATCATGCACTGATCACGTGGCTGAATATGCACTGATCACGTGTCTATCATGCACTGCTTACGTGGCTGATCATACAATGTTCACATAGCTACCATGTACTGGTCACATGACTAATCCGCACTGATCACGTAATTGATCATGCACTGATCAAGCGGCTGATCATACACTGATCACTTGACTGATCATGCACTCTTCACGAGACTCATCATGCACTGATCACCTGGCTATCATGCACTGAACACGTGGCTGATCATACACTGATCACGTGACTGATCATGCACTGTTCACGAGACTGATCATGCACTGATCACGTGGATATCATGCACTAATCACGTGTTTGATCATACACTCTTCACGTGTCTGACCATGCACTGCTCACGTGGCTGATCATACACTGTTCACGTAACTGATCATGCACTGATCACGTGGATATCATGCACTGATCACGTGGCTGATCATGCACTGTTCACGTGGCTTACCACACACCTGTCACGTGACTGATCATGCACTGATCACGTGGCACTCATGCACTGATCACGTGGCTGATCATACTCTGCTCACGTAACTGATCATGCACACATCAGGTGGCTATCATGCACTTCTCACCTGGCTGGTCATGCAATGTTCACGTAGCTACCATATACTGGTCACGTGACTGATCATGCACAGATCACGTAAATGATCATGCACTGATCACCTGGCTTATCATGCATTGATCATGTGACTGATCATGTGCTGATCATGTTTGGTGTCACACACTGATCATGTGCCTCCGGAGGCAATGAACATAGAGCTGAGTAGGCAGGAATCATTCAGAAGGCTATAATCATGGAACTCACCTCTGAGAAATCATGCTGCTCATCTGGCAATAATCAAGTAGATGAGCAGGCAGGAATTACGCAGCACAGGTGGCAATTGTCAAGGAGATGACAGGATGAATGACAGGATGACAGGCAGGAATCATGCAGCTCAGCAGGCCCTGATCACGTGACTGATCATGCACTGATCACGTGACTGATCATGCACTGATCACGTGGCTATCATGCACTGAAGACTTGGCTGGTCATACACTGATCACGTGCCTGGTCATGCAGAGATTACATGACTGATCATGCACTGAACACGTGACTGATCATGCACTGATCACGTGGCTATCATGCACTACGCACGTGGCTGATCATGCAATGATCATGTAGCTACAATATACCGGTCAGGTGACTGATCATACACCCATCAGGTGACGGATCATGTACTGATCACGTGGCTATCATGCACTGTTCACGTGGCTGATCATACACTGATCACCTGCCTGGTCATGCACAGATCACGTGACAAATCATGAACTGATCACATAGCTATCATGAACTGATCACCTGGCTGATCATGCACTGATCACGTGGCTGAGCATGCACTGTACCGTGACTGAGCATGGACTGATCACATGACTATCATGTACTGATCACGTGACTTAATGGTTCTGATCATGTGACTGATCATGCGCTGATCATGTTTGCTATCATACACTGATCATGTGCCTCTGGAGGCAATAAACAAAGAGCTGAGTAGGCACGAATCAAACAGTCAGCAGGCAATAATCATGGAACTCAGGTGTGAGGAATCATGCTTCTCAGCTGGCAAAAATCAAGCAGCTGAGCAGGCAGGAATTACGCAGCACACCTGGCAATTGTCAAGCAGATGACAGGCAGGAATCGTGCAGCTCAGCTGGCAATTGTCAAGCAGATGAGCAGACAGTAATCACGCAGCTCAGCAGGCCCTGATCACGTGACTGAGCATGCACTGTTCACGTGGCTGATCATACACTTATCACGTGATTGATCATGCACTGATCACTTGGATATCATGCACTGATCACGTGGCTGATCATACACTGTTCACGTGTCTGACCATGCACTGATCACGTGGCTGATCATACACTGCTCAGGTAACTGATCATGCACTGATCACGTGGCTATCATGGACTGATCAGGTGGCTGAACATGCACTATTCACGTGGCTGATCACACACCTGTCACCTTACATATCATGCACTGATCACGTGGCACTCCTGCACTGATCACGTGGCTGATCACACATGTATCACGTGACTGATGATGCACTGATCACGTTGCTCTCATGGACCGATCACGTGGCTATCATGCACTGATCACGTGGATATCATGCACTGATCACGTGGCTGATCACACACGTATCACATGACTGATCATGCACTGATCACGTGGCTATCATGCACTGATCGCGTGGCTATCATGCACTGATGACGTGGCTGATCACTCAATGATCACGTAGCTACCATGTACTGGTCACGTGACTGATCATCCACTGATCACGTAATTGATCCTGCACTGATCACAAGGCTCATCACGCACTGATTATGTGGCTGATCACACACGTATCACGTGACTGATCATGTAAAGATCACGTGTATAATCATGAAGTGATCACGTGGCTATCCTGCACTGATCACGTGGATATCATGCACTGATCACGTGGCTGATCACACACGTATAACGTGACTGATCATGCACTGATCACGTGACTGATCATCCACTGCTCACGTGGCTGATCATACATTGATCACGTGATTGATTATGCCCTGATCACTTGGATATCATGCACTGATCACGTGGATGATCATACACTGTTCACGGGTCTGACCATGCACTGCTCACGTGGCTGATCATACACTGCTCACGTAAATGATCATGCACTGATCACGTGGCTATCATGCACTGATCACGTGGCTGAACATGCACTGTTCACGTGGCTGATCACACACCTGTCACGTGACATATCATGCACTGATCACCTGGCACTCATTCACTGATCACGTGACTGATCATACTCTGCTCACGAAACTCATCATGCACACATCACGTGGCTATCATGCACTGCTCACGTGGTTCGTCATGGAATGATCACGAAGCTCCCATATACTGGTCACGTGACTGATCATGCACAGATCACGTAAATGATCATGCACTGTTCACGTGACTGATCATCTACTGATCACGTGACTGATAATGCACTGATCACGTGGCTATCATGCTCTGCTCACGTGGCTGATCATGCAATGATCACGTAGCAACCATGTACTGGTCTCGTGACTGATCATGCACTGATCACGTAATTGATCCTGCACTGATCACGTGGCTCATCACGCACTGATCCGGTGGCTGATCACACACGTATCACGTGACTGATCATGTACAGATCACGTGACTAATCATGAAGAGATCACGTGGTTATCCTCTACTGATCACGTGGATATCATGAAGTGATCACGTGGCTGATCACATACGTATAACGTGACTGATCATGCACTGATCACGTGGCTATCATGCACTGATCACGTGGCTGATCATGCAATGATCACGTGACTGATCATGCACAGATCACGTGACTGATCATGCACTGATCACGTGGCTATCATGCACTGCTCACGTGGCTGATCATGCAATGACCACACAGCTACCATGTACTGGTCACATGACTGATCATGCACTGATCACATAATTGATCATGCACTGATCACCTGGCTTATCATGCATTGATCATGTGACTGATCATGTGCTGATCATATTTGGTGTCACACACTGGTCATGTGCCTCTGGAGGCAGTGAATATAGAGCTGAGTAGGCAGGAATCAGTCAGCAGGCTATAATCATGGAACTCAGCTCTGAGAAATCATGCTGCTCAGCTGGCAATAATCAAGTAGATGAGCAGGCAGGAATTACGCAGCACAGGTGGCAATTGTCAAGGAGATGACAGGCAGGAATCGTGCAGCTCAGCTGGAAATTGTCAAGCAGATGAGCAGACAGTAATCACGCAGCTCAGCAGGCCCTGATCACGTGACTGAGCATGCACTGTTCACCTGGCTGATCACACACCTATCACGTGACTGATCATGCACTGATCATGTGACTGATCATGCACTGATCACGTAGCTATCTTGCACTGATCACTTGGCTGATCATACACTCATCACGGGACTGATCGTGCACTGATCACGGCGCTATCATGCATTGACTACATGACTACATGCACTGATCACGTGGATGATCATGCACTGATCACGTGACTGACCATGCACTGATAACGTGACTGATCAGGCACTGATCAAATGGCTGATCATGCACTGATCACGTGTCTTTCATGCACTGATCACTTGGCTGGACATACACTGATCACGTGCCTGGTCATGCACTGATCACGTGGCTGATCATGCACTGATCACGTGACTGATCATGCACTGATCTCGTGGCTATCATGAACTGATCACCTGGCTATCATGCACAGATTACGTGACTGATCATGCACTGATCACGTGACTGATCATGCACTGATCACATGGCTATCATGCACTGATCACTTGGCTGGACATACACTGATCACGTGCCTGGTCATGCACTGATCACGTGGCTGATCATGCACTGATCACGTAATTGATCATGCACTGATCACCTGGCTTATCATGCATTGATCATATGACTGATCATGTGCTGATCATGTTTGGTATCACACACTGATCATGTGCCTCTGGAGGCAATGAACATAGAGCTGAGTAGGCAGGAAACAGTCAGCAGGCTATAATCATGGAACTCAGCTCTGAGAAATCATGCTGCTCAGCTGGCAATAATCAAACAGATGAGCAGGCAGGAATTACGCAGCATAGGTGGCAATTGTCAAGGACGTGGCAGGCAGGAATCGTGCAGCTCAGCTGGCAATTGTCAAGCAGATGAGCAGACAGTAAATACGCAGCTCAGCAGGCCCTGATCACGTGACTGAGCATGCACTGTTCACATGGCTCAGCACACACCTATCACGTGACTAATCATGCACTGATCACGTGGCTCTCATGCACTGATCACGTGATTGCGCATGCATTGTTCACGTAATAGTATGCACTGATCACGTGGCTATCATGCACTGATGACGTGGCTAATCATGCACTGATCATATGACTGATCATGCACTGATCACGTAGCTATCTTGCACTGATCACTTGGCTGATCATACACTCATCACGGGACTGATCGTGCACTGATCAAGGCGCTATCATGCATTGATTACATAACTCCACATGCATTGATCACGTGGATGATCATGCAGTGATCACGTGACTGACCATGCACTGATCACGTGACTGATCATGCACTGATCAGGTGGCTATCATGCACTGATCACCTGGCTATCATGCACTGATCACGTGACTATTCATGCACTCATCACGTGACTCATCATGCACTGATCACGTGTCTATCATGCACTGATCACTTGGCTGAACATACACTGATCACGTGCCTGGTCATGCACTGATCACGTGGCTGATCATGCACTGATCACGTGACTGATCATGCACTGATCACGTGGCTATCATGCACTGATCACCTGGCTATCATGCACAGATCACGTGACTGATCATGCACTGATCACGTGACTGATCATGCACTGATCACGTGGCTATCATGCACTGATCACTTGGCTGGACATACACTGATCACATGCCTGGACGTGCACTGATCACGTGGCTGATCATGCACTGATCACGTGACTGATCATGCACTGATCTCGTGTCTGATCATGCACTGGCTATCATGCACTGCTCACGTGGCTGATCAAGCGATGATCACGCAGCTACCATGTACTGGTCACATGACTGATCATGCACTGATCACGTGACTGCTCATGCAGTGATCACGTGGCTATCATGCACTACTCACGTGGCTGATCATGCAATGATCATGTAGCTACCATGTACAGGTCACGTGAATGATCATACACCCATCAGGTGACTGATCATGCACTGATCACGTGGCTATCATGCACCGATCACGAGACTGATCATGCACTGATCACGTCTATATCATTCACTGATCACATGACTGCCCATGCACTGATAACATGGATGATCATAGACTAATCATGTGACAGATCATGCACTGATCACGTGGCTATCGTACACTGATCACGTGGATATCATGCACTGATCACGAGACTAATCATGCACTGATCACATCTATATCATTCACTGATCACATGACTGCCTATGCACTGATCACGTGGATGATCATACACTAATCATGTGACAGATCATGTACTGATCACGTGGCTGATCATGCACTGATACCGTGACTGAGCATGGACTGATCACATGACTATCATGTAGTGATCACGTGACTTAATGGCGCTGATCATGTGACTGATCATGCGCTGATCATGTTTGCTATCATACACTGATCATGTGCCTCTGGAGGCAATAAACAAAGAGCTGAGTAGGCACGAATCAAACAGTCAGCAGGCAATAATCATGGAACTCAGCTGTGAGGAATCATGCTGCTCAGCTGGAAATAATCAAGCAGCTGAGCAGGCAGGAATTACGCAGCACAGCTGGCAATTGTCAAGCAGATGACAGGCAGGAATCGTGCAGCTCAGCTGGCAATTGTCAAGCAGATGAGCAGACAGTAATCACGCAGCTCAGGAGGCCCTGATGACGTGACTGAGCATGCACTGTTCACGTGGCTTATCATACACTGATCACGTGCTTGATCATGCACTGATCACTTGGATATCATGCACTGATCACGTGGCTGATCATACACTGATCACGTGTCTGACCATGCATTGATCACGTGGCCTATCATACACTGATTACGTGACTGATCATGCACTGATCACGTGGCTGATCATGCACTGATCACGTGGCTGATCATGCACTGATCACGTGTCTATCATGCTCTGCTCACGTGGCTGATCATGCAATGATCACGTAGCAACCATGTACTGGTCTCGAGACTGATCATGCACTGATCACGTAATTGATCCTGCACTGATCACGTGGCTCATCACGCACTGATCCGGTGGCTGATCACACACGTATCACGTGACTGATCATGTACAGATCACGTGACTAATCATGAAGAGATCACGTGGTTATCCTCTACTGATCACGTGGATATCATGAAGTGATCACGTGGCTGATCACATACGTATAACGTGACTGATCATGCACTGATCACGTGGCTATCATGCACTGATCACGTGGCTGATCATGCAATGATCACGTGACTGATCATGCACAGATCACGTGACTGATCATGCACTGATCACGTGGCTATCATGCACTGCTCACGTGGCTGATCATGCAATGACCACACAGCTACCATGTACTGGTCACATGACTGATCATGCACTGATCACATAATTGATCATGCACTGATCACCTGGCTTATCATGCATTGATCATGTGACTGATCATGTGCTGATCATATTTGGTGTCACACACTGGTCATGTGCCTCTGGAGGCAGTGAACATAGAGCTGAGTAGGCAGGAATCAGTCAGCAGGCTATAATCATGGAACTCAGCTCTGAGAAATCATGCTGCTCAGCTGGCAATAATCAAGTAGATGAGCAGGCAGGAATTACGCAGCACAGGTGGCAATTGTCAAGGAGATGACAGGCAGGAATCGTGCAGCTCAGCTGGAAATTGTCAAGCAGATGAGCAGACAGTAATCACGCAGCTCAGCAGGCCCTGATCACGTGACTGAGCATGCACTGTTCACCTGGCTGATCACACACCTATCACGTGACTGATCATGCACTGATCATGTGACTGATCATGCACTGATCACGTAGCTATCTTGCACTGATCACTTGGCTGATCATACACTCATCACGGGACTGATCGTGCACTGATCACGGCGCTATCATGCATTGACTACATGACTACATGCACTGATCACGTGGATGATCATGCACTGATCACGTGACTGACCATGCACTGATAACGTGACTGATCAGGCACTGATCAAATGGCTGATCATGCACTGATCACGTGTCTTTCATGCACTGATCACTTGGCTGGACATACACTGATCACGTGCCTGGTCATGCACTGATCACGTGGCTGATCATGCACTGATCACGTGACTGATCATGCACTGATCTCGTGGCTATCATGAACTGATCACCTGGCTATCATGCACAGATTACGTGACTGATCATGCACTGATCACGTGACTGATCATGCACTGATCACATGGCTATCATGCACTGATCACTTGGCTGGACATACACTGATCACGTGCCTGGTCATGCACTGATCACGTGGCTGATCATGCACTGATCACGTAATTGATCATGCACTGATCACCTGGCTTATCATGCATTGATCATATGACTGATCATGTGCTGATCATGTTTGGTATCACACACTGATCATGTGCCTCTGGAGGCAATGAACATAGAGCTGAGTAGGCAGGAAACAGTCAGCAGGCTATAATCATGGAACTCAGCTCTGAGAAATCATGCTGCTCAGCTGGCAATAATCAAACAGATGAGCAGGCAGGAATTACGCAGCATAGGTGGCAATTGTCAAGGACGTGGCAGGCAGGAATCGTGCAGCTCAGCTGGCAATTGTCAAGCAGATGAGCAGACAGTAAATACGCAGCTCAGCAGGCCCTGATCACGTGACTGAGCATGCACTGTTCACATGGCTCAGCACACACCTATCACGTGACTAATCATGCACTGATCACGTGGCTCTCATGCACTGATCACGTGATTGCGCATGCATTGTTCACGTAATAGTATGCACTGATCACGTGGCTATCATGCACTGATGACGTGGCTAATCATGCACTGATCATATGACTGATCATGCACTGATCACGTAGCTATCTTGCACTGATCACTTGGCTGATCATACACTCATCACGGGACTGATCGTGCACTGATCAAGGCGCTATCATGCATTGATTACATAACTCCACATGCATTGATCACGTGGATGATCATGCAGTGATCACGTGACTGACCATGCACTGATCACGTGACTGATCATGCACTGATCAGGTGGCTATCATGCACTGATCACCTGGCTATCATGCACTGATCACGTGACTATTCATGCACTCATCACGTGACTCATCATGCACTGATCACGTGTCTATCATGCACTGATCACTTGGCTGAACATACACTGATCACGTGCCTGGTCATGCACTGATCACGTGGCTGATCATGCACTGATCACGTGACTGATCATGCACTGATCACGTGGCTATCATGCACTGATCACCTGGCTATCATGCACAGATCACGTGACTGATCATGCACTGATCACGTGACTGATCATGCACTGATCACGTGGCTATCATGCACTGATCACTTGGCTGGACATACACTGATCACATGCCTGGACGTGCACTGATCACGTGGCTGATCATGCACTGATCACGTGACTGATCATGCACTGATCTCGTGTCTGATCATGCACTGGCTATCATGCACTGCTCACGTGGCTGATCAAGCGATGATCACGCAGCTACCATGTACTGGTCACATGACTGATCATGCACTGATCACGTGACTGCTCATGCAGTGATCACGTGGCTATCATGCACTACTCACGTGGCTGATCATGCAATGATCATGTAGCTACCATGTACAGGTCACGTGAATGATCATACACCCATCAGGTGACTGATCATGCACTGATCACGTGGCTATCATGCACCGATCACGAGACTGATCATGCACTGATCACGTCTATATCATTCACTGATCACATGACTGCCCATGCACTGATAACATGGATGATCATAGACTAATCATGTGACAGATCATGCACTGATCACGTGGCTATCGTACACTGATCACGTGGATATCATGCACTGATCACGAGACTAATCATGCACTGATCACATCTATATCATTCACTGATCACATGACTGCCTATGCACTGATCACGTGGATGATCATACACTAATCATGTGACAGATCATGTACTGATCACGTGGCTGATCATGCACTGATACCGTGACTGAGCATGGACTGATCACATGACTATCATGTAGTGATCACGTGACTTAATGGCGCTGATCATGTGACTGATCATGCGCTGATCATGTTTGCTATCATACACTGATCATGTGCCTCTGGAGGCAATAAACAAAGAGCTGAGTAGGCACGAATCAAACAGTCAGCAGGCAATAATCATGGAACTCAGCTGTGAGGAATCATGCTGCTCAGCTGGAAATAATCAAGCAGCTGAGCAGGCAGGAATTACGCAGCACAGCTGGCAATTGTCAAGCAGATGACAGGCAGGAATCGTGCAGCTCAGCTGGCAATTGTCAAGCAGATGAGCAGACAGTAATCACGCAGCTCAGGAGGCCCTGATGACGTGACTGAGCATGCACTGTTCACGTGGCTTATCATACACTGATCACGTGCTTGATCATGCACTGATCACTTGGATATCATGCACTGATCACGTGGCTGATCATACACTGATCACGTGTCTGACCATGCATTGATCACGTGGCCTATCATACACTGATTACGTGACTGATCATGCACTGATCACGTGGCTGATCATGCACTGATCACGTGGCTGATCATGCACTGATCACGTGTCTATCATGCTCTGCTCACGTGGCTGATCATGCAATGATCACGTAGCAACCATGTACTGGTCTCGAGACTGATCATGCACTGATCACGTAATTGATCCTGCACTGATCACGTGGCTCATCACGCACTGATCCGGTGGCTGATCACACACGTATCACGTGACTGATCATGTACAGATCACGTGACTAATCATGAAGAGATCACGTGGTTATCCTCTACTGATCACGTGGATATCATGAAGTGATCACGTGGCTGATCACATACGTATAACGTGACTGATCATGCACTGATCACGTGGCTATCATGCACTGATCACGTGGCTGATCATGCAATGATCACGTGACTGATCATGCACAGATCACGTGACTGATCATGCACTGATCACGTGGCTATCATGCACTGCTCACGTGGCTGATCATGCAATGACCACACAGCTACCATGTACTGGTCACATGACTGATCATGCACTGATCACATAATTGATCATGCACTGATCACCTGGCTTATCATGCATTGATCATGTGACTGATCATGTGCTGATCATATTTGGTGTCACACACTGGTCATGTGCCTCTGGAGGCAGTGAACATAGAGCTGAGTAGGCAGGAATCAGTCAGCAGGCTATAATCATGGAACTCAGCTCTGAGAAATCATGCTGCTCAGCTGGCAATAATCAAGTAGATGAGCAGGCAGGAATTACGCAGCACAGGTGGCAATTGTCAAGGAGATGACAGGCAGGAATCGTGCAGCTCAGCTGGAAATTGTCAAGCAGATGAGCAGACAGTAATCACGCAGCTCAGCAGGCCCTGATCACGTGACTGAGCATGCACTGTTCACCTGGCTGATCACACACCTATCACGTGACTGATCATGCACTGATCATGTGACTGATCATGCACTGATCACGTAGCTATCTTGCACTGATCACTTGGCTGATCATACACTCATCACGGGACTGATCGTGCACTGATCACGGCGCTATCATGCATTGACTACATGACTACATGCACTGATCACGTGGATGATCATGCACTGATCACGTGACTGACCATGCACTGATAACGTGACTGATCAGGCACTGATCAAATGGCTGATCATGCACTGATCACGTGTCTTTCATGCACTGATCACTTGGCTGGACATACACTGATCACGTGCCTGGTCATGCACTGATCACGTGGCTGATCATGCACTGATCACGTGACTGATCATGCACTGATCTCGTGGCTATCATGAACTGATCACCTGGCTATCATGCACAGATTACGTGACTGATCATGCACTGATCACGTGACTGATCATGCACTGATCACATGGCTATCATGCACTGATCACTTGGCTGGACATACACTGATCACGTGCCTGGTCATGCACTGATCACGTGGCTGATCATGCACTGATCACGTAATTGATCATGCACTGATCACCTGGCTTATCATGCATTGATCATATGACTGATCATGTGCTGATCATGTTTGGTATCACACACTGATCATGTGCCTCTGGAGGCAATGAACATAGAGCTGAGTAGGCAGGAAACAGTCAGCAGGCTATAATCATGGAACTCAGCTCTGAGAAATCATGCTGCTCAGCTGGCAATAATCAAACAGATGAGCAGGCAGGAATTACGCAGCATAGGTGGCAATTGTCAAGGACGTGGCAGGCAGGAATCGTGCAGCTCAGCTGGCAATTGTCAAGCAGATGAGCAGACAGTAAATACGCAGCTCAGCAGGCCCTGATCACGTGACTGAGCATGCACTGTTCACATGGCTCAGCACACACCTATCACGTGACTAATCATGCACTGATCACGTGGCTCTCATGCACTGATCACGTGATTGCGCATGCATTGTTCACGTAATAGTATGCACTGATCACGTGGCTATCATGCACTGATGACGTGGCTAATCATGCACTGATCATATGACTGATCATGCACTGATCACGTAGCTATCTTGCACTGATCACTTGGCTGATCATACACTCATCACGGGACTGATCGTGCACTGATCAAGGCGCTATCATGCATTGATTACATAACTCCACATGCATTGATCACGTGGATGATCATGCAGTGATCACGTGACTGACCATGCACTGATCACGTGACTGATCATGCACTGATCAGGTGGCTATCATGCACTGATCACCTGGCTATCATGCACTGATCACGTGACTATTCATGCACTCATCACGTGACTCATCATGCACTGATCACGTGTCTATCATGCACTGATCACTTGGCTGAACATACACTGATCACGTGCCTGGTCATGCACTGATCACGTGGCTGATCATGCACTGATCACGTGACTGATCATGCACTGATCACGTGGCTATCATGCACTGATCACCTGGCTATCATGCACAGATCACGTGACTGATCATGCACTGATCACGTGACTGATCATGCACTGATCACGTGGCTATCATGCACTGATCACTTGGCTGGACATACACTGATCACATGCCTGGACGTGCACTGATCACGTGGCTGATCATGCACTGATCACGTGACTGATCATGCACTGATCTCGTGTCTGATCATGCACTGGCTATCATGCACTGCTCACGTGGCTGATCAAGCGATGATCACGCAGCTACCATGTACTGGTCACATGACTGATCATGCACTGATCACGTGACTGCTCATGCAGTGATCACGTGGCTATCATGCACTACTCACGTGGCTGATCATGCAATGATCATGTAGCTACCATGTACAGGTCACGTGAATGATCATACACCCATCAGGTGACTGATCATGCACTGATCACGTGGCTATCATGCACCGATCACGAGACTGATCATGCACTGATCACGTCTATATCATTCACTGATCACATGACTGCCCATGCACTGATAACATGGATGATCATAGACTAATCATGTGACAGATCATGCACTGATCACGTGGCTATCGTACACTGATCACGTGGATATCATGCACTGATCACGAGACTAATCATGCACTGATCACATCTATATCATTCACTGATCACATGACTGCCTATGCACTGATCACGTGGATGATCATACACTAATCATGTGACAGATCATGTACTGATCACGTGGCTGATCATGCACTGATACCGTGACTGAGCATGGACTGATCACATGACTATCATGTAGTGATCACGTGACTTAATGGCGCTGATCATGTGACTGATCATGCGCTGATCATGTTTGCTATCATACACTGATCATGTGCCTCTGGAGGCAATAAACAAAGAGCTGAGTAGGCACGAATCAAACAGTCAGCAGGCAATAATCATGGAACTCAGCTGTGAGGAATCATGCTGCTCAGCTGGAAATAATCAAGCAGCTGAGCAGGCAGGAATTACGCAGCACAGCTGGCAATTGTCAAGCAGATGACAGGCAGGAATCGTGCAGCTCAGCTGGCAATTGTCAAGCAGATGAGCAGACAGTAATCACGCAGCTCAGGAGGCCCTGATGACGTGACTGAGCATGCACTGTTCACGTGGCTTATCATACACTGATCACGTGCTTGATCATGCACTGATCACTTGGATATCATGCACTGATCACGTGGCTGATCATACACTGATCACGTGTCTGACCATGCATTGATCACGTGGCCTATCATACACTGATTACGTGACTGATCATGCACTGATCACGTGGCTGATCATGCACTGATCACGTGGCTGATCATGCACTGATCACGTGTCTATCATGCTCTGCTCACGTGGCTGATCATGCAATGATCACGTAGCAACCATGTACTGGTCTCGAGACTGATCATGCACTGATCACGTAATTGATCCTGCACTGATCACGTGGCTCATCACGCACTGATCCGGTGGCTGATCACACACGTATCACGTGACTGATCATGTACAGATCACGTGACTAATCATGAAAAGATCACGTGGTTATCCTCTACTGATCACGTGGATATCATGAAGTGATCACGTGGCTGATCACATACGTATAACGTGACTGATCATGCACTGATCACGTGGCTATCATGCACTGATCACGTGGCTGATCATGCAATGATCACGTGACTGATCATGCACAGATCACGTGACTGATCATGCACTGATCACGTGGCTATCATGCACTGCTCACGTGGCTGATCATGCAATGACCACACAGCTACCATGTACTGGTCACATGACTGATCATGCACTGATCACATAATTGATCATGCACTGATCACCTGGCTTATCATGCATTGATCATGTGACTGATCATGTGCTGATCATATTTGGTGTCACACACTGGTCATGTGCCTCTGGAGGCAGTGAATATAGAGCTGAGTAGGCAGGAATCAGTCAGCAGGCTATAATCATGGAACTCAGCTCTGAGAAATCATGCTGCTCAGCTGGCAATAATCAAGTAGATGAGCAGGCAGGAATTACGCAGCACAGGTGGCAATTGTCAAGGAGATGACAGGCAGGAATCGTGCAGCTCAGCTGGAAATTGTCAAGCAGATGAGCAGACAGTAATCACGCAGCTCAGCAGGCCCTGATCACGTGACTGAGCATGCACTGTTCACCTGGCTGATCACACACCTATCACGTGACTGATCATGCACTGATCATGTGACTGATCATGCACTGATCACGTAGCTATCTTGCACTGATCACTTGGCTGATCATACACTCATCACGGGACTGATCGTGCACTGATCACGGCGCTATCATGCATTGACTACATGACTACATGCACTGATCACGTGGATGATCATGCACTGATCACGTGACTGACCATGCACTGATAACGTGACTGATCAGGCACTGATCAAATGGCTGATCATGCACTGATCACGTGTCTTTCATGCACTGATCACTTGGCTGGACATACACTGATCACGTGCCTGGTCATGCACTGATCACGTGGCTGATCATGCACTGATCACGTGACTGATCATGCACTGATCTCGTGGCTATCATGAACTGATCACCTGGCTATCATGCACAGATTACGTGACTGATCATGCACTGATCACGTGACTGATCATGCACTGATCACATGGCTATCATGCACTGATCACTTGGCTGGACATACACTGATCACGTGCCTGGTCATGCACTGATCACGTGGCTGATCATGCACTGATCACGTAATTGATCATGCACTGATCACCTGGCTTATCATGCATTGATCATATGACTGATCATGTGCTGATCATGTTTGGTATCACACACTGATCATGTGCCTCTGGAGGCAATGAACATAGAGCTGAGTAGGCAGGAAACAGTCAGCAGGCTATAATCATGGAACTCAGCTCTGAGAAATCATGCTGCTCAGCTGGCAATAATCAAACAGATGAGCAGGCAGGAATTACGCAGCATAGGTGGCAATTGTCAAGGACGTGGCAGGCAGGAATCGTGCAGCTCAGCTGGCAATTGTCAAGCAGATGAGCAGACAGTAAATACGCAGCTCAGCAGGCCCTGATCACGTGACTGAGCATGCACTGTTCACATGGCTCAGCACACACCTATCACGTGACTAATCATGCACTGATCACGTGGCTCTCATGCACTGATCACGTGATTGCGCATGCATTGTTCACGTAATAGTATGCACTGATCACGTGGCTATCATGCACTGATGACGTGGCTAATCATGCACTGATCATATGACTGATCATGCACTGATCACGTAGCTATCTTGCACTGATCACTTGGCTGATCATACACTCATCACGGGACTGATCGTGCACTGATCAAGGCGCTATCATGCATTGATTACATAACTCCACATGCATTGATCACGTGGATGATCATGCAGTGATCACGTGACTGACCATGCACTGATCACGTGACTGATCATGCACTGATCAGGTGGCTATCATGCACTGATCACCTGGCTATCATGCACTGATCACGTGACTATTCATGCACTCATCACGTGACTCATCATGCACTGATCACGTGTCTATCATGCACTGATCACTTGGCTGAACATACACTGATCACGTGCCTGGTCATGCACTGATCACGTGGCTGATCATGCACTGATCACGTGACTGATCATGCACTGATCACGTGGCTATCATGCACTGATCACCTGGCTATCATGCACAGATCACGTGACTGATCATGCACTGATCACGTGACTGATCATGCACTGATCACGTGGCTATCATGCACTGATCACTTGGCTGGACATACACTGATCACATGCCTGGACGTGCACTGATCACGTGGCTGATCATGCACTGATCACGTGACTGATCATGCACTGATCTCGTGTCTGATCATGCACTGGCTATCATGCACTGCTCACGTGGCTGATCAAGCGATGATCACGCAGCTACCATGTACTGGTCACATGACTGATCATGCACTGATCACGTGACTGCTCATGCAGTGATCACGTGGCTATCATGCACTACTCACGTGGCTGATCATGCAATGATCATGTAGCTACCATGTACAGGTCACGTGAATGATCATACACCCATCAGGTGACTGATCATGCACTGATCACGTGGCTATCATGCACCGATCACGAGACTGATCATGCACTGATCACGTCTATATCATTCACTGATCACATGACTGCCCATGCACTGATAACATGGATGATCATAGACTAATCATGTGACAGATCATGCACTGATCACGTGGCTATCGTACACTGATCACGTGGATATCATGCACTGATCACGAGACTAATCATGCACTGATCACATCTATATCATTCACTGATCACATGACTGCCTATGCACTGATCACGTGGATGATCATACACTAATCATGTGACAGATCATGTACTGATCACGTGGCTGATCATGCACTGATACCGTGACTGAGCATGGACTGATCACATGACTATCATGTAGTGATCACGTGACTTAATGGCGCTGATCATGTGACTGATCATGCGCTGATCATGTTTGCTATCATACACTGATCATGTGCCTCTGGAGGCAATAAACAAAGAGCTGAGTAGGCACGAATCAAACAGTCAGCAGGCAATAATCATGGAACTCAGCTGTGAGGAATCATGCTGCTCAGCTGGAAATAATCAAGCAGCTGAGCAGGCAGGAATTACGCAGCACAGCTGGCAATTGTCAAGCAGATGACAGGCAGGAATCGTGCAGCTCAGCTGGCAATTGTCAAGCAGATGAGCAGACAGTAATCACGCAGCTCAGGAGGCCCTGATGACGTGACTGAGCATGCACTGTTCACGTGGCTTATCATACACTGATCACGTGCTTGATCATGCACTGATCACTTGGATATCATGCACTGATCACGTGGCTGATCATACACTGATCACGTGTCTGACCATGCATTGATCACGTGGCCTATCATACACTGATTACGTGACTGATCATGCACTGATCACGTGGCTGATCATGCACTGATCACGTGTCTATCATGCACAGCTTACGTGGCTGATCATACAATGTTCACATAGCTACCATGTACTGGTCACATATCTGATCAGCACTGATCAAGTAATTGATCATGCACTGATCAAGCGGCTGATCATACACTGATCACGTGACTGATCATGCACTCTTCACGAGACTCATCATGCATTGATCACGTGGCTATCATGCACTGATCACGTGGCTGATCATACACTGATCACGTGACTGATCATGCACTGTTCTCGAGACTGATCATGCACTGATCACGTGGATATCATGCACTAATCACGTGTTTGATCATACACTGTTCACTTGTCTGACCATGCACTGCTCACGTGGCTGATCATACACTGTTCACCTAACTGATCATGCACTGATCACGTGGATATCATGCACTGATCACGTGGCTGAACATGCACTGTTCACGTGGCTTATCACACACCTGTCACTTGACTGATCATGCACTGATCACGTTGCACTCATGCACTGATCACGTGGCTGATCATACTCTGCTCACGTAACTGATCATGCACACATCATGTGGCTATCATGCACTTCTCACCGGGCTGGTCATGCAATGTTCACGTAGCTACCATATACTGGTCACGTGACTGATCATGCACAGATCACGTAAATGATAATGCACTGTTCACGTGACTGATCATGTACTGATCACGTGACTGATCATGCACTGATCACGTGGCTATCATGCACTGCTCACGTGGCTGATCATGCAATGATCACGTAGCAACCATGTACTGGTCACGTGACTGATCATGCACTGATCACGTAATTAATCCTGCACTGATCACCCGACTCATCATGCACTGATCACGTGGCTGATCACAAAAATATCACGTGACTGATCATGCACTGATCACGTGGCTATCATGCACTGATCACGTGGCTATCATGCACTGATCACCTGGCTATCATGCACTGATCACGTGGCTATCATGCACTGATCACGTGGCTGATCATGCAATGATCACGTAGCTACCATGTACTGGTCACGTGACTGATCTTGCACTGATCACGTAATTGATCATGCACTGATCACGTGGCTGATCAAGCACTGATCACGTGGCTACCATGCACTGCTAACGTGGCTGAACATGCAATGATCACGCAGCTACCATGTACTGGTCACGTGACTGATCATGCAATGTTCTTGTGTCTGAACTTGCACTGATCACGTGACTGATCATGCACTGATCACGTGACTGATCATGCACTGATCACGTGGCTATCATGCACTGATCACTTGGCTGGTCATACACTGATCACGCAGCTACCATGTACTGGTCACGTGACTGATCATGCACTGATGACGTAATTGATCCTGCACTGATCATGTGGCTGATCATGCACTGATCACGTGACTGATCATGCACTGATCACGTGACTGATCATGCACTGATCACGTGGCTATCATGCACTGATGACGTAATTGATCATGCACTGATCACATGGCTAGTCATACACTGATCACATGCCTGGTAATGCACAGATTACATGACTGATCATGCACTGATCACGTGACTGATCATGCACTGATCACGTGGCTATCATTCACTACTCACGTGGCTGATCATGCAATGATCATGTAGCTATCATGTACCGGTCACATGACTGATCATACACCCATCAGGTGACTGATCATGCACTGTTCACGTGGCGGATCATACACTGATCACCTGCCTGGTCATGCACAGATCACGTGACTAATCATGAACTGATCACGTAGCAATCATTCACTGATCCCCTGGCTGATCATGCCCTGATCACGTGGCTATCATGCAATGATCACGTGGCTATCATGCAATGATCACGTGGCTGATCATGCACTGATACCGTGACTGAGCATGGACTGATCACATGACTATCATGTAGTGATCACGTGACTTAATGACGCTGATCATGTGACTGATCATGCGCTGATCATATTTGCTATCATACACTGATCATGTGCCTCTGGAGGTAATAAAGAAAGAGCTGAGTAGGCACGAATCAAACAGTCAGCAGGCAATAATTATGGAACTCAGCTGTGAGAAATCATGCTGCTCAGATGGCAATAATCAAGCAGCTGAGCAGGCAGGTATTACGCAGCACAGCTGGCAATTGTCAAGCAGATGACAGGCAGGAATCTTGCAGCTCAGCTGGCAATTGTCAAGCAGATGAGCAGACAGTAACCACGCAGCTCAGCAGGCCCTGATCACGTGACTGAGCATGCACTGTTCACGTGGCTTATCATACACTGATCACGTGATTGATCATGCACTGATCACTTGAATATCATGCACTGATCACGTGGCCAATCATGCACTGATCACGTGGCTGATCATGCACTGATCACGTGTCTATCATGCACTGCTTACGTGGCTGATAATACAATGTTCACATAGCTACCATGTACTGGTCACATGACTAATCCGCACTGATCACGCAATTGATCATGCACTGATCAAGCGGCTGATCATACACTGATCACGTGACTGATCATGCACTCTTCACGAGACTCATCATGCACTGATCACCTGGCTATCATGCACTGAACACGCGGCTGATCATACACTGATCACGTGACTGATCATGCACTGTTCACGAGACTGATCATGCACTGATCATGTGGATATCATGCACTAATCACGTGTTTGATCATACACTGTTCACGTGTCTGACCATGCACTGCTCACGTGGCTGATCATACACTGTTCACGTAACTGATCATGCACTGATCACGTGGATATCATGCACTGATCACGTGGCTGATCATGCACTGTTCACGTGGCTTACTACACACCTATAACGTGACTGATCATGCACTGATCACGTGGCTGATCATACTCTGCTCACGTAACTGATCATGCACACATCAGGTGGCTATCATGCACTTTTCACCTGGCTGGTCATGCAATGTTCACGTAGCTACCATATACTGGTCACGTGACTGATCATGCACAGATCACGTAAATGATCATGCACTGATCACCTGGCTTATCATGCATTGATCATGTGACTGATCATGTGCTGATCATGTTTGGTGTCACACACTGATCATGTGCCTCCGGAGGCAATGAACATAGAGCTGAGTAGGCAGGAATCATTCAGAAGGCTATAATCAATGAACTCACCTCTGAGAAATCATGCTGCTCAGCTGGCAATAATCAAGTAGATGAGCAGGCAGGAATTACGCAGCACAGGTGGCAATTGTCAAGGAGATGACAGGATGAATGACAGGATGACAGGCAGAAATCATGCAGCTCAGCAGGCCCTGATCACGTGACTGATCATGCACTGATCACGTGACTGATCATGCACTGATCACGTGGCTATCATGCACTATGCACGTGGCTGATCATGCAATGATCATGTAGCTACAATATACTGGTCAGGTGACTGATCATACACCCATCAGGTGACGGATCATGTACTGATCACGTGGCTATCATGCACTGTTCACGTGGCTGATCATACACTGATCACCTGCCTGGTCATGCACAGATCACGTGACAAATCATGAACTGATCACATAGCTATCATGAACTGATCACCTGGCTGATCATGCACTGATCACGTGGCTGAGCATGCACTGTACCGTGACTGAGCATGGACTGATCACATGACTATCATGTACTGATCACGTGACTTAATGGTTCTGATCATGTGACTGATCATGCGCTGATCATGTTTGCTATCATACACTGATCATGTGCCTCTGGAGGCAATAAACAAAGAGCTGAGTAGGCACGAATAAAACAGTCAGCAGGCAATAATCATGGAACTCAGGTGTGAGGAATCATGCTTCTCAGCTGGCAAAAATCAAGCAGCTGAGCAGGCAGGAATTACGCAGCACACCTGGCAATTGTCAAGCAGATGACAGGCAGAAATCGTGCAGCTCAGCTGGCAATTGTCAAGCAGATGAGCAGACAGTAATCACGCAGCTCAGCAGGCCCTGATCACGTGACTGAGCATGCACTGTTTACGTGGCTGATCATACACTGATCACGTGATGATCATGCACTGATACTTGGATATCATGCACTGATCACATGGCTGATCATACACTGTTCACGTGTCTGACCATGCACTGATCAAGTGGCTGATCATACACTGCTCAGGTAACTGATCATGCACTGATCACGTTGCTCTCATGGACCGATCACGTGGCTATCATGCACTGATCACGTGGATATCTTGCACTGATCACGTGGCTGATCACACACGTATCTCATGACTGATCATGCACTGATCACGTGGCTATCATGCACTGATCGCGTGGCTATCATGCACTGATCACGTGACTGATCACTCAATGATCACGTAGCTACCATGTACTGGTCACGTGACTGATCATCCACTGATCACGTAATTGATCCTGCACTGATCACATGGCTCATCACGCACTGATTAGGTGGCTGATCACACACGTATCACGTGACTGATCATGTAAAGATCACGTGTATAATCATGAAGTGATCACGTGGCTATCCTGCACTGATCACGTGGATATCATGCACTGATCACGTGGCTGATCACACACGTATCACGTGACTGATCATGCACTGATCACGTGACTGATCATCCACTGCTCACGTGGCTGATCATACATTGATCACGTGATTGATTATGCCCTGATCACTTGGATATCATGCACTGATCACGTGGATGATCATACACTGTTCACGGGTCTGACCATGCACTGCTCACGTGGCTGATCATACACTGCTCACGTAAATGATCATGCACTGATCACCTGGCACTCATGCACTGATCACGTGACTGATCGTACTCTGCTCACGAAACTCATCATGCACACATCACGTGGCTATCATGCACTGCTCACGTGGCTGATCACACACGTATCACATGACTGATCATGCACTGATCACGTGGCTATCATGCACTGATCGCGTGGCTATCATGCACTGATCACGTGGCTGATCACTCAATGATCACGTAGCTACCATGTACTGGTCACGTGACTGATCATCCACTGATCACGTAATTGATCCTGCACTGATCACATGGCTCATCACGCACTGATTAGGTGGCTGATCACACACGTATCACGTGACTGATCATGCACTGATCACGAGACTGATCATCCACTGCTCACGTGGCTGATCATACATTGATCACGTGATTGATTATGCCCTGATCACTTGGATATCATGCACTGATCACGTGGATGATCATACACTGTTCACGTGTCTGACCATGCACTGCTCACGTGGCTGATCATACACTGCTCACGTAAATGATCATGCACTGATCACCTGGCACTCATGCACTGATCACGTGACTGATCATACTCTGCTCACGAAACTCATCATGCACACATCACGTGGCTATCATGCACTGCTCACGTGGTTCGTCATGGAATGATCACGAAGCTCCCATATACTGGTCACGTGACTGATCATGCACAGATCACGTAATGATCATGCACTGTTCACGTGACTGATCATCTACTGATCACGTGACTGATAATGCACTGATCACGTGGCTATCATGCTCTGCTCACGTGGCTGATCATGCAACGATCACGTAGCAACCATGTACTGGTCTCGTGACTGATCATGCACTGATCACGTAATTGATCCTGCACTGATCACGTGGCTCATCACGCACTGATCCGGTGGCTGATCACACACGTATCACGTGACTGATCATGTACAGATCACGTGACTAATCATGAAGTGATCACGTGGCTATCCTCTACTGATCACGTGGATATCATGAAGTGATCACGTGGCTGATCACATACGTATAACGTGACTGATCATGCACTGATCACGTGGCTATCATGCACTGATCACGTGGCTGATCATGCAATGATCACGTGACTGATCATGCACAGATCACGTGACTGATCATGCACTGATCACGTGGCTATCATGCACTGCTCACGTGGCTGATCATGCAATGACCACACAGCTACCATGTACTGGTCACATGACTGATCATGCACTGATCACATAATTGATCATGCACTGATCACCTGGCTTATCATGCATTGATCATGTGACTGATCATGTGCTGATCATGTTTGGTGTCACACACTGGTCATGTGCCTCTGGAGGCAGTGAACATAGAGCTGAGTAGGCAGGAATCAGTCAGCAGGCTATAATCATGGAACTCAGCTCTGAGAAATCATGCTGCTCAGCTGGCAATAATCAAGTAGATGAGCAGGCAGGAATTACGCAGCACAGGTGGCAATTGTCAAGGAGATGACAGGCAGGAATCGTGCAGCTCAGCTGGAAATTGTCAAGCAGATGAGCAGACAGTAATCACGCAGCTCAGCAGGCCCTGATCACGTGACTGAGCATGCACTGTTCACCTGGCTGATCACACACCTATCACGTGACTGATCATGCACTGATCATGTGACTGATCATGCACTGATCACGTAGCTATCTTGCACTGATCACTTGGCTGATCATACACTCATCACGGGACTGATCGTGCACTGATCACGGCGCTATCATGCATTGACTACATGACTACATGCACTGATCACGTGGATGATCATGCACTGATCACGTGACTGACCATGCACTGATAACGTGACTGATCAGGCACTGATCAAATGGCTGATCATGCACTGATCACGTGTCTATCATGCACTGATCACTTGGCTGGACATACACTGATCACGTGCCTGGTCATGCACTGATCACGTGGCTGATCATGCACTGATCACGTGACTGATCATGCACTGATCTCGTGGCTATCATGAACTGATCACCTGGCTATCATGCACAGATTACGTGACTGATCATGCACTGATCACGTGACTGATCATGCACTGATCACATGGCTATCATGCACTGATCACTTGGCTGACATACACTGATCACGTGCCTGGTCATGCACTGATCACGTGGCTGATCATGCACTGATCACGTGACTGATCATGCACTGATCTCGTGTCTGATCATGCACTGGCTATTATGCACTGCTCACGTGGCTGATCAAGCGATGATCACGCAGCTACCATGTACTGGTCACATGACTGATCATGCACTGGTCACGTGACTGATCATGCAGTGATCACGTGGCTATCATGCACTACTCACGTGGCTGATCATGCAATGATCATGTAGCTACCATGTACAGGTCACGTGAATGATCATACACCCATCAGGTGACTGATCATGCACTGATCACGTGGCTATCATGCACTGATCACGTGGCTATCATGCACTGATCAGGAGACTGATCATGCACTGATCACGTCTATATCATTCCCTGATCACATGACTGCCCATGCACTGATCACGTGGATGATCATACACTAATCATGGGACAGATCATGCTCTGATCACGTGGCTGATCATGCACTGATACGGTGACTGAGCATGGACTGATCACATGACTATCATGTAGTGATCACGTGACTTAATGACGCTGATCATGTGACTGATCATGCGCTGATCATGTTTGCTATCATACACTGATCATGTGCCTCTGGAGGCAATAAACAAAGAGCTGAGTAGGCACGAATCAAACAGTCAGCAGGCAATAATCATGGAACTCAGGTGTGAGGAATCATGCTTCTCAGCTGGCAAAAATCAAGCAGCTGAGCAGGCAGGAATTACGCAGCACACCTGGCAATTGTCAAGCAGATGACAGGCAGGAATCGTGCAGCTCAGCTGGCAATTGTCAAGCAGATGAGCAGACAGTAATCACGCAGCTCAGCAGGCCCTGATCACGTGACTGAGCATGCACTGTTCACGTGGCTGATCATACACTGATCACGTGATGATCATGCACTGATACTTGGATATCATGCATTGATCACATGGCTGATCATACACTGTTCACGTGTCTGACCATGCACTGATCACGTGGCTGATCATACACTGCTCAGGTAACTGATCATGCACTGATCACGTGGCTATCATGGACTGATCAGGTGGCTGAACATGCACTATTCACGTGGCTGATCACACACCTGTCACCTTACATATCATGCACTGATCACGTGGCACTCATGCACTGATTACGTGGCTGATCACACATGTATCACGTGACTGATCATGCACTGATCACGTTGCTCTCATGGACCGATCACGTGGCTACCATGCACTGATCACGTGGATATCATGCACTGATCACGTGGCTGATCACACACGTATCACATGACTGATCATGCACTGACCACGTGGCTATCATGCACTGATCGCGTGGCTATCATGCACTGATCACGTGGCTGATCACTCAATGATCACGTAGCTACCATGTACTGGTCACGTGACTGATCATCCACTGATCACGTAATTGATCCTGCACTGATCACATGGCTCATCACGCACTGATTAGGTGGCTGATCACACACGTATCACGTGACTGATCATGCACTGATCACGTGACTGATCATCCACTGCTCACGTGGCTGATCATACATTGATCACGTGATTGATTATGCCCTGATCACTTGGATATCATGCACTGATCACGTGGATGATCATACACTGTTCACGGGTCTGACCATGCACTGCTCACGTGGCTGATCATACACTGCTCACGTAAATGATCATGCACTGATCACCTGGCACTCATGCACTGATCACGTGACTGATCATACTCTGCTCACGAAACTCATCATGCACACATCACGTGGCTATCGTGCACTGCTCACGTGGTTCGTCATGGAATGATCACGAAGCTCCCATATACTGGTCACGTGACTGATCATGCACAGATCACGTAATGATCATGCACTGTTCACGTGACTGATCATCTACTGATCACGTGACTGATAATGCACTGATCACGTGGCTATCATGCTCTGCTCACGTGGCTGATCATGCAACGATCACGTAGCAACCATGTATTGGTCTCGTGACTGATCATGCACTGATCACGTAATTGATCCTGCACTGATCACGTGGCTCATCACGCACTGATCCGGTGGCTGATCACACACGTATCACGTGACTGATCATGTACAGATCACGTGACTAATCATGAAGTGATCACGTGGCTATCCTCTACTGATCACGTGGATATCATGAAGTGATCACGTGGCTGATCACATACGTATAACGTGACTGATCATGCACTGATCACGTGGCTATCATGCACTGATCACGTGGCTGATCATGCAATGATCACGTGACTGATCATGCACAGATCACGTGACTGATCATGCACTGATCACGTGGCTATCATGCACTGCTCACGTGGCTGATCATGCAATGACCACACAGCTACCATGTACTGGTCACATGACTGATCATGCACTGATCACATAATTGATCATGCACTGATCACCTGGCTTATCATGCATTGATCATGTGACTGATCATGTGCTGATCATGTTTGGTGTCACACACTGGTCATGTGCCTCTGGAGGCAGTGAACATAGAGCTGAGTAGGCAGGAATCAGTCAGCAGGCTATAATCATGGAACTCAGCTCTGAGAAATCATGCTGCTCAGCTGGCAATAATCAAGTAGATGAGCAGGCAGGAATTACGCAGCACAGGTGGCAATTGTCAAGGAGATGACAGGCAGGAATCGTGCAGCTCAGCTGGAAATTGTCAAGCAGATGAGCAGACAGTAATCACGCAGCTCAGCAGGCCCTGATCACGTGACTGAGCATGCACTGTTCACCTGGCTGATCACACACCCATCACGTGACTGATCATGCACTGATCATGTGACTGATCATGCACTGATCACGTAGCTATCTTGCACTGATCACTTGGCTGATCATACACTCATCACGGGACTGATCGTGCACTGATCACGGCGCTATCATGCATTGACTACATGACTACATGCAATGATCACGTGGATGATTATGCACTGATCACGTGACTGACCATGCACTGATAACGTGACTGATCAGGCACTGAT
The DNA here is from genome assembly GCF_032452875.1 of Bos javanicus. NCBI lineage: Eukaryota > Metazoa > Chordata > Mammalia > Artiodactyla > Bovidae > Bos > Bos javanicus. The sequence continues at coordinate 523,500 of NW_026893663.1, forward strand.
CAAATGGCTGATCATGCACTGATCACGTGTCTATCATGCACTGATCACTTGGCTGGACATACACTGATCACGTGCCTGGTCATGCACTGATCACGTGGCTGATCATGCACTGATCACGTGACTGATCATGCACTGATCTCGTGGCTATCATGAACTGATCACCTGGCTATCATGCACAGATTACGTGACTGATCATGCACTGATCACGTGACTGATCATGCACTGATCACATGGCTATCATGCACTGATCACTTGGCTGACATACACTGATCACGTGCCTGGTCATGCACTGATCACGTGGCTGATCATGCACTGATCACGTGTCTGATCATGCACTGATCTCGTGTCTGATCATGCACTGGCTATTATGCACTGCTCACGTGGCTGATCATGCATGATCACGCAGCTACCATGTACTGGTCACATGACTGATCATGCACTGATCACGTGACTGATCATGCAGTGATCACGTGGCTATCATGCACTACTCACGTGGCTGATCATGCAATGATCATGTAGCTACCATGTACAGGTCACGTGAATGATCATACACCCATCAGGTGACTTATCATGCACTGATCACGTGGCTATCATGCACTGATCACGTGGCTATCATGCACTGATCAGGAGACTGATCATGCACTGATCACGTCTATATCATTCCCTGATCACATGACTGCCCATGCACTGATCACGTGGATGATCATACACTAATCATGTGACAGATCATGCTCTGATCACGTGGCTGATCATGCACTGATACGGTGACTGAGCATGGACTGATCACATGACTATCATGTACTGATCACGTGACTTAATGACGCTGATCATGTGACTGATCATGCGCTGATCATGTTTGCTATCATACACTGATCATGTGCCTCTGGAGGCAATAAACAAAGAGCTGAGTAGGCACGAATCAAACAGTCAGCAGGCAATAATCATGGAACTCAGGTGTGAGGAATCATGCTTCTCAGCTGGCAAAAATCAAGCAGCTGAGCAGGCAGGAATTACGCAGCACACCTGGCAATTGTCAAGCAGATGACAGGCAGGAATCGTGCAGCTCAGCTGGCAATTGTCAAGCAGATGAGCAGACAGTAATCACGCAGCTCAGCAGGCCCTGATCACGTGACTGAGCATGCACTGTTCACGTGGCTGATCATACACTGATCACGTGATGATCATGCACTGATACTTGGATATCATGCACTGATCACATGGCTGATCATACACTGTTCACGTGTCTGACCATGCACTGATCACGTGGCTGATCATACACTGCTCAGGTAACTGATTATGCACTGATCACGTGGCTATCATGGACTGATCAGGTGGCTGAACATGCACTATACACGTGGCTGATCACACACCTGTCACCTTACATATCATGCACTGATCACGTGGCACTCATGCACTTATAACGTGGCTGATCACACATGTATCACGTTACTGATCATGCACTAATCACGTTGCTCTCATGGACCGATCACGTGGCTATCATGCACTGATCACGTGGATATCATGCACTGATCACGTGGCTGATCACACACGTATCACATGACTGATCATGCACTGATCACGTGGCTATCATGCACTGATCGCGTGGCTATCATGCACTGATCACGTGACTGATCACTCAATGATCACGTAGCTACCATGTACTGGTCACGTGACTGATCATGCACTGATCACGTAATTGATCATGCACTGATCACGTGGCTGATCATGCACTGATCACGTGGCTGATCACACACGTATCACGTGACTGATCATGCACTGATCACGTGATAATCATGCACTGATCACGTGGCTATCATGCACTGATCACGTGGATATCATGCACTGATCACGTGGCTGATCACACACCTATCACGTGACTGATCATGCACTGATCACGTGGCTGATCATGCACTGATCACGTGGCTGATCATGCACTGATCACGTGACTGATCATGCACTGATCACGTGGCTATCATGCACTGATCACGTGGCTGATCATGCACTGATCACGGGCTGATCATGCACTGATCACGTGGCTGATCATGCACTGATCACGTGACTGATCATGCACTGATCACGTGGCTATCATGCACTGATCACGTGGCTGATCATGCACTGATCACGTGGATATCATGCACTGATCACGTGGCTGATCACACACTGATCACATGACTGATCATGCACTGATCACGTGACTGATCATGCACTGATCACGTGGCTATCATGCACTGATCACGTGGCTGATCATGCACTGATCACGTAGCTACCATGCACTTGTCACGTGACTGATCATGCACTGATCATGTGGCTATCATGCACTGATCACGTGGCTGATCACACACCTATCACGTGACTGATCATGCACTGATCACGTGGATATCATGCACTGATCACGTGGCTATCATGCACTGATATCATGCACTGATCACGTGGCTGATCACACTGATCACGTGACTGATCATGCACTGATCACGTGGCTATCATGCACTGATCACGTGGCTGATCATGCACTGATCACGTAGCTACCATGCACTGATCACGTGACTGATCATGCACTGATCACGTGGCTGATCATGCACTGATCACGTGGCTGATCATGCACTGATCACGTGGCTGATCATGCACTGATCACGTGGCTGATCATGCACTGATCACGTAACTGATCATGCACTGATCACGTGGCACTCATGCACTGATCACGTGACTGATCATACACTGCTCACGAAACTGATCATGCACACATCACGTGGCTATCATGCACTGCTCACGTGGTTGTCATGGAATGATCACGAAGCTACCATATACTGGTCACGTGACTGATCATGCACTGATCACGTAAATGATCATGCACTGATCACGTGACTGATCATCACTGATCACGTGACTGATCATGCACTGATCACGTGGCTATCATGCACTGATCACGTGGCTGATCATGCAACGATCACGTAGCAACCATGTACTGGTCACGTGACTGATCATGCACTGATCACGTAATTGATCATGCACTGATCACGTGGCTCATCATGCACTGATCCGGTGGCTGATCACACACGTATCACGTGACTGATCATGCACTGATCACGTGACTAATCATGCACTGATCACGTGGCTATCATGCACTGATCACGTGGATATCATGCACTGATCACGTGGCTGATCACATACGTATCACGTGACTGATCATGCACTGATCACGTGGCTATCATGCACTGATCACGTGGCTGATCATGCACTGATCACGTGACTGATCATGCACTGATCACGTGACTGATCATGCACTGATCACGTGGCTATCATGCACTGATCACGTGGCTGATCATGCACTGATCACGCAGCTACCATGCACTGATCACATGACTGATCATGCACTGATCACATAACTGATCATGCACTGATCACGTGGCTTATCATGCACTGATCATGTGACTGATCATGTGCTGATCATGTTTGGTATCATACACTGATCATGTGCCTCTGGAGGCAATGAACAAAGAGCTGAGTAGGCACGAATCAGTCAGCAGGCTATAATCATGGAACTCAGCTCTGAGAAATCATGCTGCTCAGCTGGCAATAATCAAGCAGATGAGCAGGCAGGAATTACGCAGCACAGCTGGCAATTGTCAAGCAGATGACAGGCAGGAATCGTGCAGCTCAGCTGGCAATTGTCAAGCAGATGAGCAGACAGTAATCACGCAGCTCAGCAGGCCCTGATCACGTGACTGAGCATGCACTGTTCACGTGGCTGATCACACACTGATCACGTGACTGATCATGCACTGATCACGTGACTGATCATGCACTGATCACGTGGCTGATCATGCACTGATCACGTGGCTGATCATACACTGATCACGGGACTGATCATGCACTGATCACGGGCTATCATGCACTGATACGTGACTACATGCACTGATCACGTGGCTGATCATGCACTGATCACGTGACTGATCATGCACTGATCACGTGACTGATCATGCACTGATCACGTGGCTGATCATGCACTGATCACGTGGCTATCATGCACTGATCACGTGGCTGATCATGCACTGATCACGTGACTGATCATGCACTGATCACGTGGCTGATCATGCACTGATCACGTGACTGATCATGCACTGATCACGTGGCTATCATGCACTGATCACGTGGCTGATCATGCACTGATCACGTGACTGATCATGCACTGATCACGTGACTGATCATGCACTGATCACGTGGCTATCATGCACTGATCACGTGGCTGATCATACACTGATCACGTGCCTGATCATGCACTGATCACGTGGCTGATCATGCACTGATCACGTGACTGATCATGCACTGATCACGTGTCTGATCATGCACTGGCTATCATGCACTGCTCACGTGGCTGATCATGCATGATCACGCAGCTACCATGTACTGGTCACATGACTGATCATGCACTGATCACGTGACTGATCATGCAGTGATCACGTGGCTATCATGCACTACTCACGTGGCTGATCATGCAATGATCATGTAGCTACCATGTAAAGGTCACGTGAATGATCATACACCCATCAGGTGACTGATCATGCACTGATCACGTGGCTATCATGCACTGATCACGTGGCTATCATGCACTGATCATGCACTGATCACGTCTATATCATGCCCTGATCACATGACTGCCCATGCACTGATCACGTGGATGATCATACACTAATCATGTGACAGATCATGCACTGATCACGTGGCTGATCATGCACTGATACCGTGACTGAGCATGGACTGATCACATGACTATCATGTAGTGATCACGTGACTTAATGGCGCTGATCATGTGACTGATCATGCGCTGATCATGTTTGCTATCATACACTGATCATGTGCCTCTGGAGGCAATAAACAAAGAGCTGAGTAGGCACGAATCAAACAGTCAGCAGGCAATAATCATGGAACTCAGGTGTGAGGAATCATGCTGCTCAGCTGGCAATAATCAAGCAGCTGAGCAGGCAGGAATTACGCAGCACAGCTGGCAATTGTCAAGCAGATGACAGGCAGGAATCGTGCAGCTCAGCTGGCAATTGTCAAGCAGATGAGCAGACAGTAATCACGCAGCTCAGCAGGCCCTGATCACGTGACTGAGCATGCACTGTTCACGTGGCTGATCATACACTGATCACGTGATGATCATGCACTGATCACTTGGATATCATGCACTGATCACGTGGCTGATCATACACTGTTCACGTGTCTGACCATGCACTGATCACGTGGCTGATCATACACTGCTCACGTAACTGATCATGCACTGATCACGTGGCTATCATGCACTGATCACGTGGCTGAACATGCACTGTTCACGTGGCTGATCACACACCTGTCACTGACATATCATGCACTGATCACGTGGCACTCATGCACTGATCACGTGGCTGATCACACATGATCACGTGACTGATCATGCACTGATCACGTGGCTATCATGCACTGATCACGTGGCTACCATGCACTGATCACGTGGCTATCATGCACTGATCACGTGGCTGATCATGCACGATCACGTGACTGATCATGCACTGATCACGTGGCTGATCATGCACTGATCACGTGGCTATCATGCACTGATCACGTGGCTGATCATGCACTGATCACGTAGCTATCATGCACTGATCACGTGACTGATCATGCACTGATCACGTGGCTGATCATGCACTGATCACGTGACTGATCATGCACTGATCACGTGGCTATCATGCACTGATCACGTGGCTGATCATGCACTGATCACGGCTGATCATGCACTGATCACGTGGCTGATCATGCACTGATCACGTGACTGATCATGCACTGATCACGTGGCACTCATGCACTGATCACGTGACTGATCATGCACTGATCACGTGACTGATCATGCACTGATCACGTGGCTATCATGCACTGATCACGTGGCTGTCATGCAATGATCACGAAGCTACCATGTACTGATCACGTGACTGATCATGCACTGATCACGTGAATGATCATGCACTGATCACGTGACTGATCATGCACTGATCACGTGACTGATCATGCACTGATCACGTGGCTATCATGCACTGATCACGTGGCTGATCATGCACTGATCACGTAGCAACCATGTACTGGTCACGTGACTGATCATGCACTGATCACGTGACTGATCATGCACTGATCACGTGGCTCATCATGCACTGATCACGTGGCTGATCACACACTATCACGTGACTGATCATGCACTGATCACGTGACTGATCATGCACTGATCACGTGGCTATCATGCACTGATCACGTGGCTATCATGCACTGATCACGTGGCTGATCACATACGATCACGTGACTGATCATGCACTGATCACGTGGCTATCATGCACTGATCACGTGGCTGATCATGCACTGATCACGTGACTGATCATGCACTGATCACGTGACTGATCATGCACTGATCACGTGGCTATCATGCACTGATCACGTGGCTGATCATGCACTGATCACGCAGCTATCATGCACTGATCACGTGACTGATCATGCACTGATCACATGACTGATCATGCACTGATCACGTGGCTTATCATGCACTGATCATGTGACTGATCATGCGCTGATCATGTTTGGTGTCATACACTGATCATGTGCCTCTGGAGGCAATGAACATAGAGCTGAGTAGGCAGGAATCAGTCAGCAGGCTATAATCATGGAACTCAGCTCTGAGAAATCATGCTGCTCAGCTGGCAATAATCAAGCAGATGAGCAGGCAGGAATTACGCAGCACAGGTGGCAATTGTCAAGCAGATGACAGGCAGGAATCGTGCAGCTCAGCTGGCAATTGTCAAGCAGATGAGCAGACAGTAATCACGCAGCTCAGCAGGCCCTGATCACGTGACTGAGCATGCACTGTTCACGTGGCTGATCACACACTGATCACGTGACTGATCATGCACTGATCACGTGACTGATCATGCACTGATCACGTGGCTGATCATGCACTGATCACGTGGCTGATCATGCACTGATCACGGGACTGATCATGCACTGATCACGGGCTATCATGCACTGATACGTGACTACATGCACTGATCACGTGGCTGATCATGCACTGATCACGTGACTGATCATGCACTGATCACGTGACTGATCATGCACTGATCACGTGGCTGATCATGCACTGATCACGTGGCTATCATGCACTGATCACGTGGCTGATCATGCACTGATCACGTGACTGATCATGCACTGATCACGTGGCTGATCATGCACTGATCACGTGACTGATCATGCACTGATCACGTGGCTGATCATGCACTGATCACGTGGCTGATCATGCACTGATCACGTGACTGATCATGCACTGATCACGTGACTGATCATGCACTGATCACGTGGCTATCATGCACTGATCACGTGGCTGATCATGCACTGATCACGTGCCTGATCATGCACTGATCACGTGGCTGATCATGCACTGATCACGTGACTGATCATGCACTGATCACGTGTCTGATCATGCACTGGCTATCATGCACTGCTCACGTGGCTGATCATGCATGATCACGCAGCTACCATGTACTGGTCACATGACTGATCATGCACTGATCACGTGACTGATCATGCACTGATCACGTGGCTATCATGCACTACTCACGTGGCTGATCATGCAATGATCATGTAGCTACCATGTACAGGTCACGTGAATGATCATACACCCATCAGGTGACTGATCATGCACTGATCACGTGGCTATCATGCACTGATCACGTGGCTATCATGCACTGATCACGTGACTGATCATGCACTGATCACGTCTATATCATGCCCTGATCACATGACTGCCCATGCACTGATCACGTGGATGATCATACACTAATCATGTGACAGATCATGCACTGATCACGTGGCTGATCATGCACTGATACCGTGACTGAGCATGGACTGATCACATGACTATCATGTAGTGATCACGTGACTTAATGGCGCTGATCATGTGACTGATCATGCGCTGATCATGTTTGCTATCATACACTGATCATGTGCCTCTGGAGGCAATAAACAAAGAGCTGAGTAGGCACGAATCAAACAGTCAGCAGGCAATAATCATGGAACTCAGGTGTGAGGAATCATGCTGCTCAGCTGGCAATAATCAAGCAGCTGAGCAGGCAGGAATTACGCAGCACAGCTGGCAATTGTCAAGCAGATGACAGGCAGGAATCGTGCAGCTCAGCTGGCAATTGTCAAGCAGATGAGCAGACAGTAATCACGCAGCTCAGCAGGCCCTGATCACGTGACTGAGCATGCACTGTTCACGTGGCTGATCATACACTGATCACGTGATGATCATGCACTGATCACTTGGATATCATGCACTGATCACGTGGCTGATCATACACTGTTCACGTGTCTGACCATGCACTGATCACGTGGCTGATCATACACTGCTCACGTAACTGATCATGCACTGATCACGTGGCTATCATGCACTGATCACGTGGCTGAACATGCACTGTTCACGTGGCTGATCACACACCTGTCACGTGACATATCATGCACTGATCACGTGGCACTCATGCACTGATCACGTGGCTGATCACACATGATCACGTGACTGATCATGCACTGATCACGTGGCTATCATGCACTGATCACGTGGCTACCATGCACTGATCACGTGGATATCATGCACTGATCACGTGGCTGATCATGCACGATCACGTGACTGATCATGCACTGATCACGTGGCTGATCATGCACTGATCGCGTGGCTATCATGCACTGATCACGTGGCTGATCATGCACTGATCACGTAGCTATCATGCACTGATCACGTGACTGATCATGCACTGATCACGTGGCTGATCATGCACTGATCACGTGACTGATCATGCACTGATCACGTGGCTATCATGCACTGATCACGTGGCTGATCATGCACTGATCACGGGCTGATCATGCACTGATCACGTGGCTGATCATGCACTGATCACGTGACTGATCATGCACTGATCACGTGGCATCATGCACTGATCACGTGACTGATCATGCACTGATCACGTGACTGATCATGCACTGATCACGTGGCTATCATGCACTGATCACGTGGCTGATCATGCAATGATCACGAAGCCATATACTGATCACGTGACTGATCATGCACTGATCACGTGACTGATCATGCACTGATCACGTGACTGATCATGCACTGATCACGTGACTGATCATGCACTGATCACGTGGCTATCATGCACTGATCACGTGGCTGATCATGCACTGATCACGTAGCAACCATGCACTGATCACGTGACTGATCATGCACTGATCACGTAATTGATCATGCACTGATCACGTGGCTGATCATGCACTGATCACGTGGCTGATCACACTATCACGTGACTGATCATGCACTGATCACGTGACTGATCATGCACTGATCACGTGGCTATCATGCACTGATCACGTGGCTATCATGCACTGATCACGTGGCTGATCACATACGTATCACGTGACTGATCATGCACTGATCACGTGGCTATCATGCACTGATCACGTGGCTGATCATGCACTGATCACGTGACTGATCATGCACTGATCACGTGACTGATCATGCACTGATCACGTGGCTATCATGCACTGATCACGTGGCTGATCATGCACTGATCACACAGCTATCATGCACTGATCACATGACTGATCATGCACTGATCACATGACTGATCATGCACTGATCACGTGGCTTATCATGCACTGATCATGTGACTGATCATGTGCTGATCATGTTTGGTGTCATACACTGATCATGTGCCTCTGGAGGCAATGAACAAAGAGCTGAGTAGGCAGGAATCAGTCAGCAGGCAATAATCATGGAACTCAGCTCTGAGAAATCATGCTGCTCAGCTGGCAATAATCAAGCAGATGAGCAGGCAGGAATTACGCAGCACAGGTGGCAATTGTCAAGCAGATGACAGGCAGGAATCGTGCAGCTCAGCTGGCAATTGTCAAGCAGATGAGCAGACAGTAATCACGCAGCTCAGCAGGCCCTGATCACGTGACTGAGCATGCACTGTTCACGTGGCTGATCACACACTGATCACGTGACTGATCATGCACTGATCACGTGACTGATCATGCACTGATCACGTGGCTATCATGCACTGATCACGTGGCTGATCATGCACTGATCACGGGACTGATCATGCACTGATCACGGCGCTATCATGCATTGATACATGACTACATGCACTGATCACGTGGCTGATCATGCACTGATCACGTGACTGATCATGCACTGATCACGTGACTGATCATGCACTGATCACGTGGCTGATCATGCACTGATCACGTGGCTATCATGCACTGATCACGTGGCTGATCATGCACTGATCACGTGACTGATCATGCACTGATCACGTGGCTGATCATGCACTGATCACGTGACTGATCATGCACTGATCACGTGGCTGATCATGCACTGATCACGTGGCTGATCATGCACTGATCACGTGACTGATCATGCACTGATCACGTGACTGATCATGCACTGATCACGTGGCTATCATGCACTGATCACGTGGCTGATCATGCACTGATCACGTGCCTGATCATGCACTGATCACGTGGCTGATCATGCACTGATCACGTGACTGATCATGCACTGATCACGTGTCTGATCATGCACTGGCTATCATGCACTGCTCACGTGGCTGATCATGCATGATCACGCAGCTACCATGTACTGGTCACATGACTGATCATGCACTGATCACGTGACTGATCATGCACTGATCACGTGGCTATCATGCACTACTCACGTGGCTGATCATGCAATGATCATGTAGCTACCATGTACAGGTCACGTGAATGATCATACACCCATCAGGTGACTGATCATGCACTGATCACGTGGCTATCATGCACTGATCACGTGGCTATCATGCACTGATCACGTGACTGATCATGCACTGATCACGTCTATATCATGCCCTGATCACATGACTGCCCATGCACTGATCACGTGGATGATCATACACTAATCATGTGACAGATCATGCACTGATCACGTGGCTGATCATGCACTGATACCGTGACTGAGCATGGACTGATCACATGACTATCATGTACTGATCACGTGACTTAATGGCGCTGATCATGTGACTGATCATGCGCTGATCATGTTTGCTATCATACACTGATCATGTGCCTCTGGAGGCAATAAACAAAGAGCTGAGTAGGCACGAATCAAACAGTCAGCAGGCAATAATCATGGAACTCAGGTGTGAGGAATCATGCTGCTCAGCTGGCAATAATCAAGCAGCTGAGCAGGCAGGAATTACGCAGCACAGCTGGCAATTGTCAAGCAGATGACAGGCAGGAATCGTGCAGCTCAGCTGGCAATTGTCAAGCAGATGAGCAGACAGTAATCACGCAGCTCAGCAGGCCCTGATCACGTGACTGAGCATGCACTGTTCACGTGGCTGATCATACACTGATCACGTGATGATCATGCACTGATCACTTGGATATCATGCACTGATCACGTGGCTGATCATACACTGTTCACGTGTCTGACCATGCACTGATCACGTGGCTGATCATACACTGCTCACGTAACTGATCATGCACTGATCACGTGGCTATCATGCACTGATCACGTGGCTGAACATGCACTGTTCACGTGGCTGATCACACACCTGTCACGTGACATATCATGCACTGATCACGTGGCACTCATGCACTGATCACGTGGCTGATCACACATGATCACGTGACTGATCATGCACTGATCACGTGGCTATCATGCACTGATCACGTGGCTACCATGCACTGATCACGTGGCTATCATGCACTGATCACGTGGCTGATCATGCACTGATCACGTGACTGATCATGCACTGATCACGTGACTGATCATGCACTGATCACGTGGCTATCATGCACTGATCACGTGGCTGATCATGCACTGATCACGTGGCTATCATGCACTGATCACGTGACTGATCATGCACTGATCACGTGGCTGATCATGCACTGATCACGTGACTGATCATGCACTGATCACGTGGCTATCATGCACTGATCACGTGGCTGATCATGCACTGATCACGTGACTGATCATGCACTGATCACGTGGCTGATCATGCACTGATCACGTGGCTGATCATGCACTGATCACGTGGCATCATGCACTGATCACGTGACTGATCATGCACTGATCACGTGACTGATCATGCACTGATCACGTGGCTATCATGCACTGATCACGTGGCTGATCATGCAATGATCACGAAGCTACCATATACTGGTCACGTGACTGATCATGCACTGATCACGTGACTGATCATGCACTGATCACGTGACTGATCATGCACTGATCACGTGACTGATCATGCACTGATCACGTGGCTATCATGCACTGATCACGTGGCTGATCATGCACTGATCACGTAGCTACCATGCACTGATCACGTGACTGATCATGCACTGATCACGTAATTGATCATGCACTGATCACGTGGCTCATCATGCACTGATCACGTGGCTGATCACACACTGATCACGTGACTGATCATGCACTGATCACGTGACTGATCATGCACTGATCACGTGGCTATCATGCACTGATCACGTGGCTATCATGCACTGATCACGTGGCTGATCACATACGTATCACGTGACTGATCATGCACTGATCACGTGGCTATCATGCACTGATCACGTGGCTGATCATGCACTGATCACGTGACTGATCATGCACTGATCACGTGACTGATCATGCACTGATCACGTGGCTATCATGCACTGATCACGTGGCTGATCATGCACTGATCACGCTATCATGCACTGATCACGTGACTGATCATGCACTGATCACATGACTGATCATGCACTGATCACGTGGCTTATCATGCACTGATCATGTGACTGATCATGCGCTGATCATGTTTGGTATCATACACTGATCATGTGCCTCTGGAGGCAATGAACAAAGAGCTGAGTAGGCAGGAATCAGTCAGCAGGCAATAATCATGGAACTCAGCTCTGAGAAATCATGCTGCTCAGCTGGCAATAATCAAGCAGATGAGCAGGCAGGAATTACGCAGCACAGCTGGCAATTGTCAAGCAGATGACAGGCAGGAATCGTGCAGCTCAGCTGGCAATTGTCAAGCAGATGAGCAGACAGTAATCACGCAGCTCAGCAGGCCCTGATCACGTGACTGAGCATGCACTGTTCACGTGGCTGATCACACACTGATCACGTGACTGATCATGCACTGATCACGTGACTGATCATGCACTGATCACGTGGCTGATCATGCACTGATCACGTGGCTGATCATGCACTGATCACGGGACTGATCATGCACTGATCACGGGCTATCATGCACTGATACGTGACTACATGCACTGATCACGTGGCTGATCATGCACTGATCACGTGACTGATCATGCACTGATCACGTGACTGATCATGCACTGATCACGTGGCTGATCATGCACTGATCACGTGGCTATCATGCACTGATCACGTGGCTGATCATGCACTGATCACGTGGCTGATCATGCACTGATCACGTGGCTGATCATGCACTGATCACGTGACTGATCATGCACTGATCACGTGGCTGATCATGCACTGATCACGTGGCTGATCATGCACTGATCACGTGACTGATCATGCACTGATCACGTGACTGATCATGCACTGATCACGTGGCTATCATGCACTGATCACGTGGCTGATCATGCACTGATCACGTGCCTGATCATGCACTGATCACGTGGCTGATCATGCACTGATCACGTGACTGATCATGCACTGATCACGTGTCTGATCATGCACTGGCTATCATGCACTGCTCACGTGGCTGATCATGCATGATCACGCAGCTACCATGTACTGGTCACATGACTGATCATGCACTGATCACGTGACTGATCATGCACTGATCACGTGGCTATCATGCACTACTCACGTGGCTGATCATGCAATGATCATGTAGCTACCATGTACAGGTCACGTGAATGATCATACACCCATCAGGTGACTGATCATGCACTGATCACGTGGCTATCATGCACTGATCACGTGGCTATCATGCACTGATCACGTGACTGATCATGCACTGATCACGTCTATATCATGCCCTGATCACATGACTGCCCATGCACTGATCACGTGGATGATCATACACTAATCATGTGACAGATCATGCACTGATCACGTGGCTGATCATGCACTGATACCGTGACTGAGCATGGACTGATCACATGACTATCATATAGTGATCACGTGACTTAATGGCGCTGATCATGTGACTGATCATGCGCTGATCATGTTTGCTATCATACACTGATCATGTGCCTCTGGAGGCAATAAACAAAGAGCTGAGTAGGCACGAATCAAACAGTCAGCTGGCAATAATCATGGAACTCAGGTGTGAGGAATCATGCTGCTCAGCTGGCAATAATCAAGCAGCTGAGCAGGCAGGAATTACGCAGCACAGCTGGCAATTGTCAAGCAGATGACAGGCAGGAATCGTGCAGCTCAGCTGGCAAATGTCAAGCAGATGAGCAGACAGTAATCACGCAGCTCAGCATTCCCTGATCACGTGACTGAGCATGCACTGTTCACGTGGCTGATCAGACACTGATCACGTGATGATCATGCACTGATCACTTGGATATCATGCACTGATCACGTGGCTGATCATACACTGTTCACGTGTCTGACCATGCACTGATCACGTGGCTGATCATACACTGCTCACGTAACTGATCATGCACTTATCACGTGGCTATCATGCACTGATCACGTGGCTGAACATGCACTGTTCACGTGGCTGATCACACACCTGTCACCTGACATATCATGCACTGATCACGTGGCACTCATGCACTGATCACGTGGCTGATCACACATGATCACGTGACTGATCATGCACTGATCACGTGGCTATCATGCACTGATCACGTGGCTATCATGCACTGATCACGTGGCTATCATGCACTGATCACGTGGCTGATCATGCACTGATCACGTGACTGATCATGCACTGATCACGTGACTGATCATGCACTGATCACGTGGCTATCATGCACTGATCACGTGGCTGATCATGCAATGATCACGTAGCTACCATGTACTGGTCACGTGACTGATCATGCACTGATCACGTAATTGATCATGCACTGATCACGTGGCTCATCATGCACTGATCACGTGGCTGATCACACACTATCACGTGACTGATCATGCACTGATCACGTGACTGATCATGCACTGATCACGTGGCTGATCATGCACTGATCACGTGACTGATCATGCACTGATCACGTGGCTATCATGCACTGATCACGTGGCTGATCATGCACTGATCACGTGGCTGATCATGCACTGATCACGTGGCTGATCATGCACTGATCACGTGGCTGATCATGCACTGATCACGTGGCACTCATGCACTGATCACGTGACTGATCATGCACTGATCACGTGACTGATCATGCACTGATCACGTGGCTATCATGCACTGATCACGTGGCTGATCATGCAATGATCACGTAGCTACCATATACTGGTCACGTGACTGATCATGCACTGATCACGTAATGATCATGCACTGATCACGTGACTGATCATGCACTGATCACGTGACTGATCATGCACTGATCACGTGGCTATCATGCACTGATCACGTGGCTGATCATGCACTGATCACGTAGCAACCATGCACTGATCACGTGACTGATCATGCACTGATCACGTGATTGATCATGCACTGATCACGTGGCTCATCATGCACTGATCACGTGGCTGATCATGCACTGATCACGTGACTGATCATGCACTGATCACGTGACTGATCATGCACTGATCACGTGGCTATCATGCACTGATCACGTGGCTATCATGCACTGATCACGTGGCTGATCACACACGATCACGTGACTGATCATGCACTGATCACGTGGCTATCATGCACTGATCACGTGGCTGATCATGCACTGATCACGTGACTGATCATGCACTGATCACGTGACTGATCATGCACTGATCACGTGGCTATCATGCACTGATCACGTGGCTGATCATGCACTGATCACGTGGCTATCATGCACTGATCACATGACTGATCATGCACTGATCACATGACTGATCATGCACTGATCACGTGGCTTATCATGCACTGATCATGTGACTGATCATGTGCTGATCATGTTTGGTGTCATACACTGATCATGTGCCTCTGGAGGCAATGAACAAAGAGCTGAGTAGGCAGGAATCAGTCAGCAGGCTATAATCATGGAACTCAGCTGTGAGAAATCATGCTGCTCAGCTGGCAATAATCAAGCAGCTGAGCAGGCAGGAATTACGCAGCACAGCTGGCAATTGTCAAGCAGATGACAGGCAGGAATCGTGCAGCTCAGCTGGCAATTGTCAAGCAGATGAGCAGACAGTAATCACGCAGCTCAGCAGGCCCTGATCACGTGACTGAGCATGCACTGTTCACGTGGCTGATCACACACTGATCACGTGACTGATCATGCACTGATCACGTGACTGATCATGCACTGATCACGTGGCTGATCATGCACTGATCACGTGGCTGATCATGCACTGATCACGGGACTGATCATGCACTGATCACGTGGCTATCATGCACTGATACGTGACTACATGCACTGATCACGTGGCTGATCATGCACTGATCACGTGACTGATCATGCACTGATCACGTGACTGATCATGCACTGATCACGTGGCTGATCATGCACTGATCACGTGGCTATCATGCACTGATCACGTGGCTGATCATGCACTGATCACGTGGCTGATCATGCACTGATCACGTGGCTGATCATGCACTGATCACGTGACTGATCATGCACTGATCACGTGGCTGATCATGCACTGATCACGTGGCTGATCATGCACTGATCACGTGACTGATCATGCACTGATCACGTGACTGATCATGCACTGATCACGTGGCTATCATGCACTGATCACGTGGCTGATCATGCACTGATCACGTGCTGATCATGCACTGATCACGTGGCTGATCATGCACTGATCACGTGACTGATCATGCACTGATCACGTGTCTGATCATGCACTGGCTATCATGCACTGCTCACGTGGCTGATCATGCATGATCACGCAGCTACCATGTACTGGTCACATGACTGATCATGCACTGATCACGTGACTGATCATGCAGTGATCACGTGGCTATCATGCACTACTCACGTGGCTGATCATGCAATGATCATGTAGCTACCATGTACAGGTCACGTGAATGATCATACACCCATCAGGTGACTGATCATGCACTGATCACGTGGCTATCATGCACTGATCACGTGGCTATCATGCACTGATCACGAGACTGATCATGCACTGATCACGTCTATATCATGCCCTGATCACATGACTGCCCATGCACTGATCACGTGGATGATCATACACTAATCATGTGACAGATCATGCACTGATCACGTGGCTGATCATGCACTGATACCGTGACTGAGCATGGACTGATCACATGACTATCATGTACTGATCACGTGACTTAATGGCGCTGATCATGTGACTGATCATGCGCTGATCATGTTTGCTATCATACACTGATCATGTGCCTCTGGAGGCAATAAACAAAGAGCTGAGTAGGCACGAATCAAACAGTCAGCAGGCAATAATCATGGAACTCAGGTGTGAGGAATCATGCTGCTCAGCTGGCAATAATCAAGCAGCTGAGCAGGCAGGAATTACGCAGCACAGCTGGCAATTGTCAAGCAGATGACAGGCAGGAATCGTGCAGCTCAGCTGGCAATTGTCAAGCAGATGAGCAGACAGTAATCACGCAGCTCAGCAGGCCCTGATCACGTGACTGAGCATGCACTGTTCACGTGGCTGATCATACACTGATCACGTGATGATCATGCACTGATCACTTGGATATCATGCACTGATCACGTGGCTGATCATACACTGTTCACGTGTCTGACCATGCACTGATCACGTGGCTGATCATACACTGCTCACGTAACTGATCATGCACTGATCACGTGGCTATCATGCACTGATCACGTGGCTGAACATGCACTGTCACGTGGCTGATCACACACCTGTCACGTGACATATCATGCACTGATCACGTGGCACTCATGCACTGATCACGTGGCTGATCATACATGATCACGTGACTGATCATGCACTGATCACGTGGCTATCATGCACTGATCACGTGGCTATCATGCACTGATCACGTGATGATCATGCACTGATCACGTGGCTGATCACACACTATCACATGACTGATCATGCACTGATCACGTGACTGATCATGCACTGATCACGTGGCTATCATGCACTGATCACGTGGCTGATCATGCAATGATCACGTAGCTACCATGTACTGGTCACGTGACTGATCATGCACTGATCACGTAATTGATCCTGCACTGATCACGTGGCTCATCATGCACTGATCACGTGGCTGATCACACACGTATCACGTGACTGATCATGCACTGATCACGTGATCATGCACTGATCACGTGGCTATCATGCACTGATCACGTGGATATCATGCACTGATCACGTGGCTGATCACACACCTATCACGTGACTGATCATGCACTGATCACGTGGCTGATCATGCACTGATCACGTGGCTGATCATGCACTGATCACGTGACTGATCATGCACTGATCACGTGGCTATCATGCACTGATCACGTGGCTGATCATGCACTGATCACGGGCTGATCATGCACTGATCACGTGGCTGATCATGCACTGATCACGTGACTGATCATGCACTGATCACGTGGCTATCATGCACTGATCACGTGGCTGATCATGCACTGATCACGTGGCTATCATGCACTGATCACGTGGCTGATCATGCACGTATCACATGACTGATCATGCACTGATCACGTGACTGATCATGCACTGATCACGTGGCTATCATGCACTGATCACGTGGCTGATCATGCACTGATCACGTAGCTACCATGCACTGTCACGTGACTGATCATGCACTGATCACGTGGCTATCATGCACTGATCACGTGGCTGATCATGCACTGATCACATGACTGATCATGCACTGATCACGTGGCTATCATGCACTGATCACGTGGCTATCATGCACTGATATCATGCACTGATCACGTGGCTGATCATATCACGTGACTGATCATGCACTGATCACGTGGCTATCATGCACTGATCACGTGGCTGATCATGCACTGATCACGTGGCTACCATGTACTGATCACGTGACTGATCATGCACTGATCACGTGGCTGATCATGCACTGATCACGTGGCTGATCATGCACTGATCACGTGGCTGATCATGCACTGATCACGTGGCTGATCATGCACTGATCACGTGACTGATCATGCACTGATCACGTGGCACTCATGCACTGATCACGTGGCTGATCATACACTGATCACGAAACTGATCATGCACATCACGTGGCTATCATGCACTGCTCACGTGGCTGTCATGGAATGATCACGAAGCTACCATATACTGGTCACGTGACTGATCATGCACTGATCACGTAAATGATCATGCACTGATCACGTGACTGATCATGCACTGATCACGTGACTGATCATGCACTGATCACGTGGCTATCATGCACTGATCACGTGGCTGATCATGCACGATCACGTAGCAACCATGTACTGGTCACGTGACTGATCATGCACTGATCACGTAATTGATCATGCACTGATCACGTGGCTCATCACGCACTGATCCGGTGGCTGATCACACACGTATCACGTGACTGATCATGCACTGATCACGTGACTGATCATGCACTGATCACGTGGCTATCATGCACTGATCACGTGGATATCATGCACTGATCACGTGGCTGATCACACATATCACGTGACTGATCATGCACTGATCACGTGGCTATCATGCACTGATCACGTGGCTGATCATGCACTGATCACGTGACTGATCATGCACTGATCACGTGACTGATCATGCACTGATCACGTGGCTATCATGCACTGATCACGTGGCTGATCATGCACTGATCACGCAGCTACCATGCACTGATCACATGACTGATCATGCACTGATCACATAACTGATCATGCACTGATCACGTGGCTTATCATGCACTGATCATGTGACTGATCATGTGCTGATCATGTTTGGTATCATACACTGATCATGTGCCTCTGGAGGCAATGAACAAAGAGCTGAGTAGGCACGAATCAGTCAGCAGGCTATAATCATGGAACTCAGCTGTGAGAAATCATGCTGCTCAGCTGGCAATAATCAAGCAGATGAGCAGGCAGGAATTACGCAGCACAGCTGGCAATTGTCAAGCAGATGACAGGCAGGAATCGTGCAGCTCAGCTGGCAATTGTCAAGCAGATGAGCAGACAGTAATCACGCAGCTCAGCAGGCCCTGATCACGTGACTGAGCATGCACTGTTCACGTGGCTGATCATACACTGATCACGTGACTGATCATGCACTGATCACGTGACTGATCATGCACTGATCACGTGGCTGATCATGCACTGATCACGTGGCTGATCATGCACTGATCACGGGACTGATCATGCACTGATCACGGGCTATCATGCACTGACACGTGACTACATGCACTGATCACGTGGCTGATCATGCACTGATCACGTGACTGATCATGCACTGATCACGTGACTGATCATGCACTGATCACGTGGCTGATCATGCACTGATCACGTGGCTATCATGCACTGATCACGTGGCTGATCATGCACTGATCACGTGACTGATCATGCACTGATCACGTGGCTGATCATGCACTGATCACGTGACTGATCATGCACTGATCACGTGGCTGATCATGCACTGATCACGTGGCTGATCATGCACTGATCACGTGACTGATCATGCACTGATCACGTGACTGATCATGCACTGATCACGTGGCTATCATGCACTGATCACGTGGCTGACATACACTGATCACGTGCCTGATCATGCACTGATCACGTGGCTGATCATGCACTGATCACGTGACTGATCATGCACTGATCACGTGTCTGATCATGCACTGGCTATCATGCACTGCTCACGTGGCTGATCATGCATGATCACGCAGCTACCATGTACTGGTCACATGACTGATCATGCACTGATCACGTGACTGATCATGCAGTGATCACGTGGCTATCATGCACTACTCACGTGGCTGATCATGCAATGATCATGTAGCTACCATGTACAGGTCACGTGAATGATCATACACCCATCAGGTGACTGATCATGCACTGATCACGTGGCTATCATGCACTGATCACGTGGCTATCATGCACTGATCACGAGACTGATCATGCACTGATCACGTCTATATCATGCCCTGATCACATGACTGCCCATGCACTGATCACGTGGATGATCATACACTAATCATGTGACAGATCATGCACTGATCACGTGGCTGATCATGCACTGATACCGTGACTGAGCATGGACTGATCACATGACTATCATGTAGTGATCACGTGACTTAATGGCGCTGATCATGTGACTGATCATGCGCTGATCATGTTTGCTATCATACACTGATCATGTGCCTCTGGAGGCAATAAACAAAGAGCTGAGTAGGCACGAATCAAACAGTCAGCAGGCAATAATCATGGAACTCAGGTGTGAGGAATCATGCTGCTCAGCTGGCAATAATCAAGCAGCTGAGCAGGCAGGAATTACGCAGCACAGCTGGCAATTGTCAAGCAGATGACAGGCAGGAATCGTGCAGCTCAGCTGGCAATTGTCAAGCAGATGAGCAGACAGTAATCACGCAGCTCAGCAGGCCCTGATCACGTGACTGAGCATGCACTGTTCACGTGGCTGATCATACACTGATCACGTGATGATCATGCACTGATCACTTGGATATCATGCACTGATCACGTGGCTGATCATACACTGTTCACGTGTCTGACCATGCACTGATCACGTGGCTGATCATACACTGCTCACGTAACTGATCATGCACTGATCACGTGGCTATCATGCACTGATCACGTGGCTGAACATGCACTGTTCACGTGGCTGATCACACACCTGTCACGTGACATATCATGCACTGATCACGTGGCACTCATGCACTGATCACGTGGCTGATCATACATGATCACGTGACTGATCATGCACTGATCACGTGGCTATCATGCACTGATCACGTGGCTATCATGCACTGATCACGTGGCTATCATGCACTGATCACGTGGCTGATCATGCACTGATCACGTGACTGATCATGCACTGATCACGTGGCTGATCATGCACTGATCACGTGGCTATCATGCACTGATCACGTGGCTGATCATGCACTGATCACGTAGCTATCATGCACTGATCACGTGACTGATCATGCACTGATCACGTGGCTGATCATGCACTGATCACGTGACTGATCATGCACTGATCACGTGGCTATCATGCACTGATCACGTGGCTGATCATGCACTGATCACGTGCTGATCATGCACTGATCACGTGGCTGATCATGCACTGATCACGTGGCTGATCATGCACTGATCACGTGGCATCATGCACTGATCACGTGACTGATCATGCACTGATCACGTGACTGATCATGCACTGATCACGTGGCTATCATGCACTGATCACGTGGCTGATCATGCAATGATCACGAAGCTACCATGTACTGGTCACGTGACTGATCATGCACTGATCACGTGACTGATCATGCACTGATCACGTGACTGATCATGCACTGATCACGTGACTGATCATGCACTGATCACGTGGCTATCATGCACTGATCACGTGGCTGATCATGCACTGATCACGTAGCTACCATGTACTGATCACGTGACTGATCATGCACTGATCACGTAACTGATCATGCACTGATCACGTGGCTCATCATGCACTGATCACGTGGCTGATCATGCACTATCACGTGACTGATCATGCACTGATCACGTGACTGATCATGCACTGATCACGTGGCTATCATGCACTGATCACGTGGATATCATGCACTGATCACGTGGCTGATCACATCCGATCACGTGACTGATCATGCACTGATCACGTGGCTATCATGCACTGATCACGTGGCTGATCATGCACTGATCACGTGACTGATCATGCACTGATCACGTGACTGATCATGCACTGATCACGTGGCTATCATGCACTGATCACGTGGCTGATCATGCACTGATCACACAGCTATCATGCACTGATCACGTGACTGATCATGCACTGATCACATGACTGATCATGCACTGATCACGTGGCTTATCATGCACTGATCATGTGACTGATCATGCGCTGATCATGTTTGCTATCATACACTGATCATGTGCCTCTGGAGGCAATGAACAAAGAGCTGAGTAGGCAGGAATCAGTCAGCAGGCAATAATCATGGAACTCAGCTGTGAGAAATCATGCTGCTCAGCTGGCAATAATCAAGCAGATGAGCAGGCAGGAATTACGCAGCACAGCTGGCAATTGTCAAGCAGATGACAGGCAGGAATCGTGCAGCTCAGCTGGCAATTGTCAAGCAGATGAGCAGACAGTAATCACGCAGCTCAGCAGGCCCTGATCACGTGACTGAGCATGCACTGTTCACGTGGCTGATCACACACTGATCACGTGACTGATCATGCACTGATCACGTGACTGATCATGCACTGATCACGTGGCTGATCATGCACTGATCACGTGGCTGATCATGCACTGATCACGGGACTGATCATGCACTGATCACGGGCTATCATGCACTGATACGTGACTACATGCACTGATCACGTGGCTGATCATGCACTGATCACGTGACTGATCATGCACTGATCACGTGACTGATCATGCACTGATCACGTGGCTGATCATGCACTGATCACGTGGCTATCATGCACTGATCACGTGGCTGATCATGCACTGATCACGTGGCTGATCATGCACTGATCACGTGGCTGATCATGCACTGATCACGTGACTGATCATGCACTGATCACGTGGCTGATCATGCACTGATCACGTGGCTGATCATGCACTGATCACGTGACTGATCATGCACTGATCACGTGACTGATCATGCACTGATCACGTGGCTATCATGCACTGATCACGTGGCTGGACATGCACTGATCACGTGCCTGATCATGCACTGATCACGTGGCTGATCATGCACTGATCACGTGACTGATCATGCACTGATCACGTGTCTGATCATGCACTGGCTATCATGCACTGCTCACGTGGCTGATCATGCATGATCACGCAGCTACCATGTACTGGTCACATGACTGATCATGCACTGATCACGTGACTGATCATGCACTGATCACGTGGCTATCATGCACTACTCACGTGGCTGATCATGCAATGATCATGTAGCTACCATGTACAGGTCACGTGAATGATCATACACCCATCAGGTGACTGATCATGCACTGATCACGTGGCTATCATGCACTGATCACGTGGCTATCATGCACTGATCACGTGACTGATCATGCACTGATCACGTCTATATCATGCCCTGATCACATGACTGCCCATGCACTGATCACGTGGATGATCATACACTAATCATGTGACAGATCATGCACTGATCACGTGGCTGATCATGCACTGATACCGTGACTGAGCATGGACTGATCACATGACTATCATGTAGTGATCACGTGACTTAATGGCGCTGATCATGTGACTGATCATGCGCTGATCATGTTTGCTATCATACACTGATCATGTGCCTCTGGAGGCAATAAACAAAGAGCTGAGTAGGCACGAATCAAACAGTCAGCAGGCAATAATCATGGAACTCAGGTGTGAGGAATCATGCTGCTCAGCTGGCAATAATCAAGCAGCTGAGCAGGCAGGAATTACGCAGCACAGCTGGCAATTGTCAAGCAGATGACAGGCAGGAATCGTGCAGCTCAGCTGGCAATTGTCAAGCAGATGAGCAGACAGTAATCACGCAGCTCAGCAGGCCCTGATCACGTGACTGAGCATGCACTGTTCACGTGGCTGATCATACACTGATCACGTGATGATCATGCACTGATCACTTGGATATCATGCACTGATCACGTGGCTGATCATACACTGTTCACGTGTCTGACCATGCACTGATCACGTGGCTGATCATACACTGCTCACGTAACTGATCATGCACTGATCACGTGGCTATCATGCACTGATCACGTGGCTGAACATGCACTGTTCACGTGGCTGATCACACACCTGTCACGTGACATATCATGCACTGATCACGTGGCACTCATGCACTGATCACGTGGCTGATCACACATGATCACGTGACTGATCATGCACTGATCACGTGGCTATCATGCACTGATCACGTGGCTATCATGCACTGATCACGTGGCTATCATGCACTGATCACGTGGCTGATCATGCACGATCACGTGACTGATCATGCACTGATCACGTGACTGATCATGCACTGATCGCGTGGCTATCATGCACTGATCACGTGGCTGATCATGCACTGATCACGTAGCTATCATGCACTGATCACGTGACTGATCATGCACTGATCACGTGGCTGATCATGCACTGATCACGTGACTGATCATGCACTGATCACGTGGCTATCATGCACTGATCACGTGGCTGATCATGCACTGATCACGTGCTGATCATGCACTGATCACGTGGCTGATCATGCACTGATCACGTGACTGATCATGCACTGATCACGTGGCATCATGCACTGATCACGTGACTGATCATACACTGATCACGTGACTGATCATGCACTGATCACGTGGCTATCATGCACTGATCACGTGGCTGATCATGCAATGATCACGTAGCTACCATGTACTGGTCACGTGACTGATCATGCACTGATCACGTGACTGATCATGCACTGATCACGTGACTGATCATGCACTGATCACGTGACTGATCATGCACTGATCACGTGGCTATCATGCACTGATCACGTGGCTGATCATGCACTGATCACGTAGCTACCATGCACTGGTCACGTGACTGATCATGCACTGATCACGTGACTGATCATGCACTGATCACGTGGCTCATCATGCACTGATCACGTGGCTGATCATGCACTATCACGTGACTGATCATGCACTGATCACGTGACTGATCATGCACTGATCACGTGGCTATCATGCACTGATCACGTGGCTATCATGCACTGATCACGTGGCTGATCACATACGATCACGTGACTGATCATGCACTGATCACGTGGCTATCATGCACTGATCACGTGGCTGATCATGCACTGATCACGTGACTGATCATGCACTGATCACGTGACTGATCATGCACTGATCACGTGGCTATCATGCACTGATCACGTGGCTGATCATGCACTGATCACACAGCTATCATGCACTGATCATGTGACTGATCATGCACTGATCACATGACTGATCATGCACTGATCACGTGGCTTATCATGCACTGATCATGTGACTGATCATGCGCTGATCATGTTTGCTGTCATACACTGATCATGTGCCTCTGGAGGCAATGAACAAAGAGCTGAGTAGGCACGAATCAGTCAGCAGGCTATAATCATGGAACTCAGCTCTGAGAAATCATGCTGCTCAGCTGGCAATAATCAAGCAGATGAGCAGGCAGGAATTACGCAGCACAGGTGGCAATTGTCAAGCAGATGACAGGCAGGAATCGTGCAGCTCAGCTGGCAATTGTCAAGCAGATGAGCAGACAGTAATCACGCAGCTCAGCAGGCCCTGATCACGTGACTGAGCATGCACTGTTCACGTGGCTGATCACACACTGATCACGTGACTGATCATGCACTGATCACGTGACTGATCATGCACTGATCACGTAGCTATCATGCACTGATCACGTGGCTGATCATGCACTGATCACGGGACTGATCATGCACTGATCACGGCTATCATGCACTGATACGTGACTACATGCACTGATCACGTGGCTGATCATGCACTGATCACGTGACTGATCATGCACTGATCACGTGACTGATCATGCACTGATCACGTGGCTGATCATGCACTGATCACGTGGCTATCATGCACTGATCACGTGGCTGGACATGCACTGATCACGTGCCTGATCATGCACTGATCACGTGGCTGATCATGCACTGATCACGTGACTGATCATGCACTGATCACGTGGCTGATCATGCACTGATCACGTGGCTGATCATGCACTGATCACGTGACTGATCATGCACTGATCACGTGACTGATCATGCACTGATCACGTGGCTATCATGCACTGATCACGTGGCTGATCATGCACTGATCACGTGCCTGATCATGCACTGATCACGTGGCTGATCATGCACTGATCACGTGACTGATCATGCACTGATCACGTGTCTGATCATGCACTGGCTATCATGCACTGCTCACGTGGCTGATCATGCATGATCACGCAGCTACCATGTACTGGTCACATGACTGATCATGCACTGATCACGTGACTGATCATGCACTGATCACGTGGCTATCATGCACTACTCACGTGGCTGATCATGCAATGATCATGTAGCTACCATGTACAGGTCACGTGAATGATCATACACCCATCAGGTGACTGATCATGCACTGATCACGTGACTGATCATGCACTGATCACGTGGCTATCATGCAGTGATCACGAGACTGATCATGCACTGATCACGTCTATATCATGCACTGATCACATGACTGCCCATGCACTGATCACGTGGATGATCATACACTAATCATGTGACAGATCATGCACTGATCACGTGGCTGATCATGCACTGATACGGTGACTGAGCATGGACTGATCACATGACTATCATGTAGTGATCACGTGACTTAATGGCGCTGATCATGTGACTGATCATGCGCTGATCATGTTTGCTATCATACACTGATCATGTGCCTCTGGAGGCAATAAACAAAGAGCTGAGTAGGCACGAATCAAACAGTCAGCAGGCAATAATCATGGAACTCAGCTGTGAGGAATCATGCTGCTCAGCTGGCAAAATCAAGCAGCTGAGCAGGCAGGAATTACGCAGCACAGCTGGCAATTGTCAAGCAGATGACAGGCAGGAATCGTGCAGCTCAGCTGGCAATTGTCAAGCAGATGAGCAGACAGTAATCACGCAGCTCAGCAGGCCCTGATCACGTGACTGAGCATGCACTGTTCACGTGGCTGATCATACACTGATCACGTGATGATCATGCACTGATCACTTGGATATCATGCACTGATCACGTGGCTGATCATACACTGTTCACGTGTCTGACCATGCACTGATCACGTGGCTGATCATACACTGCTCACGTAACTGATCATGCACTGATCACGTGGCTATCATGCACTGATCACGTGGCTGAACATGCACTGTCACGTGGCTGATCACACACCTGTCACGTGACATATCATGCACTGATCACGTGGCACTCATGCACTGATCACGTGGCTGATCATACATGATCACGTGACTGATCATGCACTGATCACGTGGCTATCATGCACTGATCACGTGGCTATCATGCACTGATCACGTGGCTATCATGCACTGATCACGTGGCTGATCATGCACTGATCACGTGACTGATCATGCACTGATCACGTGACTGATCATGCACTGATCGCGTGGCTATCATGCACTGATCACGTGGCTGATCATGCAATGATCACGTAGCTACCATGTACTGGTCACGTGACTGATCATGCACTGATCACGTAATTGATCATGCACTGATCACGTGGCTCATCATGCACTGATCACGTGGCTGATCACACACGTATCACGTGACTGATCATGCACTGATCACGTGATAATCATGCACTGATCACGTGGCTATCATGCACTGATCACGTGGATATCATGCACTGATCACGTGGCTGATCACACACTATCACGTGACTGATCATGCACTGATCACGTGGCTGATCATGCACTGATCACGTGGCTGATCATGCACTGATCACGTGACTGATCATGCACTGATCACGTGGCTATCATGCACTGATCACGTGGCTGATCATGCACTGATCACGGGCTGATCATGCACTGATCACGTGGCTGATCATGCACTGATCACGTGACTGATCATGCACTGATCACGTGGCTATCATGCACTGATCACGTGGCTGATCATGCACTGATCACGTGGCTATCATGCACTGATCACGTGGCTGATCACACTGATCACGTGACTGATCATGCACTGATCACGTGGCTGATCATGCACTGATCACGTGGCTATCATGCACTGATCACGTGGCTGATCATGCACTGATCACGTAGCTACCATGTACTGTCACGTGACTGATCATGCACTGATCACGTGGATATCATGCACTGATCACGTGGCTGATCACACACTGATCACGTGACTGATCATGCACTGATCACGTGGCTATCATGCACTGATCACGTGGCTATCATGCACTGATATCATGCACTGATCACGTGGCTGATCACACACTGATCACGTGACTGATCATGCACTGATCACGTGGCTATCATGCACTGATCACGTGGCTGATCATGCACTGATCACGTAGCTATCATGCACTGATCACGTGACTGATCATGCACTGATCACGTGGCTGATCATGCACTGATCACGTGGCTGATCATGCACTGATCACGTGGCTGATCATGCACTGATCACGTGGCTATCATGCACTGATCACGTGACTGATCATACACTGATCACGTAACTCATCATGCACTGATCACGTGGCTATCATGCACTGATCACGTGGCTGTCATGGAATGATCACGAAGCTACCATATACTGGTCACGTGACTGATCATGCACTGATCACGTAAATGATCATGCACTGATCACGTGACTGATCATCACTGATCACGTGACTGATCATGCACTGATCACGTGGCTATCATGCACTGATCACGTGGCTGATCATGCACGATCACGTAGCAACCATGTACTGGTCACGTGACTGATCATGCACTGATCACGTAATTGATCATGCACTGATCACGTGGCTCATCATGCACTGATCACGTGGCTGATCACACACGTATCACGTGACTGATCATGCACTGATCACGTGACTGATCATGCACTGATCACGTGGCTATCATGCACTGATCACGTGGATATCATGCACTGATCACGTGGCTGATCACACACGATCACGTGACTGATCATGCACTGATCACGTGGCTATCATGCACTGATCACGTGGCTGATCATGCACTGATCACGTGACTGATCATGCACTGATCACGTGACTGATCATGCACTGATCACGTGGCTATCATGCACTGATCACGTGGCTGATCATGCACTGATCACGCAGCTACCATGCACTGATCACGTGACTGATCATGCACTGATCACATAACTGATCATGCACTGATCACGTGGCTTATCATGCACTGATCATGTGACTGATCATGTGCTGATCATGTTTGGTGTCATACACTGATCATGTGCCTCTGGAGGCAATGAACAAAGAGCTGAGTAGGCACGAATCAGTCAGCAGGCAATAATCATGGAACTCAGCTGTGAGAAATCATGCTGCTCAGCTGGCAATAATCAAGCAGCTGAGCAGGCAGGAATTACGCAGCACAGCTGGCAATTGTCAAGCAGATGACAGGCAGGAATCGTGCAGCTCAGCTGGCAATTGTCAAGCAGATGAGCAGACAGTAATCACGCAGCTCAGCAGGCCCTGATCACGTGACTGAGCATGCACTGTTCACGTGGCTGATCATACACTGATCACGTGACTGATCATGCACTGATCACGTGACTGATCATGCACTGATCACGTGGCTATCATGCACTGATCACGTGGCTGATCATGCACTGATCACGGGACTGATCATGCACTGATCACGGGCTATCATGCACTGACACATGACTATCATGCACTGATCACGTGGCTGATCATGCACTGATCACGTGACTGATCATGCACTGATCACGTGACTGATCATGCACTGATCACGTGGCTGATCATGCACTGATCACGTGGCTATCATGCACTGATCACGTGGCTGATCATGCACTGATCACGTGACTGATCATGCACTGATCACGTGGCTGATCATGCACTGATCACGTGACTGATCATGCACTGATCACGTGGCTATCATGCACTGATCACGTGGCTGATCATGCACTGATCACGTGACTGATCATGCACTGATCACGTGACTGATCATGCACTGATCACGTGGCTATCATGCACTGATCACGTGGCTGACATGCACTGATCACGTGACTGATCATGCACTGATCACGTGACTGATCATGCACTGATCACGTGGCTATCATGCACTACTCACGTGGCTGATCATGCAATGATCATGTAGCTACCATGTACAGGTCACGTGAATGATCATACACCCATCAGGTGACTGATCATGCACTGATCACGTGGCTATCATGCACTGATCACGAGACTGATCATGCACTGATCACGTCTATATCATGCACTGATCACATGACTGCCCATGCACTGATCACGTGGATGATCATACACTAATCATGTGACAGATCATGCACTGATCACGTGGCTGATCATGCACTGATACCGTGACTGAGCATGGACTGATCACATGACTATCATGTAGTGATCACGTGACTTAATGGCGCTGATCATGTGACTGATCATGCGCTGATCATGTTTGCTATCATACACTGATCATGTGCCTCTGGAGGCAATAAACAAAGAGCTGAGTAGGCACGAATCAAACAGTCAGCAGGCAATAATCATGGAACTCAGGTGTGAGGAATCATGCTGCTCAGCTGGCAATAATCAAGCAGCTGAGCAGGCAGGAATTACGCAGCACAGCTGGCAATTGTCAAGCAGATGACAGGCAGGAATCGTGCAGCTCAGCTGGCAATTGTCAAGCAGATGAGCAGACAGTAATCACGCAGCTCAGCAGGCCCTGATCACGTGACTGAGCATGCACTGTTCACGTGGCTGATCATACACTGATCACGTGACTGATCATGCACTGATCACGTGGCATCATGCACTGATCACGTGGCTGATCATACACTGATCACGTGACTGATCATGCACTGATCACGTGGCTGATCATGCACTGCTCACGTGGCTGATCATGCACTGATCACGTGGCTATCATGCACTGATCACGTGACTGATCATGCACTGATCACGTGGCTGATCATGCACTGATCACGTGACTGATCATGCACTGATCACGTGACTGATCATGCACTGATCACGTGGCTATCATGCACTGCTCACGTGGCTGATCATGCAACGATCACGTAGCTACCATGTACTGGTCACGTGACTGATCATGCACTGATCACGTAATTGATCATGCACTGATCACGTGGCTGATCATGCACTGATCACGTGGCTGATCACACTGATCACGTGACTGATCATGCACTGATCACGTGGCTATCATGCACTGATCACGTGGCTATCATGCACTGATCACGTGGCTATCATGCACTGATCACGTGGCTGATCACACACGATCACGTGACTGATCATGCACTGATCACGTGGCTATCATGCACTGATCACGTGGCTATCATGCACTGATCACGTGGCTGATCATGCACTGATCACGTGGCTATCATGCACTGTCACGTGACTGATCATGCACTGATCACGTGGCTATCATGCACTGATCACGTGGCTGATCATACACTATCACGTGACTGATCATGCACTGATCACGTGGCTATCATGCACTGATCACGTGGCTGATCACACTGATCACGTGACTGATCATGCACTGATCACGTGACTGATCATGCACTGATCACGTGGCTGATCATGCACTGATCACACAGCTATCATGCACTGATCACGTGACTGATCATGCACTGATCACATGACTGATCATGCACTGATCACGTGGCTTATCATGCACTGATCATGTGACTGATCATGCGCTGATCATGTTTGCTATCATACACTGATCATGTGCCTCTGGAGGCAATGAACAAAGAGCTGAGTAGGCACGAATCAGTCAGCAGGCAATAATCATGGAACTCAGCTGTGAGGAATCATGCTGCTCAGCTGGCAATAATCAAGCAGCTGAGCAGGCAGGAATTACGCAGCACAGCTGGCAATTGTCAAGCAGATGACAGGCAGGAATCGTGCAGCTCAGCTGGCAATTGTCAAGCAGATGAGCAGACAGTAATCACGCAGCTCAGCAGGCCCTGATCACGTGACTGAGCATGCACTGTTCACGTGGCTGATCATACACTGATCACGTGATTGATCATGCACTGATCACTTGGATATCATGCACTGATCACGTGGCTGATCATACACTGTTCACGTGTCTGACCATGCACTGATCACGTGGCTGATCATACACTGCTCACGTAACTGATCATGCACTGATCACGTGGCTATCATGCACTGATCACGTGGCTGAACATGCACTGTTCACGTGGCTGATCACACACCTGTCACGTGACATATCATGCACTGATCACGTGGCACTCATGCACTGATCACGTGGCTGATCATACTCTGCTCACGTAACTGATCATGCACACATCACGTGGCTATCATGCACTGCTCACGTGGCTCGTCATGGAATGATCACGTAGCTACCATATACTGGTCACGTGACTGATCATGCACAGATCACGTAAATGATCATGCACTGTTCACGTGACTGATCATGCACTGATCACGTGACTGATCATGCACTGATCACGTGGCTGATCATGCACTGATCACGTGGCTGATCATGCACTGATCACGTGGCTATCATGCACTGATCACGTGGCTGATCATGCACTGATCACGTGACTGATCATGCACTGATCACGTGGCTGATCATGCACTGATCACGTGACTGATCATGCACTGATCACGTGACTGATCATGCACTGATCACGTGACTGATCATGCACTGATCACGTGGCTATCATGCACTGATCACGTGGCTGATCATGCACTGATCACGTGACTGATCATGCACTGATCACGTGACTGATCATGCACTGATCACGTGGCTGATCATGCACTGATCACGTGGCTATCATGCACTGATCACGTGGCTATCATGCACTGATCACGTGGCTGATCACACTGATCACGTGACTGATCATGCACTGATCACGTGGCTGATCATGCACTGATCACGTGGCTGATCATGCACTGATCACGTGGCTATCATGCACTGATCACGTGGCTGATCATGCACTGATCACGTAGCTATCATGCACTGATCACGTGACTGATCATGCACTGATCACGTAATTGATCATGCACTGATCACGTGGCTGATCATGCACTGATCACGTGGCTGATCACATGATCACGTGACTGATCATGCACTGATCACGTGACTGATCATGCACTGATCACGTGGCTATCATGCACTGATCACGTGGCTATCATGCACTGATCACGTGGCTGATCATGCACTGATCACGTGACTGATCATGCACTGATCACGTGGCTGATCATGCACTGATCACGTGACTGATCATGCACTGATCACGTGGCTGATCATGCACTGATCACGTGGCTGATCATGCACTGATCACGTGACTGATCATGCACTGATCACGTGACTGATCATGCACTGATCACGTGGCTGATCATGCACTGATCACGTGACTGATCATGCACTGATCACGTGACTGATCATGCACTGATCACGTGACTGATCATGCACTGATCACGTGGCTATCATGCACTGATCACGTGGCTGATCATGCACTGATCACGTGACTGATCATGCACTGATCACGTGACTGATCATGCACTGATCACGTGACTGATCATGCACTGATCACGTGGCTGATCATGCACTGATCACGTGGCTATCATGCACTGATCACGTGGCTGATCACACTGATCACGTGACTGATCATGCACTGATCACGTGGCTATCATGCACTGATCACGTGGCTGATCATGCACTGATCACGTGACTGATCATGCACTGATCACGTGACTGATCATGCACTGATCACGTGACTGATCATGCACTGATCACGTGGCTATCATGCACTGATCACGTGGCTATCATGCACTGATCACGTGGCTGATCACACATGATCACGTGACTGATCATGCACTGATCACGTGGCTGATCATGCACTGATCACGTGGCTGATCATGCACTGATCACGTGGCTATCATGCACTGATCACGTGGCTGATCATGCAACGATCACGTAGCAACCATGTACTGGTCACGTGACTGATCATGCACTGATCACGTAATTGATCATGCACTGATCACGTGGCTGATCATGCACTGATCACGTGGCTGATCACACACGATCACGTGACTGATCATGCACTGATCACGTGACTGATCATGCACTGATCACGTGGCTATCATGCACTGATCACGTGGCTATCATGCACTGATCACGTGGCTGATCATGCACTGATCACGTGGCTGATCATGCACTGATCACGTGGCTATCATGCACTGATCACGTGGCTGATCATGCACTGATCACGTGGCTGATCATGCACTGTCACGTGACTGATCATGCACTGATCACGTGGCATCATGCACTGATCACGTGGCTGATCATGCACTGATCACGTGACTGATCATGCACTGATCACGTGGCTATCATGCACTGATCACGTGGCTGATCATGCACTGATCACGTAGCTACCATGCACTGATCACGTGACTGATCATGCACTGATCACGTAACTGATCATGCACTGATCACGTGACTGATCATGCACTGATCACGTGACTGATCATGCACTGATCACGTGGCTGATCATGCACTGATCACGTGACTGATCATGCACTGATCACGTGGCTGATCATGCACTGATCACGTGGCTGATCATGCACTGATCACGTGACTGATCATGCACTGATCACGTGGCTGATCATGCACTGATCACGTGACTGATCATGCACTGATCACGTGACTGATCATGCACTGATCACGTGGCTATCATGCACTGATCACGTGGCTGATCATGCACTGATCACGTAGCAACCATGTACTGATCACGTGACTGATCATGCACTGATCACGTAATTGATCATGCACTGATCACGTGGCTGATCATGCACTGATCACGTGGCTGATCACACATGATCACGTGACTGATCATGCACTGATCACGTGGCTATCATGCACTGATCACGTGGCTGATCATGCACTGATCACGTGGCTGATCATGCACTGATCACGTGGCTGATCATGCACTGATCACGTGACTGATCATGCACTGATCACGTGGCTGATCATGCACTGATCACGTGGCTATCATGCACTGATCACGTGGCTGATCATGCAATGATCACGTAGCTATCATGCACTGTCACGTGACTGATCATGCACTGATCACGTGGCTATCATGCACTGATCACGTGGCTGATCATGCACTGATCACGTGACTGATCATGCACTGATCACGTGGCTATCATGCACTGATCACGTGGCTGATCACACTGATCACGTGACTGATCATGCACTGATCACGTGACTGATCATGCACTGATCACGTGGCTGATCATGCACTGATCACGTGGCTATCATGCACTGATCACGTGACTGATCATGCACTGATCACATGACTGATCATGCACTGATCACGTGACTTATCATGCACTGATCATGTGACTGATCATGCGCTGATCATGTTTGCTATCATACACTGATCATGTGCCTCTGGAGGCAATGAACAAAGAGCTGAGTAGGCACGAATCAGTCAGCAGGCAATAATCATGGAACTCAGCTGTGAGGAATCATGCTGCTCAGCTGGCAATAATCAAGCAGCTGAGCAGGCAGGAATTACGCAGCACAGCTGGCAATTGTCAAGCAGATGACAGGCAGGAATCGTGCAGCTCAGCTGGCAATTGTCAAGCAGATGAGCAGACAGTAATCACGCAGCTCAGCAGGCCCTGATCACGTGACTGAGCATGCACTGTTCACGTGGCTGATCATACACTGATCACGTGATGATCATGCACTGATCACTTGGATATCATGCACTGATCACGTGGCTGATCATACACTGTTCACGTGTCTGACCATGCACTGATCACGTGGCTGATCATACACTGCTCAC
The DNA here is from genome assembly GCF_032452875.1 of Bos javanicus. NCBI lineage: Eukaryota > Metazoa > Chordata > Mammalia > Artiodactyla > Bovidae > Bos > Bos javanicus. Next base: position 560,535 of record NW_026893663.1, read on the forward strand.
GTAACTGATCATGCACTGATCACGTGGCTATCATGCACTGATCACGTGGCTGAACATGCACTGATCACGTGGCTGATCACACACCTGTCACGTGACATATCATGCACTGATCACGTGGCACTCATGCACTGATCACGTGGCTGATCATACTCTGCTCACGTAACTGATCATGCACACATCACGTGGCTATCATGCACTGCTCACGTGGCTGTCATGGAATGATCACGTAGCTACCATATACTGGTCACGTGACTGATCATGCACTGATCACGTAAATGATCATGCACTGTTCACGTGACTGATCATGCACTGATCACGTGACTGATCATGCACTGATCACGTGGCTGATCATGCACTGATCACGTGGCTGATCATGCACTGATCACGTGGCTGATCATGCACTGATCACGTGGCTGATCATGCACTGATCACGTGACTGATCATGCACTGATCACGTGGCTGATCATGCACTGATCACGTGACTGATCATGCACTGATCACGTGACTGATCATGCACTGATCACGTGACTGATCATGCACTGATCACGTGGCTATCATGCACTGATCACGTGGCTGATCATGCACTGATCACGTGACTGATCATGCACTGATCACGTGACTGATCATGCACTGATCACGTGACTGATCATGCACTGATCACGTGGCTATCATGCACTGATCACGTGGCTATCATGCACTGATCACGTGGCTGATCACACATGATCACGTGACTGATCATGCACTGATCACGTGGCTGATCATGCACTGATCACGTGGCTGATCATGCACTGATCACGTGGCTATCATGCACTGATCACGTGGCTGATCATGCACTGATCACGTAGCTATCATGCACTGATCACGTGACTGATCATGCACTGATCACGTAATTGATCATGCACTGATCACGTGGCTGATCATGCACTGATCACGTGGCTGATCATGCACTGATCACGTGACTGATCATGCACTGATCACGTGACTGATCATGCACTGATCACGTGGCTATCATGCACTGATCACGTGGATATCATGCACTGATCACGTGGCTGATCACACTGATCACGTGACTGATCATGCACTGATCACGTGGCTGATCATGCACTGATCACGTGACTGATCATGCACTGATCACGTGGCTGATCATGCACTGATCACGTGGCTGATCATGCACTGATCACGTGACTGATCATGCACTGATCACGTGGCTGATCATGCACTGATCACGTGACTGATCATGCACTGATCACGTGACTGATCATGCACTGATCACGTGACTGATCATGCACTGATCACGTGGCTATCATGCACTGATCACGTGGCTGATCATGCACTGATCACGTGACTGATCATGCACTGATCACGTGACTGATCATGCACTGATCACGTGACTGATCATGCACTGATCACGTGGCTATCATGCACTGATCACGTGGCTATCATGCACTGATCACGTGGCTGATCACACATGATCACGTGACTGATCATGCACTGATCACGTGGCTATCATGCACTGATCACGTGGCTGATCATGCACTGATCACGTGACTGATCATGCACTGATCACGTGACTGATCATGCACTGATCACGTGACTGATCATGCACTGATCACGTGGCTATCATGCACTGATCACGTGGCTATCATGCACTGATCACGTGGCTGATCACACATGATCACGTGACTGATCATGCACTGATCACGTGGCTATCATGCACTGATCACGTGGCTGATCATGCACTGATCACGTGGCTATCATGCACTGATCACGTGGCTGATCATGCACTGATCACGTGACTGATCATGCACTGATCACGTGGCTGATCATGCACTGATCACGTGGCTGATCATGCACTGATCACGTGACTGATCATGCACTGATCACGTGACTGATCATGCACTGATCACGTGGCTGATCATGCACTGATCACGTGGCTGATCATGCACTGATCACGTGACTGATCATGCACTGATCACGTGACTGATCATGCACTGATCACGTGGCTATCATGCACTGATCACGTGGCTGATCATGCACTGATCACGTGGCTGATCATGCACTGATCACGTGGCTGATCATGCACTGATCACGTGGCTATCATGCACTGATCACGTGGCTGATCATGCACTGATCACGTGGCTGATCATGCACTGATCACGTGACTGATCATGCACTGATCACGTGGCATCATGCACTGATCACGTGGCTGATCATGCACTGATCACGTGACTGATCATGCACTGATCACGTGGCTATCATGCACTGATCACGTGGCTGATCATGCACTGATCACGTGACTGATCATGCACTGATCACGTGGCTGATCATGCACTGATCACGTGGCTGATCATGCACTGATCACGTGACTGATCATGCACTGATCACGTGACTGATCATGCACTGATCACGTGGCTGATCATGCACTGATCACGTGGCTGATCATGCACTGATCACGTGACTGATCATGCACTGATCACGTGACTGATCATGCACTGATCACGTGGCTGATGCACTGATCACGTGGCTGATCATGCACTGATCACGTGGCTGATCATGCACTGATCACGTGGCTGATCATGCACTGATCACGTGGCTATCATGCACTGATCACGTGGCTGATCATGCACTGATCACGTGGCTGATCATGCACTGATCACGTGACTGATCATGCACTGATCACGTGGCATCATGCACTGATCACGTGGCTGATCATACACTGATCACGTGACTGATCATGCACTGATCACGTGGCTATCATGCACTGATCACGTGGCTGATCATGCAATGATCACGTAGCTACCATATACTGGTCACGTGACTGATCATGCACTGATCACGTACTGATCATGCACTGATCACGTGACTGATCATGCACTGATCACGTGACTGATCATGCACTGATCACGTGGCTGATCATGCACTGATCACGTGACTGATCATGCACTGATCACGTGGCTGATCATGCACTGATCACGTGGCTGATCATGCACTGATCACGTGACTGATCATGCACTGATCACGTGGCTGATCATGCACTGATCACGTGACTGATCATGCACTGATCACGTGACTGATCATGCACTGATCACGTGACTGATCATGCACTGATCACGTGGCTATCATGCACTGATCACGTGGCTGATCATGCACTGATCACGTGACTGATCATGCACTGATCACGTGACTGATCATGCACTGATCACGTGACTGATCATGCACTGATCACGTGGCTATCATGCACTGATCACGTGGCTATCATGCACTGATCACGTGGCTGATCACACATGATCACGTGACTGATCATGCACTGATCACGTGGCTATCATGCACTGATCACGTGGCTGATCATGCACTGATCACGTGACTGATCATGCACTGATCACGTGACTGATCATGCACTGATCACGTGACTGATCATGCACTGATCACGTGGCTATCATGCACTGATCACGTGGCTATCATGCACTGATCACGTGGCTGATCACACTGATCACGTGACTGATCATGCACTGATCACGTGGCTGATCATGCACTGATCACGTGGCTGATCATGCACTGATCACGTGGCTATCATGCACTGATCACGTGGCTGATCATGCACTGATCACGTAGCAACCATGCACTGATCACGTGACTGATCATGCACTGATCACGTAATTGATCATGCACTGATCACGTGGCTGATCATGCACTGATCACGTGGCTGATCATGCACTGATCACGTGACTGATCATGCACTGATCACGTGACTGATCATGCACTGATCACGTGGCTATCATGCACTGATCACGTGGCTATCATGCACTGATCACGTGGCTGATCATGCACTGATCACGTGGCTGATCATGCACTGATCACGTGGCTATCATGCACTGATCACGTGGCTGATCATGCACTGATATCATGCACTGATCACGTGGCTGATCATGCACTGATCACGTGACTGATCATGCACTGATCACGTGGCTATCATGCACTGATCACGTGGCTGATCATGCACTGATCACGTAGCTATCATGCACTGATCACGTGACTGATCATGCACTGATCACGTGGCTGATCATGCACTGATCACGTGACTGATCATGCACTGATCACGTGGCTGATCATGCACTGATCACGTGGCTATCATGCACTGATCACGTGGCTGATCATGCACTGATCACGCAGCTACATGCACTGATCACGTGACTGATCATGCACTGATCACGTAACTGATCATGCACTGATCACGTGGCTTATCATGCACTGATCATGTGACTGATCATGTGCTGATCATGTTTGCTATCATACACTGATCATGTGCCTCTGGAGGCAATGAACAAAGAGCTGAGTAGGCAGGAATCAGTCAGGCAATAATCATGGAACTCAGCTCTGAGAAATCATGCTGCTCAGCTGGCAATAATCAAGCAGCTGAGCAGGCAGGAATTATGCAGCACAGCTGGCAATTGTCAAGCAGATGACAGGCAGGAATCGTGCAGCTCAGCTGGCAATTGTCAAGCAGATGAGCAGACAGTAATCACGCAGCTCAGCAGGCCCTGATCACGTGACTGAGCATGCACTGTTCACGTGGCTGATCATACACTGATCACGTGACTGATCATGCACTGATCACGTGGCTATCATGCACTGATCACGTGACTGATCATGCACTGATCACGTGGCTGTCATGCACTGATCACGTGGCTGATCATGCACTGATCACGTGGCTGATCATGCACTGATCACGTGACTGATCATGCACTGATCACGTGGCTATCATGCACTGATCACGTGGCTGATCATGCACTGATCACGGACTGATCATGCACTGATCACGGGCTATCATGCACTGATCATGACTGATCATGCACTGATCACGTGGATGATCATGCACTGATCACGTGGCTATCATGCACTGATCACGTGGCTGATCATGCACTGATCACGCAGCTATCATGCACTGATCACGTGACTGATCATGCACTGATCACGTGGCTGATCATGCACTGATCACGTGACTGATCATGCACTGATCACGTGACTGATCATGCACTGATCACGTGGCTATCATGCACTGATCACGTGGCTGATCATGCACTGATCACGTGACTGATCATGCACTGATCACGTGGCTGATCATGCACTGATCACGTGGCTGATCATGCACTGATCACGTGGCTATCATGCACTGATCACGTGACTGATCATGCACTGATCACGTGACTGATCATGCACTGATCACGTGACTGATCATGCACTGATCACGTGACTGATCATGCACTGATCACGTGGCTATCATGCACTGATCACGTGGCTGATCATGCACTGATCACGTGGCTGATCATGCACTGATCACGTGGCTGATCATGCACTGATCACGTGTCTGATCATGCACTGATCACGTGGCTGATCATGCACTGATCACGTAACTGATCATGCACTGATCACGTGGCTATCATGCACTGATCACGTGGCTGATCATGCACTGATCACGTGGCTGATCACACACTGTCACGTGACTGATCATGCACTGATCACGTGGCACTCATGCACTGATCACGTGGCTGATCATGTCTGATCACGTAACTGATCATGCACTGATCACGTGGCTATCATGCACTGATCACGTGGCTGATCATGCAATGATCACGTAGCTACCATATACTGGTCACGTGACTGATCATGCACTGATCACGTAATGATCATGCACTGATCACGTGACTGATCATGCACTGATCACGTGACTGATCATGCACTGATCACGTGGCTATCATGCACTGATCACGTGGCTGATCATGCACTGATCACGTAGCTACCATGTACTGGTCACGTGACTGATCATGCACTGATCACGTAATTGATCATGCACTGATCACGTGGCTGATCATGCACTGATCACGTGGCTGATCATGCACTGATCACGTGGCTATCATGCACTGATCACGTGGCTGATCATGCACTGATCACGTAGCTATCATGCACTGATCACGTGACTGATCATGCACTGATCACGTGACTGATCATGCACTGATCACGTGGCTGATCATGCACTGATCACGTGACTGATCATGCACTGATCACGTGGCTATCATGCACTGATCACGTGGCTGATCATGCACTGATCACGTGGCTCATGCACTGATCACGTGACTGATCATGCACTGATCACGTGACTGATCATGCACTGATCACGTGGCTATCATGCACTACTCACGTGGCTGATCATGCATGATCATGTAGCTACCATGTACTGGTCACGTGACTGATCATGCATGATCACGTGACTGATCATGCACTGATCACGTGGCTATCATGCACTGATCACGTGGCTGATCATGCACTGATCACGTGACTGATCATGCACTGATCACGTGACTGATCATGCACTGATCACGTGGCTATCATGCACTGATCACGTGGCTGATCATGCACTGATCACGTGGCTGATCATGCACTGATCACGTGGCTGATCATGCACTGATCACGTGGCTGATCATGCACTGATACCGTGACTGAGCATGGACTGATCACATGACTATCATGTAGTGATCACGTGACTTAATGGCGCTGATCATGTGACTGATCATGCGCTGATCATGTTTGCTATCATACACTGATCATGTGCCTCTGGAGGCAATAAACAAAGAGCTGAGTAGGCACGAATCAAACAGTCAGCAGGCAATAATCATGGAACTCAGCTGTGAGGAATCATGCTGCTCAGCTGGCAATAATCAAGCAGCTGAGCAGGCAGGAATTACGCAGCACAGCTGGCAATTGTCAAGCAGATGACAGGCAGGAATCGTGCAGCTCAGCTGGCAATTGTCAAGCAGATGAGCAGACAGTAATCACGCAGCTCAGCAGGCCCTGATCACGTGACTGAGCATGCACTGTTCACGTGGCTGATCATACACTGATCACGTGATTGATCATGCACTGATCACTTGGATATCATGCACTGATCACGTGGCTGATCATACACTGTTCACGTGTCTGACCATGCACTGATCACGTGGCTGATCATACACTGCTCACGTAACTGATCATGCACTGATCACGTGGCTGATCATGCACTGATCACGTGGCTGATCATGCACTGATCACGTGGCTGATCATGCACTGATCACGTGGCTGATCATGCACTGATCACGTGACTGATCATGCACTGATCACGTGACTGATCATGCACTGATCACGTAACTGATCATGCACTGATCACGTGGCTGATCATGCACTGATCACGTGGCTGATCATGCACTGATCACGTGATGATCATGCACTGATCACGTGGCTATCATGCACTGATCACGTGGCTGATCATGCACTGATCACGTAGCTACATGTACTGATCACGTGACTGATCATGCACTGATCACGTAATGATCATGCACTGATCACGTGACTGATCATGCACTGATCACGTGACTGATCATGCACTGATCACGTGACTGATCATGCACTGATCACGTGGCTATCATGCACTGATCACGTGGCTGATCATGCACTGATCACGTAGCTACCATGCACTGATCACGTGACTGATCATGCACTGATCACGTGGCTGATCATGCACTGATCACGTGGCTGATCATGCACTGATCACGGGACTGATCATGCACTGATCACGTGACTATCATGCACTGATACATGACTGATCATGCACTGATCACGTGGCTGATCATGCACTGATCACGTGACTGATCATGCACTGATCACGTGACTGATCATGCACTGATCACGTGGCTGATCATGCACTGATCACGTGGCTATCATGCACTGATCACGTGGCTGATCATGCACTGATCACGTGGCTGATCATGCACTGATCACGTGGCTGATCATGCACTGATCACGTGACTGATCATGCACTGATCACGTGACTGATCATGCACTGATCACGTGGCTATCATGCACTGATCACGTGGCTGATCATGCAATGATCATGTAGCTACCATGTACTGGTCACGTGACTGATCATACACCCATCAGGTGACTGATCATGCACTGATCACGTGGCTGATCATGCACTGATCACGTGACTGATCATGCACTGATCACGTGACTGATCATGCACTGATCACATGGCTATCATGCACTGATCACGTGGCTGATCATGCACTGATCACGTGGCTGATCATGCACTGATACCGTGACTGAGCATGGACTGATCACATGACTATCATGTAGTGATCACGTGACTTAATGGCGCTGATCATGTGACTGATCATGCGCTGATCATGTTTGCTATCATACACTGATCATGTGCCTCTGGAGGCAATAAACAAAGAGCTGAGTAGGCACGAATCAAACAGTCAGCAGGCAATAATCATGGAACTCAGCTGTGAGGAATCATGCTGCTCAGCTGGCAATAATCAAGCAGCTGAGCAGGCAGGAATTACGCAGCACAGCTGGCAATTGTCAAGCAGATGACAGGCAGGAATCGTGCAGCTCAGCTGGCAATTGTCAAGCAGATGAGCAGACAGTAATCACGCAGCTCAGCAGGCCCTGATCACGTGACTGAGCATGCACTGTTCACGTGGCTGATCATACACTGATCACGTGATGATCATGCACTGATCACTTGGATATCATGCACTGATCACGTGGCTGATCATACACTGTTCACGTGTCTGACCATGCACTGATCACGTGGCTGATCATACACTGCTCACGTAACTGATCATGCACTGATCACGTGGCTATCATGCACTGATCACGTGGCTGATCATGCACTGATCACGTGGCTGATCATGCACTGATCACGTGGCTGATCATGCACTGATCACGTAACTGATCATGCACTGATCACGTGGCTATCATGCACTGATCACGTGGCTGATCATGCACTGATCACGTGGCTGATCATGCACTGATCACGTGACTGATCATGCACTGATCACGTGGCTGATCATGCACTGATCACGTGACTGATCATGCACTGATCACGTGGCTATCATGCACTGATCACGTGGCTGATCATGCATGATCACGTAGCTACATGTACTGGTCACGTGACTGATCATGCACTGATCACGTAACTGATCATGCACTGATCACGTGACTGATCATGCACTGATCACGTGACTGATCATGCACTGATCACGTGGCTGATCATGCACTGATCACGTGACTGATCATGCACTGATCACGTGGCTGATCATGCACTGATCACGTGGCTGATCATGCACTGATCACGTGACTGATCATGCACTGATCACGTGACTGATCATGCACTGATCACGTGGCTATCATGCACTGATCACGTGGCTGATCATGCACTGATCACGTGACTGATCATGCACTGATCACGTGACTGATCATGCACTGATCACGTGACTGATCATGCACTGATCACGTGGCTATCATGCACTGATCACGTGGCTATCATGCACTGATCACGTGGCTGATCATACACGATCACGTGACTGATCATGCACTGATCACGTGGCTATCATGCACTGATCACGTGGCTGATCATGCACTGATCACGTGACTGATCATGCACTGATCACGTGACTGATCATGCACTGATCACGTGGCTATCATGCACTGATCACGTGGCTGATCATGCACTGATCACGCAGCTATCATGCACTGATCACATGACTGATCATGCACTGATCACATGACTGATCATGCACTGATCACGTGGCTAATCATGCACTGATCATGTGACTGATCATGCACTGATCATGTTTGCTATCATACACTGATCATGTGCCTCTGGAGGCAATGAACAAAGAGCTGAGTAGGCACGAATCAGTCAGCAGGCAATAATCATGGAACTCAGCTGTGAGAAATCATGCTGCTCAGCTGGCAATAATCAAGCAGCTGAGCAGGCAGGAATTACGCAGCACAGCTGGCAATTGTCAAGCAGATGACAGGCAGGAATCGTGCAGCTCAGCTGGCAATTGTCAAGCAGATGAGCAGACAGTAATCACGCAGCTCAGCAGGCCCTGATCACGTGACTGAGCATGCACTGTTCACGTGGCTGATCATACACTGATCACGTGACTGATCATGCACTGATCACGTGACTGATCATGCACTGATCACGTGGCTGATCATGCACTGATCACGTGGCTGATCATGCACTGATCACGGGACTGATCATGCACTGATCACGGCACTATCATGCACTGATACATGACTGACATGCACTGATCACGTGGCTGATCATGCACTGATCACGTGACTGATCATGCACTGATCACGTGACTGATCATGCACTGATCACGTGGCTGATCATGCACTGATCACGTGGCTATCATGCACTGATCACGTGGCTGATCATGCACTGATCACGTGACTGATCATGCACTGATCACGTGGCTGATCATGCACTGATCACGTGACTGATCATGCACTGATCACGTGACTGATCATGCACTGATCACGTGGCTATCATGCACTGATCACGTGGCTGATCATGCATGATCACGCAGCTACCATGTACTGGTCACGTGACTGATCATGCACTGATCACGTGACTGATCATGCACTGATCACGTGGCTATCATGCACTGATCACGTGGCTGATCATGCACTGATCACGTAGCTATCATGTACTGATCACGTGACTGATCATGCACTGATCACGTGACTGATCATGCACTGATCACGTGGCTGATCATGCACTGATCACGTGGCTGATCATGCACTGATCACGTGACTGATCATGCACTGATCACGTGGCTATCATGCACTGATCACGTGGCTGATCATGCACTGATCACATGCCTGATCATGCACTGATCACATGACTGATCATGCACTGATCACGTGACTGATCATGCACTGATCACGTGGCTATCATGCACTACTCACGTGGCTGATCATGCAATGATCATGTAGCTACCATGTACTGGTCACGTGACTGATCATACACCCATCAGGTGACTGATCATGCACTGATCACGTGGCTGATCATGCACTGATCACCTGACTGATCATGCACTGATCACGTGACTGATCATGCACTGATCACATGGCTATCATGCACTGATCACGTGGCTGATCATGCACTGATCACGTGGCTGATCATGCACTGATACCGTGACTGAGCATGGACTGATCACATGACTATCATGTAGTGATCACGTGACTTAATGGCGCTGATCATGTGACTGATCATGCGCTGATCATGTTTGCTATCATACACTGATCATGTGCCTCTGGAGGCAATAAACAAAGAGCTGAGTAGGCACGAATCAAACAGTCAGCAGGCAATAATCATGGAACTCAGGTGTGAGGAATCATGCTGCTCAGCTGGCAATAATCAAGCAGCTGAGCAGGCAGGAATTACGCAGCACAGCTGGCAATTGTCAAGCAGATGACAGGCAGGAATCGTGCAGCTCAGCTGGCAATTGTCAAGCAGATGAGCAGACAGTAATCACGCAGCTCAGCAGGCCCTGATCACGTGACTGAGCATGCACTGTTCACGTGGCTGATCATACACTGATCACGTGATGATCATGCACTGATCACGTGGCTGATCATACACTGTTCACGTGTCTGACCATGCACTGATCACGTGGCTGATCATACACTGCTCACGTAACTGATCATGCACTGATCACGTGGCTATCATGCACTGATCACGTGGCTGAACATGCACTGTTCACGTGGCTGATCACACACCTGTCACGTGACATATCATGCACTGATCACGTGGCACTCATGCACTGATCACGTGGCTGATCATACTCTGCTCACGTAACTGATCATGCACACATCACGTGGCTATCATGCACTGCTCACGTGGCTCGTCATGGAATGATCACGTAGCTACCATATACTGGTCACGTGACTGATCATGCACAGATCACGTAAATGATCATGCACTGTTCACGTGACTGATCATGTACTGATCACGTGACTGATCATGCACTGATCACGTGGCTATCATGCTCTGCTCACGTGGCTGATCATGCAATGATCACGTAGCAACCATGTACTGGTCACGTGACTGATCATGCACTGATCACGTAATTGATCCTGCACTGATCACGTGGCTCATCATGCACTGATCACGTGGCTGATCACACATGTATCACGTGACTGATCATGCACTGATCACGTGGCTCTCATGCACTGATCACGTGGCTATCATGCACTGATCACGTGGATATCATGCACTGATCACGTGGCTGATCATGCACTGATCACGTGCTATCATGCACTGATCACGTGACTGATCATGCACTGATCACGTGGCTGATCATGCACTGATCACGTGGCTGATCATGCACTGATCACGTGGCTGATCACACTGATCACGTGACTGATCATGCACTGATCACGTGGCTATCATGCACTGATCACGTGGCTGATCATGCACTGATCACGTAGCTATCATGCACTGATCACGTGACTGATCATGCACTGATCACGTGACTGATCATGCACTGATCACGTGGCTGATCATGCACTGATCACGTGGCTGATCATGCACTGATCACGTGACTGATCATGCACTGATCACGTGACTGATCATGCACTGATCACGTGGCTATCATGCACTGATCACGTGGCTATCATGCACTGATCACGTGGCTGATCATGCACTGATCACGTGACTGATCATGCACTGATCACGTGGCTATCATGCACTGATCACGTGGCTATCATGCACTGATCACGTGGCTGATCATGCACTGATCACGTAGCTATCATGCACTGGTCACGTGACTGATCATGCACTGATCACGTGACTGATCATGCACTGATCACGTGACTGATCATGCACTGATCACGTGACTGATCATGCACTGATCACGTGACTGATCATGCACTGATCACGTGACTATCATGCACTGATCACGTGGCTGATCATGCACTGATCACGCAGCTATCATGCACTGATCACATGACTGATCATGCACTGATCACATGATTGATCATGCACTGATCACGTGGCTGATCATGCACTGATCATGTGCTGATCATGTTTGGTATCATACACTGATCATGTGCCTCTGGAGGCAATGAACAAAGAGCTGAGTAGGCAGGAATCAGTCAGCAGGCAATAATCATGGAACTCAGCTGTGAGAAATCATGCTGCTCAGCTGGCAATAATCAAGCAGCTGAGCAGGCAGGAATTACGCAGCACAGCTGGCAATTGTCAAGCAGATGACAGGCAGGAATCGTGCAGCTCAGCTGGCAATTGTCAAGCAGATGAGCAGACAGTAATCACGCAGCTCAGCAGGCCCTGATCACGTGACTGAGCATGCACTGTTCACGTGGCTGATCATACACTGATCACGTGACTGATCATGCACTGATCACGTGACTGATCATGCACTGATCACGTGGCTGATCATGCACTGATCACGTGGCTGATCATGCACTGATCACGTGGCTGATCATGCACTGATCACGTGGCTGATCATGCACTGATCACGTGACTGATCATGCACTGATCACGTGGCTGATCATGCACTGATCACGTGGCTATCATGCACTGATCACGTGGCTGATCATGCATGATCACGCAGCTACCATGCACTGATCACGTGACTGATCATGCACTGATCACGTGACTGATCATGCACTGATCACGTGGCTATCATGCACTATCACGTGGCTGATCATGCAATGATCACGTAGCTTCATGTACTGGTCACGTGACTGATCATGCACTGATCACGTGACTGATCATGCACTGATCACGTGGCTGATCATGCACTGATCACGTGGCTGATCATGCACTGATCACGTGGCTGATCATGCACTGATCACGTGACTGATCATGCACTGATCACGTGGCTATCATGCACTGATCACGTGGCTGATCATGCACTGATCACGTGGCTGATCATGCACTGATCACGTGACTGATCATGCACTGATCACGTGACTGATCATGCACTGATCACGTGGCTATCATGCACTGATCACGTGGCTGATCATGCACTGATCACGTGACTGATCATGCACTGATCACGTGACTGATCATGCACTGATCACGTGACTGATCATGCACTGATCACGTGGCTGATCATGCACTGATCACGTGGCTGATCATGCACTGATCACGTGATGATCATGCACTGATCACGTGGCTATCATGCACTGATCACGTGACTGATCATGCACTGATCACGTGGCTATCATGCACTGATCACGTGGCTGATCATGCACTGATCACGTGACTGATCATGCACTGATCACGGGCTATCATGCACTGATCACGTGACTGATCATGCACTGATCACGTGGCTGATCATGCACTGATCACGTGACTGATCATGCACTGATCACGTGGCTGATCATGCACTGATCACGTGGCTATCATGCACTGATCACGTGGCTGATCATGCACTGATCACGTGGCTATCATGCACTGATCACGTGACTGATCATGCACTGATCACGTGGCTGATCATGCACTGATCACGTGACTGATCATGCACTGATCACGTGACTGATCATGCACTGATCACGTGACTGATCATGCACTGATCACGTGACTGATCATGCACTGATCACGTGGCTATCATGCACTGATCACGTGGCTGATCATGCAATGATCACGTAGCTACCATGCACTGATCACGTGACTGATCATGCACTGATCACGTAATTGATCATGCACTGATCACGTGACTGATCATGCACTGATCACGTGACTGATCATGCACTGATCACGTGGCTATCATGCACTGATCACGTGGCTGATCATGCACTGATCACGTAGCTACCATGCTGATCACGTGACTGATCATGCACTGATCACGTAATTGATCATGCACTGATCACGTGGCTGATCATGCACTGATCACGTGGCTGATCATGCACTGATCACGTGACTGATCATGCACTGATCACGTGACTGATCATGCACTGATCACGTGGCTGATCATGCACTGATCACGTGACTGATCATGCACTGATCACGTGGCTGATCATGCACTGATCACGTGGCTATCATGCACTGATCACGTGGCTGATCATGCACTGATCACGTGCTATCATGCACTGATCACGTGACTGATCATGCACTGATCACGTGACTGATCATGCACTGATCACGTGACTGATCATGCACTGATCACGTGACTATCATGCACTGATCACGTGGCTGATCATGCACTGATCACGTGACTGATCATGCACTGATCACGTGACTGATCATGCACTGATCACGTGACTATCATGCACTGATCACGTGGCTGATCATGCACTGATCACGTGGCTGATCATGCACTGATCACGTGACTGATCATGCACTGATCACGTGGTATCATGCACTGATCACGTGGCTGATCATGCACTGATCACGTGGCTGATCATGCACTGATCACGTGGCTGATCATGCACTGATCACGTGACTGATCATGCACTGATCACGTGGCTATCATGCACTGATCACGTGGCTGATCATGCACTGATCACGTGGCTGATCATGCACTGATCACGTGACTGATCATGCACTGATCACGTGACTGATCATGCACTGATCACGTGGCTATCATGCACTGATCACGTGGCTGATCATGCACTGATCACGTGGCTATCATGCACTGATCACGTGACTGATCATGCACTGATCACGTGATTGATCATGCACTGATCACGTGGCTGATCATGCACTGATCACGTGACTGATCATGCACTGATCACGTGACTGATCATGCACTGATCACGTGGCTATCATGCACTGATCACGTGGCTGATCATGCACTGATCACGTGACTGATCATGCACTGATCACTGGCTATCATGCACTGATCACGTGGCTATCATGCACTGATCACGTGGCTGATCATGCACTGATCACGTGACTGATCATGCACTGATCATGTCTATCATGCACTGATCACGTGACTGATCATGCACTGATCACGTGGCTGATCATGCACTGATCACGTGACTGATCATGCACTGATCACGTGGCTGATCATGCACTGATCACGTGGCTGATCATACATGATCACGTGACTGATCATGCACTGATCACGTGGCTGATCATGCACTGATCACGTGGCTGATCATGCACTGATCACGTGACTGATCATGCACTGATCACGTGGCTATCATGCACTGATCACGTGGCTGATCATGCACTGATCACGTGACTGATCATGCACTGATCACGTGGCTGATCATGCACTGATCACGTGACTGATCATGCACTGATCACGTGGCTGATCATGCACTGATCACGTGGCTGATCATGCACTGATCACGTAGCTATCATGCACTGATCACGTGACTGATCATGCACTGATCACGTGACTGATCATGCACTGATCACGTGACTGATCATGCACTGATCACGTGACTGATCATGCACTGATCACGTGGCTGATCATGCACTGATCACGTGACTGATCATGCACTGATCACGTGGCTGATCATGCACTGATCACGTGGCTATCATGCACTGATCACGTGGCTGATCATGCACTGATCACGTAGCTATCATGCACTGATCACGTGACTGATCATGCACTGATCACGTGACTGATCATGCACTGATCACGTGGCTATCATGCACTGATCACGTAGCTACATGCACTGATCACGTGACTGATCATGCACTGATCAGTGACTGATCATGCACTGATCACGTGGCTATCATGCACTGATCACGTGGCTGATCATGCACTGATCACGTGCTATCATGCACTGATCACGTGACTGATCATGCACTGATCACGTGGCTATCATGCACTGATCACGTGGCTGATCATGCACTGATCACGTGGCTGATCATGCACTGATCACGTGCTGATCATGCACTGATCACGTGGCTATCATGCACTGATCACGTGGCTGATCATGCACTGATCACGTGACTGATCATGCACTGATCACGTGGCTATCATGCACTGATCACGTGGCTATCATGCACTGATCACGTGGCTGATCATGCACTGATCACGTGACTGATCATGCACTGATCACGTGACTGATCATGCACTGATCACGTGGCTATCATGCACTGATCACGTGGCTGATCATGCACTGATCACGTAGCTATCATGCACTGATCACGTGACTGATCATGCACTGATCACGTGACTGATCATGCACTGATCACGTGGCTATCATGCACTGATCACGTGGCTGATCATGCACTGATCACGTAGCTATCATGCACTGATCACGTGACTGATCATGCACTGATCACGTAATTGATCATGCACTGATCACGTGACTGATCATGCACTGATCACGTGGCTGATCACACTGATCACGTGACTGATCATGCACTGATCACGTGGCTATCATGCACTGATCACGTGGCTGATCATGCACTGATCACGTAGCTATCATGCACTGATCACGTGACTGATCATGCACTGATCACGTGACTGATCATGCACTGATCACGTGGCTGATCATGCACTGATCACGTGGCTATCATGCACTGATCACGTGGCTGATCATGCACTGATCACTAGCTACCATGCACTGATCACGTGACTGATCATGCACTGATCACGTGATTGATCATGCACTGATCACGTGGCTGATCATGCACTGATCACGTGACTGATCATGCACTGATCACGTGGCTATCATGCACTGATCACGTGGCTGATCATGCACTGATCACGTGGCTGATCATGCACTGATCACGTGACTGATCATGCACTGATCACGTGACTGATCATGCACTGATCACGTGGCTATCATGCACTATCACGTGGCTGATCATGCATGATCACGTAGCTACCATGTACTGGTCACGTGACTGATCATGCATGATCACGTGACTGATCATGCACTGATCACGTGGCTATCATGCACTGATCACGTGGCTGATCATGCACTGATCACGTGCCTGATCATGCACTGATCACGTGACTGATCATGCACTGATCACGTGGCTATCATGCACTGATCACGTGGCTGATCATGCACTGATCACGTGGCTGATCATGCACTGATCACGTGGCTATCATGCACTGATCACGTGGCTGATCATGCACTGATACCGTGACTGAGCATGGACTGATCACATGACTATCATGTAGTGATCACGTGACTTAATGGCGCTGATCATGTGACTGATCATGCGCTGATCATGTTTGCTATCATACACTGATCATGTGCCTCTGGAGGCAATAAACAAAGAGCTGAGTAGGCACGAATCAAACAGTCAGCAGGCAATAATCATGGAACTCAGCTGTGAGGAATCATGCTGCTCAGCTGGCAATAATCAAGCAGCTGAGCAGGCAGGAATTACGCAGCACAGCTGGCAATTGTCAAGCAGATGACAGGCAGGAATCGTGCAGCTCAGCTGGCAATTGTCAAGCAGATGAGCAGACAGTAATCACGCAGCTCAGCAGGCCCTGATCACGTGACTGAGCATGCACTGTTCACGTGGCTGATCATACACTGATCACGTGATTGATCATGCACTGATCACTTGGATATCATGCACTGATCACGTGGCTGATCATACACTGTTCACGTGTCTGACCATGCACTGATCACGTGGCTGATCATACACTGCTCACGTAACTGATCATGCACTGATCACGTGGCTGATCATGCACTGATCACGTGGCTGATCATGCACTGATCACGTGGCTATCATGCACTGATCACGTGGCTGATCATGCACTGATCACGTGGCAACCATGCACTGATCACGTGACTGATCATGCACTGATCACGTAACTGATCATGCACTGATCACGTGGCTGATCATGCACTGATCACGTGGCTGATCACACTGATCACGTGACTGATCATGCACTGATCACGTGGCTATCATGCACTGATCACGTGGCTGATCATGCACTGATCACGTAGCTATCATGCACTGATCACGTGACTGATCATGCACTGATCACGTGACTGATCATGCACTGATCACGTGGCTGATCATGCACTGATCACGTGGCTATCATGCACTGATCACGTGGCTGATCATGCACTGATCACGTAGCTATCATGCACTGATCACGTGACTGATCATGCACTGATCACGTGGCTGATCATGCACTGATCACGTGGCTGATCATGCACTGATCACGTGACTGATCATGCACTGATCACGTGGCTATCATGCACTGATCACGTGGCTGATCATGCACTGATCACGTGGCTGATCATGCACTGATCACGTGACTGATCATGCACTGATCACGTGACTGATCATGCACTGATCACGTGGCTATCATGCACTATCACGTGGCTGATCATGCATGATCATGTAGCTACCATGTACTGTCACGTGACTGATCATGCATGATCACGTGACTGATCATGCACTGATCACGTGGCTATCATGCACTGATCACGTGGCTGATCATGCACTGATCACGTGCCTGATCATGCACTGATCACGTGACTGATCATGCACTGATCACGTGGCTATCATGCACTGATCACGTGGCTGATCATGCACTGATCACGTGGCTGATCATGCACTGATCACGTGGCTATCATGCACTGATCACGTGGCTGATCATGCACTGATACCGTGACTGAGCATGGACTGATCACATGACTATCATGTAGTGATCACGTGACTTAATGGCGCTGATCATGTGACTGATCATGCGCTGATCATGTTTGCTATCATACACTGATCATGTGCCTCTGGAGGCAATAAACAAAGAGCTGAGTAGGCACGAATCAAACAGTCAGCAGGCAATAATCATGGAACTCAGCTGTGAGGAATCATGCTGCTCAGCTGGCAATAATCAAGCAGCTGAGCAGGCAGGAATTACGCAGCACAGCTGGCAATTGTCAAGCAGATGACAGGCAGGAATCGTGCAGCTCAGCTGGCAATTGTCAAGCAGATGAGCAGACAGTAATCACGCAGCTCAGCAGGCCCTGATCACGTGACTGAGCATGCACTGTTCACGTGGCTGATCATACACTGATCACGTGATGATCATGCACTGATCACGTGGCTGATCATACACTGTTCACGTGTCTGACCATGCACTGATCACGTGGCTGATCATACACTGCTCACGTAACTGATCATGCACTGATCACGTGGCTATCATGCACTGATCACGTGGCTGAACATGCACTGTTCACGTGGCTGATCACACACCTGTCACGTGACATATCATGCACTGATCACGTGGCACTCATGCACTGATCACGTGGCTGATCATACTCTGCTCACGTAACTGATCATGCACACATCACGTGGCTATCATGCACTGCTCACGTGGCTCGTCATGGAATGATCACGTAGCTACCATATACTGGTCACGTGACTGATCATGCACAGATCACGTAAATGATCATGCACTGTTCACGTGACTGATCATGTACTGATCACGTGACTGATCATGCACTGATCACGTGGCTATCATGCACTGCTCACGTGGCTGATCATGCAATGATCACGTAGCAACCATGTACTGGTCACGTGACTGATCATGCACTGATCACGTAATTGATCCTGCACTGATCACGTGGCTCATCATGCACTGATCACGTGGCTGATCACACATGTATCACGTGACTGATCATGCACTGATCACGTGGCTCTCATGCACTGATCACGTGGCTATCATGCACTGATCACGTGGATATCATGCACTGATCACGTGGCTGATCATGCACTGATCACGTGCTATCATGCACTGATCACGTGACTGATCATGCACTGATCACGTGGCTGATCATGCACTGATCACGTGGCTGATCATGCACTGATCACGTGGCTGATCACACATGATCACGTGACTGATCATGCACTGATCACGTGGCTATCATGCACTGATCACGTGGCTGATCATGCACTGATCACGTAGCTATCATGCACTGATCACGTGACTGATCATGCACTGATCACGTGACTGATCATGCACTGATCACGTGGCTGATCATGCACTGATCACGTGGCTGATCATGCACTGATCACGTGACTGATCATGCACTGATCACGTGACTGATCATGCACTGATCACGTGGCTATCATGCACTGATCACGTGGATATCATGCACTGATCACGTGGCTGATCATGCACTGATCACGTGACTGATCATGCACTGATCACGTGGCTGATCATGCACTGATCACGTGGCTATCATGCACTGATCACGTGGCTGATCATGCAATGATCACGTAGCTACCATGCACTGGTCACGTGACTGATCATGCACTGATCAGGTGACTGATCATGCACTGATCACGTGACTGATCATGCACTGATCACGTGACTGATCATGCACTGATCACGTGACTGATCATGCACTGATCACGTGACTATCATGCACTGATCACGTGGCTGATCATGCACTGATCACGCAGCTACCATGCACTGATCACATGACTGATCATGCACTGATCACATGATTGATCATGCACTGATCACGTGGCTTATCATGCACTGATCATGTGCTGATCATGTTTGGTGTCATACACTGATCATGTGCCTCTGGAGGCAATGAACAAAGAGCTGAGTAGGCACGAATCAGTCAGCAGGCAATAATCATGGAACTCAGCTCTGAGAAATCATGCTGCTCAGCTGGCAATAATCAAGCAGATGAGCAGGCAGGAATTACGCAGCACAGCTGGCAATTGTCAAGCAGATGACAGGCAGGAATCGTGCAGCTCAGCTGGCAATTGTCAAGCAGATGAGCAGACAGTAATCACGCAGCTCAGCAGGCCCTGATCACGTGACTGAGCATGCACTGTTCACGTGGCTGATCATACACTGATCACGTGACTGATCATGCACTGATCACGTGACTGATCATGCACTGATCACGTGGCTATCATGCACTGATCACGTGGCTGATCATGCACTGATCACGTGGCTGATCATGCACTGATCACGTGGCTGATCATGCACTGATCACGTGACTGATCATGCACTGATCACGTGGCTGATCATGCACTGATCACGTGGCTATCATGCACTGATCACGTGGCTGATCATGCATGATCACGCAGCTACCATGCACTGATCACGTGACTGATCATGCACTGATCACGTGACTGATCATGCACTGATCACGTGGCTATCATGCACTATCACGTGGCTGATCATGCAATGATCACGTAGCTTCATGTACTGGTCACGTGACTGATCATGCACTGATCACGTGACTGATCATGCACTGATCACGTGGCTGATCATGCACTGATCACGTGGCTGATCATGCACTGATCACGTGGCTGATCATGCACTGATCACGTGACTGATCATGCACTGATCACGTGGCTATCATGCACTGATCACGTGGCTGATCATGCACTGATCACGTGGCTGATCATGCACTGATCACGTGACTGATCATGCACTGATCACGTGACTGATCATGCACTGATCACGTGGCTATCATGCACTGATCACGTGGCTGATCATGCACTGATCACGTGACTGATCATGCACTGATCACGTGACTGATCATGCACTGATCACGTGGCTGATCATGCACTGATCACGTGGCTGATCATGCACTGATCACGTGGCTGATCATGCACTGATCACGTGATGATCATGCACTGATCACGTGGCTATCATGCACTGATCACGTGACTGATCATGCACTGATCACGTGGCTATCATGCACTGATCACGTGGCTGATCATGCACTGATCACGTGACTGATCATGCACTGATCACGGGCTATCATGCACTGATCACGTGACTGATCATGCACTGATCACGTGGATGATCATGCACTGATCACGTGACTGATCATGCACTGATCACGTGGCTGATCATGCACTGATCACGTGGCTATCATGCACTGATCACGTGGCTGATCATGCACTGATCACGTGGCTATCATGCACTGATCACGTGACTGATCATGCACTGATCACGTGGCTGATCATGCACTGATCACGTGACTGATCATGCACTGATCACGTGACTGATCATGCACTGATCACGTGACTGATCATGCACTGATCACGTGACTGATCATGCACTGATCACGTGGCTATCATGCACTGATCACGTGGCTGATCATGCAATGATCACGTAGCTACCATGCACTGGTCACGTGACTGATCATGCACTGATCACGTAATTGATCATGCACTGATCACGTGACTGATCATGCACTGATCACGTGACTGATCATGCACTGATCACGTGGCTATCATGCACTGATCACGTGGCTGATCATGCACTGATCACGTAGCTACCATGTACTGATCACGTGACTGATCATGCACTGATCACGTAATTGATCATGCACTGATCACGTGGCTGATCATGCACTGATCACGTGGCTGATCATGCACTGATCACGTGACTGATCATGCACTGATCACGTGACTGATCATGCACTGATCACGTGGCTGATCATGCACTGATCACGTGACTGATCATGCACTGATCACGTGGCTATCATGCACTGATCACGTGGCTGATCATGCACTGATCACGTAGCTATCATGCACTGATCACGTGACTGATCATGCACTGATCACGTGACTGATCATGCACTGATCACGTGGCTATCATGCACTGATCACGTGACTGATCATGCACTGATCACGTGACTATCATGCACTGATCACGTGGCTGATCATGCACTGATCACGTGGCTGTCATGCACTGATCACGTGACTGATCATGCACTGATCACGTGACTGATCATGCACTGATCACGTGGCTATCATGCACTGATCACGTGGCTGATCATGCACTGATCACGTGACTGATCATGCACTGATCACGTGGTATCATGCACTGATCACGTGGCTGATCATGCACTGATCACGTGACTGATCATGCACTGATCACGTGGCTGATCATGCACTGATCACGTGACTGATCATGCACTGATCACGTGGCTATCATGCACTGATCACGTGGCTATCATGCACTGATCACGTGGCTGATCATGCACTGATCACGTGACTGATCATGCACTGATCACGTGACTGATCATGCACTGATCACGTGGCTATCATGCACTGATCACGTGGCTGATCATGCACTGATCACGTGGCTATCATGCACTGATCACGTGACTGATCATGCACTGATCACGTGATTGATCATGCACTGATCACGTGGCTGATCATGCACTGATCACGTGACTGATCATGCACTGATCACGTGGCTATCATGCACTGATCACGTGGCTGATCATGCACTGATCACGTGACTGATCATGCACTGATCACTGGCTATCATGCACTGATCACGTGGCTATCATGCACTGATCACGTGGCTGATCATGCACTGATCACGTGACTGATCATGCACTGATCATGTCTATATCATGCACTGATCACGTGACTGATCATGCACTGATCACGTGGCTGATCATGCACTGATCACGTGACTGATCATGCACTGATCACGTGGCTGATCATGCACTGATCACGTGGCTGATCATGCATGATCACGTGACTGATCATGCACTGATCACGTGGCTGATCATGCACTGATCACGTGGCTGATCATGCACTGATCACGTGACTGATCATGCACTGATCACGTGGCTATCATGCACTGATCACGTGGCTGATCATGCACTGATCACGTGACTGATCATGCACTGATCACGTGGCTGATCATGCACTGATCACGTGACTGATCATGCACTGATCACGTGGCTGATCATGCACTGATCACGTGGCTGATCATGCACTGATCACGTAGCTATCATGCACTGATCACGTGACTGATCATGCACTGATCACGTGACTGATCATGCACTGATCACGTGACTGATCATGCACTGATCACGTGGCTGATCATGCACTGATCACGTGGCTGATCATGCACTGATCACGTGACTGATCATGCACTGATCACGTGGCTGATCATGCACTGATCACGTGGCTATCATGCACTGATCACGTGGCTGATCATGCACTGATCACGTAGCTATCATGCACTGATCACGTGACTGATCATGCACTGATCACGTGACTGATCATGCACTGATCACGTGGCTATCATGCACTGATCACGTAGCTACATGCACTGATCACGTGACTGATCATGCACTGATCAGTGACTGATCATGCACTGATCACGTGGCTATCATGCACTGATCACGTGGCTGATCATGCACTGATCACGTGCCTATCATGCACTGATCACGTGACTGATCATGCACTGATCACGTGGCTATCATGCACTGATCACGTGGCTGATCATGCACTGATCACGTGGCTGATCATGCACTGATCACGTGCTGATCATGCACTGATCACGTGGCTATCATGCACTGATCACGTGGCTGATCATGCACTGATCACGTAGCTATCATGCACTGATCACGTGACTGATCATGCACTGATCACGTAATGATCATGCACTGATCACGTGGCTGATCACACTGATCACGTGACTGATCATGCACTGATCACGTGGCTATCATGCACTGATCACGTGGCTGATCATGCACTGATCACGTAGCTACCATGCACTGATCACGTGACTGATCATGCACTGATCACGTAACTGATCATGCACTGATCACGTGGCTGATCATGCACTGATCACGTGGCTGATCATGCACTGATCACGTGGCTATCATGCACTGATCACGTGGCTGATCATGCACTGATCACGTGGCTGATCATGCACTGATCACGTGACTGATCATGCACTGATCACGTGGCTATCATGCACTGATCACGTGGCTGATCATGCACTGATCACGTGGCTATCATGCACTGATCACGTGACTGATCATGCACTGATCACGTGACTGATCATGCACTGATCACGTGGCTGATCATGCACTGATCACGTGGCTATCATGCACTGATCACGTGGCTGATCATGCACTGATCACGTGGCAATCATGCACTGATCACGTGACTGATCATGCACTGATCACGTAATTGATCATGCACTGATCACGTGGCTGATCATGCACTGATCACGTGGCTGATCACACACTGATCACGTGACTGATCATGCACTGATCACGTGGCTATCATGCACTGATCACGTGGCTGATCATGCACTGATCACGTGGCTATCATGCACTGATCACGTGACTGATCATGCACTGATCACGTGACTGATCATGCACTGATCACGTGGCTGATCATGCACTGATCACGTGGCTATCATGCACTGATCACGTGGCTGATCATGCACTGATCACGTGAGCTATCATGCACTGATCACGTGACTGATCATGCACTGATCACGTGACTGATCATGCACTGATCACGTGGCTGATCATGCACTGATCACGTGACTGATCATGCACTGATCACGTGGCTATCATGCACTGATCACGTGGCTGATCATGCACTGATCACGTGCCTGATCATGCACTGATCACGTGACTGATCATGCACTGATCACGTGACTGATCATGCACTGATCACGTGGCTATCATGCACTATCACGTGGCTGATCATGCATGATCACGTAGCTACCATGTACTGGTCACGTGACTGATCATGCACCATCACGTGACTGATCATGCACTGATCACGTGGCTATCATGCACTGATCACGTGGCTGATCATGCACTGATCACGTGCCTGATCATGCACTGATCACGTGACTGATCATGCACTGATCACGTAGCTATCATGCACTGATCACGTGGCTGATCATGCACTGATCACGTGGCTGATCATGCACTGATCACGTGGCTATCATGCACTGATCACGTGGCTGATCATGCACTGATACCGTGACTGAGCATGGACTGATCACATGACTATCATGTAGTGATCACGTGACTTAATGGCGCTGATCATGTGACTGATCATGCGCTGATCATGTTTGCTATCATACACTGATCATGTGCCTCTGGAGGCAATAAACAAAGAGCTGAGTAGGCACGAATCAAACAGTCAGCAGGCAATAATCATGGAACTCAGCTGTGAGGAATCATGCTGCTCAGCTGGCAATAATCAAGCAGCTGAGCAGGCAGGAATTACGCAGCACAGCTGGCAATTGTCAAGCAGATGACAGGCAGGAATCGTGCAGCTCAGCTGGCAATTGTCAAGCAGATGAGCAGACAGTAATCACGCAGCTCAGCAGGCCCTGATCACGTGACTGAGCATGCACTGTTCACGTGGCTGATCATACACTGATCACGTGATTGATCATGCACTGATCACTTGGATATCATGCACTGATCACGTGGCTGATCATACACTGTTCACGTGTCTGACCATGCACTGATCACGTGGCTGATCATACACTGCTCACGTAACTGATCATGCACTGATCACGTGGCTGATCATGCACTGATCACGTGGCTGATCATGCACTGATCACGTGGCTGATCATGCACTGATCACGTGGTGATCATGCACTGATCACGTGGAACCATGCACTGATCACGTGACTGATCATGCACTGATCACGTGGCACTCATGCACTGATCACGTGGCTGATCATGCACTGATCACGTGACTGATCATGCACTGATCACGTGGCTATCATGCACTGATCACGTGGCTGATCATGCACTGATCACGTAGCATCATGTACTGATCACGTGACTGATCATGCACTGATCACGTGACTGATCATGCACTGATCACGTGGCTGATCATGCACTGATCACGTGACTGATCATGCACTGATCACGTGACTGATCATGCACTGATCACGTGGCTATCATGCACTGATCACGTGGCTGATCATGCACTGATCACGTGACTGATCATGCACTGATCACGTGACTGATCATGCACTGATCACGTGGCTATCATGCACTGATCACGTGGATATCATGCACTGATCACGTGGCTGATCATGCACTGATCACGTGACTGATCATGCACTGATCACGTGGCATCATGCACTGATCACGTGGCTGATCATGCACTGATCACGTGGCTGATCATGCACTGATCACGTGGCTGATCATGCACTGATCACGTGCTGATCATGCACTGATCACGTGGCTATCATGCACTGATCACGTGGCTGATCATGCACTGATCACGTAGCTATCATCACTGATCACGTGACTGATCATGCACTGATCACGTGACTGATCATGCACTGATCACGTGACTGATCATGCACTGATCACGTGACTGATCATGCACTGATCACGTGGCTATCATGCACTGATCACGTGGCTGATCATGCACTGATCACGTGACTGATCATGCACTGATCACGTGGCTATCATGCACTGATCACGTGGCTGATCATGCACTGATCACGTAGCTATCATGCACTGATCACGTGGCTGATCATGCACTGATCACGTGACTGATCATGCACTGATCACGTGGCTGATCATGCACTGATCACGTGGCTGATCATGCACTGATCACGTGACTGATCATGCACTGATCACGTGGCTATCATGCACTGATCACGTGGCTGATCATGCACTGATCACGTGACTGATCATGCACTGATCACGTGACTATCATGCACTGATCACGTGGCTATCATGCACTGATCACGTGGCTATCATGCACTGATCACGTGGCTGATCACACTGATCACGTGACTGATCATGCACTGATCACGTGGCTATCATGCACTGATCACGTGGCTATCATGCACTGATCACGTGGCTGATCATGCACTGATCACGTGGCTATCATGCACTGATCACGTGACTGATCATGCACTGATCACGTGACTGATCATGCACTGATCACGTGGCTGATCATGCACTGATCACGTGGCTGATCATGCACTGATCACACAGCTACATGCACTGATCACGTGACTGATCATGCACTGATCACGTGACTGATCATGCACTGATCACGTGACTGATCATGCACTGATCACGTGGCTATCATGCACTGATCACGTGGCTGATCATGCACTGATCACGTGACTGATCATGCACTGATCACTGGCTATCATGCACTGATCACGTGGCTATCATGCACTGATCACGTGGCTGATCATGCACTGATCACGTGACTGATCATGCACTGATCACGTCTATATCATGCACTGATCACGTGACTGATCATGCACTGATCACGTGGCTGATCATGCACTGATCACGTGACTGATCATGCACTGATCACGTGGCTATCATGCACTGATCACGTGGCTGATCATACACTGATCACGTGACTGATCATGCACTGATCACGTGGCTATCATGCACTGATCACGTGGCTGATCATGCACTGATCACGTGCTATCATGCACTGATCACGTGACTGATCATGCACTGATCACGTGACTGATCATGCACTGATCACGTGACTGATCATGCACTGATCACGTGACTGATCATGCACTGATCACGTGACTGATCATGCACTGATCACGTGGCTATCATGCACTGATCACGTGGCTGATCATGCACTGATCACGTGGCTGATCATGCACTGATCACGTGGCTGATCATGCACTGATCACGTGACTGATCATGCACTGATCACGTGGCTATCATGCACTGATCACGTGGCTGATCATGCACTGATCACGTGGCTGATCATGCACTGATCACGTGACTGATCATGCACTGATCACGTGGCTGATCATGCACTGATCACGTGGCTATCATGCACTGATCACGTGGCTGATCATGCACTGATCACGCAGCTACCATGCACTGATCACATGACTGATCATGCACTGATCACGTGATTGATCATGCACTGATCACGTGGCTTATCATGCACTGATCATGTGACTGATCATGTGCTGATCATGTTTGGTATCATACACTGATCATGTGCCTCTGGAGGCAATGAACAAAGAGCTGAGTAGGCACGAATCAGTCAGCAGGCAATAATCATGGAACTCAGCTGTGAGGAATCATGCTGCTCAGCTGGCAATAATCAAGCAGCTGAGCAGGCAGGAATTACGCAGCACAGCTGGCAATTGTCAAGCAGATGACAGGCAGGAATCGTGCAGCTCAGCTGGCAATTGTCAAGCAGATGAGCAGACAGTAATCACGCAGCTCAGCAGGCCCTGATCACGTGACTGAGCATGCACTGTTCACGTGGCTGATCATACACTGATCACGTGACTGATCATGCACTGATCACGTGGCTATCATGCACTGATCACGTGGCTGATCATGCACTGATCACGTAACCATGCACTGATCACGTGACTGATCATGCACTGATCACGTAACTGATCATGCACTGATCACGTGGCTGATCATGCACTGATCACGTGGCTGATCACACATGATCACGTGACTGATCATGCACTGATCACGTGGCTATCATGCACTGATCACGTGGCTATCATGCACTGATCACGTGGCTATCATGCACTGATCGTGGCTGATCATGCACTGATCACGTGACTGATCATGCACTGATCACGTGGCTATCATGCACTGATCACGTGGCTATCATGCACTGATCACGTGGCTGATCATGCACTGATCACGTGACTGATCATGCACTGATCACGTGGCTGATCATGCACTGATCACGTGGCTATCATGCACTGATCACGTGGCTGATCATGCAATGATCACGTAGCTACCATGTACTGGTCACGTGACTGATCATGCACTGATCACGTGACTGATCATGCACTGATCACGTGGCTGATCATGCACTGATCACGTGACTGATCATGCACTGATCACGTGGCTGATCATGCACTGATCACGTGGCTATCATGCACTGATCACGTGGCTGATCATGCACTGATCACGCAGCTATCATGCACTGATCACGTGACTGATCATGCACTGATCACGTGATTGATCATGCACTGATCACGTGGCTTATCATGCACTGATCATGTGACTGATCATGTGCTGATCATGTTTGGTATCATACACTGATCATGTGCCTCTGGAGGCAATGAACAAAGAGCTGAGTAGGCACGAATCAGTCAGCAGGCAATAATCATGGAACTCAGCTGTGAGAAATCATGCTGCTCAGCTGGCAATAATCAAGCAGCTGAGCAGGCAGGAATTACGCAGCACAGCTGGCAATTGTCAAGCAGATGACAGGCAGGAATCGTGCAGCTCAGCTGGCAATTGTCAAGCAGATGAGCAGACAGTAATCACGCAGCTCAGCAGGCCCTGATCACGTGACTGAGCATGCACTGTTCACGTGGCTGATCATACACTGATCACGTGACTGATCATGCACTGATCACGTGGCTATCATGCACTGATCACGTGGCTGATCATGCACTGATCACGTGACTGACATGCACTGATGGGACTGATCATGCACTGATCACGTGGCTGATCATGCACTGATCACGTGACTGATCATGCACTGATCACGTGGCTGATCATGCACTGATCACGTGGCTGATCATGCACTGATCACGTGCTGATCATGCACTGATCACGTGGCTGATCATGCACTGATCACGTGACTGATCATGCACTGATCACGTGGCTGATCATGCACTGATCACGTGGCTATCATGCACTGATCACGTGGCTGATCATGCAATGATCACGTAGCTACCATGCACTGATCACGTGACTGATCATGCACTGATCACGTGACTGATCATGCACTGATCACGTGGCTATCATGCACTGATCACGTGGCTGATCATGCACTGATCACGTAGCTACCATGTACTGGTCACGTGACTGATCATGCACTGATCACGTGACTGATCATGCACTGATCACGTGGCTATCATGCACTGATCACGTGACTGATCATGCACTGATCACGTCTATATCATGCACTGATCACGTGACTGATCATGCACTGATCACGTGGCTGATCATGCACTGATCACGTGACTGATCATGCACTGATCACGTGGCTGATCATGCACTGATCACGTGGCTGATCATGCACTGATCACGTGACTGATCATGCACTGATCACGTGGCTATCATGCACTGATCACGTGGCTGATCATGCAATGATCACGTAGCTACCATGTACTGGTCACGTGACTGATCATGCACTGATCACGTAATTGATCATGCACTGATCACGTGACTGATCATGCACTGATCACGTGACTGATCATGCACTGATCACGTGGCTATCATGCACTGATCACGTGGCTGATCATGCACTGATCACGTAGCTACCATGCACTGATCACGTGACTGATCATGCACTGATCACGTAATTGATCATGCACTGATCACGTGGCTGATCATGCACTGATCACGTGACTGATCATGCACTGATCACGTGACTGATCATGCACTGATCACGTGGCTATCATGCACTGATCACGTGGCTGATCATGCACTGATCACGTAGCTATCATGCACTGATCACGTGACTGATCATGCACTGATCACGTGACTGATCATGCACTGATCACGTGGCTGATCATGCACTGATCACGTGGCTGATCATGCACTGATCACGTGACTGATCATGCACTGATCACGGGACTGATCATGCACTGATCACGTGACTGATCATGCACTGATCACGTGACTGATCATGCACTGATCACGTGGCTGATCATGCACTGATCACGTGGCTATCATGCACTGATCACGTGGCTGATCATGCACTGATCACGTAGCTACCATGCACTGATCACGTGACTGATCATGCACTGATCACGTGACTGATCATGCACTGATCACGTGACTATCATGCACTGATCACGTGGCTGATCATGCACTGATCACGTGACTGTCATGCACTGATCACGTGACTGATCATGCACTGATCACGTGGCTATCATGCACTGATCACGTGGCTATCATGCACTGATCACGTGGCTGATCATGCACTGATCACGTGACTGATCATGCACTGATCACGTGGTATCATGCACTGATCACGTGGCTGATCATGCACTGATCACGTGACTGATCATGCACTGATCACGTGGCTGATCATGCACTGATCACGTGACTGATCATGCACTGATCACGTGGCTATCATGCACTGATCACGTGGCTGATCATGCACTGATCACGTGACTGATCATGCACTGATCACGTGACTGATCATGCACTGATCACGTGGCTATCATGCACTGATCACGTGGCTGATCATGCACTGATCACGTGGCTATCATGCACTGATCACGTGACTGATCATGCACTGATCACGTAATGATCATGCACTGATCACGTGGCTGATCATGCACTGATCACGTGACTGATCATGCACTGATCACGTGACTGATCATGCACTGATCACGTGGCTATCATGCACTGATCACGTGGCTGATCATGCACTGATCACGTGACTGATCATGCACTGATCACTGGCTATCATGCACTGATCACGTGGCTATCATGCACTGATCACGTGGCTGATCATGCACTGATCACGTGACTGATCATGCACTGATCACGTCTATATCATGCACTGATCACGTGACTGATCATGCACTGATCACGTGGCTGATCATGCACTGATCACGTGACTGATCATGCACTGATCACGTGGCTGATCATGCACTGATCACGTGGCTGATCATACATGATCACGTGACTGATCATGCACTGATCACGTGGCTGTCATGCACTGATCACGTGGCTGATCATGCACTGATCACGTGACTGATCATGCACTGATCACGTGGCTATCATGCACTGATCACGTGGCTGATCATGCACTGATCACGTGCCTGATCATGCACTGATCACGTGGCTGATCATGCACTGATCACGTGACTGATCATGCACTGATCACGTGGCTGATCATGCACTGATCACGTGGCTGATCATGCACTGATCACGTAGCTATCATGCACTGATCACGTGACTGATCATGCACTGATCACGTGACTGATCATGCACTGATCACGTGACTGATCATGCACTGATCACGTGGCTGATCATGCACTGATCACGTGGCTGATCATGCACTGATCACGTGACTGATCATGCACTGATCACGTGGCTGATCATGCACTGATCACGTGGCTATCATGCACTGATCACGTGGCTGATCATGCACTGATCACGTAGCTATCATGCACTGATCACGTGACTGATCATGCACTGATCACGTGACTGATCATGCACTGATCACGTGGCTATCATGCACTGATCACGTAGCTACATGCACTGATCACGTGACTGATCATGCACTGATCAGTGACTGATCATGCACTGATCACGTGGCTATCATGCACTGATCACGTGGCTATCATGCACTGATCACGTGGCTGATCATGCACTGATCACGTACTATCATGCACTGATCACGTGACTGATCATGCACTGATCACGTGGCTATCATGCACTGATCACGTGGCTGATCATGCACTGATCACGTAGCCATGCACTGTCACGTGACTGATCATGCACTGATCACGTGATTGATCATGCACTGATCACGTGGCTGATCACACACTGATCACGTGACTGATCATGCACTGATCACGTGGCTCATGCACTGATCACGTGGCTATCATGCACTGATCACGTGGATCATGCACTGATCACGTGGCTGATCATGCACTGATCACGTGACTGATCATGCACTGATCACGTGGCTATCATGCACTGATCACGTGCTATCATGCACTGATATCATGCACTGATCACGTGGCTGATCATGCACTGATCACGTGACTGATCATGCACTGATCACGTGGCTGATCATGCACTGATCACGTGGCTATCATGCACTGATCACGTGGCTGATCATGCACTGATCACGTAGCTACCATGCACTGATCACGTGACTGATCATGCACTGATCACGTAATTGATCATGCACTGATCACGTGGCTGATCATGCACTGATCACGTGGCTGATCATGCACTATCACGTGACTGATCATGCACTGATCACGTGACTATCATGCACTGATCACGTGGCTGATCATGCACTGATCACGTGGATATCATGCACTGATCACGTGGCTATCATGCACTGATCACGTGGCTGATCATGCACTGATCACATGACTGATCATGCACTGATCACGTGACTGATCATGCACTGATCACGTGGCTATCATGCACTGATCACGTGGATATCATGCACTGATCACGTGGCTGATCACACACTGATCACGTGACTGATCATGCACTGATCACGTGGCTATCATGCACTGATCACGTGGCAATCATGCACTGATCACGTGGCTGATCATGCACTGATCACGTGACTGATCATGCACTGATCACGTGACTGATCATGCACTGATCACGTGACTGATCATGCACTGATCACGTGACTGATCATGCACTGATCACGTGGCTATCATGCACTGATCACGTGGCTGATCATGCACTGATCACGTAGCTACCATGCACTGATCACGTGACTGATCATGCACTGATCACGTAATTGATCATGCACTGATCACGTGGCTGATCATGCACTGATCACGTGACTGATCATGCACTGATCACGTGACTGATCATGCACTGATCACGTGGCTATCATGCACTGATCACGTGGCTGATCATGCACTGATCACGTAGCTACCATGCACTGATCACGTGACTGATCATGCACTGATCACGTAATTGATCATGCACTGATCACGTGGCTGATCATGCACTGATCACGTGGCTGATCATGCACTGATCACGTGACTGATCATGCACTGATCACGTGACTGATCATGCACTGATCACGTGGCTGATCATGCACTGATCACGTGACTGATCATGCACTGATCACGTGGCTGATCATGCACTGATCACGTGGCTATCATGCACTGATCACGTGGCTGATCATGCACTGATCACGTAGCTACCATGCACTGATCACGTGACTGATCATGCACTGATCACGTGACTGATCATGCACTGATCACGTGGCTATCATGCACTGATCACGTGGCTGATCATGCACTGATCACGTGACTGTCATGCACTGATCACGTGACTGATCATGCACTGATCACGTGGCTATCATGCACTGATCACGTGGCTATCATGCACTGATCACGTGGCTGATCATGCACTGATCACGTGACTGATCATGCACTGATCACGTGGTATCATGCACTGATCACGTGGCTGATCATGCACTGATCACGTGACTGATCATGCACTGATCACGTGGCTGATCATGCACTGATCACGTGACTGATCATGCACTGATCACGTGGCTATCATGCACTGATCACGTGGCTGATCATGCACTGATCACGTGACTGATCATGCACTGATCACGTGACTGATCATGCACTGATCACGTGGCTATCATGCACTGATCACGTGGCTGATCATGCACTGATCACGTGACTGATCATGCACTGATCACGTGGCTATCATGCACTGATCACGTGGCTGATCATGCACTGATCACGTGACTGATCATGCACTGATCACTGGCTATCATGCACTGATCACGTGGCTATCATGCACTGATCACGTGGCTGATCATGCACTGATCACGTGACTGATCATGCACTGATCACGTCTATATCATGCACTGATCACGTGACTGATCATGCACTGATCACGTGGCTGATCATGCACTGATCACGTGTCTGATCATGCACTGATCACGTGGCGATCATGCACTGATCACGTGGCTGATCATACATGATCACGTGACTGATCATGCACTGATCACGTGGCTGTCATGCACTGATCACGTGGCTGATCATGCACTGATCACGTGACTGATCATGCACTGATCACGTGGCTATCATGCACTGATCACGTGGCTGATCATGCACTGATCACGTGCCTGATCATGCACTGATCACGTGGCTGATCATGCACTGATCACGTGACTGATCATGCACTGATCACGTGGCTGATCATGCACTGATCACGTGGCTGATCATGCACTGATCACGTAGCTACATGCACTGATCACGTGACTGATCATGCACTGATCAGTGACTGATCATGCACTGATCACGTGGCTATCATGCACTGATCACGTGGCTGATCATGCACTGATCACGTGGCTATCATGCACTGATCACGTGACTGATCATGCACTGATCACGTGGCTGATCATGCACTGATCACGTGACTGATCATGCACTGATCACGTGACTGATCATGCACTGATCACGTGGCTGATCATGCACTGATCACGTGACTGATCATGCACTGATCACGTGGCTGATCATGCACTGATCACGTGGCTATCATGCACTGATCACGTGGCTGATCATGCACTGATCACGTGGCTGATCATGCACTGATCACGTGGCTGATCATGCACTGATCACGTGACTGATCATGCACTGATCACGTGGCTGATCATGCACTGATCACGTGGCTGATCATGCATGATCACGTGACTGATCATGCACTGATCACGTGGCTGATCATGCACTGATCACGTGGCTATCATGCACTGATCACGTGGCTGATCATGCACTGATCACGTGCCTGATCATGCACTGATCACGTGACTGATCATGCACTGATCACGTGGCTATCATGCACTGATCACGTGGCTATCATGCACTGATCACGTGGCTGATCATGCACTATCACGTGACTGATCATGCACTGATCACGTGGCTGATCATGCACTGATCACGTGGCTATCATGCACTGATCACGTGGCTGATCATGCAATGATCACGTAGCTACCATGTACTGGTCACGTGACTGATCATGCACTGATCACGTGACTGATCATGCACTGATCACGTGGCTGATCATGCACTGATCACGTGACTGATCATGCACTGATCACGGCTGATCATGCACTGATCACGTGGCTATCATGCACTGATCACGTGGCTGATCATGCACTGATCACGCAGCTACCATGCACTGGTCACATGACTGATCATGCACTGATCACGTGACTGATCATGCACTGATCACGTGGCTTATCATGCATTGATCATGTGACTGATCATGTGCTGATCATGTTTGGTGTCATACACTGATCATGTGCCTCTGGAGGCAATGAACAAAGAGCTGAGTAGGCACGAATCAGTCAGCAGGCAATAATCATGGAACTCAGCTGTGAGAAATCATGCTGCTCAGCTGGCAATAATCAAGCAGCTGAGCAGGCAGGAATTACGCAGCACAGCTGGCAATTGTCAAGCAGATGACAGGCAGGAATCGTGCAGCTCAGCTGGCAATTGTCAAGCAGATGAGCAGACAGTAATCACGCAGCTCAGCAGGCCCTGATCACGTGACTGAGCATGCACTGTTCACGTGGCTGATCAGCACTGATCACGTGACTGATCATGCACTGATCACGTGGCTGATCATGCACTGATCACGTGACTGATCATGCACTGATCACGTGGCTATCATGCACTGATCACGTGGCTGATCATGCACTGATCACGTGGCTCATCATGCACTGATCACGTGTTTATCATGCACTGATCAGTGACTGACAGGCGCTGATCATGGGACTGTCACGCACTGATCACGTGGCTATCATGCACTGATCACGTGACTGCGCATGCACTGATCACGTGGCTGTTCATGCACTGATCACGTGTTTATCAGGCAGTGATCAGTGACTGACAGGCGCTGATCAGGGGACTGTGCACGCACTGATCAGGTGGCTGATCAGGAACTGACCACCTGACTGCGCATGCAGTGATCACGTGGCTGGTCATTCACTGATCACGTGTTTATCATACGGTGATCACGTGACTGAGAGGCGCTGATCACGTGACTGTGCCGTCAGTGATCACGTGGCTGAGCAGGCACTGATATCGTGACTGAGCATGCACTGATCATGTGCCGGGAGCCGGGGAGGCATTCCACTCTGGACAAAGGTCATGAGGAAGGAGGCTCGGCATACGCAAATGCGGGATCGAGCCTCAGGAGTCCACCCGGATATTCTCGAGCATCTCCCCCAAAAAAACCAGAGTCTGCCTACTGTATTGCTTTGTGCTCTCACCTCTGATTTCACTGGGGGCTGTCCCCCACCACCATCTCGCTCTCTCTGTCAAAGAGTTAACTTACAGCTCCAATTCATAAAGTTCCTTGTCATTCTTCCCTTTAACTTCCAGCTGAGTCTCCATCTGGAGCGCGGAACCCACCACGCTTACTAATTATGCCTGGGCTGCTAAGACCCACTCGAGAAGGTGTCTAGGGTGAGGCACCTTTCGCTATTCGAGAGGGCGCCTGCGGCCTACGTAAGTGGTGCAAACTTCTTGTCTTGAAGTTTGATTGGTCTTCCGCGTAAACCAAGCTACTCAGTCTCTTTTCTCCACCGAATTTTCCTACTGAGCTCTCCTCATACTATTATTCTTGACATCTCTGATTAGCATATAAATAGTCGCCTAGGCCATCTCTCCTTCGAATACCCTGGATCAGTTGGGGCTGGTCCCCGGCAGGTGGCGACCGAACAGGGACCTCAGGAGGCAATACTCAAAGAGCTGAGCAGACACGAACCACGCAATCAGCAGGCAATAAGCATGGAGCTCAGCAGTGACGAATCATGCTGCTCAACTGGCAATAATCAAGCACGTGACCAGGCAGGAATCACGCAGCTCAGCTGGCAATTGTCAAGCAGATGAGCCGACAGGAATCACGCAGCTCAGCTGGCAATTGTCATGCAGATGAGCCGGCAGGAATCACGCAGCTCAGCAGGCCCTGATCACGTGACTCTGCAGGCACTGATCACGTGGCTGATCAAGTCCAGATCACGTGACTGAGCATGCACTGATCACGTGGCTATCATGCACTGATGACGTGACTGCGCATGCACTGATGACGTGGCTGATCATGCACTGATCACATGGCTCATCATGCACTGATCACGTGTTTATCAGGCAATGATCAGTGACTGACAGGCGCTGATCATGGGACTGTGCACGCACTGATCACGTGGCTATCATGCACTGATCACGTGACTGCGCATGCACTGATGACGTGGCTGTTCGGGCACTGATCACGTGTTTATCAGGCAGTGATCAGTGACTGACAGGCGCTGATCAGGGGACTGTGCACGCACTGATCAGGTGGCTGATCAGGAACTGACCACCTGACTGCGCATGCAGTGATCACGTGGCTGGTCGTTCACTGATCACGTGTTTATCATACGGTGATCACGTGACTGAGAGGCGCTGATCACGTGACTGTGCCGTCAGTGATCACGTGGCTGAGCAGGCACTGATATCGTGACTGAGCATGCACTGATCATGTGCCGGGAGCCGGGGAGGCATTCCACTCTGGACAAAGGTCATGAGGAAGGAGGCTCGGCATACGCAAATGCGGGATCGAGCCTCAGGAGTCCACCCGGATATTCTCGAGCATCTCCCCCCAAAAAAACCAGAGTCTGCCTACTGTATTGCTTTGTGCTCTCACCTCTGATTTCACTGGGGGCTGTCCCCCACCACCATCTCGCTCTCTCTGTCAAAGAGTTAACTTACAGCTCCAATTCATAAAGTTCCTTGTCATTCTTCCCTTTAACTTCCAGCTGAGTCTCCATCTGGAGCGCGGAACCCACCACGCTTACTAATTATGCCTGGGCTGCTAAGACCCACTCGAGAAGGTGTCTAGGGTGAGGCACCTTTCGCTATTCGAGAGGGCGCCTGCGGCCTACGTAAGTGGTGCAAACTTCTTGTCTTGAAGTTTGATTGGTCTTCCGCGTAAACCAAGCTACTCAGTCTCTTTTCTCCACCGAATTTTCCTACTGAGCTCTCCTCATACTATTATTCTTGACATCTCTGATTAGCATATAAATAGTCGCCTAGGCCATCTCTCCTTCGAATACCCTGGATCAGTTGGGGCTGGTCCCCGGCAGGTGGCGACCGAACAGGGACCTCAGGAGGCAATACTCAAAGAGCTGAGCAGACACGAACCACGCAATCAGCAGGCAATAAGCATGGAGCTCAGCAGTGACGAATCATGCTGCTCAACTGGCAATAATCAAGCACGTGACCAGGCAGGAATCACGCAGCTCAGCTGGCAATTGTCAAGCAGATGAGCCGGCAGGAATCACGCAGCTCAGCAGGCCCTGATCACGTGACTCTGCAGGCACTGATCACGTGGCTGATCAAGTCCAGATCACGTGACTGAGCATGCACTGATCACGTGGCTATCATGCACTGATGACGTGACTGCGCATGCACTGATGACGTGGCTGATCAGGCACTGATCACATGGCTCATCATGCACTGATCACGTGTTTATCAGGCAATGATCAGTGACTGACAGGCGCTGATCATGGGACTGTGCACGCACTGATCACGTGGCTATCATGCACTGATCACGTGACTGCGCATGCACTGATGACGTGGCTGTTCGGGCACTGATCACGTGTTTATCAGGCAGTGATCAGTGACTGACAGGCGCTGATCAGGGGACTGTGCACGCACTGATCAGGTGGCTGATCAGGAACTGACCACCTGACTGCGCATGCAGTGATCACGTGGCTGGTCGTTCACTGATCACGTGTTTATCATACGGTGATCACGTGACTGAGAGGCGCTGATCACGTGACTGTGCCGTCAGTGATCACGTGGCTGAGCAGGCACTGATATCGTGACTGAGCATGCACTGATCATGTGCCGGGAGCCGGGGAGGCATTCCACTCTGGACAAAGGTCATGAGGAAGGAGGCTCGGCATACGCAAATGCGGGATCGAGCCTCAGGAGTCCACCCGGATATTCTCGAGCATCTCCCCCAAAAAACCAGAGTCTGCCTACTGTATTGCTTTGTGCTCTCACCTCTGATTTCACTGGGGGCTGTCCCCCACCACCATCTCGCTCTCTCTGTCAAAGAGTTAACTTACAGCTCCAATTCATAAAGTTCCTTGTCATTCTTCCCTTTAACTTCCAGCTGAGTCTCCATCTGGAGCGCGGAACCCACCACGCTTACTAATTATGCCTGGGCTGCTAAGACCCACTCGAGAAGGTGTCTAGGGTGAG
This sequence comes from Bos javanicus, assembly GCF_032452875.1. Taxonomy (NCBI): domain Eukaryota; kingdom Metazoa; phylum Chordata; class Mammalia; order Artiodactyla; family Bovidae; genus Bos; species Bos javanicus. Next base: position 602,057 of record NW_026893663.1, read on the forward strand.
GCACCTTTCGCTATTCGAGAGGGCGCCTGCGGCCTACGTAAGTGGTGCAAACTTCTTGTCTTGAAGTTTGATTGGTCTTCCGCGTAAACCAAGCTACTCAGTCTCTTTTCTCCACCGAATTTTCCTACTGAGCTCTCCTCATACTATTATTCTTGACATCTCTGATTAGCATATAAATAGTCGCCTAGGCCATCTCTCCTTCGAATACCCTGGATCAGTTGGGGCTGGTCCCCGGCAGGTGGCGACCGAACAGGGACCTCAGGAGGCAATACTCAAAGAGCTGAGCAGACACGAACCACGCAATCAGCAGGCAATAAGCATGGAGCTCAGCAGTGACGAATCATGCTGCTCAACTGGCAATAATCAAGCACGTGACCAGGCAGGAATCACGCAGCTCAGCTGGCAATTGTCAAGCAGATGAGCCGGCAGGAATCACGCAGCTCAGCAGGCCCTGATCACGTGACTCTGCAGGCACTGATCACGTGGCTGATCAAGTCCAGATCACGTGACTGAGCATGCACTGATCACGTGGCTATCATGCACTGATGACGTGACTGCGCATGCACTGATGACGTGGCTGATCAGGCACTGATCACATGGCTCATCATGCACTGATCACGTGTTTATCAGGCAATGATCAGTGACTGACAGGCGCTGATCATGGGACTGTGCACGCACTGATCACGTGGCTATCATGCACTGATCACGTGACTGCGCATGCACTGATGACGTGGCTGTTCGGGCACTGATCACGTGTTTATCAGGCAGTGATCAGTGACTGACAGGCGCTGATCAGGGGACTGTGCACGCACTGATCAGGTGGCTGATCAGGAACTGACCACCTGACTGCGCATGCAGTGATCACGTGGCTGGTCGTTCACTGATCACGTGTTTATCATACGGTGATCACGTGACTGAGAGGCGCTGATCACGTGACTGTGCCGTCAGTGATCACGTGGCTGAGCAGGCACTGATATCGTGACTGAGCATGCACTGATCATGTGCCGGGAGCCGGGGAGGCATTCCACTCTGGACAAAGGTCATGAGGAAGGAGGCTCGGCATACGCAAATGCGGGATCGAGCCTCAGGAGTCCACCCGGATATTCTCGAGCATCTCCCCCCAAAAAACCAGAGTCTGCCTACTGTATTGCTTTGTGCTCTCACCTCTGATTTCACTGGGGGCTGTCCCCCACCACCATCTCGCTCTCTCTGTCAAAGAGTTAACTTACAGCTCCAATTCATAAAGTTCCTTGTCATTCTTCCCTTTAACTTCCAGCTGAGTCTCCATCTGGAGCGCGGAACCCACCACGCTTACTAATTATGCCTGGGCTGCTAAGACCCACTCGAGAAGGTGTCTAGGGTGAGGCACCTTTCGCTATTCGAGAGGGCGCCTGCGGCCTACGTAAGTGGTGCAAACTTCTTGTCTTGAAGTTTGATTGGTCTTCCGCGTAAACCAAGCTACTCAGTCTCTTTTCTCCACCGAATTTTCCTACTGAGCTCTCCTCATACTATTATTCTTGACATCTCTGATTAGCATATAAATAGTCGCCTAGGCCATCTCTCCTTCGAATACCCTGGATCAGTTGGGGCTGGTCCCCGGCAGGTGGCGACCGAACAGGGACCTCAGGAGGCAATACTCAAAGAGCTGAGCAGACACGAACCACGCAATCAGCAGGCAATAAGCATGGAGCTCAGCAGTGACGAATCATGCTGCTCAACTGGCAATAATCAAGCACGTGACCAGGCAGGAATCACGCAGCTCAGCTGGCAATTGTCAAGCAGATGAGCCGGCAGGAATCACGCAGCTCAGCAGGCCCTGATCACGTGACTCTGCAGGCACTGATCACGTGGCTGATCAAGTCCAGATCACGTGACTGAGCATGCACTGATCACGTGGCTATCATGCACTGATGACGTGACTGCGCATGCACTGATGACGTGGCTGATCAGGCACTGATCACATGGCTCATCATGCACTGATCACGTGTTTATCAGGCAATGATCAGTGACTGACAGGCGCTGATCATGGGACTGTGCACGCACTGATCACGTGGCTATCATGCACTGATCACGTGACTGCGCATGCACTGATGACGTGGCTGTTCGGGCACTGATCACGTGTTTATCAGGCAGTGATCAGTGACTGACAGGCGCTGATCAGGGGACTGTGCACGCACTGATCAGGTGGCTGATCAGGAACTGACCACCTGACTGCGCATGCAGTGATCACGTGGCTGGTCGTTCACTGATCACGTGTTTATCATACGGTGATCACGTGACTGAGAGGCGCTGATCACGTGACTGTGCCGTCAGTGATCACGTGGCTGAGCAGGCACTGATATCGTGACTGAGCATGCACTGATCATGTGCCGGGAGCCGGGGAGGCATTCCACTCTGGACAAAGGTCATGAGGAAGGAGGCTCGGCATACGCAAATGCGGGATCGAGCCTCAGGAGTCCACCCGGATATTCTCGAGCATCTCCCCCCAAAAAACCAGAGTCTGCCTACTGTATTGCTTTGTGCTCTCACCTCTGATTTCACTGGGGGCTGTCCCCCACCACCATCTCGCTCTCTCTGTCAAAGAGTTAACTTACAGCTCCAATTCATAAAGTTCCTTGTCATTCTTCCCTTTAACTTCCAGCTGAGTCTCCATCTGGAGCGCGGAACCCACCACGCTTACTAATTATGCCTGGGCTGCTAAGACCCACTCGAGAAGGTGTCTAGGGTGAGGCACCTTTCGCTATTCGAGAGGGCGCCTGCGGCCTACGTAAGTGGTGCAAACTTCTTGTCTTGAAGTTTGATTGGTCTTCCGCGTAAACCAAGCTACTCAGTCTCTTTTCTCCACCGAATTTTCCTACTGAGCTCTCCTCATACTATTATTCTTGACATCTCTGATTAGCATATAAATAGTCGCCTAGGCCATCTCTCCTTCGAATACCCTGGATCAGTTGGGGCTGGTCCCCGGCAGGTGGCGACCGAACAGGGACCTCAGGAGGCAATACTCAAAGAGCTGAGCAGACACGAACCACGCAATCAGCAGGCAATAAGCATGGAGCTCAGCAGTGACGAATCATGCTGCTCAACTGGCAATAATCAAGCACGTGACCAGGCAGGAATCACGCAGCTCAGCTGGCAATTGTCAAGCAGATGAGCCGGCAGGAATCACGCAGCTCAGCAGGCCCTGATCACGTGACTCTGCAGGCACTGATCACGTGGCTGATCAAGTCCAGATCACGTGACTGAGCATGCACTGATCACGTGGCTATCATGCACTGATGACGTGACTGCGCATGCACTGATGACGTGGCTGATCAGGCACTGATCACATGGCTCATCATGCACTGATCACGTGTTTATCAGGCAATGATCAGTGACTGACAGGCGCTGATCATGGGACTGTGCACGCACTGATCACGTGGCTATCATGCACTGATCACGTGACTGCGCATGCACTGATGACGTGGCTGTTCGGGCACTGATCACGTGTTTATCAGGCAGTGATCAGTGACTGACAGGCGCTGATCAGGGGACTGTGCACGCACTGATCAGGTGGCTGATCAGGAACTGACCACCTGACTGCGCATGCAGTGATCACGTGGCTGGTCGTTCACTGATCACGTGTTTATCATACGGTGATCACGTGACTGAGAGGCGCTGATCACGTGACTGTGCCGTCAGTGATCACGTGGCTGAGCAGGCACTGATATCGTGACTGAGCATGCACTGATCATGTGCCGGGAGCCGGGGAGGCATTCCACTCTGGACAAAGGTCATGAGGAAGGAGGCTCGGCATACGCAAATGCGGGATCGAGCCTCAGGAGTCCACCCGGATATTCTCGAGCATCTCCCCCCAAAAAACCGGAGTCTGCCTACTGTATTGCTTTGTGCTCTCACCTCTGATTTCACTGGGGGCTGTCCCCCACCACCATCTCGCTCTCTCTGTCAAAGAGTTAACTTACAGCTCCAATTCATAAAGTTCCTTGTCATTCTTCCCTTTAACTTCCAGCTGAGTCTCCATCTGGAGCGCGGAACCCACCACGCTTACTAATTATGCCTGGGCTGCTAAGACCCACTCGAGAAGGTGTCTAGGGTGAGGCACCTTTCGCTATTCGAGAGGGCGCCTGCGGCCTACGTAAGTGGTGCAAACTTCTTGTCTTGAAGTTTGATTGGTCTTCCGCGTAAACCAAGCTACTCAGTCTCTTTTCTCCACCGAATTTTCCTACTGAGCTCTCCTCATACTATTATTCTTGACATCTCTGATTAGCATATAAATAGTCGCCTAGGCCATCTCTCCTTCGAATACCCTGGATCAGTTGGGGCTGGTCCCCGGCAGGTGGCGACCGAACAGGGACCTCAGGAGGCAATACTCAAAGAGCTGAGCAGACACGAACCACGCAATCAGCAGGCAATAAGCATGGAGCTCAGCAGTGACGAATCATGCTGCTCAACTGGCAATAATCAAGCACGTGACCAGGCAGGAATCACGCAGCTCAGCTGGCAATTGTCAAGCAGATGAGCCGCAGGAATCACGCAGCTCAGCAGGCCCTGATCACGTGACTCTGCAGGCACTGATCACGTGGCTGATCAAGTCCAGATCACGTGACTGAGCATGCACTGATCACGTGGCTATCATGCACTGATGACGTGACTGCGCATGCACTGATGACGTGGCTGATCAGGCACTGATCACATGGCTCATCATGCACTGATCACGTGTTTATCAGGCAATGATCAGTGACTGACAGGCGCTGATCATGGGACTGTGCACGCACTGATCACGTGGCTATCATGCACTGATCACGTGACTGCGCATGCACTGATGACGTGGCTGTTCGGGCACTGATCACGTGTTTATCAGGCAGTGATCAGTGACTGACAGGCGCTGATCAGGGGACTGTGCACGCACTGATCAGGTGGCTGATCAGGAACTGACCACCTGACTGCGCATGCAGTGATCACGTGGCTGGTCGTTCACTGATCACGTGTTTATCATACGGTGATCACGTGACTGAGAGGCGCTGATCACGTGACTGTGCCGTCAGTGATCACGTGGCTGAGCAGGCACTGATATCGTGACTGAGCATGCACTGATCATGTGCCGGGAGCCGGGGAGGCATTCCACTCTGGACAAAGGTCATGAGGAAGGAGGCTCGGCATACGCAAATGCGGGATCGAGCCTCAGGAGTCCACCCGGATATTCTCGAGCATCTCCCCCAAAAAAACCAGAGTCTGCCTACTGTATTGCTTTGTGCTCTCACCTCTGATTTCACTGGGGGCTGTCCCCCACCACCATCTCGCTCTCTCTGTCAAAGAGTTAACTTACAGCTCCAATTCATAAAGTTCCTTGTCATTCTTCCCTTTAACTTCCAGCTGAGTCTCCATCTGGAGCGCGGAACCCACCACGCTTACTAATTATGCCTGGGCTGCTAAGACCCACTCGAGAAGGTGTCTAGGGTGAGGCACCTTTCGCTATTCGAGAGGGCGCCTGCGGCCTACGTAAGTGGTGCAAACTTCTTGTCTTGAAGTTTGATTGGTCTTCCGCGTAAACCAAGCTACTCAGTCTCTTTTCTCCACCGAATTTTCCTACTGAGCTCTCCTCATACTATTATTCTTGACATCTCTGATTAGCATATAAATAGTCGCCTAGGCCATCTCTCCTTCGAATACCCTGGATCAGTTGGGGCTGGTCCCCGGCAGGTGGCGACCGAACAGGGACCTCAGGAGGCAATACTCAAAGAGCTGAGCAGACACGAACCACGCAATCAGCAGGCAATAAGCATGGAGCTCAGCAGTGACGAATCATGCTGCTCAACTGGCAATAATCAAGCACGTGACCAGGCAGGAATCACGCAGCTCAGCTGGCAATTGTCAAGCAGATGAGCCGGCAGGAATCACGCAGCTCAGCAGGCCCTGATCACGTGACTCTGCAGGCACTGATCACGTGGCTGATCAAGTCCAGATCACGTGACTGAGCATGCACTGATCACGTGGCTATCATGCACTGATGACGTGACTGCGCATGCACTGATGACGTGGCTGATCAGGCACTGATCACATGGCTCATCATGCACTGATCACGTGTTTATCAGGCAATGATCAGTGACTGACAGGCGCTGATCATGGGACTGTGCACGCACTGATCACGTGGCTATCATGCACTGATCACGTGACTGCGCATGCACTGATGACGTGGCTGTTCGGGCACTGATCACGTGTTTATCAGGCAGTGATCAGTGACTGACAGGCGCTGATCAGGGGACTGTGCACGCACTGATCAGGTGGCTGATCAGGAACTGACCACCTGACCGCGCATGCAGTGATCACGTGGCTGGTCGTTCACTGATCACGTGTTTATCATACGGTGATCACGTGACTGAGAGGCGCTGATCACGTGACTGTGCCGTCAGTGATCACGTGGCTGAGCAGGCACTGATATCGTGACTGAGCATGCACTGATCATGTGCCGGGAGCCGGGGAGGCATTCCACTCTGGACAAAGGTCATGAGGAAGGAGGCTCGGCATACGCAAATGCGGGATCGAGCCTCAGGAGTCCACCCGGATATTCTCGAGCATCTCCCCCCAAAAAACCGGAGTCTGCCTACTGTATTGCTTTGTGCTCTCACCTCTGATTTCACTGGGGGCTGTCCCCCACCACCATCTCGCTCTCTCTGTCAAAGAGTTAACTTACAGCTCCAATTCATAAAGTTCCTTGTCATTCTTCCCTTTAACTTCCAGCTGAGTCTCCATCTGGAGCGCGGAACCCACCACGCTTACTAATTATGCCTGGGCTGCTAAGACCCACTCGAGAAGGTGTCTAGGGTGAGGCACCTTTCGCTATTCGAGAGGGCGCCTGCGGCCTACGTAAGTGGTGCAAACTTCTTGTCTTGAAGTTTGATTGGTCTTCCGCGTAAACCAAGCTACTCAGTCTCTTTTCTCCACCGAATTTTCCTACTGAGCTCTCCTCATACTATTATTCTTGACATCTCTGATTAGCATATAAATAGTCGCCTAGGCCATCTCTCCTTCGAATACCCTGGATCAGTTGGGGCTGGTCCCCGGCAGGTGGCGACCGAACAGGGACCTCAGGAGGCAATACTCAAAGAGCTGAGCAGACACGAACCACGCAATCAGCAGGCAATAAGCATGGAGCTCAGCAGTGACGAATCATGCTGCTCAACTGGCAATAATCAAGCACGTGACCAGGCAGGAATCACGCAGCTCAGCTGGCAATTGTCAAGCAGATGAGCCGACAGGAATCACGCAGCTCAGCTGGCAATTGTCATGCAGATGAGCCGGCAGGAATCACGCAGCTCAGCAGGCCCTGATCACGTGACTCTGCAGGCACTGATCACGTGGCTGATCAAGTCCAGATCACGTGACTGAGCATGCACTGATCACGTGGCTATCATGCACTGATGACGTGACTGCGCATGCACTGATGACGTGGCTGATCAGGCACTGATCACATGGCTCATCATGCACTGATCACGTGTTTATCAGGCAATGATCAGTGACTGACAGGCGCTGATCATGGGACTGTGCACGCACTGATCACGTGGCTATCATGCACTGATCACGTGACTGCGCATGCACTGATGACGTGGCTGTTCGGGCACTGATCACGTGTTTATCAGGCAGTGATCAGTGACTGACAGGCGCTGATCAGGGGACTGTGCACGCACTGATCAGGTGGCTGATCAGGAACTGACCACCTGACCGCGCATGCAGTGATCACGTGGCTGGTCGTTCACTGATCACGTGTTTATCATACGGTGATCACGTGACTGAGAGGCGCTGATCACGTGACTGTGCCGTCAGTGATCACGTGGCTGAGCAGGCACTGATATCGTGACTGAGCATGCACTGATCATGTGCCGGGAGCCGGGGAGGCATTCCACTCTGGACAAAGGTCATGAGGAAGGAGGCTCGGCATACGCAAATGCGGGATCGAGCCTCAGGAGTCCACCCGGATATTCTCGAGCATCTCCCCCCAAAAAAACCGGAGTCTGCCTACTGTATTGCTTTGTGCTCTCACCTCTGATTTCACTGGGGGCTGTCCCCCACCACCATCTCGCTCTCTCTGTCAAAGAGTTAACTTACAGCTCCAATTCATAAAGTTCCTTGTCATTCTTCCCTTTAACTTCCAGCTGAGTCTCCATCTGGAGCGCGGAACCCACCACGCTTACTAATTATGCCTGGGCTGCTAAGACCCACTCGAGAAGGTGTCTAGGGTGAGGCACCTTTCGCTATTCGAGAGGGCGCCTGCGGCCTACGTAAGTGGTGCAAACTTCTTGTCTTGAAGTTTGATTGGTCTTCCGCGTAAACCAAGCTACTCAGTCTCTTTTCTCCACCGAATTTTCCTACTGAGCTCTCCTCATACTATTATTCTTGACATCTCTGATTAGCATATAAATAGTCGCCTAGGCCATCTCTCCTTCGAATACCCTGGATCAGTTGGGGCTGGTCCCCGGCAGGTGGCGACCGAACAGGGACCTCAGGAGGCAATACTCAAAGAGCTGAGCAGACACGAACCACGCAATCAGCAGGCAATAAGCATGGAGCTCAGCAGTGACGAATCATGCTGCTCAACTGGCAATAATCAAGCACGTGACCAGGCAGGAATCACGCAGCTCAGCTGGCAATTGTCAAGCAGATGAGCCGACAGGAATCACGCAGCTCAGCTGGCAATTGTCATGCAGATGAGCCGGCAGGAATCACGCAGCTCAGCAGGCCCTGATCACGTGACTCTGCAGGCACTGATCACGTGGCTGATCAAGTCCAGATCACGTGACTGAGCATGCACTGATCACGTGGCTATCATGCACTGATGACGTGACTGCGCATGCACTGATGACGTGGCTGATCAGGCACTGATCACATGGCTCATCATGCACTGATCACGTGTTTATCAGGCAATGATCAGTGACTGACAGGCGCTGATCATGGGACTGTGCACGCACTGATCACGTGGCTATCATGCACTGATCACGTGACTGCGCATGCACTGATGACGTGGCTGTTCGGGCACTGATCACGTGTTTATCAGGCAGTGATCAGTGACTGACAGGCGCTGATCAGGGGACTGTGCACGCACTGATCAGGTGGCTGATCAGGAACTGACCACCTGACCGCGCATGCAGTGATCACGTGGCTGGTCGTTCACTGATCACGTGTTTATCATACGGTGATCACGTGACTGAGAGGCGCTGATCACGTGACTGTGCCGTCAGTGATCACGTGGCTGAGCAGGCACTGATATCGTGACTGAGCATGCACTGATCATGTGCCGGGAGCCGGGGAGGCATTCCACTCTGGACAAAGGTCATGAGGAAGGAGGCTCGGCATACGCAAATGCGGGATCGAGCCTCAGGAGTCCACCCGGATATTCTCGAGCATCTCCCCCAAAAAAACCGGAGTCTGCCTACTGTATTGCTTTGTGCTCTCACCTCTGATTTCACTGGGGGCTGTCCCCCACCACCATCTCGCTCTCTCTGTCAAAGAGTTAACTTACAGCTCCAATTCATAAAGTTCCTTGTCATTCTTCCCTTTAACTTCCAGCTGAGTCTCCATCTGGAGCGCGGAACCCACCACGCTTACTAATTATGCCTGGGCTGCTAAGACCCACTCGAGAAGGTGTCTAGGGTGAGGCACCTTTCGCTATTCGAGAGGGCGCCTGCGGCCTACGTAAGTGGTGCAAACTTCTTGTCTTGAAGTTTGATTGGTCTTCCGCGTAAACCAAGCTACTCAGTCTCTTTTCTCCACCGAATTTTCCTACTGAGCTCTCCTCATACTATTATTCTTGACATCTCTGATTAGCATATAAATAGTCGCCTAGGCCATCTCTCCTTCGAATACCCTGGATCAGTTGGGGCTGGTCCCCGGCAGGTGGCGACCGAACAGGGACCTCAGGAGGCAATACTCAAAGAGCTGAGCAGACACGAACCACGCAATCAGCAGGCAATAAGCATGGAGCTCAGCAGTGACGAATCATGCTGCTCAACTGGCAATAATCAAGCACGTGACCAGGCAGGAATCACGCAGCTCAGCTGGCAATTGTCAAGCAGATGAGCCGACAGGAATCACGCAGCTCAGCTGGCAATTGTCATGCAGATGAGCCGGCAGGAATCACGCAGCTCAGCAGGCCCTGATCACGTGACTCTGCAGGCACTGATCACGTGGCTGATCAAGTCCAGATCACGTGACTGAGCATGCACTGATCACGTGGCTATCATGCACTGATGACGTGACTGCGCATGCACTGATGACGTGGCTGATCAGGCACTGATCACATGGCTCATCATGCACTGATCACGTGTTTATCAGGCAATGATCAGTGACTGACAGGCGCTGATCATGGGACTGTGCACGCACTGATCACGTGGCTATCATGCACTGATCACGTGACTGCGCATGCACTGATGACGTGGCTGTTCGGGCACTGATCACGTGTTTATCAGGCAGTGATCAGTGACTGACAGGCGCTGATCAGGGGACTGTGCACGCACTGATCAGGTGGCTGATCAGGAACTGACCACCTGACCGCGCATGCAGTGATCACGTGGCTGGTCGTTCACTGATCACGTGTTTATCATACGGTGATCACGTGACTGAGAGGCGCTGATCACGTGACTGTGCCGTCAGTGATCACGTGGCTGAGCAGGCACTGATATCGTGACTGAGCATGCACTGATCATGTGCCGGGAGCCGGGGAGGCATTCCACTCTGGACAAAGGTCATGAGGAAGGAGGCTCGGCATACGCAAATGCGGGATCGAGCCTCAGGAGTCCACCCGGATATTCTCGAGCATCTCCCCCCAAAAAACCGGAGTCTGCCTACTGTATTGCTTTGTGCTCTCACCTCTGATTTCACTGGGGGCTGTCCCCCACCACCATCTCGCTCTCTCTGTCAAAGAGTTAACTTACAGCTCCAATTCATAAAGTTCCTTGTCATTCTTCCCTTTAACTTCCAGCTGAGTCTCCATCTGGAGCGCGGAACCCACCACGCTTACTAATTATGCCTGGGCTGCTAAGACCCACTCGAGAAGGTGTCTAGGGTGAGGCACCTTTCGCTATTCGAGAGGGCGCCTGCGGCCTACGTAAGTGGTGCAAACTTCTTGTCTTGAAGTTTGATTGGTCTTCCGCGTAAACCAAGCTACTCAGTCTCTTTTCTCCACCGAATTTTCCTACTGAGCTCTCCTCATACTATTATTCTTGACATCTCTGATTAGCATATAAATAGTCGCCTAGGCCATCTCTCCTTCGAATACCCTGGATCAGTTGGGGCTGGTCCCCGGCAGGTGGCGACCGAACAGGGACCTCAGGAGGCAATACTCAAAGAGCTGAGCAGACACGAACCACGCAATCAGCAGGCAATAAGCATGGAGCTCAGCAGTGACGAATCATGCTGCTCAACTGGCAATAATCAAGCACGTGACCAGGCAGGAATCACGCAGCTCAGCTGGCAATTGTCAAGCAGATGAGCCGGCAGGAATCACGCAGCTCAGCAGGCCCTGATCACGTGACTCTGCAGGCACTGATCACGTGGCTGATCAAGTCCAGATCACGTGACTGAGCATGCACTGATCACGTGGCTATCATGCACTGATGACGTGACTGCGCATGCACTGATGACGTGGCTGATCGGGCACTGATCACATGGCTCATCATGCACTGATCACGTGTTTATCAGGCAATGATCAGTGACTGACAGGCGCTGATCATGGGACTGTGCACGCACTGATCACGTGGCTATCATGCACTGATCACGTGACTGCGCATGCACTGATGACGTGGCTGTTCGGGCACTGATCACGTGTTTATCAGGCAGTGATCAGTGACTGACAGGCGCTGATCAGGGGACTGTGCACGCACTGATCAGGTGGCTGATCAGGAACTGACCACCTGACCGCGCATGCAGTGATCACGTGGCTGGTCGTTCACTGATCACGTGTTTATCATACGGTGATCACGTGACTGAGAGGCGCTGATCACGTGACTGTGCCGTCAGTGATCACGTGGCTGAGCAGGCACTGATATCGTGACTGAGCATGCACTGATCATGTGCCGGGAGCCGGGGAGGCATTCCACTCTGGACAAAGGTCATGAGGAAGGAGGCTCGGCATACGCAAATGCGGGATCGAGCCTCAGGAGTCCACCCGGATATTCTCGAGCATCTCCCCCCAAAAAACCGGAGTCTGCCTACTGTATTGCTTTGTGCTCTCACCTCTGATTTCACTGGGGGCTGTCCCCCACCACCATCTCGCTCTCTCTGTCAAAGAGTTAACTTACAGCTCCAATTCATAAAGTTCCTTGTCATTCTTCCCTTTAACTTCCAGCTGAGTCTCCATCTGGAGCGCGGAACCCACCACGCTTACTAATTATGCCTGGGCTGCTAAGACCCACTCGAGAAGGTGTCTAGGGTGAGGCACCTTTCGCTATTCGAGAGGGCGCCTGCGGCCTACGTAAGTGGTGCAAACTTCTTGTCTTGAAGTTTGATTGGTCTTCCGCGTAAACCAAGCTACTCAGTCTCTTTTCTCCACCGAATTTTCCTACTGAGCTCTCCTCATACTATTATTCTTGACATCTCTGATTAGCATATAAATAGTCGCCTAGGCCATCTCTCCTTCGAATACCCTGGATCAGTTGGGGCTGGTCCCCGGCAGGTGGCGACCGAACAGGGACCTCAGGAGGCAATACTCAAAGAGCTGAGCAGACACGAACCACGCAATCAGCAGGCAATAAGCATGGAGCTCAGCAGTGACGAATCATGCTGCTCAACTGGCAATAATCAAGCACGTGACCAGGCAGGAATCACGCAGCTCAGCTGGCAATTGTCAAGCAGATGAGCCGACAGGAATCACGCAGCTCAGCTGGCAATTGTCATGCAGATGAGCCGGCAGGAATCACGCAGCTCAGCAGGCCCTGATCACGTGACTCTGCAGGCACTGATCACGTGGCTGATCAAGTCCAGATCACGTGACTGAGCATGCACTGATCACGTGGCTATCATGCACTGATGACGTGACTGCGCATGCACTGATGACGTGGCTGATCGGGCACTGATCACATGGCTCATCATGCACTGATCACGTGTTTATCAGGCAATGATCAGTGACTGACAGGCGCTGATCATGGGACTGTGCACGCACTGATCACGTGGCTATCATGCACTGATCACGTGACTGCGCATGCACTGATGACGTGGCTGTTCGGGCACTGATCACGTGTTTATCAGGCAGTGATCAGTGACTGACAGGCGCTGATCAGGGGACTGTGCACGCACTGATCAGGTGGCTGATCAGGAACTGACCACCTGACCGCGCATGCAGTGATCACGTGGCTGGTCGTTCACTGATCACGTGTTTATCATACGGTGATCACGTGACTGAGAGGCGCTGATCACGTGACTGTGCCGTCAGTGATCACGTGGCTGAGCAGGCACTGATATCGTGACTGAGCATGCACTGATCATGTGCCGGGAGCCGGGGAGGCATTCCACTCTGGACAAAGGTCATGAGGAAGGAGGCTCGGCATACGCAAATGCGGGATCGAGCCTCAGGAGTCCACCCGGATATTCTCGAGCATCTCCCCCAAAAAACCGGAGTCTGCCTACTGTATTGCTTTGTGCTCTCACCTCTGATTTCACTGGGGGCTGTCCCCCACCACCATCTCGCTCTCTCTGTCAAAGAGTTAACTTACAGCTCCAATTCATAAAGTTCCTTGTCATTCTTCCCTTTAACTTCCAGCTGAGTCTCCATCTGGAGCGCGGAACCCACCACGCTTACTAATTATGCCTGGGCTGCTAAGACCCACTCGAGAAGGTGTCTAGGGTGAGGCACCTTTCGCTATTCGAGAGGGCGCCTGCGGCCTACGTAAGTGGTGCAAACTTCTTGTCTTGAAGTTTGATTGGTCTTCCGCGTAAACCAAGCTACTCAGTCTCTTTTCTCCACCGAATTTTCCTACTGAGCTCTCCTCATACTATTATTCTTGACATCTCTGATTAGCATATAAATAGTCGCCTAGGCCATCTCTCCTTCGAATACCCTGGATCAGTTGGGGCTGGTCCCCGGCAGGTGGCGACCGAACAGGGACCTCAGGAGGCAATACTCAAAGAGCTGAGCAGACACGAACCACGCAATCAGCAGGCAATAAGCATGGAGCTCAGCAGTGACGAATCATGCTGCTCAACTGGCAATAATCAAGCACGTGACCAGGCAGGAATCACGCAGCTCAGCTGGCAATTGTCAAGCAGATGAGCCGACAGGAATCACGCAGCTCAGATGGCAATTGTCATGCAGATGAGCCGGCAGGAATCACGCAGCTCAGCAGGCCCTGATCACGTGACTCTGCAGGCACTGATCACGTGGCTGATCAAGTCCAGATCACGTGACTGAGCATGCACTGATCACGTGGCTATCATGCACTGATGACGTGACTGCGCATGCACTGATGACGTGGCTGATCGGGCACTGATCACATGGCTCATCATGCACTGATCACGTGTTTATCAGGCAATGATCAGTGACTGACAGGCGCTGATCATGGGACTGTGCACGCACTGATCACGTGGCTATCATGCACTGATCACGTGACTGCGCATGCACTGATGACGTGGCTGTTCGGGCACTGATCACGTGTTTATCAGGCAGTGATCAGTGACTGACAGGCGCTGATCAGGGGACTGTGCACGCACTGATCAGGTGGCTGATCAGGAACTGACCACCTGACCGCGCATGCAGTGATCACGTGGCTGGTCGTTCACTGATCACGTGTTTATCATACGGTGATCACGTGACTGAGAGGCGCTGATCACGTGACTGTGCCGTCAGTGATCACGTGGCTGAGCAGGCACTGATATCGTGACTGAGCATGCACTGATCATGTGCCGGGAGCCGGGGAGGCATTCCACTCTGGACAAAGGTCATGAGGAAGGAGGCTCGGCATACGCAAATGCGGGATCGAGCCTCAGGAGTCCACCCGGATATTCTCGAGCATCTCCCCCCAAAAAACCGGAGTCTGCCTACTGTATTGCTTTGTGCTCTCACCTCTGATTTCACTGGGGGCTGTCCCCCACCACCATCTCGCTCTCTCTGTCAAAGAGTTAACTTACAGCTCCAATTCATAAAGTTCCTTGTCATTCTTCCCTTTAACTTCCAGCTGAGTCTCCATCTGGAGCGCGGAACCCACCACGCTTACTAATTATGCCTGGGCTGCTAAGACCCACTCGAGAAGGTGTCTAGGGTGAGGCACCTTTCGCTATTCGAGAGGGCGCCTGCGGCCTACGTAAGTGGTGCAAACTTCTTGTCTTGAAGTTTGATTGGTCTTCCGCGTAAACCAAGCTACTCAGTCTCTTTTCTCCACCGAATTTTCCTACTGAGCTCTCCTCATACTATTATTCTTGACATCTCTGATTAGCATATAAATAGTCGCCTAGGCCATCTCTCCTTCGAATACCCTGGATCAGTTGGGGCTGGTCCCCGGCAGGTGGCGACCGAACAGGGACCTCAGGAGGCAATACTCAAAGAGCTGAGCAGACACGAACCACGCAATCAGCAGGCAATAAGCATGGAGCTCAGCAGTGACGAATCATGCTGCTCAACTGGCAATAATCAAGCACGTGACCAGGCAGGAATCACGCAGCTCAGCTGGCAATTGTCAAGCAGATGAGCCGACAGGAATCACGCAGCTCAGCTGGCAATTGTCATGCAGATGAGCCGGCAGGAATCACGCAGCTCAGCAGGCCCTGATCACGTGACTCTGCAGGCACTGATCACGTGGCTGATCAAGTCCAGATCACGTGACTGAGCATGCACTGATCACGTGGCTATCATGCACTGATGACGTGACTGCGCATGCACTGATGACGTGGCTGATCGGGCACTGATCACATGGCTCATCATGCACTGATCACGTGTTTATCAGGCAATGATCAGTGACTGACAGGCGCTGATCATGGGACTGTGCACGCACTGATCACGTGGCTATCATGCACTGATCACGTGACTGCGCATGCACTGATGACGTGGCTGTTCGGGCACTGATCACGTGTTTATCAGGCAGTGATCAGTGACTGACAGGCGCTGATCAGGGGACTGTGCACGCACTGATCAGGTGGCTGATCAGGAACTGACCACCTGACCGCGCATGCAGTGATCACGTGGCTGGTCGTTCACTGATCACGTGTTTATCATACGGTGATCACGTGACTGAGAGGCGCTGATCACGTGACTGTGCCGTCAGTGATCACGTGGCTGAGCAGGCACTGATATCGTGACTGAGCATGCACTGATCATGTGCCGGGAGCCGGGGAGGCATTCCACTCTGGACAAAGGTCATGAGGAAGGAGGCTCGGCATACGCAAATGCGGGATCGAGCCTCAGGAGTCCACCCGGATATTCTCGAGCATCTCCCCCAAAAACCGGAGTCTGCCTACTGTATTGCTTTGTGCTCTCACCTCTGATTTCACTGGGGGCTGTCCCCCACCACCATCTCGCTCTCTCTGTCAAAGAGTTAACTTACAGCTCCAATTCATAAAGTTCCTTGTCATTCTTCCCTTTAACTTCCAGCTGAGTCTCCATCTGGAGCGCGGAACCCACCACGCTTACTAATTATGCCTGGGCTGCTAAGACCCACTCGAGAAGGTGTCTAGGGTGAGGCACCTTTCGCTATTCGAGAGGGCGCCTGCGGCCTACGTAAGTGGTGCAAACTTCTTGTCTTGAAGTTTGATTGGTCTTCCGCGTAAACCAAGCTACTCAGTCTCTTTTCTCCACCGAATTTTCCTACTGAGCTCTCCTCATACTATTATTCTTGACATCTCTGATTAGCATATAAATAGTCGCCTAGGCCATCTCTCCTTCGAATACCCTGGATCAGTTGGGGCTGGTCCCCGGCAGGTGGCGACCGAACAGGGACCTCAGGAGGCAATACTCAAAGAGCTGAGCAGACACGAACCACGCAATCAGCAGGCAATAAGCATGGAGCTCAGCAGTGACGAATCATGCTGCTCAACTGGCAATAATCAAGCACGTGACCAGGCAGGAATCACGCAGCTCAGCTGGCAATTGTCAAGCAGATGAGCCGACAGGAATCACGCAGCTCAGCTGGCAATTGTCATGCAGATGAGCCGGCAGGAATCACGCAGCTCAGCAGGCCCTGATCACGTGACTCTGCAGGCACTGATCACGTGGCTGATCAAGTCCAGATCACGTGACTGAGCATGCACTGATCACGTGGCTATCATGCACTGATGACGTGACTGCGCATGCACTGATGACGTGGCTGATCGGGCACTGATCACATGGCTCATCATGCACTGATCACGTGTTTATCAGGCAATGATCAGTGACTGACAGGCGCTGATCATGGGACTGTGCACGCACTGATCACGTGGCTATCATGCACTGATCACGTGACTGCGCATGCACTGATGACGTGGCTGTTCGGGCACTGATCACGTGTTTATCAGGCAGTGATCAGTGACTGACAGGCGCTGATCAGGGGACTGTGCACGCACTGATCAGGTGGCTGATCAGGAACTGACCACCTGACCGCGCATGCAGTGATCACGTGGCTGGTCGTTCACTGATCACGTGTTTATCATACGGTGATCACGTGACTGAGAGGCGCTGATCACGTGACTGTGCCGTCAGTGATCACGTGGCTGAGCAGGCACTGATATCGTGACTGAGCATGCACTGATCATGTGCCGGGAGCCGGGGAGGCATTCCACTCTGGACAAAGGTCATGAGGAAGGAGGCTCGGCATACGCAAATGCGGGATCGAGCCTCAGGAGTCCACCCGGATATTCTCGAGCATCTCCCCCCAAAAAACCGGAGTCTGCCTACTGTATTGCTTTGTGCTCTCACCTCTGATTTCACTGGGGGCTGTCCCCCACCACCATCTCGCTCTCTCTGTCAAAGAGTTAACTTACAGCTCCAATTCATAAAGTTCCTTGTCATTCTTCCCTTTAACTTCCAGCTGAGTCTCCATCTGGAGCGCGGAACCCACCACGCTTACTAATTATGCCTGGGCTGCTAAGACCCACTCGAGAAGGTGTCTAGGGTGAGGCACCTTTCGCTATTCGAGAGGGCGCCTGCGGCCTACGTAAGTGGTGCAAACTTCTTGTCTTGAAGTTTGATTGGTCTTCCGCGTAAACCAAGCTACTCAGTCTCTTTTCTCCACCGAATTTTCCTACTGAGCTCTCCTCATACTATTATTCTTGACATCTCTGATTAGCATATAAATAGTCGCCTAGGCCATCTCTCCTTCGAATACCCTGGATCAGTTGGGGCTGGTCCCCGGCAGGTGGCGACCGAACAGGGACCTCAGGAGGCAATACTCAAAGAGCTGAGCAGACACGAACCACGCAATCAGCAGGCAATAAGCATGGAGCTCAGCAGTGACGAATCATGCTGCTCAACTGGCAATAATCAAGCACGTGACCAGGCAGGAATCACGCAGCTCAGCTGGCAATTGTCAAGCAGATGAGCCGACAGGAATCACGCAGCTCAGCTGGCAATTGTCATGCAGATGAGCCGGCAGGAATCACGCAGCTCAGCAGGCCCTGATCACGTGACTCTGCAGGCACTGATCACGTGGCTGATCAAGTCCAGATCACGTGACTGAGCATGCACTGATCACGTGGCTATCATGCACTGATGACGTGACTGCGCATGCACTGATGACGTGGCTGATCGGGCACTGATCACATGGCTCATCATGCACTGATCACGTGTTTATCAGGCAATGATCAGTGACTGACAGGCGCTGATCATGGGACTGTGCACGCACTGATCACGTGGCTATCATGCACTGATCACGTGACTGCGCATGCACTGATGACGTGGCTGTTCGGGCACTGATCACGTGTTTATCAGGCAGTGATCAGTGACTGACAGGCGCTGATCAGGGGACTGTGCACGCACTGATCAGGTGGCTGATCAGGAACTGACCACCTGACCGCGCATGCAGTGATCACGTGGCTGGTCGTTCACTGATCACGTGTTTATCATACGGTGATCACGTGACTGAGAGGCGCTGATCACGTGACTGTGCCGTCAGTGATCACGTGGCTGAGCAGGCACTGATATCGTGACTGAGCATGCACTGATCATGTGCCGGGAGCCGGGGAGGCATTCCACTCTGGACAAAGGTCATGAGGAAGGAGGCTCGGCATACGCAAATGCGGGATCGAGCCTCAGGAGTCCACCCGGATATTCTCGAGCATCTCCCCCCAAAAACCGGAGTCTGCCTACTGTATTGCTTTGTGCTCTCACCTCTGATTTCACTGGGGGCTGTCCCCCACCACCATCTCGCTCTCTCTGTCAAAGAGTTAACTTACAGCTCCAATTCATAAAGTTCCTTGTCATTCTTCCCTTTAACTTCCAGCTGAGTCTCCATCTGGAGCGCGGAACCCACCACGCTTACTAATTATGCCTGGGCTGCTAAGACCCACTCGAGAAGGTGTCTAGGGTGAGGCACCTTTCGCTATTCGAGAGGGCGCCTGCGGCCTACGTAAGTGGTGCAAACTTCTTGTCTTGAAGTTTGATTGGTCTTCCGCGTAAACCAAGCTACTCAGTCTCTTTTCTCCACCGAATTTTCCTACTGAGCTCTCCTCATACTATTATTCTTGACATCTCTGATTAGCATATAAATAGTCGCCTAGGCCATCTCTCCTTCGAATACCCTGGATCAGTTGGGGCTGGTCCCCGGCAGGTGGCGACCGAACAGGGACCTCAGGAGGCAATACTCAAAGAGCTGAGCAGACACGAACCACGCAATCAGCAGGCAATAAGCATGGAGCTCAGCAGTGACGAATCATGCTGCTCAACTGGCAATAATCAAGCACGTGACCAGGCAGGAATCACGCAGCTCAGCTGGCAATTGTCAAGCAGATGAGCCGACAGGAATCACGCAGCTCAGCTGGCAATTGTCATGCAGATGAGCCGGCAGGAATCACGCAGCTCAGCAGGCCCTGATCACGTGACTCTGCAGGCACTGATCACGTGGCTGATCAAGTCCAGATCACGTGACTGAGCATGCACTGATCACGTGGCTATCATGCACTGATGACGTGACTGCGCATGCACTGATGACGTGGCTGATCGGGCACTGATCACATGGCTCATCATGCACTGATCACGTGTTTATCAGGCAATGATCAGTGACTGACAGGCGCTGATCATGGGACTGTGCACGCACTGATCACGTGGCTATCATGCACTGATCACGTGACTGCGCATGCACTGATGACGTGGCTGTTCGGGCACTGATCACGTGTTTATCAGGCAGTGATCAGTGACTGACAGGCGCTGATCAGGGGACTGTGCACGCACTGATCAGGTGGCTGATCAGGAACTGACCACCTGACCGCGCATGCAGTGATCACGTGGCTGGTCGTTCACTGATCACGTGTTTATCATACGGTGATCACGTGACTGAGAGGCGCTGATCACGTGACTGTGCCGTCAGTGATCACGTGGCTGAGCAGGCACTGATATCGTGACTGAGCATGCACTGATCATGTGCCGGGAGCCGGGGAGGCATTCCACTCTGGACAAAGGTCATGAGGAAGGAGGCTCGGCATACGCAAATGCGGGATCGAGCCTCAGGAGTCCACCCGGATATTCTCGAGCATCTCCCCCCAAAAAAACCGGAGTCTGCCTACTGTATTGCTTTGTGCTCTCACCTCTGATTTCACTGGGGGCTGTCCCCCACCACCATCTCGCTCTCTCTGTCAAAGAGTTAACTTACAGCTCCAATTCATAAAGTTCCTTGTCATTCTTCCCTTTAACTTCCAGCTGAGTCTCCATCTGGAGCGCGGAACCCACCACGCTTACTAATTATGCCTGGGCTGCTAAGACCCACTCGAGAAGGTGTCTAGGGTGAGGCACCTTTCGCTATTCGAGAGGGCGCCTGCGGCCTACGTAAGTGGTGCAAACTTCTTGTCTTGAAGTTTGATTGGTCTTCCGCGTAAACCAAGCTACTCAGTCTCTTTTCTCCACCGAATTTTCCTACTGAGCTCTCCTCATACTATTATTCTTGACATCTCTGATTAGCATATAAATAGTCGCCTAGGCCATCTCTCCTTCGAATACCCTGGATCAGTTGGGGCTGGTCCCCGGCAGGTGGCGACCGAACAGGGACCTCAGGAGGCAATACTCAAAGAGCTGAGCAGACACGAACCACGCAATCAGCAGGCAATAAGCATGGAGCTCAGCAGTGACGAATCATGCTGCTCAACTGGCAATAATCAAGCACGTGACCAGGCAGGAATCACGCAGCTCAGCTGGCAATTGTCAAGCAGATGAGCCGACAGGAATCACGCAGCTCAGCTGGCAATTGTCATGCAGATGAGCCGGCAGGAATCACGCAGCTCAGCAGGCCCTGATCACGTGACTCTGCAGGCACTGATCACGTGGCTGATCAAGTCCAGATCACGTGACTGAGCATGCACTGATCACGTGGCTATCATGCACTGATGACGTGACTGCGCATGCACTGATGACGTGGCTGATCGGGCACTGATCACATGGCTCATCATGCACTGATCACGTGTTTATCAGGCAATGATCAGTGACTGACAGGCGCTGATCATGGGACTGTGCACGCACTGATCACGTGGCTATCATGCACTGATCACGTGACTGCGCATGCACTGATGACGTGGCTGTTCGGGCACTGATCACGTGTTTATCAGGCAGTGATCAGTGACTGACAGGCGCTGATCAGGGGACTGTGCACGCACTGATCAGGTGGCTGATCAGGAACTGACCACCTGACCGCGCATGCAGTGATCACGTGGCTGGTCGTTCACTGATCACGTGTTTATCATACGGTGATCACGTGACTGAGAGGCGCTGATCACGTGACTGTGCCGTCAGTGATCACGTGGCTGAGCAGGCACTGATATCGTGACTGAGCATGCACTGATCATGTGCCGGGAGCCGGGGAGGCATTCCACTCTGGACAAAGGTCATGAGGAAGGAGGCTCGGCATACGCAAATGCGGGATCGAGCCTCAGGAGTCCACCCGGATATTCTCGAGCATCTCCCCCAAAAAAACCGGAGTCTGCCTACTGTATTGCTTTGTGCTCTCACCTCTGATTTCACTGGGGGCTGTCCCCCACCACCATCTCGCTCTCTCTGTCAAAGAGTTAACTTACAGCTCCAATTCATAAAGTTCCTTGTCATTCTTCCCTTTAACTTCCAGCTGAGTCTCCATCTGGAGCGCGGAACCCACCACGCTTACTAATTATGCCTGGGCTGCTAAGACCCACTCGAGAAGGTGTCTAGGGTGAGGCACCTTTCGCTATTCGAGAGGGCGCCTGCGGCCTACGTAAGTGGTGCAAACTTCTTGTCTTGAAGTTTGATTGGTCTTCCGCGTAAACCAAGCTACTCAGTCTCTTTTCTCCACCGAATTTTCCTACTGAGCTCTCCTCATACTATTATTCTTGACATCTCTGATTAGCATATAAATAGTCGCCTAGGCCATCTCTCCTTCGAATACCCTGGATCAGTTGGGGCTGGTCCCCGGCAGGTGGCGACCGAACAGGGACCTCAGGAGGCAATACTCAAAGAGCTGAGCAGACACGAACCACGCAATCAGCAGGCAATAAGCATGGAGCTCAGCAGTGACGAATCATGCTGCTCAACTGGCAATAATCAAGCACGTGACCAGGCAGGAATCACGCAGCTCAGCTGGCAATTGTCAAGCAGATGAGCCGACAGGAATCACGCAGCTCAGCTGGCAATTGTCATGCAGATGAGCCGGCAGGAATCACGCAGCTCAGCAGGCCCTGATCACGTGACTCTGCAGGCACTGATCACGTGGCTGATCAAGTCCAGATCACGTGACTGAGCATGCACTGATCACGTGGCTATCATGCACTGATGACGTGACTGCGCATGCACTGATGACGTGGCTGATCGGGCACTGATCACATGGCTCATCATGCACTGATCACGTGTTTATCAGGCAATGATCAGTGACTGACAGGCGCTGATCATGGGACTGTGCACGCACTGATCACGTGGCTATCATGCACTGATCACGTGACTGCGCATGCACTGATGACGTGGCTGTTCGGGCACTGATCACGTGTTTATCAGGCAGTGATCAGTGACTGACAGGCGCTGATCAGGGGACTGTGCACGCACTGATCAGGTGGCTGATCAGGAACTGACCACCTGACCGCGCATGCAGTGATCACGTGGCTGGTCGTTCACTGATCACGTGTTTATCATACGGTGATCACGTGACTGAGAGGCGCTGATCACGTGACTGTGCCGTCAGTGATCACGTGGCTGAGCAGGCACTGATATCGTGACTGAGCATGCACTGATCATGTGCCGGGAGCCGGGGAGGCATTCCACTCTGGACAAAGGTCATGAGGAAGGAGGCTCGGCATACGCAAATGCGGGATCGAGCCTCAGGAGTCCACCCGGATATTCTCGAGCATCTCCCCCAAAAAACCGGAGTCTGCCTACTGTATTGCTTTGTGCTCTCACCTCTGATTTCACTGGGGGCTGTCCCCCACCACCATCTCGCTCTCTCTGTCAAAGAGTTAACTTACAGCTCCAATTCATAAAGTTCCTTGTCATTCTTCCCTTTAACTTCCAGCTGAGTCTCCATCTGGAGCGCGGAACCCACCACGCTTACTAATTATGCCTGGGCTGCTAAGACCCACTCGAGAAGGTGTCTAGGGTGAGGCACCTTTCGCTATTCGAGAGGGCGCCTGCGGCCTACGTAAGTGGTGCAAACTTCTTGTCTTGAAGTTTGATTGGTCTTCCGCGTAAACCAAGCTACTCAGTCTCTTTTCTCCACCGAATTTTCCTACTGAGCTCTCCTCATACTATTATTCTTGACATCTCTGATTAGCATATAAATAGTCGCCTAGGCCATCTCTCCTTCGAATACCCTGGATCAGTTGGGGCTGGTCCCCGGCAGGTGGCGACCGAACAGGGACCTCAGGAGGCAATACTCAAAGAGCTGAGCAGACACGAACCACGCAATCAGCAGGCAATAAGCATGGAGCTCAGCAGTGACGAATCATGCTGCTCAACTGGCAATAATCAAGCACGTGACCAGGCAGGAATCACGCAGCTCAGCTGGCAATTGTCAAGCAGATGAGCCGACAGGAATCACGCAGCTCAGCAGGCCCTGATCACGTGACTCTGCAGGCACTGATCACGTGGCTGATCAAGTCCAGATCACGTGACTGAGCATGCACTGATCACGTGGCTATCATGCACTGATGACGTGACTGCGCATGCACTGATGACGTGGCTGATCGGGCACTGATCACATGGCTCATCATGCACTGATCACGTGTTTATCAGGCAATGATCAGTGACTGACAGGCGCTGATCATGGGACTGTGCACGCACTGATCACGTGGCTATCATGCACTGATCACGTGACTGCGCATGCACTGATGACGTGGCTGTTCGGGCACTGATCACGTGTTTATCAGGCAGTGATCAGTGACTGACAGGCGCTGATCAGGGGACTGTGCACGCACTGATCAGGTGGCTGATCAGGAACTGACCACCTGACCGCGCATGCAGTGATCACGTGGCTGGTCGTTCACTGATCACGTGTTTATCATACGGTGATCACGTGACTGAGAGGCGCTGATCACGTGACTGTGCCGTCAGTGATCACGTGGCTGAGCAGGCACTGATATCGTGACTGAGCATGCACTGATCATGTGCCGGGAGCCGGGGAGGCATTCCACTCTGGACAAAGGTCATGAGGAAGGAGGCTCGGCATACGCAAATGCGGGATCGAGCCTCAGGAGTCCACCCGGATATTCTCGAGCATCTCCCCCCAAAAAAACCGGAGTCTGCCTACTGTATTGCTTTGTGCTCTCACCTCTGATTTCACTGGGGGCTGTCCCCCACCACCATCTCGCTCTCTCTGTCAAAGAGTTAACTTACAGCTCCAATTCATAAAGTTCCTTGTCATTCTTCCCTTTAACTTCCAGCTGAGTCTCCATCTGGAGCGCGGAACCCACCACGCTTACTAATTATGCCTGGGCTGCTAAGACCCACTCGAGAAGGTGTCTAGGGTGAGGCACCTTTCGCTATTCGAGAGGGCGCCTGCGGCCTACGTAAGTGGTGCAAACTTCTTGTCTTGAAGTTTGATTGGTCTTCCGCGTAAACCAAGCTACTCAGTCTCTTTTCTCCACCGAATTTTCCTACTGAGCTCTCCTCATACTATTATTCTTGACATCTCTGATTAGCATATAAATAGTCGCCTAGGCCATCTCTCCTTCGAATACCCTGGATCAGTTGGGGCTGGTCCCCGGCAGGTGGCGACCGAACAGGGACCTCAGGAGGCAATACTCAAAGAGCTGAGCAGACACGAACCACGCAATCAGCAGGCAATAAGCATGGAGCTCAGCAGTGACGAATCATGCTGCTCAACTGGCAATAATCAAGCACGTGACCAGGCAGGAATCACGCAGCTCAGCTGGCAATTGTCAAGCAGATGAGCCGACAGGAATCACGCAGCTCAGCAGGCAATTGTCATGCAGATCAGATCAGGAGATCACGCAGCATGCACTGATCACGTGGCCATGCACTGATCACGTGACTCGCATGCACTGATCACGTGGCTGATCAGGCACTGATCACGTGGCTGATCATGCACTGATCACGTGGCTATCATGCACTGACTGACGTGATCATGCGCATGCACTGATCACGTGGCTGATGATCACGGGCACACTGATCACATGGCTCATCATGCACTGATCACGTGTTTATCAGGCAATGATCAGTGACTGACAGGCGCTGATCATGGGACTGTGCACGCACTGATCACGTGGCTATCATGCACTGATCACGTGACTGCGCATGCACTGATGACGTGGCTGTTCGGGCACTGATCACGTGTTTATCAGGCAGTGATCAGTGACTGACAGGCGCTGATCAGGGGACTGTGCACGCACTGATCAGGTGGCTGATCAGGAACTGACCACCTGACCGCGCATGCAGTGATCACGTGGCTGGTCGTTCACTGATCACGTGTTTATCATACGGTGATCACGTGACTGAGAGGCGCTGATCACGTGACTGTGCCGTCAGTGATCACGTGGCTGAGCAGGCACTGATATCGTGACTGAGCATGCACTGATCATGTGCCGGGAGCCGGGGAGGCATTCCACTCTGGACAAAGGTCATGAGGAAGGAGGCTCGGCATACGCAAATGCGGGATCGAGCCTCAGGAGTCCACCCGGATATTCTCGAGCATCTCCCCCCAAAAAACCGGAGTCTGCCTACTGTATTGCTTTGTGCTCTCACCTCTGATTTCACTGGGGGCTGTCCCCCACCACCATCTCGCTCTCTCTGTCAAAGAGTTAACTTACAGCTCCAATTCATAAAGTTCCTTGTCATTCTTCCCTTTAACTTCCAGCTGAGTCTCCATCTGGAGCGCGGAACCCACCACGCTTACTAATTATGCCTGGGCTGCTAAGACCCACTCGAGAAGGTGTCTAGGGTGAGGCACCTTTCGCTATTCGAGAGGGCGCCTGCGGCCTACGTAAGTGGTGCAAACTTCTTGTCTTGAAGTTTGATTGGTCTTCCGCGTAAACCAAGCTACTCAGTCTCTTTTCTCCACCGAATTTTCCTACTGAGCTCTCCTCATACTATTATTCTTGACATCTCTGATTAGCATATAAATAGTCGCCTAGGCCATCTCTCCTTCGAATACCCTGGATCAGTTGGGGCTGGTCCCCGGCAGGTGGCGACCGAACAGGGACCTCAGGAGGCAATACTCAAAGAGCTGAGCAGACACGAACCACGCAATCAGCAGGCAATAAGCATGGAGCTCAGCAGTGACGAATCATGCTGCTCAACTGGCAATAATCAAGCACGTGACCAGGCAGGAATCACGCAGCTCAGCTGGCAATTGTCAAGCAGATGAGCCGGCAGGAATCACGCAGCTCAGCAGGCCCTGATCACGTGACTCTGCAGGCACTGATCACGTGGCTGATCAAGTCCAGATCACGTGACTGAGCATGCACTGATCACGTGGCTATCATGCACTGATGACGTGACTGCGCATGCACTGATGACGTGGCTGATCGGCACTGATCACATGGCTCATCATGCACTGATCACGTGTTTATCAGGCAATGATCAGTGACTGACAGGCGCTGATCATGGGACTGTGCACGCACTGATCACGTGGCTATCATGCACTGATCACGTGACTGCGCATGCACTGATGACGTGGCTGTTCGGGCACTGATCACGTGTTTATCAGGCAGTGATCAGTGACTGACAGGCGCTGATCAGGGGACTGTGCACGCACTGATCAGGTGGCTGATCAGGAACTGACCACCTGACCGCGCATGCAGTGATCACGTGGCTGGTCGTTCACTGATCACGTGTTTATCATACGGTGATCACGTGACTGAGAGGCGCTGATCACGTGACTGTGCCGTCAGTGATCACGTGGCTGAGCAGGCACTGATATCGTGACTGAGCATGCACTGATCATGTGCCGGGAGCCGGGGAGGCATTCCACTCTGGACAAAGGTCATGAGGAAGGAGGCTCGGCATACGCAAATGCGGGATCGAGCCTCAGGAGTCCACCCGGATATTCTCGAGCATCTCCCCCCAAAAAACCGGAGTCTGCCTACTGTATTGCTTTGTGCTCTCACCTCTGATTTCACTGGGGGCTGTCCCCCACCACCATCTCGCTCTCTCTGTCAAAGAGTTAACTTACAGCTCCAATTCATAAAGTTCCTTGTCATTCTTCCCTTTAACTTCCAGCTGAGTCTCCATCTGGAGCGCGGAACCCACCACGCTTACTAATTATGCCTGGGCTGCTAAGACCCACTCGAGAAGGTGTCTAGGGTGAGGCACCTTTCGCTATTCGAGAGGGCGCCTGCGGCCTACGTAAGTGGTGCAAACTTCTTGTCTTGAAGTTTGATTGGTCTTCCGCGTAAACCAAGCTACTCAGTCTCTTTTCTCCACCGAATTTTCCTACTGAGCTCTCCTCATACTATTATTCTTGACATCTCTGATTAGCATATAAATAGTCGCCTAGGCCATCTCTCCTTCGAATACCCTGGATCAGTTGGGGCTGGTCCCCGGCAGGTGGCGACCGAACAGGGACCTCAGGAGGCAATACTCAAAGAGCTGAGCAGACACGAACCACGCAATCAGCAGGCAATAAGCATGGAGCTCAGCAGTGACGAATCATGCTGCTCAACTGGCAATAATCAAGCACGTGACCAGGCAGGAATCACGCAGCTCAGCTGGCAATTGTCAAGCAGATGAGCCGACAGGAATCACGCAGCTCAGCTGGCAATTGTCATGCAGATGAGCCGGCAGGAATCACGCAGCTCAGCAGGCCCTGATCACGTGACTCTGCAGGCACTGATCACGTGGCTGATCAAGTCCAGATCACGTGACTGAGCATGCACTGATCACGTGGCTATCATGCACTGATGACGTGACTGCGCATGCACTGATGACGTGGCTGATCGGGCACTGATCACATGGCTCATCATGCACTGATCACGTGTTTATCAGGCAATGATCAGTGACTGACAGGCGCTGATCATGGGACTGTGCACGCACTGATCACGTGGCTATCATGCACTGATCACGTGACTGCGCATGCACTGATGACGTGGCTGTTCGGGCACTGATCACGTGTTTATCAGGCAGTGATCAGTGACTGACAGGCGCTGATCAGGGGACTGTGCACGCACTGATCAGGTGGCTGATCAGGAACTGACCACCTGACCGCGCATGCAGTGATCACGTGGCTGGTCGTTCACTGATCACGTGTTTATCATACGGTGATCACGTGACTGAGAGGCGCTGATCACGTGACTGTGCCGTCAGTGATCACGTGGCTGAGCAGGCACTGATATCGTGACTGAGCATGCACTGATCATGTGCCGGGAGCCGGGGAGGCATTCCACTCTGGACAAAGGTCATGAGGAAGGAGGCTCGGCATACGCAAATGCGGGATCGAGCCTCAGGAGTCCACCCGGATATTCTCGAGCATCTCCCCCAAAAAACCGGAGTCTGCCTACTGTATTGCTTTGTGCTCTCACCTCTGATTTCACTGGGGGCTGTCCCCCACCACCATCTCGCTCTCTCTGTCAAAGAGTTAACTTACAGCTCCAATTCATAAAGTTCCTTGTCATTCTTCCCTTTAACTTCCAGCTGAGTCTCCATCTGGAGCGCGGAACCCACCACGCTTACTAATTATGCCTGGGCTGCTAAGACCCACTCGAGAAGGTGTCTAGGGTGAGGCACCTTTCGCTATTCGAGAGGGCGCCTGCGGCCTACGTAAGTGGTGCAAACTTCTTGTCTTGAAGTTTGATTGGTCTTCCGCGTAAACCAAGCTACTCAGTCTCTTTTCTCCACCGAATTTTCCTACTGAGCTCTCCTCATACTATTATTCTTGACATCTCTGATTAGCATATAAATAGTCGCCTAGGCCATCTCTCCTTCGAATACCCTGGATCAGTTGGGGCTGGTCCCCGGCAGGTGGCGACCGAACAGGGACCTCAGGAGGCAATACTCAAAGAGCTGAGCAGACACGAACCACGCAATCAGCAGGCAATAAGCATGGAGCTCAGCAGTGACGAATCATGCTGCTCAACTGGCAATAATCAAGCACGTGACCAGGCAGGAATCACGCAGCTCAGCTGGCAATTGTCAAGCAGATGAGCCGACAGGAATCACGCAGCTCAGATGGCAATTGTCATGCAGATGAGCCGGCAGGAATCACGCAGCTCAGCAGGCCCTGATCACGTGACTCTGCAGGCACTGATCACGTGGCTGATCAAGTCCAGATCACGTGACTGAGCATGCACTGATCACGTGGCTATCATGCACTGATGACGTGACTGCGCATGCACTGATGACGTGGCTGATCGGGCACTGATCACATGGCTCATCATGCACTGATCACGTGTTTATCAGGCAATGATCAGTGACTGACAGGCGCTGATCATGGGACTGTGCACGCACTGATCACGTGGCTATCATGCACTGATCACGTGACTGCGCATGCACTGATGACGTGGCTGTTCGGGCACTGATCACGTGTTTATCAGGCAGTGATCAGTGACTGACAGGCGCTGATCAGGGGACTGTGCACGCACTGATCAGGTGGCTGATCAGGAACTGACCACCTGACCGCGCATGCAGTGATCACGTGGCTGGTCGTTCACTGATCACGTGTTTATCATACGGTGATCACGTGACTGAGAGGCGCTGATCACGTGACTGTGCCGTCAGTGATCACGTGGCTGAGCAGGCACTGATATCGTGACTGAGCATGCACTGATCATGTGCCGGGAGCCGGGGAGGCATTCCACTCTGGACAAAGGTCATGAGGAAGGAGGCTCGGCATACGCAAATGCGGGATCGAGCCTCAGGAGTCCACCCGGATATTCTCGAGCATCTCCCCCAAAAAAACCGGAGTCTGCCTACTGTATTGCTTTGTGCTCTCACCTCTGATTTCACTGGGGGCTGTCCCCCACCACCATCTCGCTCTCTCTGTCAAAGAGTTAACTTACAGCTCCAATTCATAAAGTTCCTTGTCATTCTTCCCTTTAACTTCCAGCTGAGTCTCCATCTGGAGCGCGGAACCCACCACGCTTACTAATTATGCCTGGGCTGCTAAGACCCACTCGAGAAGGTGTCTAGGGTGAGGCACCTTTCGCTATTCGAGAGGGCGCCTGCGGCCTACGTAAGTGGTGCAAACTTCTTGTCTTGAAGTTTGATTGGTCTTCCGCGTAAACCAAGCTACTCAGTCTCTTTTCTCCACCGAATTTTCCTACTGAGCTCTCCTCATACTATTATTCTTGACATCTCTGATTAGCATATAAATAGTCGCCTAGGCCATCTCTCCTTCGAATACCCTGGATCAGTTGGGGCTGGTCCCCGGCAGGTGGCGACCGAACAGGGACCTCAGGAGGCAATACTCAAAGAGCTGAGCAGACACGAACCACGCAATCAGCAGGCAATAAGCATGGAGCTCAGCAGTGACGAATCATGCTGCTCAACTGGCAATAATCAAGCACGTGACCAGGCAGGAATCACGCAGCTCAGCTGGCAATTGTCAAGCAGATGAGCCGGCAGGAATCACGCAGCTCAGCAGGCCCTGATCACGTGACTCTGCAGGCACTGATCACGTGGCTGATCAAGTCCAGATCACGTGACTGAGCATGCACTGATCACGTGGCTATCATGCACTGATGACGTGACTGCGCATGCACTGATGACGTGGCTGATCGGGCACTGATCACATGGCTCATCATGCACTGATCACGTGTTTATCAGGCAATGATCAGTGACTGACAGGCGCTGATCATGGGACTGTGCACGCACTGATCACGTGGCTATCATGCACTGATCACGTGACTGCGCATGCACTGATGACGTGGCTGTTCGGGCACTGATCACGTGTTTATCAGGCAGTGATCAGTGACTGACAGGCGCTGATCAGGGGACTGTGCACGCACTGATCAGGTGGCTGATCAGGAACTGACCACCTGACCGCGCATGCAGTGATCACGTGGCTGGTCGTTCACTGATCACGTGTTTATCATACGGTGATCACGTGACTGAGAGGCGCTGATCACGTGACTGTGCCGTCAGTGATCACGTGGCTGAGCAGGCACTGATATCGTGACTGAGCATGCACTGATCATGTGCCGGGAGCCGGGGAGGCATTCCACTCTGGACAAAGGTCATGAGGAAGGAGGCTCGGCATACGCAAATGCGGGATCGAGCCTCAGGAGTCCACCCGGATATTCTCGAGCATCTCCCCCCAAAAACCGGAGTCTGCCTACTGTATTGCTTTGTGCTCTCACCTCTGATTTCACTGGGGGCTGTCCCCCACCACCATCTCGCTCTCTCTGTCAAAGAGTTAACTTACAGCTCCAATTCATAAAGTTCCTTGTCATTCTTCCCTTTAACTTCCAGCTGAGTCTCCATCTGGAGCGCGGAACCCACCACGCTTACTAATTATGCCTGGGCTGCTAAGACCCACTCGAGAAGGTGTCTAGGGTGAGGCACCTTTCGCTATTCGAGAGGGCGCCTGCGGCCTACGTAAGTGGTGCAAACTTCTTGTCTTGAAGTTTGATTGGTCTTCCGCGTAAACCAAGCTACTCAGTCTCTTTTCTCCACCGAATTTTCCTACTGAGCTCTCCTCATACTATTATTCTTGACATCTCTGATTAGCATATAAATAGTCGCCTAGGCCATCTCTCCTTCGAATACCCTGGATCAGTTGGGGCTGGTCCCCGGCAGGTGGCGACCGAACAGGGACCTCAGGAGGCAATACTCAAAGAGCTGAGCAGACACGAACCACGCAATCAGCAGGCAATAAGCATGGAGCTCAGCAGTGACGAATCATGCTGCTCAACTGGCAATAATCAAGCACGTGACCAGGCAGGAATCACGCAGCTCAGCTGGCAATTGTCAAGCAGATGAGCCGACAGGAATCACGCAGCTCAGCTGGCAATTGTCATGCAGATGAGCCGGCAGGAATCACGCAGCTCAGCAGGCCCTGATCACGTGACTCTGCAGGCACTGATCACGTGGCTGATCAAGTCCAGATCACGTGACTGAGCATGCACTGATCACGTGGCTATCATGCACTGATGACGTGACTGCGCATGCACTGATGACGTGGCTGATCAGGCACTGATCACATGGCTCATCATGCACTGATCACGTGTTTATCAGGCAGTGATCAGTGACTGACAGGCGCTGATCAGGGGACTGTGCACGCACTGATCAGGTGGCTGATCAGGAACTGACCACCTGACTGCGCATGCAGTGATCACGTGGCTGGTCGTTCACTGATCACGTGTTTATCATACGGTGATCACGTGACTGAGAGGCGCTGATCACGTGACTGTGCCGTCAGTGATCACGTGGCTGAGCAGGCACTGATATCGTGACTGAGCATGCACTGATCATGTGCCGGGAGCCGGGGAGGCATTCCACTCTGGACAAAGGTCATGAGGAAGGAGGCTCGGCATACGCAAATGCGGGATCGAGCCTCAGGAGTCCACCCGGATATTCTCGAGCATCTCCCCCCAAAAAAACCGGAGTCTGCCTACTGTATTGCTTTGTGCTCTCACCTCTGATTTCACTGGGGGCTGTCCCCCACCACCATCTCGCTCTCTCTGTCAAAGAGTTAACTTACAGCTCCAATTCATAAAGTTCCTTGTCATTCTTCCCTTTAACTTCCAGCTGAGTCTCCATCTGGAGCGCGGAACCCACCACGCTTACTAATTATGCCTGGGCTGCTAAGACCCACTCGAGAAGGTGTCTAGGGTGAGGCACCTTTCGCTATTCGAGAGGGCGCCTGCGGCCTACGTAAGTGGTGCAAACTTCTTGTCTTGAAGTTTGATTGGTCTTCCGCGTAAACCAAGCTACTCAGTCTCTTTTCTCCACCGAATTTTCCTACTGAGCTCTCCTCATACTATTATTCTTGACATCTCTGATTAGCATATAAATAGTCGCCTAGGCCATCTCTCCTTCGAATACCCTGGATCAGTTGGGGCTGGTCCCCGGCAGGTGGCGACCGAACAGGGACCTCAGGAGGCAATACTCAAAGAGCTGAGCAGACACGAACCACGCAATCAGCAGGCAATAAGCATGGAGCTCAGCAGTGACGAATCATGCTGCTCAACTGGCAATAATCAAGCACGTGACCAGGCAGGAATCACGCAGCTCAGCTGGCAATTGTCAAGCAGATGAGCCGGCAGGAATCACGCAGCTCAGCAGGCCCTGATCACGTGACTCTGCAGGCACTGATCACGTGGCTGATCAAGTCCAGATCACGTGACTGAGCATGCACTGATCACGTGGCTATCATGCACTGATGACGTGACTGCGCATGCACTGATGACGTGGCTGATCAGGCACTGATCACATGGCTCATCATGCACTGATCACGTGTTTATCAGGCAATGATCAGTGACTGACAGGCGCTGATCATGGGACTGTGCACGCACTGATCACGTGGCTATCATGCACTGATCACGTGACTGCGCATGCACTGATGACGTGGCTGTTCGGGCACTGATCACGTGTTTATCAGGCAGTGATCAGTGACTGACAGGCGCTGATCAGGGGACTGTGCACGCACTGATCAGGTGGCTGATCAGGAACTGACCACCTGACCGCGCATGCAGTGATCACGTGGCTGGTCGTTCACTGATCACGTGTTTATCATACGGTGATCACGTGACTGAGAGGCGCTGATCACGTGACTGTGCCGTCAGTGATCACGTGGCTGAGCAGGCACTGATATCGTGACTGAGCATGCACTGATCATGTGCCGGGAGCCGGGGAGGCATTCCACTCTGGACAAAGGTCATGAGGAAGGAGGCTCGGCATACGCAAATGCGGGATCGAGCCTCAGGAGTCCACCCGGATATTCTCGAGCATCTCCCCCCAAAAAAACCGGAGTCTGCCTACTGTATTGCTTTGTGCTCTCACCTCTGATTTCACTGGGGGCTGTCCCCCACCACCATCTCGCTCTCTCTGTCAAAGAGTTAACTTACAGCTCCAATTCATAAAGTTCCTTGTCATTCTTCCCTTTAACTTCCAGCTGAGTCTCCATCTGGAGCGCGGAACCCACCACGCTTACTAATTATGCCTGGGCTGCTAAGACCCACTCGAGAAGGTGTCTAGGGTGAGGCACCTTTCGCTATTCGAGAGGGCGCCTGCGGCCTACGTAAGTGGTGCAAACTTCTTGTCTTGAAGTTTGATTGGTCTTCCGCGTAAACCAAGCTACTCAGTCTCTTTTCTCCACCGAATTTTCCTACTGAGCTCTCCTCATACTATTATTCTTGACATCTCTGATTAGCATATAAATAGTCGCCTAGGCCATCTCTCCTTCGAATACCCTGGATCAGTTGGGGCTGGTCCCCGGCAGGTGGCGACCGAACAGGGACCTCAGGAGGCAATACTCAAAGAGCTGAGCAGACACGAACCACGCAATCAGCAGGCAATAAGCATGGAGCTCAGCAGTGACGAATCATGCTGCTCAACTGGCAATAATCAAGCACGTGACCAGGCAGGAATCACGCAGCTCAGCTGGCAATTGTCAAGCAGATGAGCCGACAGGAATCACGCAGCTCAGCTGGCAATTGGCAGATGAGCCGACAGGAATCACGCAGCTCAGCATGCAGATGAGCCGGCAGGAATCACGCAGCTCAGCAGGCCCTGATCACGTGACTCTGCAGGCACTGATCACGTGGCTGATCAAGTCCAGATCACGTGACTGAGCATGCACTGATCACGTGGCTATCATGCACTGATGACGTGACTGCGCATGCACTGATGACGTGGCTGATCAGGCACTGATCACATGGCTCATCATGCACTGATCACGTGTTTATCAGGCAATGATCAGTGACTGACAGGCGCTGATCATGGGACTGTGCACGCACTGATCACGTGGCTATCATGCACTGATCACGTGACTGCGCATGCACTGATGACGTGGCTGTTCGGGCACTGATCACGTGTTTATCAGGCAGTGATCAGTGACTGACAGGCGCTGATCAGGGGACTGTGCACGCACTGATCAGGTGGCTGATCAGGAACTGACCACCTGACTGCGCATGCAGTGATCACGTGGCTGGTCGTTCACTGATCACGTGTTTATCATACGGTGATCACGTGACTGAGAGGCGCTGATCACGTGACTGTGCCGTCAGTGATCACGTGGCTGAGCAGGCACTGATATCGTGACTGAGCATGCACTGATCATGTGCCGGGAGCCGGGGAGGCATTCCACTCTGGACAAAGGTCATGAGGAAGGAGGCTCGGCATACGCAAATGCGGGATCGAGCCTCAGGAGTCCACCCGGATATTCTCGAGCATCTCCCCCCAAAAAAACCGGAGTCTGCCTACTGTATTGCTTTGTGCTCTCACCTCTGATTTCACTGGGGGCTGTCCCCCACCACCATCTCGCTCTCTCTGTCAAAGAGTTAACTTACAGCTCCAATTCATAAAGTTCCTTGTCATTCTTCCCTTTAACTTCCAGCTGAGTCTCCATCTGGAGCGCGGAACCCACCACGCTTACTAATTATGCCTGGGCTGCTAAGACCCACTCGAGAAGGTGTCTAGGGTGAGGCACCTTTCGCTATTCGAGAGGGCGCCTGCGGCCTACGTAAGTGGTGCAAACTTCTTGTCTTGAAGTTTGATTGGTCTTCCGCGTAAACCAAGCTACTCAGTCTCTTTTCTCCACCGAATTTTCCTACTGAGCTCTCCTCATACTATTATTCTTGACATCTCTGATTAGCATATAAATAGTCGCCTAGGCCATCTCTCCTTCGAATACCCTGGATCAGTTGGGGCTGGTCCCCGGCAGGTGGCGACCGAACAGGGACCTCAGGAGGCAATACTCAAAGAGCTGAGCAGACACGAACCACGCAATCAGCAGGCAATAAGCATGGAGCTCAGCAGTGACGAATCATGCTGCTCAACTGGCAATAATCAAGCACGTGACCAGGCAGGAATCACGCAGCTCAGCTGGCAATTGTCATGCAGATGAGCCGGCAGGAATCACGCAGCTCAGCAGGCACTGATCACGTGGCTGATCAAGTCCAGATCACGTGACTGAGCATGCACTGATCACGTGGCTATCATGCACTGATGACGTGACTGCGCATGCACTGATGACGTGGCTGATCGGGCACTGATCACATGGCTCATCATGCACTGATCACGTGACTGCGCATGCACTGATGACGTGGCTGTTCGGGCACTGATCACGTGTTTATCAGGCAGTGATCAGTGACTGACAGGCGCTGATCAGGGGACTGTGCACGCACTGATCAGGTGGCTGATCAGGAACTGACCACCTGACCGCGCATGCAGTGATCACGTGGCTGGTCGTTCACTGATCACGTGTTTATCATACGGTGATCACGTGACTGAGAGGCGCTGATCACGTGACTGTGCCGTCAGTGATCACGTGGCTGAGCAGGCACTGATATCGTGACTGAGCATGCACTGATCATGTGCCGGGAGCCGGGGAGGCATTCCACTCTGGACAAAGGTCATGAGGAAGGAGGCTCGGCATACGCAAATGCGGGATCGAGCCTCAGGAGTCCACCCGGATATTCTCGAGCATCTCCCCCCAAAAAAACCGGAGTCTGCCTACTGTATTGCTTTGTGCTCTCACCTCTGATTTCACTGGGGGCTGTCCCCCACCACCATCTCGCTCTCTCTGTCAAAGAGTTAACTTACAGCTCCAATTCATAAAGTTCCTTGTCATTCTTCCCTTTAACTTCCAGCTGAGTCTCCATCTGGAGCGCGGAACCCACCACGCTTACTAATTATGCCTGGGCTGCTAAGACCCACTCGAGAAGGTGTCTAGGGTGAGGCACCTTTCGCTATTCGAGAGGGCGCCTGCGGCCTACGTAAGTGGTGCAAACTTCTTGTCTTGAAGTTTGATTGGTCTTCCGCGTAAACCAAGCTACTCAGTCTCTTTTCTCCACCGAATTTTCCTACTGAGCTCTCCTCATACTATTATTCTTGACATCTCTGATTAGCATATAAATAGTCGCCTAGGCCATCTCTCCTTCGAATACCCTGGATCAGTTGGGGCTGGTCCCCGGCAGGTGGCGACCGAACAGGGACCTCAGGAGGCAATACTCAAAGAGCTGAGCAGACACGAACCACGCAATCAGCAGGCAATAAGCATGGAGCTCAGCAGTGACGAATCATGCTGCTCAACTGGCAATAATCAAGCACGTGACCAGGCAGGAATCACGCAGCTCAGCTGGCAATTGTCAAGCAGATGAGCCGACAGGAATCACGCAGCTCAGATGGCAATTGTCATGCAGATGAGCCGGCAGGAATCACGCAGCTCAGCAGGCCCTGATCACGTGACTCTGCAGGCACTGATCACGTGGCTGATCAAGTCCAGATCACGTGACTGAGCATGCACTGATCACGTGGCTATCATGCACTGATGACGTGACTGCGCATGCACTGATGACGTGGCTGATCAGGCACTGATCACATGGCTCATCATGCACTGATCACGTGTTTATCAGGCAGTGATCAGTGACTGACAGGCGCTGATCAGGGGACTGTGCACGCACTGATCAGGTGGCTGATCAGGAACTGACCACCTGACTGCGCATGCAGTGATCACGTGGCTGGTCGTTCACTGATCACGTGTTTATCATACGGTGATCACGTGACTGAGAGGCGCTGATCACGTGACTGTGCCGTCAGTGATCACGTGGCTGAGCAGGCACTGATATCGTGACTGAGCATGCACTGATCATGTGCCGGGAGCCGGGGAGGCATTCCACTCTGGACAAAGGTCATGAGGAAGGAGGCTCGGCATACGCAAATGCGGGATCGAGCCTCAGGAGTCCACCCGGATATTCTCGAGCATCTCCCCCCAAAAAACCGGAGTCTGCCTACTGTATTGCTTTGTGCTCTCACCTCTGATTTCACTGGGGGCTGTCCCCCACCACCATCTCGCTCTCTCTGTCAAAGAGTTAACTTACAGCTCCAATTCATAAAGTTCCTTGTCATTCTTCCCTTTAACTTCCAGCTGAGTCTCCATCTGGAGCGCGGAACCCACCACGCTTACTAATTATGCCTGGGCTGCTAAGACCCACTCGAGAAGGTGTCTAGGGTGAGGCACCTTTCGCTATTCGAGAGGGCGCCTGCGGCCTACGTAAGTGGTGCAAACTTCTTGTCTTGAAGTTTGATTGGTCTTCCGCGTAAACCAAGCTACTCAGTCTCTTTTCTCCACCGAATTTTCCTACTGAGCTCTCCTCATACTATTATTCTTGACATCTCTGATTAGCATATAAATAGTCGCCTAGGCCATCTCTCCTTCGAATACCCTGGATCAGTTGGGGCTGGTCCCCGGCAGGTGGCGACCGAACAGGGACCTCAGGAGGCAATACTCAAAGAGCTGAGCAGACACGAACCACGCAATCAGCAGGCAATAAGCATGGAGCTCAGCAGTGACGAATCATGCTGCTCAACTGGCAATAATCAAGCACGTGACCAGGCAGGAATCACGCAGCTCAGCTGGCAATTGTCAAGCAGATGAGCCGGCAGGAATCACGCAGCTCAGCAGGCCCTGATCACGTGACTCTGCAGGCACTGATCACGTGGCTGATCAAGTCCAGATCACGTGACTGAGCATGCACTGATCACGTGGCTATCATGCACTGATGACGTGACTGCGCATGCACTGATGACGTGGCTGATCAGGCACTGATCACATGGCTCATCATGCACTGATCACGTGTTTATCAGGCAATGATCAGTGACTGACAGGCGCTGATCATGGGACTGTGCACGCACTGATCACGTGGCTATCATGCACTGATCACGTGACTGCGCATGCACTGATGACGTGGCTGTTCGGGCACTGATCACGTGTTTATCAGGCAGTGATCAGTGACTGACAGGCGCTGATCAGGGGACTGTGCACGCACTGATCAGGTGGCTGATCAGGAACTGACCACCTGACCGCGCATGCAGTGATCACGTGGCTGGTCGTTCACTGATCACGTGTTTATCATACGGTGATCACGTGACTGAGAGGCGCTGATCACGTGACTGTGCCGTCAGTGATCACGTGGCTGAGCAGGCACTGATATCGTGACTGAGCATGCACTGATCATGTGCCGGGAGCCGGGGAGGCATTCCACTCTGGACAAAGGTCATGAGGAAGGAGGCTCGGCATACGCAAATGCGGGATCGAGCCTCAGGAGTCCACCCGGATATTCTCGAGCATCTCCCCCCAAAAAAACCAGAGTCTGCCTACTGTATTGCTTTGTGCTCTCACCTCTGATTTCACTGGGGGCTGTCCCCCACCACCATCTCGCTCTCTCTGTCAAAGAGTTAACTTACAGCTCCAATTCATAAAGTTCCTTGTCATTCTTCCCTTTAACTTCCAGCTGAGTCTCCATCTGGAGCGCGGAACCCACCACGCTTACTAATTATGCCTGGGCTGCTAAGACCCACTCGAGAAGGTGTCTAGGGTGAGGCACCTTTCGCTATTCGAGAGGGCGCCTGCGGCCTACGTAAGTGGTGCAAACTTCTTGTCTTGAAGTTTGATTGGTCTTCCGCGTAAACCAAGCTACTCAGTCTCTTTTCTCCACCGAATTTTCCTACTGAGCTCTCCTCATACTATTATTCTTGACATCTCTGATTAGCATATAAAGAGTCGCCTAGGCCATCTCTCCTTCGAATACCCTGGATCAGTTGGGGCTGGTCCCCGGCAGGTGGCGACCGAACAGGGACCTCAGGAGGCAATACTCAAAGAGCTGAGCAGACACGAACCACGCAATCAGCAGGCAATAAGCATGGAGCTCAGCAGTGACGAATCATGCTGCTCAACTGGCAATAATCAAGCACGTGACCAGGCAGGAATAACGCAGCTCAGCTGGCAATTGTCATGCAGATGACCCGGCAGGAATCACGCAGCTCAGCTGGCAATTGTCAAGCAGATGAGCCGACAGGAATCACGCAGCTCAGATAGCAATTGTCATGCAGATGAGCCGGCAGGAATCACGCAGCTCAGCAGGCCCTGATCACGTAACTCTGCAGGCACTGATCACGTGGCTGATCAAGTCCAGATCACGTGACTGAGCATGCACTGATCACGTGGCTATCATGCACTGATGACGTGACTGCGCATGCACTGATGACGTGGCTGATCGGGCACTGATCACATGGCTCATCATGCACTGATCACGTGTTTATCAGGCAATGATCAGTGACTGACAGGCGCTGATCATGGGACTGTGCACGCACTGATCACGTGGCTATCATGCACTGATCACGTGACTGCGCATGCACTGATGACGTGGCTGTTCGGGCACTGATCACGTGTTTATCAGGCAGTGATCAGTGACTGACAGGTGCTGATCAGGGGACAGTGCACGCACTGATCAGGTGGCTGATCAGGAACTGACCACCTGACCGCGCATGCAGTGATCACGTGGCTGGTCGTTCACTGATCACGTGTTTATCATACGGTGATCACGTGACTGAGAGGCGCTGATCACGTGACTGTGCCGTCAGTGATCACGTGGCTGAGCAGGCACTGATATCGTGACTGAGCATGCACTGATCATGTGCCGGGAGCCGGGGAGGCATTCCACTCTGGACAAAGGTCATGAGGAAGGAGGCTCGGCATACGCAAATGCGGGATCGAGCCTCAGGAGTCCACCCGGATATTCTCGAGCATCTCCCCCAAAAAAACCGGAGTCTGCCTACTGTATTGCTTTGTGCTCTCACCTCTGATTTCACTGGGGGCTGTCCCCCACCACCATCTCGCTCTCTCTGTCAAAGAGTTAACTTACAGCTCCAATTCATAAAGTTCCTTGTCATTCTTCCCTTTAACTTCCAGCTGAGTCTCCATCTGGAGCGCGGAACCCACCACGCTTACTAATTATGCCTGGGCTGCTAAGACCCACTCGAGAAGGTGTCTAGGGTGAGGCACCTTTCGCTATTCGAGAGGGCGCCTGCGGCCTACGTAAGTGGTGCAAACTTCTTGTCTTGAAGTTTGATTGGTCTTCCGCGTAAACCAAGCTACTCAGTCTCTTTTCTCCACCGAATTTTCCTACTGAGCTCTCCTCATACTATTATTCTTGACATCTCTGATTAGCATATAAATAGTCGCCTAGGCCATCTCTCCTTCGAATACCCTGGATCAGTTGGGGCTGGTCCCCGGCAGGTGGCGACCGAACAGGGACCTCAGGAGGCAATACTCAAAGAGCTGAGCAGACACGAACCACGCAATCAGCAGGCAATAAGCATGGAGCTCAGCAGTGACGAATCATGCTGCTCAACTGGCAATAATCAAGCACGTGACCAGGCAGGAATCACGCAGCTCAGCTGGCAATTGTCATGCAGATGAGCCGGCAGGAATCACGCAGCTCAGCAGGCACTGATCACGTGGCTGATCAAGTCCAGATCACGTGACTGAGCATGCACTGATCACGTGGCTATCATGCACTGATGACGTGACTGCGCATGCACTGATGACGTGGCTGATCGGGCACTGATCACCT
This sequence comes from Bos javanicus, assembly GCF_032452875.1. Lineage (NCBI taxonomy): Eukaryota > Metazoa > Chordata > Mammalia > Artiodactyla > Bovidae > Bos > Bos javanicus. The sequence goes on from NW_026893663.1 coordinate 644,129, forward strand.
GGCTCATCATGCACTGATCACGTGACTGCGCATGCACTGATGACGTGGCTGTTCGGGCACTGATCACGTGTTTATCAGGCAGTGATCAGTGACTGACAGGCGCTGATCAGGGGACTGTGCACGCACTGATCAGGTGGCTGATCAGGAACTGACCACCTGACCGCGCATGCAGTGATCACGTGGCTGGTCGTTCACTGATCACGTGTTTATCATACGGTGATCACGTGACTGAGAGGCGCTGATCACGTGACTGTGCCGTCAGTGATCACGTGGCTGAGCAGGCACTGATATCGTGACTGAGCATGCACTGATCATGTGCCGGGAGCCGGGGAGGCATTCCACTCTGGACAAAGGTCATGAGGAAGGAGGCTCGGCATACGCAAATGCGGGATCGAGCCTCAGGAGTCCACCCGGATATTCTCGAGCATCTCCCCCCAAAAAAACCGGAGTCTGCCTACTGTATTGCTTTGTGCTCTCACCTCTGATTTCACTGGGGGCTGTCCCCCACCACCATCTCGCTCTCTCTGTCAAAGAGTTAACTTACAGCTCCAATTCATAAAGTTCCTTGTCATTCTTCCCTTTAACTTCCAGCTGAGTCTCCATCTGGAGCGCGGAACCCACCACGCTTACTAATTATGCCTGGGCTGCTAAGACCCACTCGAGAAGGTGTCTAGGGTGAGGCACCTTTCGCTATTCGAGAGGGCGCCTGCGGCCTACGTAAGTGGTGCAAACTTCTTGTCTTGAAGTTTGATTGGTCTTCCGCGTAAACCAAGCTACTCAGTCTCTTTTCTCCACCGAATTTTCCTACTGAGCTCTCCTCATACTATTATTCTTGACATCTCTGATTAGCATATAAATAGTCGCCTAGGCCATCTCTCCTTCGAATACCCTGGATCAGTTGGGGCTGGTCCCCGGCAGGTGGCGACCGAACAGGGACCTCAGGAGGCAATACTCAAAGAGCTGAGCAGACACGAACCACGCAATCAGCAGGCAATAAGCATGGAGCTCAGCAGTGACGAATCATGCTGCTCAACTGGCAATAATCAAGCACGTGACCAGGCAGGAATCACGCAGCTCAGCTGGCAATTGTCAAGCAGATGAGCCGACAGGAATCACGCAGCTCAGATGGCAATTGTCATGCAGATGAGCCGGCAGGAATCACGCAGCTCAGCAGGCCCTGATCACGTGACTCTGCAGGCACTGATCACGTGGCTGATCAAGTCCAGATCACGTGACTGAGCATGCACTGATCACGTGGCTATCATGCACTGATGACGTGACTGCGCATGCACTGATGACGTGGCTGATCGGGCACTGATCACATGGCTCATCATGCACTGATCACGTGTTTATCAGGCAATGATCAGTGACTGACAGGCGCTGATCATGGGACTGTGCACGCACTGATCACGTGGCTATCATGCACTGATCACGTGACTGCGCATGCACTGATGACGTGGCTGTTCGGGCACTGATCACGTGTTTATCAGGCAGTGATCAGTGACTGACAGGCGCTGATCAGGGGACTGTGCACGCACTGATCAGGTGGCTGATCAGGAACTGACCACCTGACCGCGCATGCAGTGATCACGTGGCTGGTCGTTCACTGATCACGTGTTTATCATACGGTGATCACGTGACTGAGAGGCGCTGATCACGTGACTGTGCCGTCAGTGATCACGTGGCTGAGCAGGCACTGATATCGTGACTGAGCATGCACTGATCATGTGCCGGGAGCCGGGGAGGCATTCCACTCTGGACAAAGGTCATGAGGAAGGAGGCTCGGCATACGCAAATGCGGGATCGAGCCTCAGGAGTCCACCCGGATATTCTCGAGCATCTCCCCCAAAAAACCGGAGTCTGCCTACTGTATTGCTTTGTGCTCTCACCTCTGATTTCACTGGGGGCTGTCCCCCACCACCATCTCGCTCTCTCTGTCAAAGAGTTAACTTACAGCTCCAATTCATAAAGTTCCTTGTCATTCTTCCCTTTAACTTCCAGCTGAGTCTCCATCTGGAGCGCGGAACCCACCACGCTTACTAATTATGCCTGGGCTGCTAAGACCCACTCGAGAAGGTGTCTAGGGTGAGGCACCTTTCGCTATTCGAGAGGGCGCCTGCGGCCTACGTAAGTGGTGCAAACTTCTTGTCTTGAAGTTTGATTGGTCTTCCGCGTAAACCAAGCTACTCAGTCTCTTTTCTCCACCGAATTTTCCTACTGAGCTCTCCTCATACTATTATTCTTGACATCTCTGATTAGCATATAAATAGTCGCCTAGGCCATCTCTCCTTCGAATACCCTGGATCAGTTGGGGCTGGTCCCCGGCAGGTGGCGACCGAACAGGGACCTCAGGAGGCAATACTCAAAGAGCTGAGCAGACACGAACCACGCAATCAGCAGGCAATAAGCATGGAGCTCAGCAGTGACGAATCATGCTGCTCAACTGGCAATAATCAAGCACGTGACCAGGCAGGAATCACGCAGCTCAGCTGGCAATTGTCATGCAGATGAGCCGGCAGGAATCACGCAGCTCAGCAGGCACTGATCACGTGGCTGATCAAGTCCAGATCACGTGACTGAGCATGCACTGATCACGTGGCTATCATGCACTGATGACGTGACTGCGCATGCACTGATGACGTGGCTGATCGGGCACTGATCACATGGCTCATCATGCACTGATCACGTGACTGCGCATGCACTGATGACGTGGCTGTTCGGGCACTGATCACGTGTTTATCAGGCAGTGATCAGTGACTGACAGGCGCTGATCAGGGGACTGTGCACGCACTGATCAGGTGGCTGATCAGGAACTGACCACCTGACCGCGCATGCAGTGATCACGTGGCTGGTCGTTCACTGATCACGTGTTTATCATACGGTGATCACGTGACTGAGAGGCGCTGATCACGTGACTGTGCCGTCAGTGATCACGTGGCTGAGCAGGCACTGATATCGTGACTGAGCATGCACTGATCATGTGCCGGGAGCCGGGGAGGCATTCCACTCTGGACAAAGGTCATGAGGAAGGAGGCTCGGCATACGCAAATGCGGGATCGAGCCTCAGGAGTCCACCCGGATATTCTCGAGCATCTCCCCCCAAAAAACCGGAGTCTGCCTACTGTATTGCTTTGTGCTCTCACCTCTGATTTCACTGGGGGCTGTCCCCCACCACCATCTCGCTCTCTCTGTCAAAGAGTTAACTTACAGCTCCAATTCATAAAGTTCCTTGTCATTCTTCCCTTTAACTTCCAGCTGAGTCTCCATCTGGAGCGCGGAACCCACCACGCTTACTAATTATGCCTGGGCTGCTAAGACCCACTCGAGAAGGTGTCTAGGGTGAGGCACCTTTCGCTATTCGAGAGGGCGCCTGCGGCCTACGTAAGTGGTGCAAACTTCTTGTCTTGAAGTTTGATTGGTCTTCCGCGTAAACCAAGCTACTCAGTCTCTTTTCTCCACCGAATTTTCCTACTGAGCTCTCCTCATACTATTATTCTTGACATCTCTGATTAGCATATAAATAGTCGCCTAGGCCATCTCTCCTTCGAATACCCTGGATCAGTTGGGGCTGGTCCCCGGCAGGTGGCGACCGAACAGGGACCTCAGGAGGCAATACTCAAAGAGCTGAGCAGACACGAACCACGCAATCAGCAGGCAATAAGCATGGAGCTCAGCAGTGACGAATCATGCTGCTCAACTGGCAATAATCAAGCACGTGACCAGGCAGGAATCACGCAGCTCAGCTGGCAATTGTCAAGCAGATGAGCCGACAGGAATCACGCAGCTCAGCTGGCAATTGTCATGCAGATGAGCCGGCAGGAATCACGCAGCTCAGCAGGCCCTGATCACGTGACTCTGCAGGCACTGATCACGTGGCTGATCAAGTCCAGATCACGTGACTGAGCATGCACTGATCACGTGGCTATCATGCACTGATGACGTGACTGCGCATGCACTGATGACGTGGCTGATCGGGCACTGATCACATGGCTCATCATGCACTGATCACGTGTTTATCAGGCAATGATCAGTGACTGACAGGCGCTGATCATGGGACTGTGCACGCACTGATCACGTGGCTATCATGCACTGATCACGTGACTGCGCATGCACTGATGACGTGGCTGTTCGGGCACTGATCACGTGTTTATCAGGCAGTGATCAGTGACTGACAGGCGCTGATCAGGGGACTGTGCACGCACTGATCAGGTGGCTGATCAGGAACTGACCACCTGACCGCGCATGCAGTGATCACGTGGCTGGTCGTTCACTGATCACGTGTTTATCATACGGTGATCACGTGACTGAGAGGCGCTGATCACGTGACTGTGCCGTCAGTGATCACGTGGCTGAGCAGGCACTGATATCGTGACTGAGCATGCACTGATCATGTGCCGGGAGCCGGGGAGGCATTCCACTCTGGACAAAGGTCATGAGGAAGGAGGCTCGGCATACGCAAATGCGGGATCGAGCCTCAGGAGTCCACCCGGATATTCTCGAGCATCTCCCCCCAAAAAAACCGGAGTCTGCCTACTGTATTGCTTTGTGCTCTCACCTCTGATTTCACTGGGGGCTGTCCCCCACCACCATCTCGCTCTCTCTGTCAAAGAGTTAACTTACAGCTCCAATTCATAAAGTTCCTTGTCATTCTTCCCTTTAACTTCCAGCTGAGTCTCCATCTGGAGCGCGGAACCCACCACGCTTACTAATTATGCCTGGGCTGCTAAGACCCACTCGAGAAGGTGTCTAGGGTGAGGCACCTTTCGCTATTCGAGAGGGCGCCTGCGGCCTACGTAAGTGGTGCAAACTTCTTGTCTTGAAGTTTGATTGGTCTTCCGCGTAAACCAAGCTACTCAGTCTCTTTTCTCCACCGAATTTTCCTACTGAGCTCTCCTCATACTATTATTCTTGACATCTCTGATTAGCATATAAATAGTCGCCTAGGCCATCTCTCCTTCGAATACCCTGGATCAGTTGGGGCTGGTCCCCGGCAGGTGGCGACCGAACAGGGACCTCAGGAGGCAATACTCAAAGAGCTGAGCAGACACGAACCACGCAATCAGCAGGCAATAAGCATGGAGCTCAGCAGTGACGAATCATGCTGCTCAACTGGCAATAATCAAGCACGTGACCAGGCAGGAATCACGCAGCTCAGCTGGCAATTGTCAAGCAGATGAGCCGACAGGAATCACGCAGCTCAGCTGGCAATTGTCATGCAGATGAGCCGGCAGGAATCACGCAGCTCAGCAGGCCCTGATCACGTGACTCTGCAGGCACTGATCACGTGGCTGATCAAGTCCAGATCACGTGACTGAGCATGCACTGATCACGTGGCTATCATGCACTGATGACGTGACTGCGCATGCACTGATGACGTGGCTGATCAGGCACTGATCACATGGCTCATCATGCACTGATCACGTGTTTATCAGGCAATGATCAGTGACTGACAGGCGCTGATCATGGGACTGTGCACGCACTGATCACGTGGCTATCATGCACTGATCACGTGACTGCGCATGCACTGATGACGTGGCTGTTCGGGCACTGATCACGTGTTTATCAGGCAGTGATCAGTGACTGACAGGCGCTGATCAGGGGACTGTGCACGCACTGATCAGGTGGCTGATCAGGAACTGACCACCTGACCGCGCATGCAGTGATCACGTGGCTGGTCGTTCACTGATCACGTGTTTATCATACGGTGATCACGTGACTGAGAGGCGCTGATCACGTGACTGTGCCGTCAGTGATCACGTGGCTGAGCAGGCACTGATATCGTGACTGAGCATGCACTGATCATGTGCCGGGAGCCGGGGAGGCATTCCACTCTGGACAAAGGTCATGAGGAAGGAGGCTCGGCATACGCAAATGCGGGATCGAGCCTCAGGAGTCCACCCGGATATTCTCGAGCATCTCCCCCAAAAAAACCGGAGTCTGCCTACTGTATTGCTTTGTGCTCTCACCTCTGATTTCACTGGGGGCTGTCCCCCACCACCATCTCGCTCTCTCTGTCAAAGAGTTAACTTACAGCTCCAATTCATAAAGTTCCTTGTCATTCTTCCCTTTAACTTCCAGCTGAGTCTCCATCTGGAGCGCGGAACCCACCACGCTTACTAATTATGCCTGGGCTGCTAAGACCCACTCGAGAAGGTGTCTAGGGTGAGGCACCTTTCGCTATTCGAGAGGGCGCCTGCGGCCTACGTAAGTGGTGCAAACTTCTTGTCTTGAAGTTTGATTGGTCTTCCGCGTAAACCAAGCTACTCAGTCTCTTTTCTCCACCGAATTTTCCTACTGAGCTCTCCTCATACTATTATTCTTGACATCTCTGATTAGCATATAAATAGTCGCCTAGGCCATCTCTCCTTCGAATACCCTGGATCAGTTGGGGCTGGTCCCCGGCAGGTGGCGACTGAACAGGGACCTCAGGAGGCAATACTCAAAGAGCTGAGCAGACACGAACCACGCAATCAGCAGGCAATAAGCATGGAGCTCAGCAGTGACGAATCATGCTGCTCAACTGGCAATAATCAAGCACGTGACCAGGCAGGAATCACGCAGCTCAGCTGGCAATTGTCAAGCAGATGAGCCGACAGGAATCACGCAGCTCAGATGGCAATTGTCATGCAGATGAGCCGGCAGGAATCACGCAGCTCAGCAGGCCCTGATCACGTGACTCTGCAGGCACTGATCACGTGGCTGATCAAGTCCAGATCACGTGACTGAGCATGCACTGATCACGTGGCTATCATGCACTGATGACGTGACTGCGCATGCACTGATGACGTGGCTGATCAGGCACTGATCACATGGCTCATCATGCACTGATCACGTGTTTATCAGGCAATGATCAGTGACTGACAGGCGCTGATCATGGGACTGTGCACGCACTGATCACGTGGCTATCATGCACTGATCACGTGACTGCGCATGCACTGATGACGTGGCTGTTCGGGCACTGATCACGTGTTTATCAGGCAGTGATCAGTGACTGACAGGCGCTGATCAGGGGACTGTGCACGCAATGATCAGGTGGCTGATCAGGAACTGACCACCTGACCGCGCATGCAGTGATCACGTGGCTGGTCGTTCACTGATCACGTGTTTATCATACGGTGATCACGTGACTGAGAGGCGCTGATCACGTGACTGTGCCGTCAGTGATCACGTGGCTGAGCAGGCACTGATATCGTGACTGAGCATGCACTGATCATGTGCCGGGAGCCGGGGAGGCATTCCACTCTGGACAAAGGTCATGAGGAAGGAGGCTCGGCATACGCAAATGCGGGATCGAGCCTCAGGAGTCCACCCGGATATTCTCGAGCATCTCCCCCCAAAAAACCGGAGTCTGCCTACTGTATTGCTTTGTGCTCTCACCTCTGATTTCACTGGGGGCTGTCCCCCACCACCATCTCGCTCTCTCTGTCAAAGAGTTAACTTACAGCTCCAATTCATAAAGTTCCTTGTCATTCTTCCCTTTAACTTCCAGCTGAGTCTCCATCTGGAGCGCGGAACCCACCACGCTTACTAATTATGCCTGGGCTGCTAAGACCCACTCGAGTAGGTGTCTAGGGTGAGGCACCTTTCGCTATTCGAGAGGGCGCCTGCGGCCTACGTAAGTGGTGCAAACTTCTTGTCTTGAAGTTTGATTGGTCTTCCGCGTAAACCAAGCTACTCAGTCTCTTTTCTCCACCGAATTTTCCTACTGAGCTCTCCTCATACTATTATTCTTGACATCTCTGATTAGCATATAAATAGTCGCCTAGGCCATCTCTCCTTCGAATACCCTGGATCAGTTGGGGCTGGTCCCCGGCAGGTGGCGACCGAACAGGGACCTCAGGAGGCGATACTCAAAGAGCTGAGCAGACACGAACCACGCAATCAGCAGGCAATAAGCATGGAGCTCAGCAGTGACGAATCATGCTGCTCAACTGGCAATAATCAAGCACGTGACCAGGCAGGAATCACGCAGCTCAGCTGGCAATTGTCAAGCAGATGAGCCGGCAGGAATCACGCAGCTCAGCAGGCACTGATCACGTGGCTGATCAAGACCAGATCACGTGACTGAGCATGCACTGATCACGTGGCTATCATGCACTGATGACGTGACTGCGCATGCACTGATGACGTGGCTGATCGGGCACTGATCACATGGCTGATCATGCACTGATCACGTGACTGCGCATGCACTGATGACGTGGCTGTTCGGGCACTGATCACGTGTTTATCAGGCAGTGATCAGTGACTGACAGGCGCTGATCAGGGGACTGTGCACGCACTGATCAGGTGGCTGATCAGGAACTGACCACCTGACCGCGCATGCAGTGATCACGTGGCTGGTCGTTCACTGATCACGTGTTTATCATACGGTGATCACGTGACTGAGAGGCGCTGATCACGTGACTGTGCCGTCAGTGATCACGTGGCTGAGCAGGCACTGATATCGTGACTGAGCATGCACTGATCATGTGCCGGGAGCCGGGGAGGCATTCCACTCTGGACAAAGGTCATGAGGAAGGAGGCTCGGCATACGCAAATGCGGGATCGAGCCTCAGGAGTCCACCCGGATATTCTCGAGCATCTCCCCCCAAAAAAACCGGAGTCTGCCTACTGTATTGCTTTGTGCTCTCACCTCTGATTTCACTGGGGGCTGTCCCCCACCACCATCTCGCTCTCTCTGTCAAAGAGTTAACTTACAGCTCCAATTCATAAAGTTCCTTGTCATTCTTCCCTTTAACTTCCAGCTGAGTCTCCATCTGGAGCGCGGAACCCACCACGCTTACTAATTATGCCTGGGCTGCTAAGACCCACTCGAGAAGGTGTCTAGGGTGAGGCACCTTTCGCTATTCGAGAGGGCGCCTGCGGCCTACGTAAGTGGTGCAAACTTCTTGTCTTGAAGTTTGATTGGTCTTCCGCGTAAACCAAGCTACTCAGTCTCTTTTCTCCACCGAATTTTCCTACTGAGCTCTCCTCATACTATTATTCTTGACATCTCTGATTAGCATATAAATAGTCGCCTAGGCCATCTCTCCTTCGAATACCCTGGATCAGTTGGGGCTGGTCCCCGGCAGGTGGCGACCGAACAGGGACCTCAGGAGGCGATACTCAAAGAGCTGAGCAGACACGAACCACGCAATCAGCAGGCAATAAGCATGGAGCTCAGCAGTGACGAATCATGCTGCTCAACTGGCAATAATCAAGCACGTGACCAGGCAGGAATCACGCAGCTCAGCTGGCAATTGTCAAGCAGATGAGCCGACAGGAATCACGCGGCTCAGCTGGCAATTGTCATGCAGATGAGCCGGCAGGAATCACGCAGCTCAGCAGGCCCTGATCACGTGACTCTGCAGGCACTGATCACGTGGCTGATCAAGTCCAGATCACGTGACTGAGCATGCACTGATCACGTGGCTATCATGCACTGATGACGTGACTGCGCATGCACTGATGACGTGGCTGATCGGGCACTGATCACATGGCTCATCATGCACTGATCACGTGTTTATCAGGCAATGATCAGTGACTGACAGGCGCTGATCATGGGACTGTGCACGCACTGATCACGTGGCTATCATGCACTGATCACGTGACTGCGCATGCACTGATGACGTGGCTGTTCGGGCACTGATCACGTGTTTATCAGGCAGTGATCAGTGACTGACAGGCGCTGATCAGGGGACTGTGCACGCACTGATCAGGTGGCTGATCAGGAACTGACCACCTGACCGCGCATGCAGTGATCACGTGGCTGGTCGTTCACTGATCACGTGTTTATCATACGGTGATCACGTGACTGAGAGGCGCTGATCACGTGACTGTGCCGTCAGTGATCACGTGGCTGAGCAGGCACTGATATCGTGACTGAGCATGCACTGATCATGTGCCGGGAGCCGGGGAGGCATTCCACTCTGGACAAAGGTCATGAGGAAGGAGGCTCGGCATACGCAAATGCGGGATCGAGCCTCAGGAGTCCACCCGGATATTCTCGAGCATCTCCCCCAAAAAAACCGGAGTCTGCCTACTGTATTGCTTTGTGCTCTCACCTCTGATTTCACTGGGGGCTGTCCCCCACCACCATCTCGCTCTCTCTGTCAAAGAGTTAACTTACAGCTCCAATTCATAAAGTTCCTTGTCATTCTTCCCTTTAACTTCCAGCTGAGTCTCCATCTGGAGCGCGGAACCCACCACGCTTACTAATTATGCCTGGGCTGCTAAGACCCACTCGAGAAGGTGTCTAGGGTGAGGCACCTTTCGCTATTCGAGAGGGCGCCTGCGGCCTACGTAAGTGGTGCAAACTTCTTGTCTTGAAGTTTGATTGGTCTTCCGCGTAAACCAAGCTACTCAGTCTCTTTTCTCCACCGAATTTTCCTACTGAGCTCTCCTCATACTATTATTCTTGACATCTCTGATTAGCATATAAATAGTCGCCTAGGCCATCTCTCCTTCGAATACCCTGGATCAGTTGGGGCTGGTCCCCGGCAGGTGGCGACCGAACAGGGACCTCAGGAGGCAATACTCAAAGAGCTGAGCAGACACGAACCACGCAATCAGCAGGCAATAAGCATGGAGCTCAGCAGTGACGAATCATGCTGCTCAACTGGCAATAATCAAGCACGTGACCAGGCAGGAATCACGCAGCTCAGCTGGCAATTGTCAAGCAGATGAGCCGACAGGAATCACGCAGCTCAGCTGGCAATTGTCATGCAGATGAGCCGGCAGGAATCACGCAGCTCAGCAGGCCCTGATCACGTGACTCTGCAGGCACTGATCACGTGGCTGATCAAGTCCAGATCACGTGACTGAGCATGCACTGATCACGTGGCTATCATGCACTGATGACGTGACTGCGCATGCACTGATGACGTGGCTGATCATGCACTGATCACGTGTTTATCAGGCAATGATCAGTGACTGACAGGCGCTGATCATGGGACTGTGCACGCACTGATCACGTGGCTATCATGCACTGATCACGTGACTGCGCATGCACTGATGACGTGGCTGTTCGGGCACTGATCACGTGTTTATCAGGCAGTGATCAGTGACTGACAGGCGCTGATCAGGGGACTGTGCACGCACTGATCAGGTGGCTGATCAGGAACTGACCACCTGACCGCGCATGCAGTGATCACGTGGCTGGTCGTTCACTGATCACGTGTTTATCATACGGTGATCACGTGACTGAGAGGCGCTGATCACGTGACTGTGCCGTCAGTGATCACGTGGCTGAGCAGGCACTGATATCGTGACTGAGCATGCACTGATCATGTGCCGGGAGCCGGGGAGGCATTCCACTCTGGACAAAGGTCATGAGGAAGGAGGCTCGGCATACGCAAATGCGGGATCGAGCCTCAGGAGTCCACCCGGATATTCTCGAGCATCTCCCCCAAAAAACCGGAGTCTGCCTACTGTATTGCTTTGTGCTCTCACCTCTGATTTCACTGGGGGCTGTCCCCCACCACCATCTCGCTCTCTCTGTCAAAGAGTTAACTTAGAGCTCCAATTCATAAAGTTCCTTGTCATTCTTCCCTTTAACTTCCAGCTGAGTCTCCATCTGGAGCGCGGAACCCACCACGCTTACTAATTATGCCTGGGCTGCTAAGACCCACTCGAGAAGGTGTCTAGGGTGAGGCACCTTTCGCTATTCGAGAGGGCGCCTGCGGCCTACGTAAGTGGTGCAAACTTCTTGTCTTGAAGTTTGATTGGTCTTCCGCGTAAACCAAGCTACTCAGTCTCTTTTCTCCACCGAATTTTCCTACTGAGCTCTCCTCATACTATTATTCTTGACATCTCTGATTAGCATATAAATAGTCGCCTAGGCCATCTCTCCTTCGAATACCCTGGATCAGTTGGGGCTGGTTCCCGGCAGGTGGCGACCGAACAGGGACCTCAGGAGGCAATACTCTAAGAGCTGAGCAGACACGAACCACGCAATCAGCAGGCAATAAGCATGGAGCTCAGCAGTGACGAATCATGCTGCTCAACTGGCAATAATCAAGCACGTGACCAGGCAGGAATCACGCAGCTCAGCTGGCAGTTGTCAAGCAGATGAGCCGACAGGAATCACGCAGCTCAGCTGGCAATTGTCATGCAGATGAGCCGGCAGGAATCACGCAGCTCAGCAGGCCCTGATCACGTGACTCTGTAGGCACTGATCACGTGGCTGATCAAGTCCAGATCACGTGACTGAGCATGCACTGATCACGTGGCTATCATGCACTGATGACGTGACTGCGCATGCACTGATGACGTGGCTGATCGGGCACTGATCACATGGCTCATCATGCACTGATCACGTGTTTATCAGGCAATGATCAGTGACTGACAGGCGCTGATCATGGGACTGTGCACGCACTGATCACGTGGCTATCATGCACTGATCACGTGACTGCGCATGCACTGATGACGTGGCTGTTCGGGCACTGATCACGTGTTTATCAGGCAGTGATCAGTGACTGACAGGCGCTGATCAGGGGACTGTGCAGGCACTGATCAGGTGGCTGATCAGGAACTGACCACCTGACCGCGCATGCAGTGATCACGTGGCTGGTCGTTCACTGATCACGTGTTTATCATACGGTGATCACGTGACTGAGAGGCGCTGATCACGTGACTGTGCCGTCAGTGATCACGTGGCTGAGCAGGCACTGATATCGTGACTGAGCATGCACTGATCATGTGCCGGGAGCCGGGGAGGCATTCCACTCTGGACAAAGGTCATGAGGAAGGAGGCTCGGCATACGCAAATGCGGGATCGAGCCTCAGGAGTCCACCCGGATGTTCTCGAGCATCTCCCCCCAAAAAAACCGGAGTCTGCCTACTGTATTGCTTTGTGCTCTCACCTCTGATTTCACTGGGGGCTGTCCCCCACCACCATCTCGCTCTCTCTGTCAAAGAGTTAACTTACAGCTCCAATTCATAAAGTTCCTTGTCATTCTTCCCTTTAACTTCCAGCTGAGTCTCCATCTGGAGCGCGGAACCCACCACGCTTACTAATTATGCCTGGGCTGCTAAGACCCACTCGAGAAGGTGTCTAGGGTGAGGCACCTTTCGCTATTCGAGAGGGCGCCTGCGGCCTACGTAAGTGGTGCAAACTTCTTGTCTTGAAGTTTGATTGGTCTTCCGCGTAAACCAAGCTACTCAGTCTCTTTTCTCCACCGAATTTTCCTACTGAGCTCTCCTCATACTATTATTCTTGACATCTCTGATTAGCATATAAATAGTCGCCTAGGCCATCTCTCCTTCGAATACCCTGGATCAGTTGGGGCTGGTCCCCGGCAGGTGGCGACCGAACAGGGACCTCAGGAGGCAATACTCAAAGAGCTGAGCAGACACGAACCACGCAATCAGCAGGCAATAAGCATGGAGCTCAGCAGTGACGAATCATGCTGCTCAACTGGCAATAATCAAGCACGTGACCAGGCAGGAATCACGCAGCTCAGCTGGCAATTGTCAAGCAGATGAGCCGACAGGAATCACGCAGCTCAGCTGGCAATTGTCATGCAGATGAGCCGGCAGGAATCACGCAGCTCAGCAGGCCCTGATCACGTGACTCTGCAGGCACTGATCACGTGGCTGATCAAGTCCAGATCACGTGACTGAGCATGCACTGATCACGTGGCTATCATGCACTGATGACGTGACTGCGCATGCACTGATGACGTGGCTGATCGGGCACTGATCACATGGCTCATCATGCACTGATCACGTGTTTATCAGGCAATGATCAGTGACTGACAGGCGCTGATCATGGGACTGTGCACGCACTGATCACGTGGCTATCATGCACTGATCACGTGACTGCGCATGCACTGATGACGTGGCTGTTCGGGCACTGATCACGTGTTTATCAGGCAGTGATCAGTGACTGACAGGCGCTGATCAGGGGACTGTGCACGCACTGATCAGGTGGCTGATCAGGAACTGACCACCTGACCGCGCATGCAGTGATCACCTGGCTGGTCGTTCACTGATCACGTGTTTATCATACGGTGATCACGTGACTGAGAGGCGCTGATCACGTGACTGTGCCGTCAGTGATCACGTGGCTGAGCAGGCACTGATATCGTGACTGAGCATGCACTGATCATGTGCCGGGAGCCGGGGAGGCATTCCACTCTGGACAAAGGTCATGAGGAAGGAGGCTCGGCATACGCAAATGCGGGATCGAGCCTCAGGAGTCCACCCGGATATTCTCGAGCATCTCCCCGCCAAAAAAACCGGAGTCTGCCTACTGTATTGCTTTGTGCTCTCACCTCTGATTTCACTGGGGGCTGTCCCCCACCACCATCTCGCTCTCTCTGTCAAAGAGTTAACTTACAGCTCCAATTCATAAAGTTCCTTGTCATTCTTCCCTTTAACTTCCAGCTGAGTCTCCATCTGGAGCGCGGAACCCACCACGCTTACTAATTATGCCTGGGCTGCTAAGACCCACTCGAGAAGGTGTCTAGGGTGAGGCACCTTTCGCTATTCGAGAGGGCGCCTGCGGCCTACGTAAGTGGTGCAAACTTCTTGTCTTGAAGTTTGATTGGTCTTCCGCGTAAACCAAGCTACTCAGTCTCTTTTCTCCACCGAATTTTCCTACTGAGCTCTCCTCATACTATTATTCTTGACATCTCTGATTAGCATATAAATAGTCGCCTAGGCCATCTCTCCTTCGAATACCCTGGATCAGTTGGGGCTGGTCCCCGGCAGGTGGCGACCGAACAGGGACCTCAGGAGGCAATACTCAAAGAGCTGAGCAGACACGAACCACGCAATAAGCAGGCAATAAGCATGGAGCTCAGCAGTGACGAATCATGCTGCTCAACTGGCAATAATCAAGCACGTGACCAGGCAGGAATCACGCAGCTCAGCTGGCAATTGTCAAGCAGATGAGCCGACAGGAATCACGCAGCTCAGCTGGCAATTGTCATGCAGATGAGCCGGCAGGAATCACGCAGCTCAGCAGGCCCTGATCACGTGACTCTGCAGGCACTGATCACGTGGCTGATCAAGTCCAGATCACGTGACTGAGCATGCACTGATCACGTGGCTATCATGCACTGATGACGTGACTGCGCATGCACTGATGACGTGGCTGATCGGGCACTGATCACATGGCTCATCATGCACTGATCACGTGTTTATCAGGCAATGATCAGTGACTGACAGGCGCTGATCATGGGACTGTGCACGCACTGATCACGTGGCTATCATGCACTGATCACGTGACTGCGCATGCACTGATGACGTGGCTGTTCGGGCACTGATCACGTGTTTATCAGGCAGTGATCAGTGACTGACAGGCGCTGATCAGGGGACTGTGCACGCACTGATCAGGTGGCTGATCAGGAACTGACCACCTGACCGCGCATGCAGTGATCACGTGGCTGGTCGTTCACTGATCACGTGTTTATCATACGGTGATCACGTGACTGAGAGGCGCTGATCACGTGACTGTGCCGTCAGTGATCACGTGGCTGAGCAGGCACTGATATCGTGACTGAGCATGCACTGATCATGTGCCGGGAGCCGGGGAGGCATTCCACTCTGGACAAAGGTCATGAGGAAGGAGGCTCGGCATACGCAAATGCGGGATCGAGCCTCAGGAGTCCACCCGGATATTCTCGAGCATCTCCCCCCAAAAAAACCGGAGTCTGCCTACTGTATTGCTTTGTGCTCTCACCTCTGATTTCACTGGGGGCTGTCCCCCACCACCATCTCGCTCTCTCTGTCAAAGAGTTAACTTAGAGCTCCAATTCATAAAGTTCCTTGTCATTCTTCCCTTTAACTTCCAGCTGAGTCTCCATCTGGAGCGCGGAACCCACCACGCTTACTAATTATGCCTGGGCTGCTAAGACCCACTCGAGAAGGTGTCTAGGGTGAGGCACCTTTCGCTATTCGAGAGGGCGCCTGCGGCCTACGTAAGTGGTGCAAACTTCTTGTCTTGAAGTTTGATTGGTCTTCCGCGTAAACCAAGCTACTCAGTCTCTTTTCTCCACCGAATTTTCCTACTGAGCTCTCCTCATACTATTATTCTTGACATCTCTGATTAGCATATAAATAGTCGCCTAGGCCATCTCTCCTTTGAATACCCTGGATCAGTTGGGGCTGGTCCCCGGCAGGTGGCGACCGAACAGGGACCTCAGGAGGCAATACTCAAAGAGCTGAGCAGACACGAACCACGCAATCAGCAGGCAATAAGCATGGAGCTCAGCAGTGACGAATCATGCTGCTCAACTGGCAATAATCAAGCACGTGACCAGGCAGGAATCACGCAGCTCAGCTGGCAATTGTCAAGCAGATGAGCCGACAGGAATCACGCAGCTCAGCTGGCAATTGTCATGCAGATGAGCCGGCAGGAATCACGCAGCTCAGCAGGCCCTGATCACGTGACTCTGCAGGCACTGATCACGTGGCTGATCAAGTCCAGATCACGTGACTGAGCATGCACTGATCACGTGGCTATCATGCACTGATGACGTGACTGCGCATGCACTGATGACGTGGCTGATCGGGCACTGATCACATGGCTCATCATGCACTGATCACGTGTTTATCAGGCAATGATCAGTGACTGACAGGCGCTGATCATGGGACTGTGCACGCACTGATCACGTGGCTATCATGCACTGATCACGTGACTGCGCATGCACTGATGACGTGGCTGTTCGGGCACTGATCACGTGTTTATCAGGCAGTGATCAGTGACTGACAGGCGCTGATCAGGGGACTGTGCACGCACTGATCAGGTGGCTGATCAGGAACTGACCACCTGACCGCGCATGCAGTGATCACGTGGCTGGTCGTTCACTGATCACGTGTTTATCATACGGTGATCACGTGACTGAGAGGCGCTGATCACGTGACTGTGCCGTCAGTGATCACGTGGCTGAGCAGGCACTGATATCGTGACTGAGCATGCACTGATCATGTGCCGGGAGCCGGGGAGGCATTCCACTCTGGACAAAGGTCATGAGGAAGGAGGCTCGGCATACGCAAATGCGGGATCGAGCCTCAGGAGTCCACCCGGATATTCTCGAGCATCTCCCCCCAAAAAACCGGAGTCTGCCTACTGTATTGCTTTGTGCTCTCACCTCTGATTTCACTGGGGGCTGTCCCCCACCACCATCTCGCTCTCTCTGTCAAAGAGTTAACTTACAGCTCCAATTCATAAAGTTCCTTGTCATTCTTCCCTTTAACTTCCAGCTGAGTCTCCATCTGGAGCGCGGAACCCACCACGCTTACTAATTATGCCTGGGCTGCTAAGACCCACTCGAGAAGGTGTCTAGGGTGAGGCACCTTTCGCTATTCGAGAGGGCGCCTGCGCCCTACGTAAGTGGTGCAAACTTCTTGTCTTGAAGTTTGATTGGTCTTCCGCGTAAACCAAGCTACTCAGTCTCTTTTCTCCACCGAATTTTCCCACTGAGCTCTCCTCATACTATTATTCTTGACATCTCTGATTAGCATATAAATAGTCGCCTAGGCCATCTCTCCTTCGAATACCCTGGATCAGTTGGGGCTGGTCCCCGGCAGGTGGCGACCGAACAGGGACCTCAGGAGGCAATACTCAAAGAGCTGAGCAGACACGAACCACGCAATCAGCAGGCAATAAGCATGGAGCTCAGCAGTGACGAATCATGCTGCTCAACTGGCAATAATCAAGCACGTGACCAGGCAGGAATCACGCAGCTCAGCTGGCAATTGTCAAGCAGATGAGCCGACAGGAATCACGCAGCTCAGCTGGCAATTGTCATGCAGATGAGCCGGCAGGAATCACGCAGCTCAGCAGGCCCTGATCACGTGACTCTGCAGGCACTGATCACGTGGCTGATCAAGTCCAGATCACGTGACTGAGCATGCTCTGATCACGTGGCTGATCGGGCACTGATCACATGGCTCATCATGCACTGATCACGTGTTTATCAGGCAATGATCAGTGACTGACAGGCGCTGATCATGGGACTGTGCACGCACTGATCACGTGGCTATCATGCACTGATCACGTGACTGCGCATGCACTGATGACGTGGCTGTTCGGGCACTGATCACCTGTTTATCAGGCAGTGATCAGTGACTGACAGGCGCTGATCAGGGGACTGTGCACGCACTGATCAGGTGGCTGATCAGGAACTGACCACCTGACCGCGCATGCAGTGATCACGTGGCTGGTCGTTCACTGATCACGTGTTTATCATACGGTGATCACGTGACTGAGAGGCGCTGATCACGTGACTGTGCCGTCAGTGATCACGTGGCTGAGCAGGCACTGATATCGTGACTGAGCATGCACTGATCATGTGCCGGGAGCCGGGGAGGCATTCCACTCTGGACAAAGGTCATGAGGAAGGAGGCTCGGCATACGCAAATGCGGGATCGAGCCTCAGGAGTCCACCCGGATGTTCTCAGGCATCTCCCTCCCCAAAAAAAACCGGAGTCTGCCTACTGTATTGCTTTGTGCTCTCACCTCTGATTTCACTGGGGGCTGTCCCCCACCACCATCTCGCTCTCTCTGTCAAAGAGTTAACTTACAGCTCCAATTCATAAAGTTCCTTGTCATTCTTCCCTTTAACTTCCAGCTGAGTCTCCATCTGGAGCGCGGAACCCACCACGCTTACTAATTATGCCTGGGCTGCTAAGACCCACTCGAGAAGGTGTCTAGGGTGAGGCACCTTTCGCTATTCGAGAGGCGCCTGCGGCCTACGTATGTGGTGCAAATTTCTTGTCTTGAAGTTTGATTGGTCTTCCGCGTAAACCAAGCTACTCAGTCTCTTTTCTCCACCGAATTTTCCCACTGAGCTCTCCTCATACTATTATTCTTGACATCTCTGATTAGCATATAAATAGTCGCCTAGGCCATCTCTCCTTCGAATACCCTGGATCAGTTGGGGCTGGTCCCCGGCAGGTGGCGACCGAACAGGGACCTCAGGAGGCAATACTCAAAGAGCTGAGCAGACACGAACCACGCAATCAGCAGGCAATAAGCATGGAGCTCAGCAGTGACGAATCATGCTGCTCAACTGGCAATAATCAAGCACGTGACCAGGCAGGAATCACGCAGCTCAGCTGGCAATTGTCAAGCAGATGAGCCGACAGGAATCACGCAGCTCAGCTGGCAATTGTCATGCAGATGAGCCGGCAGGAATCACGCAGCTCAGCAGGCCCTGATCACGTGACTCTGCAGGCACTGATCACGTGGCTGATCAAGTCCAGATCACGTGACTGAGCATGCACTGATCACGTGGCTATCATGCACTGATGACGTGACTGCGCATGCACTTATGACGTGGCTGATTGGGCACTGATCACATGGCTCATCATGCACTGATCACGTGTTTATCAGGCAATGATCAGTGACTGACAGGCGCTCATCATGGGACTGTGCACGCACTGATCACGTGGCTGTCATGCACTGATCACGTGACTGTGCATGCACTGATGACGTGGCTATCATGCACTGATCACGTGGCTGATCATGCAATGATCACGTAGTGCTACCATGTAATGGTCACGTGACTGATCTTGCACTGATCACGTAATTGATCATGCACTGATCACGTGGCATCATTCACTGATCACGTGGCTGATCATGAACTGATCACGCAGCTACCATGTACTGGTCACGTGACTGATCATGCACTGATCACGTAATTGATCATGCACTGATCACGTGGCTGATCAAGCACTGATCACGTGGCATCATGCACTGATCACGTGGCTGATCATGCACTGATCACGTGCTACCATGCTGATCACGTGGCTGATCATGCACTGATCACGTGATTGATCATGCACTGATCATGTGGCTGATCATGCACTGATCACTTTACTGATCATGCACTGATCACCTGGCTATGATGCACTACTCACGTGGCTGATCATGCAATGATCATGTAGCTACCATGTACTGTCACGTGACTGATCATGCACTCATTAGGTGACTGATCATGCACTGATCACGTGGCTATCATGCACTGATCACGTGGCTGATCATACACTGATCACCTGCCTGGTCATGCACAGATCACGTGACTAATCATGCACTGATCACGTGGCAATCATGCACTGATCACCTGGCTGATCATGCACTGATCACGTGGCTATCATGCAATGATCACTTGGCTATCATGCACTGATCACGTGGCTGATCATGCACTGATACCGTGACTGAGCATGGACTGATCACATGACTATCATGTAGTGATCACGTGACTTAATGGCGCTGACCATGTGACTGATCATGCGCTGAGCATGTTTGCTATCATACACTGATCATGTGCCTCTGGAGGCAATAAACAAAGAGCTGAGTAGGCATGAATCAAACAGTCAGCAGGCAATAATCATGGAACTCAGCTGTGAGGAATCATGCTTCTCAGCTGGGAATAATCAAGCAGCTGAGCAGGCTGGAATTACGCAGCACAGCTGGCAATTGTCAAGCAGATGACAGGCAGGAATCGTGCAGCTCAGCTGCCAATTGTCAAGCAGATGAGCAGACAGAAATCACGCAGCTCAGCAGGCCCTGATCACGTGACTGAGCATACACTGTTCACGTGGCTGATCATACACTGATCACGTGATTGATCAAGCACTGATCACTTGGATATCATGCACTGATTACGTGGCTAATCATACACTGTTCACGTGTCTGACCATGCACTGATCACGTGGCTGATCATGCACTGCTCACGTAACTGATCATGCACTGATCACGTGATTGATCATGCACTGATCACGTGGCTGATCATTCAATGATCACGTAGCTACCATTGACTGGTCACGTGAGTGATCATGTACTGATCATGTGATTGATAATGCACTGATCACGTGGCTATCATGCACTGCTCACGTGGCTGATCATGCACCGATCACGTAGCAACCATGTACTGGTCACGTGACTGATCATGCACTGATCACGTAATTGATCCTGCACTGATCACGTGGCTATTCAGGCACTGATCCGTGGCTGATCATGCACTGATCACGTGACTGATCATGTACAGATCACGTGACTAATCATGAAGTGATCACCTGGCTATCATGCACTGATCACGTGGATATCATGCACTGATCACGTGGCTGATCACACACGTATCACGTGACTGATCATGCACTGATCACGTGGCTATCATGCACTGATCACGTGGCTGATCATGCAATGATCAGGTAGCTACCATGTACTGGTCACGTGACTGATCATGCACTGATCACGTGGCTGATCATGCACTGATCACGTGACTGATCATGCACTGATCACGTGGCTGATCATGCACTGATCACGTGCTATCATGCACTGATCACGTGGCTGATCATGCACTGCACGTAACTGATCATGCACTGATCACGTAATTGATCATGCACTGATCACGTGGCTGATCATTCAATGATCACGTAGCTACCATTGACTGGTCACGTGTGATCATGCACTGATCACGTGATTGATCATTCACTGATCACGTGGCTGATCATGCACTGATCACGTGACTGATCATGCACTGATCACGTGGCTGACCATGCACTGATCACGTGGCTGATCATGCACTGATCACGTGACTGATCATGCACTGATCACGTGGCTGATCATGCACTGATCACGTGACTGATCATGCACTGATCACGTGACTGATCATGCACTGATCACGTGGCTATCATGCACTGCTCACGTGGCTGATCATGCACATCACGCAGCTACCATGTACTGGTCACATGACTGATCATGCACTGATCACGTAATTGATCATGCACTGATCACCTGGCTTATCATGCATTCATCATGTGACTGATCATGTGCTGGTCATGTTTGGTGTCATACACTGATCATGTGCCTCTGGAGGCAATGAACAAAGAGCTGAGTAGGCAGGAATCAGTCAGCAGGCTATAATCATGGAACTCAGCTCTGAGAAATCATGCTGCTCAGCTGGCAATAATCAAGCAGATGAGCAGGCAGGAATTATGCAGCACAGGTGGCAATTGTCAAGCAGATGACAGGCAGGAATCGTGCAGCTCAGCTGGCAATTGTCAAGCAGATGAGCAGACAGTAATCACGCAGCTCAGCAGGCCCTGATCACGTGACTGAGCAGGCACTGTTCACGTCGCTGATCACACACCTATCACGTGACTGATCATGCACTGATCACGTGGCTCACATGCACTGATCACGTGATTGCGCATGCACTGATCACGTAATTGTATGCACTGATCACGTGGCTATCATGCACTGATGACGTGGCTGATCATGCACTGATCATGTGACTGATCATGCACTGATCACGTAGCTATCATGCACTGATCACGTGGCTGATCATGCACTGATCACTTGACTGATCATACACTGATCACGGGCTATCATGCATTGACTACATGACTCACATGCACTGATCACGTGGATGATCATGCACTGATCACGTGACTGACCATGCACTGATCAAGTGACTGATCATGCACTACTCACGTTGCTGATCATTCAATGATCACGTAGCTACCATGTACTGGTCACGTGACTGATCATGCACTGATCACGTAATTGATCTTGCACTGGTCATGTGGCTGATCATGTACTGATCACGTGGCTATCATGCACTGAGCACTTGGCTGGTTATATTGATCACGTGCCTCATCATGCACTGATCACGTGGCTGATCATGCACTGATCACGTGACTGATCATGCACTGATCATCTGTCTATCATGCACTGATCACGTGGCTATCATGCACAGATTACGTGGCTGATCATGCAATGATCACATAGCTATCATGCACTGGTCACGTGACTGATCATGCACTGATTACGTGACTAATCATGCACAGATCACGTGACTGATCATGCACTGTTCACGAGACTCATCATGCACTGATCACGTGGATATCATGCACTGATCACGTGTTTTATCATACACTGTTCATGTGTCTGACCATGCACTGCTCACGTGGCTGATCATACACTGTTCACATAACTGATCATGCACTGATCACGTGGATATCATGCACTGATCACGTGTTTTATCATACACTGTTCACGTGCCTGGTCATGCACTGATCACGTGGCTGATCAGGCACTGATCACGTGACTGATCACGCACTGATCTCGTGTCTGATCATGCACTGATCACGTGGCTATCATGCACAGATCACGTGGCTGATCATGCAATAATCACGTAGCTACCATGTACTGGTAACGTGACTGATCATGCACTGATCACGTGGCTGATCATGCACTGATCACGTGACTAACCATGCACTGATCACGTGGCTGATCATGCACTGATCACGTGGCTGATCAAGCACTGATAACGTGACTGATCATGCACTGATCACGTGACTGATCATGCACTGATCACGTGTCTATCATGCACTGATATCATGCACTTGTCACGTGGCTGATCACACACGTATCATGTGACTGATCATGCACTGATCACGTGGCTTATCATGCATTGATCACGTGGCTGATCATGCAATGATCACGTAGCTACCATGTACTGGTCAGGTGAATGATCATGCACTGATCACGTGGCTGATCATGCACTGATCACGTGACTGATCATGCACTGATCACGAGATCATGCACTGATCACGAGGCTGATCATGCACTGATCACGTGTCTATCATGCACTGCTCACGTGGATGATCATGCACAGATCACGTGGCTACCGTGCACTGGATCACATGGCTGATCATGCACTGATCACGTGTTTATCAGGCAATGATCACGTGACTGATCATGCGCTGATCATGTGACTGTCACGCACTGATCACGTGGCTATCATGCACTGATCACGTGACTGCGCATGCACTGATGACGTGGCTGTTCGGCACTGATCACGTGTTTATCAGGCAGTGATCAGTGACTGACAGGCGCTGATCAGGGGACTGTGCACGCACTGATCAGGTGGCTGATCAGGAACTGACCACCTGACCGCGCATGCAGTGATCACGTGGCTGGTCGTTCACTGATCACGTGTTTATCATACGGTGATCACGTGACTGAGAGGCGCTGATCACGTGACTGTGCCGTCAGTGATCACGTGGCTGAGCAGGCACTGATATCGTGACTGAGCATGCACTGATCATGTGCCGGGAGCCGGGGAGGCATTCCACTCTGGACAAAGGTCATGAGGAAGGAGGCTCGGCATACGCAAATGCGGGATCGAGCCTCAGGAGTCCACCCGGATGTTCTCGAGCATCTCCCCCCAAAAAAACCGGAGTCTGCCTACTGTATTGCTTTGTGCTCACCTCTGATTTCACTGGGGGCTGTCCCCCACCACCATCTCGCTCTCTCTGTCAAAGAGTTAACTTACAGCTCCAATTCATAAAGTTCCTTGTCATTCTTCCCTTTAACTTCCAGCTGAGTCTCCATCTGAGCGCGGAACCCACCACGCTTACTAATTATGCCTGGGCTGCTAAGACCCACTCGAGAAGGTGTCTAGGGTGAGGCACCTTTCGCTATTCGAGAGGGCGCCTGCGGCCTACGTAAGTGGTGCAAACTTCTTGTCTTGAAGTTTGATTGGTCTTCCGCGTAAACCAAGCTACTCAGTCTCTTTTCTCCACCGAATTTTCCTACTGAGCTCTCCTCATACTATTATTCTTGACATCTCTGATTAGCATATAAATAGTCGCCTAGGCCATCTCTCCTTCGAATACCCTGGATCAGTTGGGGCTGGTCCCCGGCAGGTGGCGACCGAACAGGGACCTCAGGAGGCAATACTCAAAGAGCTGAGCAGACACGAACCACGCAATCAGCAGGCAATAAGCATGGAGCTCAGCAGTGACGAATCATGCTGCTCAACTGGCAATAATCAAGCACGTGACCAGGCAGGAATCACGCAGCTCAGCTGGCAATTGTCAGGCAGATGAGCCGACAGGAATCACGCAGCTCAGCTGGCAATTGTCATGCAGATGAGCCGGCAGGAATCACGCAGCTCAGCAGGCCCTGATCACGTGACTCTGCAGGCACTGATCACGTGGCTGATCAAGTCCAGATCACGTGACTGCGCATGCACTGATGACGTGGCTGATCGGGCACTGATCACATGGCTCATCATGCACTGATCACGTGTTTATCAGGCAATGATCAGTGACTGGCTGATCATGGACTGTGCACGCACTGATCACGTGGCTATCATGCACTGATCACGTGACTGCGCATGCACTGATGACGTGGCTGTTCGGGCACTGATCACGTGTTTATCAGGCAGTGATCAGTGACTGACAGGCGCTGATCAGGACTGTGCACGCACTGATCAGGTGGCTGATCAGGAACTGACCACCTGACCGCGCATGCAGTGATCACGTGGCTGTCGTTCACTGATCACGTGTTTATCATACGGTGATCACGTGACTGAGAGGCGCTGATCACGTGACTGGCCGTCAGTGATCACGTGGCTGAGCAGGCACTGATATCGTGACTGAGCATGCACTGATCATGTGCCGGGAGCCGGGGAGGCATTCCACTCTGGACAAAGTGTCAGATGAGGAAGGAGGCTCGGCATACGCAAATGCGGGATCGAGCCTCAGGAGTCCACCCGGATGTTCTCAAGCATCTCCCCCGCCAAAAAAACCAGAGTCTGCCTACTGTATTGCTTTGTGCTCTCACCTCTGATTTCACTGGGGGCTGTCCCTCACCACCATCTCGCTTCTCTGTCAAAGAGTTAACTACAGGCTCCAATTCATAAAGTTCCTTGTCATTCTTCCCTTTAACTTCCAGCTGAGTCTCCATCTGGAGCGCGGGAACCCACCACGCTTACTAATTATGCCT